>NC_044908.1:44854876-45491602 GCF_001633185.2 Quercus lobata | reverse complement strand
TCAGCTTGAAGGGTGGCGATCTCAATCTTGTGGAGTTGTTTGACCAAGCTGGGAGCTTATGTTGGAGATCCCCTCGTGAGTTTGGTCCTGGCTTTGCGTGTGATTCTGTGTTGTCTTCTTTTTTATCTTCTACAGGTAATACCTTTGACTTGCGCCGTGGTGATGAGGGCAGTCTGGCTTACCTTGCTTGCATTAGCCCTTCCTGGCTTCCTGTGCCTTCTTCAAGTGGCCCAAAATATACTCATTATTCAGCACACCGGGTGCTCCGACAATTTGGCTTTGATCAGGACATTCCTCCAGTTTTTAAGGATGTGGTGCCATCCCTTCCTTCATTGGATCCTTTCTTGAGGCTGCAGGCCTTTTCTTATTGGTCACGGAGGAGCCCCCAATTTGCAGTGCCTAACTCCCAAAGAGGAGTCTTTGCTTCTAGCGGTTATACAAGTTATTGGAGGAGAGTGCAAAAGTCCTTTGTTGATTATGTTGGCACTGGCACAGTTCGGGATGTCCCGGATCCTAGCATTGTTTCTGCTCCGACATCCAATAGACGATTATCCCTTCCTACTGCTGGGATTGTTTCTGCTGCTGCAAGCAGCAAGACTGGGTTTGCAGAGTGGCATGCCTCCAGGGGAGGTTTGGTGGTTTATGGACAGGATTTTCCTGAGACCTGGCTAGGTGATAGCTTCATCATTGGTGCTTCCTCTGGGGTGCCCATCAAAAGGGGTGCAACAGAGACAATAAGTGCTGCCACTGCTCCGAGTAAAGGTAAGGATGTCAAGTCGAAGAAAATGAAAGCTGCTGATGTTGGTGAAAGTACAGGAGGTGTGGAGATAGGCTCTGAGGCAAAAAGAAGAAAATCGGGGAAATCTCAAGCACACTTGGCACCTCAGGAAGGCAAGGATGTCAGGGAACCTTTGGTTTCAAGGACCCGGAAGAAGACTAAGGTAGAGCCTTCTTTTCCCCAGGTTCCTGTGACTGCCTCAGTCCATGGTTCTTTAGGATCCTCTGGTTTGGTATCCCAGCCTCCTTTAGGACCCTCTGGGCGTACTCGCAGTAAGCAAAAGACTTCTAGAGAATCTGTAGAGAGAGAGAGAAGGGCAATACTTCTTTCCTTCTTCTCTCTTTTTTTTTGTTGCACTTGTTTCTATTTTGCTGACGAGTGGTGATTTCCCTTGCAGTCCAAGCGCAAGTCTGATCCCAAGACGGGTAAGAGCCAATCTTCTGGAGACGACGTGGTATGTGTTCCCTTTTTTTTGTTCTTTCCCTTTTGTTCTGTCATTGTATTGTCTGCATTTCCTGCTGTCTTTCTTTTGACACTGCCTTCTCCTCTTCTTCTTCCTTTAGGTGGAGGTATCCCCTCCTATGACTGACAAGGCTCTGGGGGAGGAAGTTATTACAACTCTTTCCGTTGTTTTTCCTGTCATGGGGGAGGAGCCCCCTACTGATGACCCAGCTGAGGAAACCGGGCAACCAGTGCAAGGTTCCCAGGATTCTCAGGATCCCAAAGCTTCTGGGATTCTGTTATCTCAAAGTCCCCGTCCTGAGCGTACTCCTAGTCCTATTAGGACTGTGTTTCCTCAGTCCTTGTCAGATAAAGGTGCTTTGGGAGACACTCCTTTATCCAAACAAACAGGTAATCCTTGTTTCCTTGGAATGGCGTTATATTCTTCTTTCTTTTCCAATTTTTTTTTCTTGAGTTCCTCCTTTTCCTTTTAGGTCAAACCAGTGAGAAATCTGGTCCCAGTGTTGCCTCTTCTTTAGAATCAGAAAGCTCAGAAGGTGAGTGCAAGCTACTCCCATCGTGTTTCCCTTTTCTTCCTTTCTTTTTTTTTTATGGCGAAGCCCCCTGCATCTATCCCTTCTTTTAGCCACTTTGCCACTGGTCCTTCACCTTTTCTTCAACTTGCCTTATGTTCCTTCCCAGAATCTTCGGGGAAGTCAGGAGATCAGGAAGAAGAGGCTCTGCCCCAAGAAGCTGGAACCGGTTTGTTCTTCTTTTTCTCCCCCTTTTTTTTTTAAGACTAAATCTGTTCTTCTTTTTCTTTTCTTTTCTTCTATTCTTTTTTGAATATTGATGCAGGCTTTGCAGGTTCTGAGCCTGTTATTCCGGAAGGAATTGTGAGACCTGTTCAAGTTGCTGACCTTCGTCCAGAGCAAAAGGCTGCAAGTCCCCCTGTTTCTGCAAGTGGTGACACAGTGATGGGGGATGCCTCGAAGATGACTGCCTCAGATCTTGATTCAAAGCTTTCTTCTTTTCTGGCTCGCTTTGATCTCTTGGAATTCAACAGTCTTCCTGCTAGCCACTTCCATGTCTTTGGGTCTTCTTATGGCAGCTTCCTGCGTTTCTCTGTTCCTGTGGAAGGCCTGCCGCTGCTAGAGAGTCTGCTTAAGAGTCACGGGGATTTCACCAGCGGCTTCAGGGGAGGCGTCTTTCTAGGCAATATTTTAATGGAGTTGCTGTGTGCTGTGCTGATTTCCCTAAGGAATTCCTCTGTAGATTCCTTGTCTGAAGAAAAGCTTCTGGAGTGGAGAGGGGTGGTGCAAGACCTTCTAGAGGCCAAGTTTAATTTGTCTTTTCTGCTGGATCACTTGCGTCTGTTGGCTCATATGCTATTTCAGAGGCAATCTTTCAAGAGTGTAGACACTGAGATAGCTGCTGCTGAGGAAGCTTTGGCTCGTGCTCACAAGGTTTTACAAGACCTGAAGGTCAAACGGCAGAGGATCCTTTCTACTTTGGCTGTGCCTGTCATTTCTCCGGATGCCTCCCTGTTGGCCGGCCTCATTCCTTAGCCCCTTTTTTTTTAGATTTACATAAACAATTTGGGATTGTATAAGTTCTTTATTTTGAACATTGTTCTGCTCTTTGCTTTCTCTTTTGTGTTTCAAGACTGCTTTTTTTTTTTTTTCAGTATGTGAATCTGCCTTTTATACTGCCTTTTCTATGGCTCTTTTTTTTTTTTCCTTGAGTCCTGGACCATGGTCTTCACAGGTTTTACTGTAAATTCTGGTCCAGGTACCCGGTAATCTATTGTGCAAGTACTGAACTGGGTACACTGGTATCCTCCTTATATTTCTTTTGAGATACGGTCCCAGTTCATGAACTTTGACAGGTTCCCCTTTTGCCAAGTGCTAGGCTAGGTATCCTAGATATTTTGCTTTTGTTCTGTGATCCTAGACCCATGCACTTGGGATTGTTTGTGGGATATCTGAAATTACTTGTGAGGTGAATCCTGGGCCATATGCAAAAGAGTGTTACACACTCTCCCCCTTTTTTTTTGACTCAGGTATTCTTCCTTAAATTTATCCAAACTTTGTGTTTTTTTTTTTTTTGTATGAAAAAAACTTAAATGTTGAAGAAACAGTAATTTCATTAAAACATAGTCATTTTCAAGGAACCAAGAAAAAGTCTTTTGGTGCAGTATTGACCACAAAGTGTCAATCTATCACATGTTCCTGAACAAAATTATCTTAAACTAGAATTCATGATAAAGGCTGAAAAAGACAAAAAAATAAAAGGAACTTAGCAGATAATGAAGCTGGTGAAAGGACCCTGAGGTACCGGGATCCCCTTGTCCTTATGCATAATATTGCTTGAGCCACTTCCCGTTTATGGGCTCTGTCAGGACTGTTCCATCTTCTTTGGCAAGGTAATAATACCCACTTTCATGAGTTGCATTGATGATGTAAGGTCCTTCCCATTTTGGGGTGAACTTGGAAGGCCCTGGAAGGTTCCTCCTCACATGCTCCGCCATCCTTAGCACTAATTGCCCTTTACTGAATACTCTTGGGCGTACTGCTTGTGCATATGCTCTGGTCATTCTTTGCTGGTATCTCTGGCTTCTTTTCTTAGCCAGTTCTCTTTCTTCTTCTACTCCTTCCAGATCTGCTAGCCTTTTTCATTGCTGGCGTCCTCACTTTCTACCTGGTTTTCCTCCAGAACTACCCTTGGTGTAGGAATGACTAACTCCACAGGGCTGATGGCTTCTGTTCCATAAACCAGGGAGAATGGGGAGAATCCTGTGGCTGTCTTTACAGAGCTTCTACATGCCCAAAGCGCATCTGCCAGATGGTCACTCCATTTTTCCCCATACTCATGCTTCATTTTCTTAAGGATCTTTAATATTACCCTATTAGTGGCTTTAGCTTGGCCGTTTCCTTGTGGGTAGTAGGGGGTAGACCTTCCATGCTTGATGTGATATGCTTCAGTTAATCCCTTCATATCTCTGTTTATGAATGGGGTTCCATTGTCGCTGATCAATCTTCTGGGGATCCCGAACCTTGTAATGATGTGGTTTCGAATGAAGTTTGCCACAGCTGCTCCAGTAGCTTTTTTCAAAGGGATGGCCTCTACCCATTTTGTAAAGTACTCCGTGGCTACCAGGATCCATATATAACCATTGGATGGAGGATTTATGGGCCCTATGAGATCGAGCCCCCAAGTATGAAAAGGCCATGGCGTCGTCATATCCTGTAGGACATTCGGGTGAGTGTGAATTGCATCTCCCAGGACTTGACAAGCATGATATGTTCTGACCAGCTCCTCAGAGTCTCTTTTCATCATCGGCCAGTAATATCCCAACAATAGCAACTGCTTGTACAGCCTTCTCTTCCCTGGGTGACTCCCACAATCTCCCGAGTGTACCTCTTTGACTGCTTCTCTAGCTTCCTTTGGTCCCAGGCACCTGAGGGGATCTCCATGGTATCCTCTTTTGAATAAAATGTCATTCTGTAGGAAATACCTGCACGCTAGCTTTTTGAGCTTGTGGGCCAGTTCCCTGTTGGTTGGCAGGATCCCCTGGGCCAGGTATCCTATGAAAGGAACCCGCCAGTCTTCTGTAATAAACACCGCGTAGCTTTCTTCTTTGTCTACTGCCAAACGACATTCCTGGCATCTCCCCTGTATGATTGCTGCTTCCTTGTCCATATCCGGCCAGTAATACCCCATGCGTTGCATTCTTCTGTATAGACTGACTTTTTCTGCAACTCCACATGCTTGGGCGTGTAATTCTTCTAGTTTCGCTTTTCCTTCCTTCTCGGTAATGCATCTGGACAGTATTCCTCCTGGCAGTCTCTTATACAACTCTCCTTCTATCTGAGTGTAATCCATTAGTTCTTTGATGTTCCCTCTGGGGCTTGCCTCTTTCATCCTTTCTTTGATTTCGTCCCTCCAGTCCCACTGTTTGGATTCCCCGGGGTACATCCCTTGAAGGATCCTCACAATAGAATGTTCCTGCCTTCCTATTTTTATCAGCGTATCCCTCCCATTAAATGGTATTTGGGATCCCAGGGTGGCGAGAGCATCTGCAAACTTGTTCTCACTTCTTTGAGTGTATTCTACGCTGAAGGTTTGAAATTCCATCTCCAGCCTTTGTGCCCAAGTCCTGTAGGCTGCTAGGCTTTGTTCTCGTAGTGCAAAGTCACCTTTCACTTGGGAGACTACAAGATTAGAATCTCCCAGCACCCTCATATGTTTCACTCCTATGCTGAGTGCTATAGTCAACCCAGTTAAGTATGCTTCATATTCAGCTGCGTTATTAGAGCATGAGAAACCAAGCTTGAAGGACAGGGGCATGATATCCCCATTTTCGCAGCTTAGTACAATTCCTACCCCATTTGAAGTTGCTGTAGCTGATCCGTCAAACCTCATGGTCCATTTCTTCCCTGGGATCTCCATTACTGCTACCTCACCAGGGATTTCTTCACTCAGCGGGCCTTCTTCCTTTCCTGGGAATTGAGCTAGCAAATCTGCTATGGCTTGGCTCTTAACAGCTTTGGGAGTTCTTATACCTATATCATATTGTGAGAGCAACACTAGCCATTGTGCTATCCTTCCTGTGAGAAGGGGCTGGTGAAGGAGTGCCTTTATGGGGTGGGACTTGGTTACTAGGAGGATTTGGTGAGCTGAGAAGTACCTCTTCAACCTCTGGGATGCATAAATGATTACTAGGCAGGCTTTCTCTATTCTGGGGTACCTGGTCTCGGTATCCTTGAGTGTTCTGCTCACATAATATATGGGCTGCTCATTTCCTTGGTCATCTTCTTGTGCCAGCAAAGCTCCTATTGCCTGAGAGTTTGATGCTAAGTATAGTAACAGAGGTCGCCCACGTACTGGTGCCTGGAGGGTGGGCAGATGATTCATAATGCCCTGAATCCTTTGAAAAGCTTCCTGCTGCTCTGTTCCCCAGGTAAATTCATTTCCCTTTTTCAATAGTTTGGATAGGCCTGCTGTGGCTGAGGCTAAACCAGGAACAAATCTCCTGATATAGGAAACTCTTCCCAGGAAACTTTTGAGTTCTCTAATAGTAGTTGGTCTTCTCATCATGGCAATGGCTGTGGCCTTGGCTGGGTCCACGCTTATGCCTTTGTGATGCACCAGGAACCCAAGGAACTTTCCAGCAGACACTCCAAAGGCGCACTTCATGGGGTTCATACGTAACTTGTATTTCCTGCATCTTTCAAAGACTTGCTCAAGTACTTGGAAATGTCCTGTTCTGGTTTTTGACTTGACCACAATATCGTCTACATAATCTTCCATCTCCTCATGCATCATGTCATGGAAAATGGCTGTCATGGTCCGTTGATACGTAGCCCCCGCATTTTTTAGGCCAAAGGGCATTACAGTATAGTAAAAGTTCCCAATCGGAGTTCTGAATGCCGTCTTCTCTGCATCTTTGGCTGCCATGCGGATATGGTTGTATCCACTGTATCCATCCATAAATGAGAACATCGAGTTTCCAGCGGCTGAATCTACAAGGAGGTCTATATTGGGCAAGGGGAACTCATCTTTAGGACATGCCTTGTTCAGGTTGCGAAAGTCTACACAGCAACGGATTTGACCATTTTTCTTCTTCACAGGTACAATGTTGGAAAGCCATTTTGGATGTTGGATGGGTTTGATAAAACCAGCTGTTAGTAATTTCTTGACCTCTTGGACTATTTGAGCTTCTACCTCAGTGTGGAAGACCTTAGCTGGTTGGACTACTGGCCTCATCCCTGGGTCCACATTAAGAGAATGGACTACCAACTCTGGATCTAGACCTGACATTTCATCATAGGTCCATGCAAACACATCTCTGTATTTTTGAAGCAAAGTTATCAATTGTTCTCTTTCCTGAGCCACCAATTGACTGCTAATGAAGACAGGTTTTCGGGATCCTGGTTCTGTTCCCAAGTCTACTTCTTTCAATTCTTCCTCAGGCTGAATCTGGGCTTCCTTTACTGGTTCTTCGGGGATTTCTTCTTGGGCCATCATGCAGCTTGGTGGTCCGGGACCTTCCTGCACAATGCATTCGGGTCCCGCGCACCTTCACAAACGATAAATTAGCCTTCCCCCAGGTTCCCGTACCACCACACATTCTCGGGATCCTGAAGAGCTGGGCTCCCTCTTCTGTCTTTTTCTTTCTAGGAGGTTTCTCAGGTCACGGGTGCCCCTTCCTCCTTCTTCTTCTTCTAGGACTGGTGCCCCCGGGGTCCCCGGGGCAGGGTTCTCATCATCTGGCTCCAATTCATCATAAAACATTGTTTCTGCGAAGTTCACTTCTCCCTGGCTGAAAGGATTATGATTGGCAGGGATCCTTATGGGCCTCCCATTCAGTCTCCCTTTAATGCATTGATGGAACGTGGATGGAATAAGGCGATGTTTATGAAGCCACGGGCGTCCCAACAACACGTGATAAGAAACTTCTGCATTAATTACATGAAACCTTGTCAGAGCTACTATTGGCCCCACCCTTAAGGCTAGCTGCACGTATCCTTCTGTTGACTCTACTGATCCTCCAAATCCTGTTATCTCCATGGGAGTCCCCAGGATCCTTCTGTCAACTAACCCAACAGCTTCCAGGGTACTTAAGGTTATGAGGTTGAGTGATGCCCCTGTATCCACCAGTGCTCTTCTGATTTGAACGCCGTTTATGGTGGCCATTAGATAAAGGGGTCTACGGTGGTCTGGGTGCTCAATCTCCATATCTTCATCAGTGAAGGTTATTGCATTGGTCGTTTCCAGGAAAGCTCGACTAGCATGTGACTCAGCTGTAAAGCATTCCATCCCTGAATCTGCTGCTATGCTCATGAGAGACTCTGTGGCCACCCTCCTTGCTTCTGGTCCGAATCCTAATTGATTGAACAATGACCTGAACTTGGGATTCTTCTGGAGGGTCCTGACTGTGCTTGGGTGGAAGGATCCTTCAGATTCTCCTGCTTCTGCCGGGTTCCCGTGTATTACTACTGCTACCACCCCTTTTCCTTTGTGGTTAGGCAAGGGGTTTCTCTGCACTTCCGGCTCCTTCTGGGTGAGCTCCAGGGTTCCTTCTCTCAACTTTTTGTGGAAGAGTCTGCGAAGGGTCCAGCAATCCTTGGTGGAGTGCTTGACATAATTATGGATTCTGCAAAATAAAGGGTTCTTCCTTTCTTCTTCTGTTGGTGGCCTGGACACAGTGAATGGCCTGACCACCCCGTCTCCAATCCACTTGTCTAGGACATGGCTTAACTCCTCAACTGTACATGGGATCACTGGTGGTTCCTCAAACACCTTCCCATCTGGTCTCTTCCTTTTCTCTCCTGCTGATGCTGTCATAGCTTGGGATGCGGGCAGCCTTTTTGTTCTCATGGTCTGCGCCGTCCTTCTAGTTCTCTGTAGCAGGTCAGCAAATTGTGTGATACATAAATTTTCAAGGTTGAGTCTGTAATCAAAAAGCATGTTGGCTATACAGGTCTCCACGAGCTCCTTTTCTTCATGGTCTCCATAGCAGTCTAGGGACACGTCTTCAAATCTTTTAATGAACTGAACAGGGTCTTCTCCGGGTCTCTGCCTCACCATTTGCAGGTTCTGGAAAGTGATTTTGTCTTCACCTGGGTAATATTTGGCGCAGAATTTTTCCATCATCTCATCCCAGGTCTTGATGGACCCGGGTCTCAGTGTGGTGTACCAAGTGTATGCCCTATCCACTAAGGATTTGGCGAATTCCCTTAGGCATAATTCTTTGTCTCCTGCATAGGGGCCCATAGTGTGGACAAACCTACTCACATGTTCTACTGCACTTCCATTCCTTCCATCGAAAGGATGGAACTTTGGGGGTTCGTACCCCTTAGGGTATGGTTTGCAAAGAAGTTCTGGAGGGAACGGGGGATCCTGAGAGAATTGCTTGGGGATCCCTGAGAGTTTTTCCCTTTCTTGCTCCAGGAGGGCATTGACGTCTGCCAGCGTCAGGTACTGAGGGTTGGCCCTTCCTCCCACTGCTGACCCTCCTTCTGGATGTGCCCCATCTTGGTGACCAGTAGGGGGAATATCGTCTCTGACCTCCTGTGTCCTGCCTTCTTTGAGAAGACGAACTTCTTGCTCCAGATCCTTTAACATTGCTGTCATTCTGGCCATTAGGTCTGGTTCCTGCCTCGCGTGTCTTTGTTCTGACACCACCTCCTGTTCTACCAAGGGTATCCCACCTCCTTGCCTGGAGACTTCCTCGTTTTCTCCTACAGGTTCAGAGGCCGCAGGTGGCGCATTAGTTCCCTTGCTGTTTCTTTGTCTTGGAGGCATTCTCTGTGAAGGGTTGTTTCTTCCTTCTTCTTTGCCCAGTCCCCAGCGGAGTCGCCAAAATGTGAGAGTGCTTTTTTTTTTTCAGGATACTCAGGCCCAAGGATCCCGGGCCTAAATGAAAAAAAAGGAAGAGAAGATTTGGTGGACCGGGCCTTGGCTCACCGCAGCTAACGAGCTGTTTAAGAGTCAAGTAGGTGCAGAGAATACTCCTGACATCATACAAAAATGACAAACGAGGATATCGTAGAATGCCAAGATATTAACAACGTAAATTCAGAAGAAAGACAGGATTAGCAAAAAAACGATAAAGAAGAAGGTGCAGTGGGATCCCGGGAATTATAAAGCAGTATTTTATTAACAAATTGTCTGTTTGATTACAGAAAGCTCACTAGGACGTGATACAAGGTCCAATCAAGCTCAAAAATTGCAGTCTTGAATGGCTATTTCAGCCTTCAAAACTTGCAAAGTTTGATTCCCGTTGAATCCGAGTATGTGCAATAGTGGCCTTTACAGGATATCGGGAGACAGTATTTTGTTCTTCCCTTAGTATTTTTCTTTCTGGATGGATTTTTCTGATGGTTCTTCCTAGAGAGTTTCTTCTCTTTTTTTTTTGTGCTTCTTTCCTTTTTTTCTCGCTGCTTTCTTCACGGCCCGTCCCCTCCTTTTATAATGGAGTTTTTCTGGGCGTCCCGGGTTCCCCTGTTTCGTTACTTTGCAAACAGAGCATGTTCGGTCTCTGTCACCTCGGTAAGTCTTTTTGCCGTTTTCTCTTACTCTTTCCTTCTCTTGGTTCTGATTCCTTCGAAAGCTCCTGGCTGGCCATCCTCTTTGGGACGTGCTGAGGTATGCCCTTCTCGGTATCCTCATTTCTGGCGTATTCCTTTCTTTCCTATTTGGGCGGAATCCTGTTCTGCCATTTTTGAAAGTCATTCGTTGCCATTCTTTCTTCCCTGTCCTGGTTTCCCGAGACTCTTTTGCTGTCTGTGCCATGAAAGGTCGCTTGCGTTCCTTGTTCTTTTCTTTTCCTGTCTTCTTTCTACCGATCTGTCCTAGTCTTCTTTTCTTTTTATTTGTGCTTGAAGGGATTTGAGGATCTCGTTTCTTTATATTTTTGCCGTGGTCTCTTTTTGGGATGATTCTTCCTTTTCTAGGCTTCAGGATCCTCTGGGCCTTCCTCCCATGGGTCATCCGTGCCTATTACTTTTGGGCTTAGCCTGAGATTTTCCTTTTGGGCTTGACTTGTTCTTTTGTTTTTTTTTTTTTTTTTTTTGGGCTTATTTCATTATGACTTATTTTAGACCTCAACACATATATAATAAAGTCTTAGAATATAATTTATAGATAAGGCCTAGAGTGCAACTATATTTATATAGTGGTATTAAATATAGTTAATGGTAACTTTGAACTTGTCAAGAGTTGATAGAAAAACCCAAGGCCCATTGGAGCTAGTGTCTTAATGGTCACTTTTGGTCCCACTCCAAGCCACATACTAGAGCCCAATTGGAATGCCCCAAAAGGCTAGCCCAATTAGATAATTAGTTGTATATAAAGAGAGAAACATATAGAATTTCATTAAGGTTTTTATATGAAACTTTCATAAGGTCTTTCATTAAGATCATACAAAGGATGAAATGGTTTGTATGTGAGTGTTGGACACTTTTTATTCTTTCCTTGGAAACCGATTGAGAGACCACACATCTTGGGTATCAAGTGTGATAGTTTTTAGACCCCTTAAAAACACAATTGGATTAACCTAGGTAATTAGCCAAGTTGTTACTTGGTCCAAATTCCAAATCTAGGTTATCACAATCAAACAATCATAACATGCAATGCAGCGGAAAGATAACTAACACAATGATATGATCACCTAGGAAACCAAACCGGTAAAAACTTAGGGAGGATTTAACTTAGCTATCCTCAAGGTAAACCTGAATCCACTATGAAAGAATCGAAGTTGTTCAACAGGACTTAGACCGCTAACATTCTATTGCTACCCACCAATAGAAACTTACTGACACGACCACGTACAAGCTCCGAAACCATGGACTCCTTCTTTCTTGGATTCTCCAGCAAGTACAAGCACACCTGCTTATGTTTCTTTAAGTTCTTATGGCAGCAACTGAATGATCATCAAGCTCTCGAACGAATCTCCTTCTTGATAATCCTAAGCTTGTGTAAAGAAAAGCTCCTCACAGATCTCACAAGAGATTTACACAAACAGCAATATGAGCAATACTAAAACGTGACTAGAGTTTGCCTTTTATACTTAGGGAAAATTAGAAAACTCTAAACGTTTTAAAACAAAACTAGGGATTAGTTGGAATTCTATAGAAAACGTCTCTGACTCGATTTTCGATTGATCAAGCCTAAGCTTTGATCGATCGAACCAGGCCGAGAAGCATAAATGAATCTTGCAACAGCTTATTCCATCTTTACATAAATGAATCAACTTTGAGCAAATCTAAACACGACTAAACATATTGTTTTGATCATGGTTTGCCAACAATACACATTAGAGTTCTAAATACATAAAATCCTAAGTTTTTAGAACCTAACAAAGTGGAATTGGAGTAAAGATTAAAAGTCTTCCCATGAACTTATGATCTTTAGTTTTGAATTTCACCATACCAAGGTACGCATTTTTGTTCTCAAATTCTAAAACTTACATAGTATATGTTATCAATTGCGAATGAAGTAGATTCATTATTTTTTCCGCTGCACACATGCATTTTTCCAACACTAGATGTTGACCTTGCTGAAAAGGTACAAACAAATGTGCATAATTGGACTAGGTTGCATGGGTCACAAAAATTGTAAATGCACAAAAGCTCAAGCTGATTTGATCTTTCTGTTTTCTAATCTAGGTTATAAAAGGCATTGTAGATGGTTGCCAACAATCTGCTTGTGCTCTTTTAGGAGGAGAGGTATTTGGCTTATTTTATTCTTATTACCTTTTTAGTCTCTTGAAAAATTTGCTTGTGTCAATGAGTGCTCTCCATTTAATATATCATGTGGTTTACTCCCCAGGGGTAAGTCCAAAGGACCCTGCCTTGGCAATAGGTCTGAAGGTTAGGCAGTAAGTATTTTGTGTTTTGACTGTGACAAATTTCTACAAGCTGTGAATTATAATGGGAGGGCAAATCATGCATCTAACTGCTCTTATAATTAGTATATTAATCTAACATCCTGTTTGTGTCCTTTTCACATTAATGGGTCTCAAATGAGATAGTACCTGGAATTAATTAGTTCAAATATTGCCAGTATCTTATGTTGGCAGATTGTACGGTATGTGAGAGAGCTAACTAGCTTTTTATTCCGCTTTGAGGGTTACTTCATGATTATAGTACAAGAGGTACAGAGTTGAAGTACTTGGCTATGGAGAGGAAAGAGGGGTGGGGGGGAGGGGGTGGGTGAGTGGGTATTTTTCTTAATAAGACAACAAATTTGAGTGTACTCATCTTGTTATACCATCCCTCTCAGAATATGATGGATGTGGCCATGGCACACATACAGTTAGTTGATTGTGAAAATCATGTGTTTCAACATTTATGCTGCTTATTCAATTTGACTGGACTGTGTGTCTTGACTGGAGAGAATTAGCTTCTTACATGGTTTTAGTGAAGTTTGATTACATTTAAAACTATTGTGGCCTTTTTTCCACATTTTTTTAATTCTCCATCCCCCCTCCTATTTGGATTAAAATTAGAACGATTATGCATATTCTTTAACCTCTAGTGTGCATTTCATGGGTTTTGCTGTTGACATTGTAAAAAAAGATTCAGTTATTGATGGGAGAGACATTGTGGCTGGAGATGTCCTTATTGGCCTGCCATCCAGTGGCATTCATTCTAATGGTTTCTCTCCAGTAAGACAGTTAGTGTTTGTTTTCTAAGAGTCTTTACCATGCCATTATTTTGAAAACATCTAATGAAAAGACTTCGTTAAATATTTGAAATAGTATTTGCTGAAGTATTTCAATAAATGATGCTTTAGTCTGCCAAATTCCTTGCTGATATGTACTGCTATATTTTCACATGGTTCTAACTCAAAGTGGCCTTTCTCTGGAGCACAAAGTTCCTGGTGAAGATGTTACATTAGGCGAAGCTTTGATGGCCCCAACCGTTATCTATGTTATGCAGGTTACTTTTGCCTTCTATTTTACATTATACAGTTCAATATTGTCTTGTTGCTTAGTCTGACCTATGTGTTTTCCCCTTTCCTTCAAAATTAGGTACTTGACATAATCCTTCTCCAAAAAAAAAAAAAGGTACTTGACATAATAAGCAAGGGTGGGATAAAGGGGATTGCCCACATCACAGGTGGTGGTTTCCTAGACAATATACCTCGAGTGTTTCCAAAAGTGCTTGGTGCTGTCATCCATAATAACTCTTGGGAAGTCCCAAGTGTGTTTAAGTGGATTCAAGAGGTAAAATGTATTCTTCGTGTTGGAAATATTGAGAAAAGATGAAGTGATTGTTGGCAGAGTACTTCTGTCATCCATATATTTTTTTTTTCATTGTCTGGTTTTCTTCAACTACCTATATATTTTTCATGAGAACATAAATAATTTTTTTTTCTTACTTTTTAATTAAGAGGGAAAAATCGAGGATGATGAGATGAGGCAGACTTTTAACATGGGCATTGGGATGGTTCTAGTTGTGAGCAAGGAGGCGTCTTATAGAATACTTGAGAGTGGAAATGGAGCTTATAAAGCATACCGGATTGGTAAGGTTGTAAGTGGTGAAGGAGTGAGCTACCATTAAATTGTTGTATCATTAGTGTTGTATGCTAGTTTTTTGTATGCATTAGATGAGATGAATTATATAGTGAGTTGCACCATAACTTTCTGTGGAAATTCATGGATGAAGGAATTGGTCACATCAAAGCTGTTTTGTAGGACTTCATGACTTTTAATTACCAACAAATGGTAGTTTTGGTTGATGGCTGTGAGATGAATTATATAGTGAGTTGCAGCATAAATTTCTGTTGTAATTCATGGATGAAGGAATTGGTCACATCAAAGCTGTTTTTGTAGGACATCATAACTTTTAATTACCAACAATTGGTGGTTTTGGTTGATGGCTGTTAAAGGTGAGTTTCTCAGTAGGACATTGTTCATCAGGGATGTGAAGAGATTATTATCACATACAAGCTGTATGTGATAACTTCAAAATTAAAACATTCAGTGATCATGGATAAAAGTTTAATGGCTGTCAATATTAGATTGGTATCTTCCAAGTTCTCTTAGGTTTTGGTCTTGCTTTAAGTCATCAAGGGGTAAATCATTAAAGCGCTTTCAATTTAAGTTTCTATAAGATATTTATTTCTGGTTTGTTTCAGGAATTTGCCAATTACCATCAAAATTAATCTGGAGCTTTAAATTTCTATACTCTTCTCAACCGCTTGCTCTGTTGGTTGTGAAGGATAACCAGAATAGCTAGAGACTGGCTACTGGAGTTTGTAGGAAAATACAAATCCAAACCTCTCAATTTATTACCATGAAGGTGTAACTGATCTAGCAGTCAAAATAGTGTCAAAGATCCCGTCAAAATGTGAGATGCCCATATTAGTTTTGTTCCCTCTCCACCCAAAAAATAAAAAATAAAAAAAAATAAACTCACAATTAAAGGATAGAAAAAGAAAAGAAAAAAGAAAGGAGAGAAAATGAAGACTTGGTGGTACTCTTCCAATGGTTGCCCTTGTTGTCAACATGCTCTTTTCGCCTTCAAATTTTGTCCTGATACTGCTCTCTTATCGTTTCTGACTGTCACAGTAGAACCTGTGACATCCCTAGCAACTTTTGGCCTTTCATTGTCAAATCCCCTAATTTCCCACTCAAGTTCTTCGGCAAAAGATCTTTCTGTTCTACTGTTATTAACTCCCTGGCGGGAAAAACTACTATCACTTCTTGCATAGTCATCTTGTAAATTCTTCCATTCTCTCTCATGAGCCAATGACCACCATTTATCTTGTCTAAGAAGGGGTGCTCTTCTTTCTTAAGTTTTTGCCGCTGTGTTGTGCCTCCATTTGCAAAACCAAGTGCTGGGATTCTATCCAATTGTTCTTGAACTTGCTGGACTGGCTGTTGCTCCAGATTATATTCTAATCAAGTTGAGGATGAATGTGGCTTCTAGGATGTAAGTTGTGAGCCTTTTGAAGCCTTTGTTTATTGCGTGCTTTCTCTCTCTGTCCCTAAGCGATTCTTGCACTGAAATTGTTGCTGCCAATTGTCAAAGCCACAAGGTTAGCAACAAATGCTAGACTCCTCAAGTAATCTGGGGATGAGATTCTTTGGCGGATATTTGAGAGGAGGAGAAACTATTAGAGGAATTTGATTCTGGTGAGCCAAGAGAACTCATGGAACTTCCCTTCTTTTAGAACTAAATCTTGTATCCGCTGGTTTCTGTTCTAGGCTCCTACTTGGGGGATCTGACCATATTTTGTCAAACACATGTGCGACTAGTGCAGGTATGTTTTCTGTAAGGTTGATTTTTATCAACAATCTTATTGGCTTTATTCCGTGCCAAATTTGCTTATATTTTAGTAATTACTAACCCTGTATTTAGGTGGGGATCATGTAAGAATAGTGAGTGAGAGAGTGTGAAGAAATGCTCAAGATTGTGCAAAGTAGCAGGGACTCGTGACTGGATCTCGCGGGTGGCTCGTGACTTGCAGGCTACCAGAAGTTGCACACGTGCCAAGCATACTAGAAGTTGAAGCGTCATGCCAGCTGGAGCACTACAGGACAAAAAGTACAGACTGACCGTTCTGTTAACTCGCGGCTTGAACTCACGACTCAGTCAAGTTGCGAGGCCAAGCTGCCAGCCAGCTCTGTGTTGAAAAACCTGACTCTTCGCATTCCATTCTCATCCCAGTATAAATACCCATTATACTCACGAAATGTAGAGAGCTTCTAGAGAGAATTTTGAAAGAGAAACCCTAGAGAAAAATAAGATTGACTCATCCTCAATCTTCATATAGAGTCTCTTCAAATTCCTCAACTTTCATCCTCTCCATTTTTACATTCTTAGGAGGTTCTTTAACAAAACCTTTTCTCACCATACCCAAATCTGTGAAAATGTTGTTTGTTGCTTTGGGAAGCAGTTAGGAAGGAACCAATTTCATATTAGTTGATGCTATGGTCAAGTAGCGGAATCTGGTAAGCTAGAAAAGACATAGGTTCAGGGCAAACTTATTGGAGCAAGAAGCTTGGAGGGCTTAGGTACACTGGGTAGATTAGGCTTGGAGGGTCTATTACTGTTCATGTATCCCAACTACATTTTCTAGTGGATTATTTACCGCTTGGAGGGCGGCGGAGAGGTTTTACACCGAGGGTTTTGGTTTCCTTTTCGATAACACATCGTGTGTTGTCCTTGTGTTTGCATCTCTCTTCCCTTAATCTTTGCCATTTAATTTCTATTGTGGATGCGATTTCATTTGGTTTAGACTATTTATCAATTCTGTATTAAACTTATGTTCATGTTCTGCACATTAATTGTTTGATATTAAGCTTGAATTGGTAATTTGTAAATTGGGGGTCTAAATGTTCATAGTGTTTTATACACTAATTGAACTTTCAATTGGTATCAGAGTGGGTGCACTTGTTGTGGTTTAATTACCTAAGTGCGATCCTAGACCCCTTTGCTATGGACGCAGCTATGGAAAAGGCTATGCTGAATTGTGGTTTAAATGTTTGTGATAATGACTCTATGAGTATGTTTGAAGGGTGTCCTAACAATGAACTCTTAGAGTTATTAAAAACAAAGAAACATGCTAAGATGTTTGTTTACATGCTGAAATATTTTGAAAATAAGAATCACATCTTACACAATAACCTATTTGAATCTAACTCTTTGATTAAGAAGTACAAAAGAAAAAATAGAATATTGTGTGAGAAGGTTGATAACCTGAAAAAGAAAATTCAATCTAATAGAAGCATGGAAATTGAAGATAAATTTTTGTTTGAAGGTCAAAAATGTTTGTCTCATGCGTGTCTATTTGTGCATACCTCATTGAAGGTATCTAATTCATGCTTATGATATCTTGACAGTGGCTGTTCTCGTCATATAACAGGAGATAAATCACTATTTAAGACACTTAAAGAGAAGGTTGGTGACTATGTGATGTTTGGTGATGGAAGCTATGCTCGAGTTCTCGGAAAAGGGACTATTGAGATACTTGGATTACCTCTATTGAAAGATGTCTTATACATCAAAGGGTTGAAGGCGAATCTCTTGAGCATCACTCAAATATGTGATGAGGATTTCCTTGTCCAATTCTCAAAGAAGGGATGCATAATCATCAATGAAGAAGGGATTCAAGTCTTGGAGGGAAATAGGACTACCGATAATTGCTATGGAGTAGTTCCTACGGCACCTTTTTCGTGTAGAAATGCTCGTGTTGACATGTTGGAACTTTGGCATCACAGATTTAGGCATGCAAATTTCAAACAAGTAGCTAAAGTATCTAAACTTGAAGTAATTGAGGGACTTCCAAAGTTTGGAAAGGTGAAGAAGACTATTTGTGATGCATGCCAAATGGGAAAGCAAACAAAGGCAAGTCATCATAAGGTGAATGTGATTGCTACTTCACGATTTTTAGAGCTTCTTCATGTTGATCTAATGGGGTCTACAAGAACTAAAAGTCTAAGAGGAAAGAGGTACATTATGGTCATTGTTGATGATTTCTCAAGATGCGAATTGAATTTCTTAGAGAAAAATCAGAAGCATGTGAGAAGTTGGAAACTCTTTGCAAGAGATTACAAAACGAGAAAGGGGTTCCTATTGTCAAGATAAGAAGTTATTAAGGGAAGGAATTTGAGAATGAAAGATTTGAGTCATTTTGTGAAAAGAATGGAATAAAAAGGGAATTTTCAGCCTCCAAAACTCCTCAGCAAAATGGAGAGGTAGAGAGAAAGAACCGGGTGATTCAAGAAATGGCAAGAGTTATGCTACTAAACAAGCAAATACCTCAAAAGTTTTAGGGAGAAGCTGTGAACACCTTATGTCACATTGGCAAAAGAATATTCTTTCGAATGGGAACAAAGAAGACCGCTTATGAGATTTGGAATGGAAAGAAGCCAAGAGTAAAGTAATTCCAAGTGTTTGGAAGCAAGTGCTACATTCTAAATGATCGGGAGAACCTTGGGAAATTTGATGCAAAAAGTGATGAAGACATTTTTCTTGGGTACTCTACTACTAGCCGGGCATATAGGGTTTTCAACAAGAGAACTAAGATAGCAATGGAGTCCATCAATGTCAAAATTGATGATGCCTTAACAAAGGTAGAAATGGTTGATGATGGAGAAAGACCGAGCACTAAAAAACCCACTGTTGAGGTCGAAGCTCTTGATATAGAAGTTGAAGGATCTACACCGGAAGAGGAATCAACTCCCATGAACCTAAGAATGGAAACAAGATCAATGTCTAGAACATCAAGTCCTCTCACTCCTCCGGAAGTTCATCCTCCCATCTCATGGAATGATGAAGTCTCCACATCAAAGAAGCCATCATCAAGAGTGATTAAGAACCATCCAGATAGCAACATTATAGGGTCTTTAGCTGAAGGTCTTTGCCTTAGAAAAGGAAACATACTTTTGGCTAATCATGTAACATACCATTGCTACCTTGCTCAATTTGAGCCAAAAAGGGTAGAAGAAGCTCTCTAAGATGAAAATTGGGTTGAGTCAATGCATGAAGAGCTGAATCAATTTGTGAGAAATGATGTGTGGGAACTTACTCCAAGTCCTGAAAATGTTCATGTCATTGGCACTAAATGGATATTCAAAAACAAGGCCGATGAAGATGGAGAGATAATCCATAATAAATCTCAGTTAGTAGTTTAAGGATATACTCAAGTAGAAGGAGTAGACTTTGATGAATCCTTCGCTCCTGTGGCAAGACTTGAGTCTATTCGGATTCTTATGTCCATTACATGCACTATGAACTTCAAACTCTACCAAATTGATGTAAAATGTGTATTTCTAAATGGATACCTGAATAAAGAAGTGTTTGTTGAACAAACCAAAGGCTTTAAGGATCCTCACTTCCCTAATCATGTGTTGAGATTGAAGAAAGCCCTTTATGGCTTAAAACAAGCTCCTAAAGCTTGGTATGATCGGCTTACCCATTACCTCTTGGATAGAGGATTCAAAAGGGGATATGCTGACCGGACTTTGTTTGTCAAGAATGATGAAAATTACCTTCTCGTGGCTCAAGTATATGTTGATGACATAGTATTTGGGGCTACCATTGATGATCGGGCTATAGAATTCTCTGAGGAGATGAAAAAAGAATTTGAAATGAGTATGGTGGGGGAGCTCACATTTTTCTTAGGCCTTCAAGTCAAACAAAAGAGGGAAGGCATATTTGTTTCACAAGAAAAGTATGCTAGAAACATTATCAAGAAGTTTGGACTAGACTCCAAAAAGCATGCCTCCACTCCCATGAGCTCGTCTACAAAATTGAATGTTGATTCTTCCGGGGTGGAAGTGAGTCCAACCTTGTATAGGAGTATCATTTGGAGTCTACTCTATCTTACAGCTAGTAGACCGGATATTGCATTTAGCTTTGGTGTTTGTGCTAGATATCAAGCTGCTCTAAAGGAATCACACCTGACTGCGGTAAAGCGAATTATACGATATATCAATGGAACTCCAGATTATGGGTTGTGGTATTCAAAAGACTCAAATGCTTGCCTTTTTGAGTATTCAGATGCAGAGTGGGCTAGTAGTGTGGATGACCAAAAGAGTACTTCAAGAGGCTGCTTCTATCTTGGTAACAATCTTGTCTCTTGGATGAGCAAGAAACAAAATTCCGTGTCTCTCTCTACAACCGAAGCAAAGTACATAGTCGTTGGAAGTTGCTGCACACAACTTCTTTGGATGAAGAAGTTACTTCATGACTATGAAATTCCTCAAGATACAATGTGTGTTTTCTGTGACAACACCAGTGCCATAAATCTCTCTAAGAACCCAGTCCAGCATTCAAAGTCTAAACACATAGAGATAATTTACCATTTCATTCGGGATTTCGTGGAAGAAAAATTTGTGTGCCTTGAATTCATACACACGGACAATCAAAAGACGGACATCTTCACCAAGCCTCTCGATGGTCCACGGTTTGAATCCCTCCGTAAGACCATTGGTGTTGGTACAATTCCTTGAATCTCTGTAAGACCACGGATTTTTTTTTTTTTTTTTTTTTAACACAAAAGCAAGAGAAAGTTTGATAAAAAACAACAATGAAAAAAAAATTACAACAAAAAGCAAACAAACAAACAATTTTCAATTTAAACTAGCAACAAACACATAACTAAGCATCATCACAAAAACATTGGAAGTATTAATGCATGGACATGTTGTAATGCTTATGCATGAGTACCCTTCTTCACCCACACGTCACGTGCATTTAGGGTGATATCCCTATAGGATTGGGTACGAGAGTTAGAACTTTCAAACCTTCTAGTGAAGCTTTCCAAACAGTTAGTGAATGCAACAATCATCTTTATCATGTCCATCATTCCGGGATCACCATTTTGATCTCTTGATGGCTTAACAGCCCAAGTCCTCTCATCATTTCTTGGTCCTTTTAACCTTTGATCACTTGCATTCCTCAATGCTCTCAACTTATGACAATTGGGTAGGGTGTGCCCTTGAAGTCCGTAGTGATGACACACATGGTTTGTTCTAGGACCTCGTTGTGATCTTGGAAGTGATCTCCCTCTAGCTTCATGTGTGATCTTTGATTGATTACAGGGCTTATTCAACATCCGTGGATTAATCACATTCTCCTTCTTTTCATCCTTAACTTTCTCAGGAGTAGAGGCATCTACAACCGGCTCTATAGCCTTCACAAACTTCACTTCTTTGGTGACATTGGTCGATGAGCTACTCCCTCCGTTATATCCCAACCCTAACTTGTCTGAGAAATGTTTTTGAGATGAAATTATATCATCTAGCTTCTTGGTGGAGACTCTCTATCGTGGCATTTGCTCGAACCACTTCATGTTCAAGGAATTTTACCTTGGTGTAAGCTTCGGTTAGCTCACCATTTAGCATCTCTATCTCACATTTGGCCTCCTTATATCTCACTAGGAGACTTCTATAGTCCTCCTCAGCTTTCTTCATCTTTTTCACAGCTGCCTTGGCCACCCTTGCATATTCTCCCGATTTCTCAAGGAGTGACTTGTAATTCTCTTGAAGACCGGCTGAATCTTCATCATCTTCAGCATCCGATTCTTCCACAATTCCCATGGATTCCTCATCACTATGCTCCCCAAGTTCTTGCACAAGCAAATTCAAGTCCTCCAAAGACTAAATATGAGCAATAGTCATAAATTTTGAGAAACTCCCTTCTTCATCAGAGCTATCCTCCGAATCAGAGATAGAGGAATTTGAGTCACTGAGAGTGGTGGCATACGCCTTGCCCTTTGATTTCAAGTAATTAGGACATTCATTTTTGAAATGGCCATGTCCATTACACTCAAAACAAGTGACTCTTTGAGTAGATTAGGACTCCTTCCCTTCTCTCCTTTTGAAGTCCTTTTTATCCTTCCCGGACCCTTGGAATTTCCCTTTATCATCAAACTTTCCATTGTTCTTGAATTTTAGGAACTTCTGGAAGTTTTTCACAAGGTAGGCAACATCCTTTTCGACTACATCCTCATTCGATGAGTCCGAAACTTCCACCCTTTCGTTTTGGTCTTGAGAGCAAGAGATTTGCTCTTCCTTTGATTTGGCAATGACAGTTCGTAAGTCTGAAGAAAGCCAATCAGCTCTTAGACTTTGATTTCATCCAAGTCCTTACTCTCTTCAATAGCCGTCACTTTCGCACGAAAGCTTTCCGACAATGACCGAAGGATCTTCCTTACTATCTTGGAATCCTCCGTCTTCTCTCCCAAATTAAACTTGCCGATGACAACTTCATTCAACTTACTATAGAAAGAGTCAAAGGACTCATCCTCACTCATTCTGAGCTCCTCAAACTAGGTGGTCAACATTTGGAGCTTGGTGTTTTTCACTTTCTTTGTTCCCTCGTAAATGGTCTCTAAAATCTGTTATGCTTCGTTGGCAACGGTCATATGAGAAATCTGGTGTTACTTATCTAGAGACACACCATAGAAAATTGTGTTAAGTGCTTTACTATTAGCATTAGACGCGGCAAGGGTTGCCTTATCCTATGTGGATTTGGCTGCCTCAGGCCTTGTCCAACCAATATCAACGGCATCCTAAACAGCTTCATCAATGGAACACAAAAATGTTCTCATACGTACCTTCCAAAAGACATAGTTGTTACCATCAAAATATGGTGGTACATTTAAAGATTGAGACCGATCCATCCCAATATGGGGTCAAGGATCACACTAAGGTAATGAAACCAATATAAGTGAACCCGCTCTGATACCAATTGAAAGTTCAATATATGTATAAAACACTATGAACGTTTAGACCCCCAATTTACAAATTACCAATTCAAGCTAAATATCAAACAATTTATGTGCGGAAAATGAACATAAGCTTATAACTGAATTGATAAAAAATCTAAACCAAATAAAATTGCATCCACAGCAGAAATTAAATGACAAAGATTAAGGGAAGAGAGATGCAAACACAAGGACAACACAACGATGTGTTATCGAAGAGGAAACCGAAGCCCTCGACGGAAAACCTCTCTACCACCCTCCAAGCGGTCAATAATCCACTAGAAAATGTAATTGGGATACATAAATAGCAATAGGCCCTCCAAACCTAATCTACCCAGTGTACCTAAGCCCTCCAAGCTTCTTCCTCCAACGAGGTTACGCCGAACCTTTGTGTTTTCTAGCTTACTAGACTCCACTACTTGACCATAGCATCAACCAATATGAAATTGGTTCCTTCCTAACAGCTTCCCAAAGCACCAAACAGCCTTCTCATAGATGTGGGTATGGTGAGAAAAGGTTTTGGTAATGAACCTCTCAAGGATGTAACAATGGAGAGGAAGAGAGTAGAGGAATTTGAAGAGTCTCTATATGAAGATTGGGGATGAGTCAATCTTGTTTTTCTCTAGGGTTTCTCTCTTAAAATTCTCTCTGGAAGCTCTCTACATTTCGTGGGTATAAGGGGTATTTATACTAGGGTAAGAATGGAATGTGAAGAGTCAGGTTTTTCAAAACAGAGCTAGCTGACGGCTTGGCCTCGCGACTTAACTGAGTCGCGAGTTCAAGCCGCGAGTTAACAGAACGGCCAGTCTATAATTTTTGTCCTATAGTGCTCTAGCTAGCATGACGCTTCAACTTCTGGCATGCTTGGCATGTGTGCAACTCTTGGCAGCTTGTAAGTCACGAGCCACTTGCGAGATCCAATCACGAGTTCCTGCTACTTTGCACAATTTTGAGCATTTCTTCACACTCTTTCACTCACTACCCTTACATGATTCCCACCTAAATATAGGGTTACTAATTGCTAAAATACAAGCAAATTTGGCATGGAATAAAGCCAACAAGATGGTTGATAAAATTCTACCTTACATTATTATTAGACTCTTTTTTTTTTTTTGGTGACTAAATATATAGGGGTCTATTGGGGGTTTTAGTGAAAATTTTATTAAACTTAATTCATTTCAATCCAATTCCTCCCAATTTCGGAGAAAATGAAAATTTGAGATTTTAACAAAATGGAGAGGAATGAATGTTTTCTCTTACTCATTCCATTCTCTCTCACTTATTAAGCTTTCAAATAAGAGAATTACCTTTCCATTCCATTCATTAAAACTCTCAAACAAGGAAATGAAAAAATATTCCAAAATAGTTCATTTTATTATATTCCATTTCATTCTGGATCTAATATCTTCAGTCTTTACCTGTAGAGGCACATGAAAACTATGTTATTCCTTTTCTTTCTATTGTACAACAGAAACTTGCATCTAGAGATTTTAATTGACAAAAGCCATCTTTAGAAAAGTCTTTCTTTAATTGACAAAAAAAGGGAAAGTTGAGACAAAATATAACATTAAATTCTTTGTCCAACATTTATCATTCAATAATTATTAGAAAAAGAATGGGAAGTTTTTGATACCGTATTTGGTCTAGCCTCAATTAGCATGTCAAAACACTTGAAATTCATATTTTTGGAAGCAAGAAAATAAAGAACTACATGGAAAATGTATTTTCATCTTGCAAGCATTGGATAAATCATTTCAATGATTCAAGGGTTTAAAATCCCAAACTTGCCACTTTTGGCTAAATTTGACCAACATAGACTAAACCCTAATTGGGATTAGTAAAAAATTTGACCAAAAAATACTATCTTTCGATCGAGATAAATTTTTTTCATCTTAAAGATTATAAAATTTTCTTCAAAACAATAGTTCATGAGCCAAAATCAAAGTTGAAACGGATGAAATATCAAGAAAATGTTAAAACCCTATTAAAAATACTTTTTCAAGCACAAGAGTTGTTTTTGGAGTGTTTTTGTACAATAAAAATTACAAATATAAAATCAATGGGTGAAAACCGCTTGGACCATATTGAAGTATAATGGGTTAGCTACTCCACATAAAAGAGACTTGAAGATATCGCTTCGAATTAGGAGGAATTAAGCCTACCCCCTAGGCAACAACATCATGGGGATCCCACCCCTCTTGTTGTTTTGTATAAATACTCCCCCCCCCCCCCCCCCCCAAACACAAAAAATCCCAAAAAAATTCCTATCTTATCCAAATTCTCTAGGATTCTCTCTAGACCTATTTTCTCTCTCATTCTCCCTAGAATAGTTCCGTAAATATAGAATTTCTAGTCCCCCTCTCCTACTCCCTTTTCACCCTCCAAACCTATAGGTGAACCTTCAAAATTTCTTCTTAGAGCTAGGGCAGTGTAGCTACTACCCTACTCAACCTTCCTTTTTTTTTTTTTGGTTGTAATAACATTCTAAATCTATAAAATTCTTTACTTTTCATGCTGTTTTATTCCTTGCACCTTTAATTTATGCTCTTTTATTTTATGTCATTTACTTTTCTTTCTATTTATTTTCCAAGTTATTTACTTTTATGTCATTTAAATTATTGCGTTTTTTTTTTCTTGTTCAAAGGTTGTGTTTTCCCTTATATTTGATATATGAATATGCCATCTGTGAAGGTTTTTGCCTTCTTTTACACAAAGACATACTAAAGCCCACTGATTTAAAAGAAAGGCAACCTTACACCATGTTAAATATTTAATATGGTGAGTGGAGGCTTGTTCTTGTGCACCACCATTTTGGTTTGAAATGGGTATAAAGATCTAATTTAGGTGGGTCTTCCTAGTCTAAACCCTATACCCTAAATCAATATAGCGAGTGGAGGACTAGCCTTGTGCACCACTATATTTGATTTTTCATGGGTATAGAGGTTTACTCAAAGAAGATTTTTTTTTTTTTTTTTTTTTGAGAATATTAAGTATTTTTTTTAACACACACACAGGGAGAGTACTCAAAGAAGATTTCATTTACTTTTAAAGTCATTTAAATTCATGCATTGTCTTCAAATTCCTTTATAGCTTTATGTATTTACATTATACCTTTATGCCTTTAAATTCCTTTTTTGCTTTATGCATTTACATTCCTTTATAGCTTTATGTCTTTAAATTCCTTTATGATTTATGTATTTACATTCCTTTAATGTTTTAAGTCTTTAAATTATGCATTTATATTAAGCCTCATTTATTTTCCTTGTTATCTTCTCATGGGTGCAAAGGTTCAAAGGTGTGATGAGATGTAGCATAAAATACTTAACACACCCACAAACACATAAATCTCATCACACTACTAGGATTTTCAATGATTGGAAGATGTAGCAACCCTGAATCAGTTATTGAACAGGTGTGTATATCTCAAATTGAAATGAATGGAAATTTATGATACTAAAGCCCCTCCCCTGAATAAAGAAAGAGCCTCAAAGCACGCGTGAAGCTCGTGTAATAAGGCTAGTTACTAAACACCCCCCCCCCCCCCACACACACACACAAAAAATTTGGCTACAAACTTGGTTATAGCCAATGGCTACAACTTCCACTTAAAAACTTAACATAACTACATATTTTGAAAATCTAATTGTTGGATTGTATGTTCTTTATGTTTTTAACATGCCTGTCAAGTTTTGTGCTAATCAAATGTTATTCACTATTTGATCTATAGACTTATTATTATTATTATTTTTTGCATAATTTTTAAACTACAAAATTTAAATATTTGATTGATGACATAGCTATTGATTTTTGATCCTCTAAAAATTTTGCAAGCATAGAGATATAAAAAGAAAATGTAATCCAACAAGTTTGTAATCAAACACTTGGCATGCATCTTAAAAGATTCATTTTCACATTTAAGATCATCAACAAGTTTGTTAGACAAAACAAGTTTAGCATCCAAGTCCACATTCAAACATTCAAACTCCTTTAGTTTTTCAAGAGAATGTTTAGCAAGTTTCTTATACTTTTCAACCAATTTGTTGGATTGATTGAGCTTAGCAATCAAATCATCCTTTTCACAAATGAACTTGCCTTTTTCTTATACTTCTTAGCCTTTTTCTTCAAGAGTTTTACATTTGGAATTTTAACAACACCCAAAGAGTCATGTAACATGTCATCACAAGCATGAGGATAAACACTCATAGAGGCATTTTCACAAACACATGACATGTTACAATCAAAAACATCCAAACCATGCAAAGAAGCACACAAAGCACTATCCATGGCAATAAACACAAAGGGTCAATGATCACACTTAGGTAATTAAACCAAAACAAGTGTAGCCACTCTGATACAAATTGAAAGCTCAAATAGTGTAAAACACTATAGTTTGTTTAAACCCCTAATTTTAAAAACACAGCTTGATTACTTTTACTCTAACTTATCTAATTGTGGAACAAGAGTGAATTATACACAATAACTGGAACTACTCTCTAAGCCATAACCACAAGCAAGCATTAATAAATACAAAGCTTAAAGAGTAAGGGAAGAGAGATGCAAATAGAAGATAACACCAAGACGTGTTATTGAAAAGGAAATCAAAGAATTTGGCGAAAAACCTCTCTATGACCCTCCAAGTCGAAATCAATCCACTAGTGAATAAGTTGGAGTACAAAGATATCAAAAAACCCCTCCAAGCCTATTCTACCCAATGTACTTAAGCCCTCCAAGCTCTAGCTACCAACAGACTTCTCAGAGTCTTGTCTTCACTAGTTATCCAAATCTCACAATACCGCCAGATTACATCCACCAAGCCTCACTGGCTTCTTTTGACAAATCTCAAATGCTTCCCAAGCTCCAAAACACTCTTTACACTTTGAATAGGTATGACCTATGTTTAGGTACAAATCTCCTCTCAAGGTATAACAATGGGAGAGGGGAAGGAGAAGAGACTGCAAAAGAATTCTTACTTAAGGATAAGTAGTTCTCTCTAATTGGTGGGTGTGTTGTAGAAACCTCTTTCGGGTTTTCTTCTGAATAGCCTCTTTTCACTTTTGTGGGTAATGAGGGTATATATAGTATAGGTGAAGGGTAAGAAAGTCACACTTAAAATCCTCTAGCAGAAAGTTTTGCGGGTCATTCGTGACTTGGCCTGAGTCGCGAAGTGACTCGCGAAATACAGCCTGACACTTGATTCTTCAGCTTCTAGCATGTCCTTCTCATGTGACTTTCGTGGGTTGCACCACTTGCGAGACAAGTATCGAGATCAACTTCTTGAGCAATCTTCACTAGCTTAATACTAAACCCATTACAAATAAATCCCACAAAATACAAGGAAATAAATTAATAAAATTACAACACTTTTTGTCATGGAATAAGCCAACATAAATGTTATAGGAAAAATCATAACTTAACGACTCTAGTTATAATAAAGGAGTTCATCTTAGTTTAAGTTAAACTAGCGTAAGTATAAGCTATTTTCATTTTATTAAATTTTTTAATATTCAAATGTTCATTTGTTCCTTTATGGGCAAGTTTAAGCAAGTGTTGAAAGGTCAGTTAAGCGTTTGAATGACCTTAGTATTAAGTCCTAGGATAAATAATCTTAGGAAACACGAAATCAAGAAGCTTATATATCATTCATGTTCAAAAAAATGTCTATAACAATAAGTGTTGGGGTAAAATATTGACCTCGGTTAATTAATTCAATTATTCAAGTTGATTAATTATTTAAATTAAATACAAATCAAGTGGAGTTACAATCAAATCACCAAACTAAATTTGATACAATAAAAAATAAATTTGATACAACGATTTAATCATGATGGGGAAAATCTTCGCATATATAAACTTCATTGGGTGAATTTCAAATCAGCACTCCCAAAGAATCCACTAATCAAGAATCAAGTAATTACAAGTATATAATTAATCTTACCCTACTGGCCTATACCAAAATACCAACCGATAGTTGAACTTACTGACCTATACCCAATCGGACTTGTTCTTGTAGAGACTTCTCCTTGCATAGAACCCAGTACCTGACTAACAGCATAACAACTTGATTGTTGTTGTAAGATGTAGAGTTCTTCAATCAATCCTTCTAGATCTAGAAGCAGCTTGGTACATAACCCTAAGGCACACAAGAAGTCGCAATAGCTCCTGTAAAATATGTATCTCAACATGTGTCTTTGTGTACATGATAACAGTTGTAAAAGATAGCTTTTATATGCTTTGGAAACTTAGTGTATCAAACCCTAGAAAAGCCTTGTCATCAAGGGTCGAAAATAGATCTTAAAATTCAAAATCTGCGAATCTTAATAGATCGAGAGGTATCGAGTCTGATATCGAGGTTCATTAAATCTCCAATGATTGACAAGTACGAGCCAGGGGCCGAGATCTTTTGTTCCAGCTTTTCTTGTACTGTTTCTTAAATATTCTTCATGTCTTAGGATATGCCAATTACATAAAAATATGTCCCTAAAGTAAGAATTAGTTATTTAGTGTAATTAGGACAAAATTCAAGATTGGATAAAACCTTTTTGTTCTGGTGGCCTATATTGACATAGATATCATTTGAACTTATAAAATTTATTGAAGTGTTTCTTCTAACTGTTTTGATCATTTTATGCACACTAACGAGTTTTGGTATTTTTTGGGCTAAATGTCATATTTTAAGCTAGCTAAATGTGATCTGGAAGACTGGAACATATCATATCAATTCCTTTTATTCTGACTACATGCCTCATTTAACAAAATTTAATAGTTCCTTTGCTTCACACTTGAACCAACTTAGGTGCTCCTCAAAATTGCTTGCCTTGCCTTGTCATTTTCAAACTTAAAGAGAAAAATTTTAATAGTTTAAGACTTAATAATTGCATCAGGTATTATTTTTTTGATCTTATTGGTTACAAGGTATTTTTTTTCTTTTATTTTTTTTTAATTTTTTTTTAAGAACAAAATTTCTCTCCAAATTAGTTTAGAAAGAAACTTTTCAAATTTGTCATATACCTATTTTTTGGGTGTGAATTTTGAAAATCACTTACCATTGAATTTCATGTTACTTATGTTCTTAACATGCATATCAAATTTTGTTCAAATCAGGCATTATTTACTATTCGATCAATAAACTTATTTTTGAGACAATTTTAGATCACAAAAACTTAAAATTTTTATATCTTTTTGATGACATAGCAATTGATCTTTGATCTTCTTGAAATTTTGCAAGTATGAAGGATATAATAAGAACATGCAATCCAATGGTTAAATTTTCAAAATTTACATTCAATACAAAGATATGTAAGGAGTTGGTAGAGTTTCTCTCCAAACTAGTTTGGAAAGAAACTTTGTTCTCCTATTGAGTTGCGAAGACATTCTTAGTGTAGAACCTATATAATTGTTATTTTAATCAACTAAGGTCTGACTGGCGTGCTTTTTTCTCATCTTGAAGTAAGAATCCAAATATATTTAAGGTGTGGGCCAAAATGGGCAAATGCCCTTTTCGCGCAAAAAATCCAGCCTTTTGCCCTCTTTCTCAAACTAATTAGGGAAATGCCCCTGTTTTGTAACTCAATAATACAGAATTCGAGATTTATTGAAAAACTCGATGCTCATATAGTTGAGTTTTGTATGAGGTTTGTACCACGCTGGCAAACCAGATGTGACTTTTTCCAATTAAAAAATGGTTGTGTATACATCCATAACTCGGTAACCTGTAAATTGAGTTTTCTTTAACCATTCGAATCCCCAACATCTCACAACCTGTTCGCTCTCTCCTGTATACTCTCCCTTGCTCTGCCATCACTCTCTCCTGTATACTCTCCTGTACTCTGCCATCAGTCTCACTCTTCGTCAGTCTCACTCTCTGTCAGTCTCACTCTCCTTCAATCTCGCTCGGCCATCACTCTCCCTTATCGTCTCACTCTACCTGGTGCTTCCATTGAACCCTCATCACTGCCATTGATTATAGGTACATTGCTCTTCTCTGTCTCTTGTTTTGTGTATCACTACTGATCTAGATTAGCCTTGCATGCATCTTGGTTTAGAAAAAAGTCTTCTGGAAATCTCTTTTTCACACATACAAAGCAATTTTTTTTTTTTTTGGTGTGTGTGGGTATTTTGGGCTTTTAATCTTGTGTGTGTGTGCATGTGTAGAGAGAAAACAACTCCAACTCCAATCAATGTCTACCTACGTCTTCCTGATTCATTTACAATTTCCTATTTATATGGGTCGTGCTCATTTACAATTTCCTGTGATCTCTGTGTTTTTAGGTTCCTGAATTTTAGCTTCAAGTAGAGATTTTTGGATGATGATGGTGAAAGATGATTTTTTGTCTGTGTCTGTTCGCAAAGTTCATTCTTTGAAACTTACTTAAAAGTAGTAAATTTGATCTCTGTGTTGCTGGGTTCATGAATTTTAGGTTTAAGTAGAGATGTTTGGACGATGATGGTGAAAAATGATTTTTGTCCGTGTGTCTGTTGGCAAAGTTCATTCTTTGAAACTTAAAAGTAGTAAATTTGATCTCTTTGTTGTTGGGTTCATGAATTTTAGCTTAAAGTAGAGATTTTTGGATGATGATGGTGAAAGATGATTTTTGTCCGTGGGTCTGTTGGCAAAGTTCATTCTTTGAAACTTACTAAAAAGTAGTAAATTTAATAATCAAGATGATAATTTTGTTGTCTTTTGTATGCTGCAACGATGACATAATAAATGTAATGTGATTGTTTTGTTTAAAAACTGTGTATAGTGTGTAAAAATTAACTTGTTAAGGGTTGGTTTAATAGTTTTTAAGATCTCATGATATCCATGAGGTTCTAGCTAGCATATTAGAGCCACTTCCAACAAATTTCTCCCTATAATAAGTTGGTATTTTGTGAGACCGAGTACTACTTCAAGAGATTAATTTAAGCTTTTTGGATGTGATTCCCTTTTCATTCCTAAATCTAACTGCTTAGGGAACCTAGGTGTGATTGCCTATACTTTATCCTTATCTGTTTCTTGTTCTATTCACTGTTTTAACACCAAATAGGCAAACAATCATCAGACTCATTCAAGATCCAATATTTTATTACCTAACCTACCTAAACCCTTAAACATCAAAACCCTATTCAAGAACCTTAACTGAATGCTGAGTTTTTAAAATTCCTGCATCAAAATTTGTATCAGATTCATTAAATTAAAGTTGTCACAATTGTTGTTTTGTGTTAGAGTGAAGTTACAGCAGTCTTAAATCATGCATCACCACTATCTCTATTGTTAGAAGAGGAAGTTTGGCAATAATTTATGACAAAGGAATCCTACGTATAATTGTATATTCAATCCTTATTATCAAAAAAATTATCTTTGCTTGTTATTGTCCTTTTGTTTTTTAATTAAGCCTTTCTGAACAGTTGTCATAGTTTTCATCTAATTCACCTCTATGCATTATACGATTTCATCTTTTGATGAAGCTGTACAAATTTGACTGCTCCTTTTGTACTGAATGCATCAGTATACACTGAATCCTATGGCCCTCTTTCCCTTTTTCTTAATTCATTTATTTCAACTCTACGAGCACTATATGTTTGATTTGGGATTAGTGCCACAATTTTTTCTTCATCTTGGCATCATGGGTTTAAATAACTGTTGGGATGATTTGTTAATAAATAAACTATTGAGATGATATGTCAATATAGCAGTAACTTGTGTAAGTTGCCTTAAATCAAACCCCCCATCCCTTCCTTTCTTTTCTCTTCAATTGATTGATTTAAAGTGGGAGAGGCAGCAGTTTGGTACAGAGGCCAATGGCTTAAGGTTGAGTTTTGTGATTTGAACTAAAAATTCATTATATTGGTGATAGAACGAATAAGACCATCCCCATATTTGCAGTTTAATAAAAGACAGTGAAGGAAGTCTTTAAAGTAGTTTATAACACTAAAATATGAAAGGTCATCTTTGTCTATCTGAATGTTTTTTTTCTTGATTCTTTTTTAATTTCTTTGATTCTTATTTCTATTTTAACTAGTCGGTAACCCTTACCAAAGGAGAGTTTTACAAAATATTACTTTTTCTCTCCTTTAATTTTTGTCCAAATATGAAATTGGATAATTATGATAGTTATTAATATGCATTTATTTGAAAGTTGGGGGATAGGGGTTTTGAACTCTGGAATCTCAATTGTAAACTCTAGGAGGTAGCAATTGAGCTACAAAGCTCTTAGCATTATTCTACCATTTAAAGAAAATATGATGCGTGAACTTAAACCAAACAAACAGAGTAAATGATTTTCCTTAAAACAAATAGAGTAATCATTACTTTTAAGGGGGGCAAAAAAAAACTCTTTATTCAAAATGTTGTGTTTGCTTTTACCTGCATGTTACGCTTGTAATTATCCAAAAAAAAAGAAGGAAAAAAGAAAGAAAAAGAAAAAAAAAAAAAAAAACCTGCCTGTTATGCTTGTGGAATTAACTTTTCTTTCTCTGTGCTGATTCATTATACAGTCATCTTTCATTTACTTGATCATGAGTTTGCTAGTAATCCAATTCTGGCAATACTTGATCGTTATATGGTCATCTTTCTTTTTTATATGGTATATACTGTTTCTTTAAATTTATTCAGAAAATTGGATGACACCATTCATATGTGAATTTTGAGGTTTGACCCACAATTTGATAACTATATGGTTTGATATATGAATGAAGACATGATTTGCTATTGTAATTACAACTTGTCATAGAATGAATCATGAATAATTGCTAACAATCTATTTGCTGCCATGCCAGATATGCAAGCATTGGATAGAGTGGAGCCTGGACCCGACGATCATACCCAGTTAAACCGGCAGCCTGATCATCGGTCAACTCCGCTTTAGAGGCACGTCGCCGACGAGGTATGTACTTGTATTATTAATACATCTCCATTTTGTAATTACCTTGTGTGCACTACCTAACACAATGCTCATCTGTGTGCAGGAGGTGCCTGGTACTGTAAAGGTTCAACGCCGTAAATGTGTATTGCCGCAGGGTGGGCTAAACCCATTTATCACATAGTACATAGATGTAGTAGGTTTCATTGGGTTGTTTAAGCTTCTCGATGTGGAGGTCAACCACACCTTGATCACAGCTTTGGTCGAGCGGTGGCGTCTAGAGACGCACACGATCCACTTACCCCATGGAGAAATGGGTATCACTTTGCAAGATATAAAGGTGATGCTGCGAATTCCGATGGATGGGTTGCCTATCGCTGTGAGGACAAACATGAACTGGAGTCTACTATGCCAAGAGTTGTTGGGCCATCAACCTCCGCCCCCAATACCCAACTTAAACACGTCAATCCTTGCTGGGGCAAGGATAAGATACAAGTGGCTTGATGCACAGATTTCTGCTCCCCCAGTTGCGGACACTGGTGATGAAGTACTGCAGTAACATGCCCGCTACCACTTGTTTGGATGGGGGCCCTGTTGTTCATGGACAAGTCGGCAGATCGAGTCTCACTCCTACCTCTGTAGCTTCTCAACCCAATTAGCAATGTGAGACAGTATAACTGGGGTAGTGCAGAGCTGGCCTGGCTCTACAGGCACCTTTGTAATGCATCGAAGAAGGATGCGATGCAGATTGGAGGAGCACTATTGTTGGTGCAGCTGTGGGCCTATTCAAGGTTCTCATGAATATGCCCAATTGCGAGGCCGCCTTTACCGCCAGTGCACTTAAGGCCCCTTGCCATTAGGTATGTTCATCGAGTTCTCATTATTTATGTGTAATAGTATATTATATTTAATTTTTCTCTTTGATATAATTAAAAATATGCCAAGCTAGCAAACAAAAGAAACGTATCAATACTTAGATACTGAAGTATATGGATGTGAAATATAAAGCAAAGTTTGTTAAATGTAAAGGAAGAGAGAGTTCACTAACAACATTGTTCACAGTTCATCACATGAAAGTTCACTAACGAACATTTGTTGAAACCCCATGTTTGCTAGGTGGAGCGGGCCAAAAGAGCATCGCACAGCATGCCACACACATCCTTACTGCATACCGGATGTCGCTGGCTACACTACAAGCAGAGCAAGTATTCGTATTCGGTTAATTTACATCTTCAATTGTGCTACTAGTAATGTTCTACACTTGATTCTAAAAAAATAAAGATTATCAAAAAAAGTAATGCTCTACACTTCTTGCCTTCTACTACCACAAGAGATTACTTTTGCTTCACAATCCGAAAGTGGAGTCTTGATTGTGATGATGATGTTGAAAGTTCAATAACGTGTAAAAACACCCTTGAACGTTTAGACCCTCAAAGTACAACTTAACCAATTTAAGCAATATGTCAAACAACTAGTGTGCAGAAACTTAACATATGCTATAATATGAAATTGGTTAAAATCTATCTAAGCCAATACAAAATAAAATCCACAGCAGATAGTATAAAGGCAAAGATAGAGAGGAAGGAAGATGCAAACACAAAGACAACACGCGATGTGTTATCGAAGAGGAAACCGAAGCCCTCGGCGTAAAACCTCTCCGCTGCTCTCCAAGCGGTAAACAATCCACTAGAAAATACAGTTGGGATACATGGATAGCAATAGACCCTCCAAGCCTAATCTACCCAGTGCACCTAAGCCCTCCAAGCTTCTTGCTCCAACGAGGTTGCGCCGAACCTTTTTCTTTTCTAGCTTCCCAGATTCCGCTACTAGACCGTAGCATCAACCAATGAAGATTGGTTCCTTCCTAACTGCTTCCTAGAAATCCAAACAGCTGTCTCACAATGATGATGATGGTGAGAACCAGGTTTGGTATAATGCCTCTCAAGGATTTGACAATGGAGAGGAAGAGAGTTGAGGAATTTGAAGAGACTCTAAGGTATAGATTGTGGGTGAAACAATCTTGTTTTTCTTTAGGGTTTCTCTCTCAAAATTCTCTCTGGAAGCTCTCTTACAATCGTGGGTAAAAGGGGTATTTATACTGGAGTGGAAGAGGAATGTGAAACGTCAGGTTTTACAAAACAGGGGTGGCTCGCGGCTTGACCTCGCGGCTTGACAAAGTCGCGAGATAACCGTATGGCCAGTTGTCCTGTTTTGTCCTGTAGTGCTCCAGCTTGCATGACTATTCACCTTCCAGCATGCTTGGCACATGTGCTGCGTCTGGCGGCTTGCAGCCGCGAGTCACCCGCGAGTCCCAGCCGCGAGTCTCTGTTTTCTTGCACACTCTTGAGCAATCTTCACTCTATCTCACTCACTACCCTTACATCAAACCCACCTAAATACAGGGTTATTAAATGCTGAATTACAAGCAAATTTGGCACGGAATAAAGCCAATTAGATGGTTGAATAAATTCAACCTTACAATCTCCCCCTTTGGCTATTTCGTGACAAAACTCTAAAACAGACTCTAGACTTAACATGTGAGTTGGGAACAGTTGAACAAAACTCACTCACACCTAACTCTAGAAGCTGTGAAGCACTTGAATCATATGAACATAATACTCCTGAAACACAATAATACACCATGATCATTGTAAAGCAGAAAATCGTAAAATGCATATGAAACAGGCAATATGTGATCAAGCAAAAAATGGAGTTAAGAAACAAATCATGGCTTGATCAACCAAGTGAACACCACAAGGTAGTGATCACAGTGCTCATTCACACTTGGAATGAACACAAGGACATACAAGTTAATAAGCACGAGTCAAGAGACTTGTATGTTCAACACTCAACCAATGCATACTACACAAGGTATGTGCATCTAGGAACAATCCTACAAGGGCACAAGAGTGACAGTACATAAACCAAAATGCAGGACATTTAGATTAAAGTACTGATTTCAACATAGCATAAAGGCTGCAATAAGTAAGGTACATACCATAAAACCTACAAACTATGCATAAAACATTAACCCTAAAAGTTTACAAAAGCACATGGGTACAAAACAAAAAAAATCCTGAATAACATCATCAAAATATATTAAAGTTTAAACCAAGAGTATAGGTTAAGAGATAGAAACAACTATACACCAAAAACACAGTGTCTCAAAAAAAAAAAAAAAACACAAAATACCCAAAACATAAGCATATATAAACAAAGTTTCTGATTTTGATAACTTTGACAACTCCCCCTCAACACATTACTCCCCCTTAAGATTTGCTTTTCTACTTTTCATCATCAATGACATCTCCCCCTTTTTGACCGGAATGGCCAAAGGGTCACTGGTCATGCTGAGTGGTGAAGCTGTCAAGTTTTGCAGACAATACATCAATCTGGTCCTGCATGGCTCTCATCCTGTCAAAGTGCTCAGTCTGGACTTCTCTGATCCCATCAAGTCGTTCCAGAATGATTTGGAAAGCCTCTGGAGGTGTATCTGAAGAAGTTGATGCCCTAGACCTTTTGCCACTCCTCCTGGGTGTTGAGGTTGATGCATGCCCTGCTGCCTCTGCTTCAGTCTCCATTGGGACACCCTCTCCTTCATCACCTTCATCTTCTTCTCCTGCAAGCCTAACACTTATCCTTTTGCAGGTAAGCTTGTTAATTGCAGAGGGTGTGGACATGGGACTGATGTCTTGAGGGATTGGAACACCCTTCCTTCTAAAAATCCTCATTAGCAAACTGGGAAAGATCAATTTTGGCCTAGAGGTTGTTCTTGTCTCATCCACAATGGTGTCATATATGTGGGAACTTATGTCTATGAAATTCTTTTCTTTGAGATCCATCAGAAAAACTGCTCTAGCACAATTGATTGTAGTCAATTTCTTAATGGGATAGAGGTTAAACATCATGATTGTTGTTAGACACCTCATGTCCACTAGAAAGGCAGTGGTATTCAAACATTTCCCTTCTCTCTACCCACCTATCCTTTGTTGAACTGTTTCAATAGAAGCACTCCTATCCTTGTAATTGATAAATTCCTCATTTTCTAATCCTTCAAGCCCTAGTACATCATCTATGACATGTGCATCCAAAATGAATTCTTTACCTCTAACCCAACAACTTAACTCATTCTCCTTTATCACAGCATTTGAGTAAAATTCCCTAATCAGGGGTTCACACACAACAGGGAAATCACTCAGAAGCTTTTCCCATCCTCTTCCTTCAAAACAGCTGAGGATAAAGGTTTGTCTTAAGTCCTCCAAATCTACAAATCCTTCTTGAATAATCCCTGCATTCAAGAAGTTATCCTTGTATCTCTCAAAGTGATGAACTGACCTAAACAGTTTAGAATCCATTTTCAATCTTTTGTCAGCCTTCTTTGCAGTAGATTTCTTCTTCGGAGGTGAGTGAGCCATCTGTGAACAATCAGAAAAGGCCACAACAGCATAGAATAATATATGTGCAGAACCAGTCAGTACCATGTAATTAACAAAGAGATATCCTCCATACCAATGAACTTTGAACACTTAAACAATAAGCTACTTAGATCAATCACATGGATAAACCAAGCCTAAGATAGGAAAGACATGAACAACATGGAAAAACTATCCTAAAGGTAGATATATGACAATGAGACAGATAATGGAAAATGATAAGGCTCATAAACAGCATTGTGAAACTAACAGATGCACCCAAAGGATTTACACAATAGAGCATGCACATTCATCACTGTAAAACTCACAACCTTAAACGGAACAAATTGGAACAATTCAACAGCTCAAGTTCAGACAAAATAAAAGACACACTAAGCTAAGCACAGGATGAAGACCAGAAAGGAAACAACCAAGATCAACACAAACTTTAGCAACAACATCCGCAAGCTAAGCATGAACAAAGAACACAAGCCAAAACGCAAACCCATTTCTAAATCATGAACATATGCGACAAATCAAAGGGAAAAACATAAAATCAAGTAGAAATGAGTTCAAAAATGAAAACCCATACTTGTGACTTGAAAATTTTGAGCTGAAAGTATGCAACAATGGAGATTGGAAGTGGGAGCACGGAGTGTTTGGGAAGGAGATAGTTTAGAGATAAGATGAACAGTCACAAAAGTTCGAGGGAAAAACTGAAAAAGATTTAAAAACTGCTCCTGTTTCTGCCAAACACACGTTTTTCGCGACTTGATTAAGTCGCCACACAGTCGCCAGCTCAAGCCGCCAAAACACTCAAGGACAAAAAATTGGAAAATTTTTCTAAGTGTTTTTCGCGACTAGAAGGTCTACCCGCGAGTGAGTCGCGAGCTGAGCCGCGAAAATCTCTGAGTAACTTTCGCGACTGGACCTCCCACTCGCGAACAAGTCGCCAAAAATGACCCGCGAAGATGCGACTGAGGCATGCGACTTGACATAACCGCGACTGAGCCGCCAAAACAGGGCAAAACTGGATTTTTGAAATTTTCAAATTTTTCAAACAAAATACTTTCCAAAAACACCTAAAACACTCAAAAATCTTTTTGTGCTTGAATTAACAAAGATTGAGCATGTGAAAACACATTTCATCAAGTACAATCACACAAATGAATATGGCATTTATTGAACATAAACTTGTGTGTTGTGTGTGGATATCAACAATGAGATAGTCCTTAGTCTAATGTGAAGTTTCAATGATCAATTCAACCAAGACATACACAATTAGCACTAGATCATGTGACCCATCTCAATTATAAAAATATGTATATATGACCTCCCACAAAACTTGATAACATAACTTGGAACTTTACATTTGACTCCACTTTTAATCATAACATTTGATCTTTTGAGGCAATCACCTCTCATTGTGAGAGTGATATTTGACATTTCACTTTAATGAACAAGCCTTTGGCTTTTTGAATAAATAATTTCTTTAATATAAAGTCACTTACCCTTTTTCCTAGTCGAATACTAGAATGTGCGACAGGCTTTTGCAGCTCAATATCTCTTTTTATTTGGAGATTTACATTTGGTGAGCTCTTTTTAGCAAAACAAAAAAATAAAGAGTGGGAAGATATATAGACACAAGTCTATGCATGTCTCAAGATCAACATAACCATTCACTAATCATTCATGACAAGTTTGAAGATCTATTTACAATAATCACATAGATTTCAAGATTTTTCCCATAGTGATATGAGTGCATGAAAACAAGCAATGCTCGAAAATGCACAAAGCCATTAGCACAAAGGTACAAGACAAAACAAGTTTTGAGACAAAAACTCAACAATGTCAATCAAGCTTTTTGATTTTCTAATTTTTATGTGATTTTTGGATTTTTGACACAAGAAACAAAAAGATTGATAAGACAAAATTAGAAATATGCACAAGTAGACAAGCAAACAACCAACAGCAAAAACAGTAAGCAAAACAAACAAACATTGTCACAAAACATAGGAAGTATTAATGCATGGACATGTTGCAATGCTTATGCATGAGTACCCTTTTTCACCCACACGTCACTTGCGTTTGGGGTGATTTCCTTATAGGATTGGGTATGGGAGTTAGGGCTTTCAAACCTTCGTGAGAAGCTTTCCAAGCAGTTGGTAAATGCACCAATCATCTTCATCACGTTCATCATTCCGGGATCACCATTCTGATCTCTAAACTGATCACCTGCCCAAATTCTTCTATCATTTCTAGGTCCTCCTGACCTTTGAGGAGTTGCATTATTCTTTGCTCTCAGCTTTTGGCAATTAGGTCGAGTATGCCCTTGAAGTCCGCAATAATGACACACATAAGTTGCTCTAGGACCTCTTTGTGGTCGTGGGCGTGACTTGGCACGAGATTCAGACCTGCCCATAGACTGATTACGGGGATTTAACATCTGTTGGTTCACCACATTCTTCTTCTCCTCCACCTCGAGCTTCTCACTAGTAAGGTTAGCTACAATTGGATCTTTGGCCTTTACAAACTTCACTTCTTTAGTGACATTTCCAGATAAACTACTTCCTTCGGTATATCCCAATCCGAATTTGTCTGAAAAGTTCTTTTGAGATGAGATAACATCATCTAGCTTCTTGGTGGTGACCCTCTCTATTTTAGCATTTGCTTGCACAACCTCATTCTCAAGAAATCTCACTTTTGTGTAAGTTTCGGACAACTCACCATTCAGTATTTCTATCTCACATTTGGCCTCCCTATATTGGATTAGGAGACTTTTGTAGTCCTCCTCAGCCTTCTTCATTTTTCTCACAGTAGCCTTGGCCACCCTTGTGTACTCACCCGATTTCTCCAAGAGTGAGTTATAATTCTCTTGAAGATTTGCTGTGCTTTCATCTTCTTCAGCATCCGATTCTTCAACAATTCCTAGTGATTCATCATCACTATGTTCTCCAAGATCTCGTACAAGCAGATTCAACTCATCTGAAGACTCAACATGAGCTATAGTCATAAAAGCCGAATAATTCCCTTCTTCATCACAGCTCTCTTCAGATTCTGAGTCAGACGAATCCGAGTCACTCAAAGTCGTGGCATACACTTTACCTTTCGATTTCAAATAATTCGGACATTCCTTCTTAAAGTGTCCATGCCCGTTACATTCAAAACAAGTGACACCTTGTGTAGGTTGGGATTCCTTTCCATCTTTCTTTTTGAATTCCCTTTTCTCCCTTCCAGAACTTTGGAATTTTCTTTTATTATCAAATTTACCATTATTTTTGAATTTCAAGAACTTTCTGAAATTTTTGACAAGGTAAGCAACATCTTTGTCAACCACATCTTCTCCCGATGAGTCTTGATCTTCCACCTTCTCATTGATGGTCTTTAGAGCAAGAGATTTACTCTTCCGTTGATTGGGCAGCGACATCTCATAAGTCTACAGAGAACCAACCAGCTCCTGTACTTTGATGTCGTCAAGGTCCTTGCTCTCTTCAATTGCTGTCACTTTAGCACGAAAACTTTCCGAAAATGATCGAAGGGTCTTCCTTACAATCTTTGAGTCCTCCGTTTTCTCCCCCAAGTTGAACTTGTTGACAACCACCTCATTTAGCTTCCCATAGAAAGAGTCAAAAGACTCATCCTCACTCATTTTGAGCTCCTCAAACCGAGTGGTCAGCATTTGTAACTTGGTGTCTTTCACTTTCTTCGTGCCTTCATAGGTGGTTTCCAAAATCTCCCATACTTCTTTGGCAACGGTAATATGAGAAATCCTGTGAAATTCATCTGGAGACACACCACAGAAAATAGCATTGAGTGCTTTACTGTTAGCATTAGATGCAGCAAGTGCTGCCTTATCCCATGAGGATTTGGCTTCCTCAGGTCTGGTCCAACCAATCTCAACAGCATCCCAAACAGATTCATCAATAGAACACATAAAAGCTCTCATGTGAACCTTCCAAAAAGCATAATTACTACCATCAAAATATGGAGGTGCATTTCGGGATTGAGACCTATCCATCTCAAAGGGGAGTCAAGGATCACACAATGGTAATGAAACCAATAGCAATGTACCCGCTCTGATACCAATTGAAAGTTCAATAACGTGTAAAAACACCCTTGAACGTTTAGACCCCCAAATTACAACTTAACCAATTTAAGTAATATGTCAAACAACTAGTGTGCGGAAACTTAACATATGCTATAATATGAAATCGGTTAAAATCTATCTAAGCCAACACAAAATAAAATCCACAGCAGATAGTATAAAGGCAAAGATAGAGAGGAAGGAAGATGCAAACACAAAGACAACACGCGATGTGTTATCGAAGAGGAAACTGAAGCCCTCGGCGTAAAACCTCTCCGCCGCCCTCCAAGCGGTAAACAATCCACTAGAAAATGCAGTTGGGATACATGGACAGCAATAGACCCTCCAAGCCTAATCTACCCAGTGCACCTAAGCCCTCTAAGCTTCTTGCTCCAACGAGGTTGGGCCGAACCTTTTTCTTTTCTAGCTTCCCGGATTCCGCTACTAGACTGTAGCATCAACCAATGAAGATTGGTTCCTTCCTAACTGCTTCCCAGAAATCCAAACAGCTGTCTCACAATAATGATGATGGTGAGAACCAAGTTTGGTATAATGCCTCTCAAGGATTTGACAATGGAGAGGAAGAGAGTTGAGGAATTTGAAGAGACTCTAAGGTATAGATTGTGGGTGAAACAATCTTGTTTTTCTTTAGGGTTTCTCTCTCAAAATTCTCTCTGGAAGCTCTCTTATAATCGTGGGTAAAAGGGGTATTTATACTGGAGTGGGAGAGGAATGTGAAACGTCAGGTTTTACAAAACAGGGGTGGCTCGCGGCTTGACCTCGCGGCTTGACAAAGTCGCGAGATCCAGTCGCAAGATAACCGTATGGCCAGTTGTCCTGTTTTGTCCTGTAGTGCTCCAGCTTGCATGACTGTTCACTTTCCAGCATGCTTGGCACATGTGCTGCGTCTGGCGGCTTGCAACCGCGAGTCACCCGCGAGTCCCAGCCGCGAGTCTCTGTTTTCTTGCACACTCTTGAGCAATCTTCACTCTATCTCACTCACTACCCTTACATCAAAACCACCTAAATACAGGGTTACTAAATGCTGAATTACAAGCAAATTTGGCACGAAATAAAGCCAATTAGATGGTTGAATAAATTCAACCTTACAGATGTACTCATATTTTTGCTTATATAATACAATTGCAATGGATAATTTCTGGGTGGCTTTGTCAAAACCAACTTTTTCCTTTAGTTCTTGGGGTAAATTCCTAGTTGATACTATTTTGGAAGGGTATATAAATAATCCCCTTTGTAGATATAATGAGATAAAAACATGATCCCATGCAGTATCTAATATTTTGTAAATTATTGGTCAGTAACTTATATATACATATATATATATATATATATATATATATAAATAATTCCACAGTTAAAATAATGAAAAGAATAAATTTAAACCTTGAACGTTTTAGCTTAAAACCAAGGAAGTCAATACCGTATCAGAGGCTGTACCGGTTTGGCCAGAGGTACGGTATATTTCGGATATCGGTCAATACCGATGTACCGTTTCGAATTTACCACAAAATAATATATATATATATATATATATATATATATATTCATAACATTTAAAATAAATAAATTTAGTATCCTTTTAATAATGTTTTTACTGCTATATTTTTTTGTAATTACTAATATACTAATTAAGCTTATAAGTTATAAGTAGTAGATAAGAAAAAAAAATACAAAATGAAGTTATGATGTCACTAACATGTCTGGGTAGGAAAGTTGTTAGTTGTCAAAGGTGAAAAAAATTAAATAATATAAAAACTATGACTTCAAATGAAAGAATCAAGAAACAATAAATGTCTTCTTATCTTTTCACTCATAGATACTGGCTACATTTTTTACTTTTTTTCCTTTCCACACGTTTCCCTCTCTCTTAGTCACTGGCATTCACATCTTTCAATAAGAAAACTATTGCTGAGTCTTTTGACATCTTTCAATAAGAAAATAATAAATACACGTCTCTCTCTATCTCAGTCACACGTTCCTCTCATCTTTTCACTCTTTTCTTCTCCACTTACAATTTCTTTACCACTCAAGATTCAGTGAGAGGTTGTTGGCTTCAGTGAAAAAAGAGACGGTGAGTACATGAGGCGATTCTAACTTCATTTTACAAAGCTATTGTGCATTTTTTTTTTCATTTTTCTCTTTCTTTCTACTGGGTTTCCTTAGCTTACTTAGTTTTTCACCATCTTGCCCTTGAAAAACGTCAAAATTAACCAAAAAAAAAAGCTTTTCACGTTTCGGCCCGATATCCATTTATCGGCCGAAACGGCCGGATTTCGCCGATACGGCCGGTATTTTTTCCGGTACGAAACATAGGGGTATTTTGTACCGAATTGCTGGCCGGTACGGTATATACTGGCTGGTACGGTACGGTACGGAATTGACTTCCTTGCTTAAAACACCAAAAATTTCAATTAGTTACAAAGCTATTAAGGTTAGTTTATGTACGGTGTCAATGAAACAAGGGAAAATATTAGTGTGTTTGGCTCTAACTTATTTCTTTATTTTGCTTTTTATCTCAACCTTTTGGTAATAAACTAGATTTTAGTGTTTTGTATTTTATATATTGAGGTCTCCTCAGTGATTGGTTCTGCATAACTTCATCTTTGATATGTCTAGTTGCTATGAAAAGCCTGTATTGAGTATGAAATTTATATGCAACTTGTACATGATTGGGTTAACTAGTTGCATGGTAGCATTTTTCTAGTGTGCATTTTGGGGGGGAATAACTCGATGTTGTCATAAACCTGCTTGTGTTTAAATATTTCAAATCCCAAACCGTAGTGTACTAGTAATCAAATTGCTTATAAATACTCTTAACTTCCATGACAAATGACAACCATCCATCTTCACATAATCACCAAACTAACAATCCATTTATGCAGATTGTATGGGAGTCGTACACACATACATTGGGCTCCTTGCCTGCGTATTGCACTATCGAGCAGCATATTTGGAGGGCCGAGGTGCCATTGATATACTTTTGGATAGTGGAGGGGCATCATCTGTAGTGGGTCTTCCATTAATTTGGGATGAAGCAACTGATTCCAGAGGTCGTGGATACGTCGATCGACCTTCACAAGATATCCCACCAGGGTAAATGGGACAAGGATTGGGTGGTAGAACATGCTACGCATATTCAGCAATGGGGCAACGGAGGGCAACTTGTTCGTGCAACCCCTTTCCTGGACGGTGATAGTATTGGGGTTTATGCCCTAAAATCCAATTTATTGGCATGTCATAAATAATTAAAGTAATTAATTATATGAGATTATCTATAAATGAACTAATGGGACATTATCTTAGTCCATGAGATGCATAGTATGTGATTTATGTGAAAAGGTCACAGAAGATATAAATCAAAAGTTCTTTGTAAACTCAAAATTTTAGTTCGTAGTCAATGATGAAATTGGGTATTTCATTTGTGAAGACTATAACATATCAACTAAGATGATTTGTATTGATCATAGAAGTGGAGAATTCTAGTTAATATGTTGATATGTTTTAAGAGTTAAGATATATTGAACTGGACCGCTGTGAGATTTATTATTCTCCTAATGATTGTCAAATGAATAATAAATCTCATGACTTCTATTTACATTAACTCTAAATCCTGAGAGAATAATAGACCTGATCATGAGGTGTAGGTTGCTTTGATATATCAGGAGTGAGATCTATAAGACATGATCAATACCTCAGTATGTTGAGCAGCCACATTAGTGTTGATGGAACATATATTTTCAAGATGGAATTCATAATCTCTTAAAGGGGATATAAAATATTCTTTTGAGATAAGTTTAATGGGTTTGGGTTTTCAGAGTGTTGGGCCCAACCACTTTAGTAAGGAGTTACTAAAGTACATATTTATGAAATTGGATTTCATAAATATATGATGAATAACATAAAGGATTAAACCAGGTACTTAAGGATTAAGATGTAGTAATCTTCAAAGTGGCAATCTATATTCATGACTTCGTATTACTATGAATATTTTAATGAAGGAGTTGTATGTATAATAAAGTCTTAGAATATAATTTATTAATAAGGCTTAGAGTGCAATTATATTCTTATAGTGGTATTGAATATAATTAATGGTAACTTTGGACTTGTCAAGAGTTGACAGAAAAGCCCAAAACCCATTGGAGCTAGAGTCTGATTTGTTCCCTTTGGTCCCATCTCAAGCCACAAACTAAAACCCAATTGGGTAGGCCCAAAAGGCTAACCCAATTAGATAATTAGTTTTTATTTAATAAGAGTTATTAAATAAAGAAACTACTGAGGTAGTTATTATGTACGTATGATGAAAAGAAAAGAAATCAGTTTTTTTTTCTTCTCCACAAGGGAAGAAGAAGAACTCTCTTTGAGAATCAACGTACAAAAGGACTGATTGAGAGACCACACTTCTTGAGATGAGGATTAAAGGTATTCTCAAGTCTTGGTTTTGAATTTCACTGCATCAAGGTACGCTTCCTATTCTTTGTTCTAGAATTCAAGGTTACATGTTATCTCTCATGAATGAAGTAGATCCGTGATTGTTGCTTCCGCTGTGTGTTTTGTATGAGATGCAAAACCAGATTTTCCAATAATGGTATCAAAGCGGTCTTCAATATCATGATTGTATAACATGTGATTGAGTTTTAGAATTAAAGAAAAACCGTTTTCTTGGTGTCCTAGTTTTTTGCAGTCATTTTTCTGCATATTATAGTTTTTGAAACTATTGTTTGATTAAAACTAATTTTGATGTTATGATGTTGTTTAAGTTTGATTTTAACCATGTAAAATTGAATTTTAACACTTTAACATCAATGAAATTCAATTTTTAATCTTAATTTCATCATTTTTTACCATTAAGAATGTGTTTTGTTCATTGGAAATGCCAAAAACGGTTAAATGAAAAAACGACTGTTTTTGGGCGTTTTCGCAACTGGCGAGTCGCAAGTGAGCCACGAGAGCTTCTGGATAAACTCGCGACTGGGGTCTCACGACTGGGCGAGTTGCCAAAACGAGTAGCCAAAACTCACAACTGGAGTCTCACGACTGGGTGAGTCGCTAAAACGAGTAGCCAAAACTCGCTACTCGCGTGAGTAGCCAGAATGAGTAGCCAAAAATTCTGACACCTATTTATTACATGTATAAAAAGAAAAGTTTTGCGATTAATTTTATAGTCCTTAAAAGTTAAGGACATTTATTAATTATTATCTAACTAAAAGACCTAATGAGATCAAAGATGTTAGTTAAATAGAACTCTTAGTACTAAATTATTTTATGATTAAAAGTCCTTAATTTATTTTAATTAGAGGTTTTTACTGAGATTGAAATTCTAATTAAAGTTATATAGTTTCTAATGAGATTAGAATACTTTATCTAGTAAATTAAGGATAGAGTTCTGTATAACTAATTTTTGATTCATTAGTATTTAAGGAATCCTAAATAGTTTAGGACTTCCATTTTAGTTAGTGATTCTAATGAGATTAGAGTCTTTATCAAGTGCAAGGTTATTAGTTGTGATGGGATCACAATTATTTATTAAATAAAAAAAACAAAACCCAAATAACGAGTAGGAGTGCTGAAATAACCCTTTTGTTAAGTTTACTATAATGTGAATAGATACCTTGTCTTGACTTCAAGTCTTGCATTCCATGCGGAGGGTATTTACTTCACGGATTACAAGGTTAAACTTCTTTGTGATTGCGTGAATGTTCGTTACACTTAGAAGATTTGGGTTGAATTCAAGGGTTTTTGAAAAACTTTTAATTGCATACTCATGCATTTCATTCATAAAATAATATGCTTTAAGGAGTTTCTACATTAACATGCTCTGTTTTTCAAAAAACTGATTTTTCCAGATTTTCGATCAATCAAACCTGTTTCTTGATCGATTGAAAAAGTGATAAAAACCTTGGTTTGAATCTGCCTGGCTCGATCGTTGCTTGATTGATGCTAGATCAATCAAATGTAATTTTATCGATTGAATCTAATTTTCGACTGATTGAAAATCGTTCAGAGAGTTTTTTAAAACAAGCTTTTTCACGTGTTCTTCACTTTTTCAAACATTTCAAAAAGCTTTTCTCTCTCTCCCTCTCTCTCTCTCTCTCTTCGACCGATCCAAATTCAAGTAAACTTTTTGTCGTTTTCCTTCCAAATTTTTCTCAAGGTTTTTGTCTTCTAGTGCCAATAAGACCTTTGTACCCTTTCTTTTTTTTAGTTTATTCAGTTTTTTCATGCATTTTTAGGGAAATTTTCTGAACTATAGGAATTTGGGGTTTTTGATTTTCGAGTTGGTTTCTGTCCAAATTAATCAATGGGTTTTTGTTCTAAGATGATATAAACATGTTTACCATGCTTTGATCTGATTAATTTGGTGATTTGAGAACATTTTGAAAGTCTAGGGCATGTAACTACACAAATTTGGGGATTTTGTTCAATTGGGCTTAATTTGGTAAAATTGACTTGTGAAATTGATTGATTAAGTCATTATAGTGTAATGATTAATTACTCAATTTGGTTAAATTTTTGAAATTGGGTTTTCAAAATTTGGGGTTTTTTTGTTAAAAACTCTATTTTCAAGTCAATTCTTGGTTTTTAAAGTCGAATTGGACTATTCTCAATGCATTAGAGCATGCATCATGTGTTTATTCTGTTCATGCATCATATAGAGTGATATTTTCAATTGTTGTTTTCTCTCTAACCTTGTCTGATGTAGTTTGCCCTTGGTTTTCTTTGTTTTCTTTCTTTGGTTTCTTTTTTGTCTATCCTTTCCAACCCTTAGCATCATGGTTAGGAAGACTAGAGCCTATAGGAAACCCACCTCCTCTTCTACTCTAGCCTTTGAGAGTGATAGGTTTCGCACTGAGAAAAACCAAGAAACCTATGAGAAGCTAAACATCTTTAGATCAGTTTGGGCTAAGAGGAAGGTAGTGTTAGATGAGCTAGATCCGGAAATTAAGAGGAATTTTGAGCGTAGGGGCTGGTTACCTTTGTTGGATATAGACCATCCTCCTCCAACTACCTTGATTAGAGAGTTCTACTTAAACCTCTCTGTCCACTCCAATGATTCCAACACTCAGTATGTGATGAGTTGGATACGGGGTGAAGAGTACGTCATTACTCCTTCGGTAATGGCCTCTGCTTTTGGGGTGCCTAAGGTACAGTAACTTGTGTACCCTTATTATGAGACACCTCCTCTTGATGACATTATGTTATATCTCACTGGTACTTCCATTTAGTGGGGTACTGATCCTCGAATTACCTTTCATGAGTTGACCGAGATTCATTACTTGTTTTTCTAGATGTCTTGTCATTCCATCTGGCCCATCTCTCACTTGCACACCATTCCTATTGAGAGATGTACATTTTTGTATGCCCTTGTGACAGAAGCTCCTATGAGTTTTCCTACTCTTTTCATTCGATCCTTGGTTGAGGTTCATAGGAATAGTTCTACTGCACATGGTCTTTTCTCCCCTGTTTTTATTCATCAGATTTTGTTACATTTAGGATTAGAGGATTTTCCTGCACATATTATAGCTCCCATAGGTGCTGCCTTCCTTAGGCAGAGAGTTGCTAAGATGAGAGCTAGCTCTAAACGCCCTCGTGTAGAGTCTTCTTCAGGTGTTGCACCTCCTCCTCCTCCTCCTTCTTCATGTGATCCCACAGCCAAGGAGTATGTCGATCCCACTGCCATAGTTGATCTCCACCTTCTACTTCGGGTGATTCTAGCATTCGGAGTATGTTGGATACTGTTATGACCAATCAGGTGGCTCATGGTCAGCTTTTGGTGGACGTACTCACAGAGCTTCAGGCATTGCGAGCGGATTTGGCGAGCATTCGGCAGTCTTCTCCACCACCTCCTTTTGATAATGAGTCTTAATTTCCCTCTGTCAATTCGTCACAAAAATGGGGAGTATATATGGATGGAGATAGGGGAAGATTTTGATTTTTTTGAGCTTTGGAGCTTTAGATTGTATCTAGGTGCTTCATGATGTTTTTTTTTTTGGCTCATGATGTATTTATCTTGATGTATTTATTTTTATGTGATGTATATGTTAGGGGGAGACATTATGTTTTTATTTTTGTTTCTTGTTTCACATGTGCTACATTGGCTATTGATTTATATTATGAGATTATTCATGATATATGTCTTTTATTTTATGTTTTTGTGAAATCAAGAATTTATTTTGTTTTACTTGTATTTTCCACACATGCATTTATGTGCTTGTTGAGTGTTTCAGGAATATACAAGTTGATTCAGTCGTGCTGCTATCAACAGTTGCAACTGATAGATAGTAGTGAGGTTGAATTTTTTTGGGTTGGACAATTTTATTGTAATGGGCTGTTTTGTAACTTTGAGCTTTTTGTTTTGGTACGTGTTTTGTCACAGATTGCCAAAGGGGGAGTTTGTTAGGTTCTAAGGATTTAGGATCTAAATGTTTTAGATCTTCGATATGTAATGTTGTCAAACCATGATCAAAACGTTTAGTCTAGATTTATGCTGCTTAAAGTGTGCCTGTGTAAAGTTGGAATCCAGTGTACTGCAGGATTTATTGTGTAAATCTGCAAAGCTCGATCGATCGAAAATTAGACTCGATCTATTGAAACTCGTGTAGATTGTTTTTCTACAGAATTTTCCAACTCAAGCCTAAGCCCATATGACATGTAGGGTTTTATGTTTTGCCTTAAGTATAAAAGAAAAAACCCTAGCCACATTTTATGTTGTTGTTTATGCTATGTGTATGAATCTCTTATAAGATCTAGAGGTGTTTGCCTTCATACATACTTAGGGTTATCAAGATCAAGATTGATGTTGAGAGCTTGGTGATCGTTTCAGTTGCTGCATAAAAAGTTTAAAGAAAACACAAGTGGGAGTACTTATGGTTGCTGTGAATTCAAGAAAGAAGTAAGTTTTCTACTCCAGGTAGCAATAGGATGTTAGTGGTCTAAGTCGCTATTGTAAAACTTCAATTCTTTCATAGTGGATCTATTTTACCTTGAGGATAACTAGGTTAAATCCTTCCCAGATTTTTTACCAGTTTGGTTTTCCTAGGTTATCATATCGTTGTGTTCTTTATTTTTTGCATTGTTTACATGATATGATTTACTTGTGTTAACCTAGATTTGAATAATTTACCTAAGTAATCACTTGGCTAAATAACTAGGTTGGACAACTTGTGTTTTAAAGGGTCTAAAAACGTACAAGAATACTGTCATTGGAGTACATTACAAGTACATTACTGTCAGTAATCACTTGTGTGTTCCAGGCATACGACAGGAAATAAAGTTTTATTCAAGCAACTTTTTGAAGGAAAGATTAGGACAGTCACATTTGGGGCTGGAAGCAAATCTATGATCAGAGGCATTGGAACTGTGGACATTCCAAGGTTGCTGGTTTTTGAAGATGTCTGGTATGTTGATGGGCTGAAAGCTAACTTACTTAGCATCAGTCAGATTTGTGACAATGCATTAAATGTTCTCTTCACAAAGTATGAATGTGGGATACTTGATGGAGGAGGTGACTGCATGTGTATTGGTGTTAGGACAGTTGATAATCGTTATGGTATAACACCAAGTATAAGCTGTTTCAGTGCAAAGATCAACCAAGTAGACTTATGGCATCAATGGTTGGAACATGCAAGTCACAAGCAATTAGAGAAGATTTTCAAGTATGATACAGTTATTGGTTTGCCAAAGTTTGAAAAGATAGAAAAGTGCATATGTGGACCATGTCAGATGGGTAAACAAGTGAAGTCCAAACATCCGTCTTTGACTAAAGTTCAAACTTCAAGACCTCTAGAATTGTTGCACATTGATCTCATTGGTGCTGCAATAGTTCAGAGTTTAGGTGGAAAGAAGTATATTCTAGTTGTTGTGGATGATATCACTAGATATACTTGGGTTGTGCTTTTGAGAGATAAAGCTGAGGCTTCTAAAAAGATGATACACTTGTGCAAGAAATTTCAAGTTGAGAAAGGTACTGTGATAGCTACAATTAGAAGTGATCATGGAAGGGAATTTGAAAACACAAAGTTGGCTACCTTCTACAATGATCAAGGCACACATCAAGAGTTCTCTTCACCCAAGACACCACAACAGAATGGAATAGTGGAATAGAAGAATAGGGTTGTTTAAGAGATGGCTCATGTCATGCGACATAACAAAAGGATGCCCAAGTCCTTCTAGGGAGAAGTTGTCAACATCGTTTGTCATACACTCAACCGGGTGTATTTCAAACTTGATTCCAAGAAAACTCCTTATGAACTCTGAAGAGGAAAGAAGCCTGTTGTCAAATACTTCTGGATATTTGGCAGTGACTGTTATATTCTGTGTGATAGGGAGAACCTAAAAAAGTTTGATGCAAAAAGCGATAAGGGAAACTTTCTGTGATATTCTTCCACTAGTAGAGCTTACAGAGTATACAACTTGAGAACTAAAATAGTCATGGAGTCTTCAAATGTGGTGATCAATGATGAACTATGTTCAGAAACTCATTCAAAAAACACTTCTCTAGTTCAAGAAAAGACTATGGAGGTTGATGATCCTATTCCTGATGATTATGTTAGGAAGCATAGTGGTGAAGAGCTACCGTTGTTGAATGATGCTGTTTCAGTACCATCAAGTTCAAAACCATCCACACCGGTTAATGAAACTCAATAAGAACAAAGTGAGCCTAGTCCTTCATCAAAACAAAAAGGTACCTCCACATCTCTAGTCAAAGGTCCATCTTCTAAAGTAAAGTTAAATCACCTTACCACAAACAAATTAGGTAGTTTGAATGATAACATGAGATTGAGATCCAAAGCCTTGAATGTAATTACTCACTCATGCTATCTATCCCAATTTGAACTGAAAAAGGTGGATGAAGCACTTCAAGATGCTGATTGGGTTAATTCTAGGCATGAAGAACTTCATCAATTTGTTCAGAATGATATGTGGGAATTAGTTCCTAGACCAAAGGGAGTGAATGTGATTGGAACTAAGTGGATTTTCAAGAACAAGTCAGATGAACATGGTACTATTATTCAAAACAAATCAAGACTTGTTGCTTAAGGATACACACAAGTGGAAGGGATTGATTTTGATGAGACTTTTGCATCGATAACAAGACTGGAATCCATTAGGATACATTTGGCCATAGCAAGTCATTTAAATTTCAAGTTGTATCAAATGGATGTCAAGAGTGCCTTCTTGAATGGGATGTTGCAAGAAGAGGTGTATGTTAAACAACCAAAAGGTTTTGTTGATCCTCACAGACTGGATGATGTCTACAAGTTGAAGAGAGCCTCTATGGTTTGAAACAAGCTCCCAGAGCATGGTATGATAGGTTAACCACATATCTCATTGAGCATGGATTCAAAAGAGGATTTGCAAATACTACTCTTTTCATACGAAATGAAAAGAATTATTTTGTAGTAGCTCAAATTTATGTTGATGATATTGTTTTTGGTGCTACTAATGATTCTCTTGCTTAGTATTTTGTAGATGAAATGTAGAAGATGTTTGAAATGAGTATAGTTGGTGAACTAACTTATTTCTTAGGATTACAGGTGAAGTAAACAGATTCTGGAATTTACATCAACCATGCAAAGTATGCTAGAAATCTTGTCAAGAGATTTGGACTTGAAAAGGCTGCACATGCCACCAATGGCTACTAATGCAAAGCTAACCAATGACCCTTCAGGTGAGTCTGTTGATATTACATTATATAGAAGCATGATTGGTTGTCTTTTGTATTTAACTAGTTGTCCAGATGTTGCTTTTAGTGTTGGTGTATGCTCTAGATTTCAATCTAATCCTAAGATTTCACATTTGAATGTTGTTAAAAGAATCATAAAATATGTTAGTGGAACTTATGATTATGGATTGTTCTATAGCAAATAGTCAAATTTGTCTCTTGCTGGATTTTCTGATTCAGATTGGGCTGGTAATGCCGATGATAAAAAAAGCACCACTGGTGGGTGTTTTTATGTAGGAGCCAATCTTGTTGCTTGGATGAGTAAAAAGTAAAATTCTGTCTCTTTGTCTACTGCAGAGGCAAAATATATTGTTACTGGAAGTTACTGCTCACAGCTTCTTTGGATGAAAAAACTTTTGAGTGATTATGGGATATCACAAGACACCATGGTTGTTTATTGTGATAATTCTGGTGCTATTTATATCTTTAAGAACCCTGTTCAACACTCTAAGACTAAACATATAGAGATTAGATATCACTTTATTAGGGATCTGGTTGAAAGAAAGATTGTGACTCCTGAATATATCTCTACTGAACGTCAGAATGCTGACATCTTCACCAAACCTCTTAGTAGAAGTAAGTTTGAGACACTTTGTCAAGTAATTGGTGTGATTTTGTGTCCCTAATCATCTTTGGCTCTTTTGGTCCTTGTGCTTCATCTTTCTATTCTTTATGACCATTCTTCTTTGTTGTTTTTGTTTTCTTTGTCTTTAGGATGTACATTGCATAACATTCATGCATTTCATGCTAGGTTGTTTTTTGTTAATTCTTTTCAAAATTTAAAAAAATAAAAAAAAAAAGAAAAAAAAAGAAAAAGAAAGGAAGAATGTATTTTGCATTATTTTACTTGGATTTGAAATCAAGGTTGGCCATATTATCTTTACATGACATGTTTATGTACCTTGTTTAGCTTGAATGAGCTTATTTTATTGCACCTTACTAGATTTAGCTTTGTAGTGCATGTTGCATGGGAGTTGTTTATAGTTTTTGATCACATGATCTTGATCTTGAAGTCACATGCTTTTGATTGTAAGGACTAAAAATTCCTAAGAGAAAGGCATAAATAACCATTTCACCACTATTTACTAGCCAATCATGAACACCTTAGTGCTTATTATATGATTTTGTGCTCAAGAAAGTGTAGCGCATGCACAAAAAGAACATAAGGTGTAGTCTTGGTTTAAATAATAAAATTGGTGTGTACATTATTGGGCTATAATGAATTCAAAATAAATAAAATTGGTGTGTACATTATGAGGCAAATTAAGAAACTTACATGATCGCAAGCTTGTTTTCTAGGAGATGTGAGAGTTATATGATGTAACTCTTTAGGTTATAGTCACTTTCAAACTTATGTGATGAATTTTGTAGAAATTGTGATTGACCACTATTTGCTTATCACCTCACATGTATCTCAAGCTATTCTAGTTGCACACACTACACAAGTTATTTTTTACTAAACTTAGTACATTATATTGTGTGTGAACTTGTTGTGGCCATCCAAGATTAAAATTTCATTGATTTTGATGCAAAACATGTTTTAATGTTTGAGCTTTAAGGACAAATTGATTGTAACTCTTGTTTTTGGAAGATCAAGGTTGAATTTAAGGGTTTTTCAAAAACTTTTCATCTCATACTCATGCATTTCATTCATAAAATAATGTGCTTTGAGGATTTTCTGCATTAAGATGCTCTATTTTTCAAAAAACTAATTTTTCTAGATTTTCGATCGATCAAACCTGTTTCTTGACCGATCGAAAATGCGACAAAAACCTTGGTTTGAATCTGTCTGGCTCGATCACTGCTCGATTGATGCTGGATTGATTGAATGTAATTTTTGACCGATCGAAAATCATTTAGAGAGTTTTTTAAAACAAGTTTTTTCACGTGTTCTTCACTTTTTTAAACTTTTCAAAAAGCCTTTCTTACTCTCTCTTCGACCGATCCAGATTCAAGTCAACTTTTTGTCGTTTTCCTTCCAAATTTCTCTCGAGGTTTTTGTCTTCTAGTGCTGGTAAGACCTTTATACCCTTTCTTTTTTAGTTTATTCACTTTTTTCATGCATTTTTTATGCATTTTTAGGGAAGTTTTCGGAACTATAGGAATTTAGGGTTTTTGATTTTTGAGTTGGTTTCTGTCCAAATTGATAAATGGGTTTTTGTTCTAAGATGATGTAAACATATTTACCATGCTTTGATTTGATTAATTTGGTGATTTAAGAACATTTTGAAAGTCTAGGGCATGTAACTACACGAATTTGGGGATTTTGTTCAATTTGGTTTAATTTGGTAAAATTGACTTGTGAAATTGATTGGTTATGTCATTATATGATGATTTCTATCTATTGTAATGATTAATTACTCAATTTGGTTAAATTTTTGAAAGTGGGTTTTCAAAATTTGGGGTTTTCGTTATAAACTCTATGTTCAAGTCAATTCTTGGTTTTTAAAGTATACTTGAACTGTTCTTAATACATTAGAGCATGCATCATGTGTTTCTATTCATGCATCATATGGAGTGATATTTTCAATTGTTGTTTTATCTCTAACCTTGCTTGATGTAGTCTGCCCTTGGTTTTCTTTGTTTTCATTCTTTGGTTTATTTTCTGTCAATCCTTTTCGACCCTTAGCATCATGGTTAGGAAGATTAGAGCCCATAGGAAACCCACCTCCTCTTCTACTCTAGCCTTTGAGAGTGATAGGTTTCGCACTGAGAAAAACCAAGAAACTTATGAGAAGCTGAACATCTTTAGATTAGTTTGGGCTGAGAGGAAGGTAGTGTTAGATGAGCTAGATCTAGAAATTATGAGGAATTTTGAGTGTAGGGGTTGGTTACCTTTGTTGGATATAGAACATCCTCTTCCGACTACCTTGATTAGAGAGTTTTAGTCGAACCTCTCTGTCCACTCCAATGATTCCAACACTCAGTATGTGATGAGTTGGATACGGGGTGAAGAGTACATCATTACTCCTTTAGTAGCGGCCTCTACTCTTAGGGTGCCTAAGGTACAGCAACCTGTGTACCCTTATGATGAGACACCTCCTCTTAATGACATTATGTCATATCTCACTGGTACTTCCATTCAGTGGAGTACTAATCCTCGGATTACCTCTCATGAGTTAACCGAGATTCATTATTTGTTTTTTTGGATTTCTTGTCATTCCATCTGACCCATCTCTCACTTGCACACCATTCCTATTGAGAGATGTGCATTTTTGTATGCCCTTATGATAGATGCTCCTATGAGTTTTCCTACTCTTTTCATTCGATCCTTGGTTGAGGTTCATAGGAGTAGTTCTACTGCATATGGTTTTTTCTTTCCTATTTTTATTCATCGGATTTTGTTACATTTAGGATTAGAGGATTTTCCTGCATCTAAGCCCGTAGACATTATAACTCCTATAGGTGTCACCTTCCTTGGGCAGAGAGCTGCTCAGATGAGAGTTAGCTCTAAACGCCCTCATGTAGACTCTTCTTCGGGTGTTGCACCTCCGCCTCCTCCTTCTTCAGGTGATCCCACAGCTGAGGAGTACGTCGATCCCACTACCGTAGTTGACCCTCCACCTTCTACTTCGGGTGATTCTAGCATTCAGAGTATGTTGGATATTGTCATGACCGTCCAAGCAGCTCATGCGAGCGGATTTGGTGAGCATTCAGCGGTCACCTCCACCACCTCCTTTTGATGATGAGTCTTGATTGCCCTTTGGCAATTCCTCACAAAAAGGGGGAGTATATATGGATGGAGATAGGGGGAGATTTTGATTTTTTGGAGCTTTAGAGCTTTAGATTGTATCTAGGTGCTTCATGATGTATTCATTTTTTGGCTCATACTGTATTTATCTTAATGTATTTATTTTTATGTAATGTATATGTTAGGGGGAGACATTATGTTTTTATTTCTTCTTCTTGTTTCACATGTGCTATATTGGCTATTGATTTATATTATGAGGTTATTCATGAGATATGTTTTTTATTTTATGTTTTTGTGAAATCAAGAAGTTATTTTCTTTTACTTGTATTTTCCATACATGCGTTTATGTGTTTGTTGAGTGTTTCAGGAATATACAGGTTGATTCAGTCGTGCTGTTGTCTACACTTGCAACTGATAAATAGTAGTTAGGTTGAATTGTTTTTGGTTGGGCAATTTTATTGTAATGGGCTGTTTTGTAACTTTGAGCTTTTTGTTTTGGTGTGTGTTTTGTCACGGATTGCCAAATGGGGAGTTTGTTAGGTTCTAAGGATTTAGGATCTAAATGTTTTAGAACTTCAATCTGTAATGTTGGCAAACCATGATCAAAATGTTTAGTCTAGATTTAGGCTACTCAAAGTGTGTTTATGTGTAAATTTGGAATCGTGTGTCCTGCAAGATTTATTATGTAAATTAGCAAAGCTCGATCGATCGAAAATTAGACTCGATCGATCAAAGCTAGTGCAAATTTTTTTTCTGCAGAATTTTCCAACTCAAGCCCAAGCCCATATGACGTGTAGTGTTTTATGTTTTACCTTAAGTATAATAGGAAAAACCCTAGCCACATTTTTATGTTGTTGTTTATGTTGTGTGTATGAATCTCTTGTGAGATCTAGAGGTGTTTTCCTTCATACATACTTAGGGTTATCAAGATCAAGATTAATGTCGAGAGCTTGGTGATCGCTTCAGTTGCTACATAAAGAGCTTAAAGAAAACACAAGAGGGAGTACTTCTGGTTGCTGTGAATCCAAGAAAGAAGTAGTCCATGGAATCGAAGCTGTCACGTGGTTGTGGTAGTATGTTTTCTACTCGTGATAGCAATAGGATGTTAGTGGTCTAAGTCCCTATTGTAAAACTTTAATTCTTTCATAGTGGATCTGTTTTACCTTGAGGATAGCTAGGTTAAATCCTTCCCAGGTTTTTTATTGGTTTGATTTTCTTGGTTATCATATCATTGTTTTCTTTATTTTCATTGTTTACATGATATGATTTACTTGTGTTAACCTAGATTTTAATAATTTACCTAAGTAATCACTTGTCTAAATAATTAGGTTAAACAACTTGTGTTTTAAGGGGCCTAAAAATGTACACCAACCACACAAACCAACCACAGATATGATTCAATAATACGAATAATTCGTTTATATGAGTTGTTTGAGTCGCTGTATCATATACCCGTATTCATGTATGTTATTTCTGTTAGTGTACTACTTTATATGGATACATTACATACAGACTCATCCAAATCAGACTAACCAGTCATTCACTGAAAATCCATATGGCTCACACAACACATTGTCACAACGATATTTGGTTTACTTAGAAATAGGGTAAAAGCCTAAAGCCTGATCAGCCTCTAAAATGTTTCATGTTTTGGTTATTGGTTTGCTGTAGCATTTCTCCAAAGCTTCGTAATGTTGCAATTGTGATGATCGGAAGCCATTGATGTAAACCTTGGAAGCATAGTTTTCTTCATGTAATTTTACATTGATGTTGAGAAAATGTAACTAAATTTTGTCCCTGCAAAGACTCCCTGAAAAGATTGTAAGGGAATATGGGGATTGTTAGGACATATGTTTTTCACATGTTACGAACATATGTCATGATTTTATGTAATTGGCTTATCCTTTAACAAAACACATTTTACTTGTATTTGGGTAGATTTAGGATGGGTTTAAATACTTCAAGAAACCATGTTTCAAGATCAAGTGTTGAAGCCTTCAAGTCTATCCAAGAAAACAAGTTGATAGTGCAAAATCATTAAAGCTCGATAGTTGGCTCGACAAATATATCTATCGATCTTAAGAAAGCTGTTCTAAGTTCGGTGTTCTCGACACCTGCTCGACACCTTCTCGACACCTTCTATCTGTCGAGGTTTATGATTTTCAGAATTCAAATATGATTTTCTTGGGATTCGTGAATATGTCTTTGGGCTTTCTTTTCTTCTAACCCTAAACATATAAAAGGATTGTTTTAAGGGCTGTCAAAGTGTTCACAACTTGCACAAGCTTTGAGCAAACTCTATTCAAGCAAATTGTGACCGGAAACGAAGTTCTTGCCCTAGTTCATCTCTTTCTCTTAAAGAAGTTGCTGTGTATGTGCACTGTAGGGTTTTGTGACCAAGCATCTTCTTGATCTTAATATTGTGGATGAACTGAAAAACTTTGCGGCTAACAACCTTCTTAGTTAGTGATTGAAGTCACGTACTGGGATCCGTGCAATTAGTTAGTCACGTACTTGGGAGTCGTGCATTTGAAAGGGGAACGGTCACTATAGAACAAGTCCAATTAGGTATTGGGGTAAGGGTTCAACTATAGGTTGGTAAGGTACTTGGGATTCCTTTACTTGTAACCGCTTGTTGTGATAATAGTGGAGTTTCGAGAATGGTGACCTAAAAATCACCCGGTGGGGTTTTTGCCATTAGGTTTTCCCCATTCGTAAACAAATCACCATGTTATTTATTTTTCGCTACATTATTAGTTTATTGGTGATTTGTTTGTGCTACCATGCATTTGCATGATAAATTGATTAATTAATAACTTGGCTAATTAATTAATTAATTTTTATCACAAGGGGTCATTCAGTTTGTGGCCTATCAGGGATAAACTCGCTACTTGAAATAGTAGCATTTGGCAAGTGAGTTTGAAGAAGGCTAACACAGCTCGACATTGTTTAGCCAAGTCATATTCGCAGTTCTGAATGTGCTGCTTAACAGCTCGACACTGTTGAACCTTGTCCAGTCATATCATCCACACTCACGTGAATACACAGATATGCAACCTTTTGCAATGCATTATTTTCAAGGATGTAGAGGATCCTTCAAAAGTTTAAGCAAAATTTTGGGGGTGAGCTGTCCATCATTGCTACACTGATATTCGCAGTTCTGCATGTGCTGGTCAACAGCACGACACCGTTAAACCCTGACCACAAGTACCCATCCACACTCACGTGAATACACAAATGTGCAACCCTTTGCAATGCACCATTTTTGAGGAGGTAGAGCATCCCTGGAAATTTTATGCATCAATTTTAGGGGTGAGCTGTCCACCATTGCTACACTGATGTTCGTAGTGCTACATGTGCTGCTCAACAGCTTCGCACTGTTAAACCTTATCTAGTCATATCACTTACATGCACGTCAATGCACAGATATGCATCCTTTTGCAATGCACCATTTTCAAGGATGCAAAACACCCCTGAAAAGTTTATGATACATTTAACACAGCTCGGCACTATCTTGTCAAGTCATGTCAAATAAAGCATAGGAATGCTGCATAGTCTTTATGTGAATAAATACGCAACCTCTTTTGCAGTACACATCACCAACCTACTACTGTAGCACAAGTTGTAGCCATATTAAATAGCTACCTCAGCGAACCACATGTACCAACAGATGCCACTGTTCAGCGAAGTCATGTTCATAGTTTTGCATGTGCTGCTCAACAACTCGCCACTGCAGAATACATTGTCGAGTCATATCATTTTTATTCACGTAAATACTTATCCTTACATATAGTCACATCCACGTGAATACTTGCCATTGCAAAACTCCCATATAAAGTCCTATTTACATCTACCCTTGCAAAACATCCACACATACCGATCTGAAGTCACATTTTCCAATGTCAATGCGCAATTGGATGCTACCTCGTTTTATAGATAACAATAGGAGGGAGAGAGATTTTGATGAGAGAGAATACTATGTCGGACTGCGGCAAGAGTGGGAGTTCCTTGTGAACGAGTCCAACGCTCTGCACGATGATCTCGTGTGACGCAGAGCACCTCTTGCAGACCATATCTCGCTCACATTGCTATGGCGAAACATGCACCAATATGAGCATGTCGTGGCTAAAAAAAGAAAAAAGAAAAAAAAGAGAACAATCTTATGATACTCCGTAGGTGCAGGTATCCAACTTGCGAAAGAGTTGGCGCTGCAACCAATAGGCAACTCACCCCAGTGAAACGTAACAATGTCCTCAACTACGAAGACTACCTGTCAGAATGAATGCCTAAGTGGTATGTGTATTATGTCTATAGGTTAAGTTAATAATATTAGTTACGTTACTATTTGATATGCAATGCATGCATATTGGTGGCATCGTGTAATAATATTTAAGTTTTCTATGTTATGCCATAAGTGCATATTGAAAAATATCATGCGTGGGAATATTTAACTTTTATGCGTTAAGTGGGAATAATCAAGATTATGAATAGCGTACATGCTCCTCACAATCAATAATAGGTTTACATAGTACAAATGCAACAATAGTAACACACATACATCTAAAACATAGTTAAGGAAAATAGTTACCCACGTCTGACTGATAAATGGGATCAACAAGAAGTGATTGCATGTATTGTGCGTGCTCGTAAAACTTACACTCCACTAACTCTCAAATCTCGACTTGGGTCCGATATCAATTAAGACATATCTTCATTCAATCATTTTCTTCTCTTATGTAGTTCAATGCTTTACGAAGTTCGTCGATCGTGTCTCTTGGCATCTGCAATGCGAGTTGCCAAGGCATTGGCAACTTATAACCAACCAACTTATCATAAAACATTTCCTGTTCACGAAGTAACCAAGCTCACTCTTGCCTCATGGTATTGTGAACCCTGGCACTATTTCACATATTCGAATCGATTGAATAGTTGAACTCATCTTCCAATACCCAGCAACGACCCATAGCAGTGAACACATCACAAGGCCTATAGATGAAAGGGTTGCCAGAACCAGAGATTGACGCTGAATACAATAACATCAAATGATCAAGTTAATAGTGTGCATCAACTGTTGGTAAATAATATAATGCTGCATAAGATGGTACACGACAAAGACATTCATAAATTTATATACTATTACATGCTAAAAATGAAATACTAACACTCACATTTGGCCATAAGCATTAGACGTTGTTGTTAATGTCTACACATTGTGTGCAATACAAAATGTTGTTGTTAATATCTGACCAATGATGATTATGTACATTCAACTTTTGCAAATTTAAAGATTTTCATTTTTTGTCAATAAAATTTACACCACCAAAGACCCAATATAACCCAATGTACACACATAACACTCATCATTGAAAAAAATGTACATACATAACTCTCATCACCCAAAATCATACCAATGTACTCACTTCACACTCATTCAACCAAAAATATAAAAATTCAGTATAATATCAAATGAAAATACCATTGCCATAAAATTCTAGTGTGAGGTTTTTACCTGTGGTGATACAAATTTTAGTTGAGTCCCGAAGCAGCTATGGATCTGTGGAGTAGAGTGGAATTCAGTTCAGACGGAAAGCAAGACACTCTAAATGGAAGGAGAAGTGAAGCTATAATACAAGAATAACTCAATTTTAAGGATTGCGAGTTTGCTTTATAACTTGACATTAAAGTAATTGAGTTATCTTAAAACAATAGAAAAGGCTACGCCTGACACCAAGACAGTCTGAAATAGCTATAACACTATATAACTTGATTTTAAGATAATCTAGTTATTCAGGGATTAAAAAAAAAAAAAAAATGCCACACTGGCTGGCCAGCATGGTGAAAATCTCCACTAAACTCGATGATACAAACATCGAGTTCTTCACAAAACTCGACCTTGGTATTATTGACTTACAAAAGAGGGGCATTTCCCTAATTAGTTTGAGAAAGAGGGCAAAAGGTTGGATTTTTTGTGCGAAAATGGCATTTGCCCATTTTGGCCTTAGGGTGTGATATGAATTTTATCCATAATCTTTGCTTTCTAATTATATTGTCTTTGGTTTGTACTGAAAACATGACATTTTATTTAACAAGCTATTGAATGACTTGCAACAAACTATTGCTTGCATGCATGTATAGAATTAGGAATACCGCCCACTGGGGTTTTTGCTCGGTTGTAAATCTTTTCCTTTGTAGAGATTCGCATAATACTATATTAAATTGTCCACATAATGATTTTCTAAGTAGCTCTTGGATTTTTTAGGTAAGATAAGCAGTTATTAATTTTAGAAACTTTTAACGAGAAAAAAAAAATAACTAACATTCTAGACAGATTTTTATATTTTCTATAAAAAATTGTATTAAAAATTTTCTAAAATGGTCCATTAATAAATACCCTAAGGGTACCCGTTAAAAAGACCTTTTATAAATTTATGTTGAAAATGATTTTATTTTAGACATATTTTTAGTAAAATTTTGTTAAGGTTTACCATTTTAATACCTTCATTGGTATTTTATTACTATTTATTTCATTTTGATGTCATCATGACCTCAGTTGAACCTTGATTTAACTTTAAAAACCTTTAATTTCTTCCTTTTGGGGGAAATGGTTTTTTGAGATTTTGAGAGAATAGAGAAAAATGAGTATTTCCTCCTACTAGTTTCATTTCCTCTCACTTATTAAACAGTCAAATAAAAGATGGTCTTACCATTCCTTACATTAAAACTCTTAAACAAGGGAGTAAATGAAATATTTTTAAAAAATTCCTTTCACCTTCAAACTGTGTTATTCCTTTTTCTTTCTATTGTACAATAGAAACTCACGCTTGGAGATTTTAATTGACAAAATTCATCTTTAGCAAAATCTTTCTTTCCTCCTTCTTCTTCTTCTTTTTCTTTTTCTTTTTATGCTAGAGAAAGGTAAATTATCAGAGTCATTTTCAAGTTGGAACTATGAGTCATCTGAGATTGCTATAGGTCATTTTCAAGTTGGAAAACTATGAGGCCTTGTTTGGATGGTGAAACACTATCACTCATCACTCATCACTAAAAAACCATCACTCATCACTTAATAACTCATCACTTATTACATAAAAATCCCCAAGTTACATCCCTGGCATGTTTGGCACTACAACTCGGTTGAGTTTTCATTCCTAAAACTCAAACATTTTCACTTTATGTGGGACCTACGGACTGACTAAGTTTAGACTCTCTTCTTCTCCTTTCACTTCTTTTTCAGTTACATCTCTCAGACTCTCTCTCTAGCTAGACTGGTTCTTCTCATTTCTTTGCTCTTACTATAATCTCTCAGACTTTCTCTCTTTAGCTGGACCCAAATCAAACTTTCATTTTCTATAGCCATACCACATATCCGAACCTCACACCCACACCCACATCTCAAAAATCCAAACCCCACACCCACATCTCAAATCCGAACTCCACACCCACAAGATAGAAAGAAGAAAATAACTTGATCTTTCCAAGGAGATAAAGAGAGAGCTCGGCAAATTCCACCGTCTATGTAGTTGAGATGACGACCCACAACCTAGAACCACAAGACCCATTGCTGAGATGGAGATGGAAATGAAGAAGAAGGAAGACTTTAGCTTTAGCTAGAATGGCAGATCGAGATGTAGAGAGTAATGGGTTGTGTTAATGGCAGAAGGGTATGGAGAGAAGACAGTGGTGTGGGAAGAGAAGTGAAAGAGGAAAGGAAAAAAAGAAGAAGAAGATAGTGAAAGAGATGGTCTGGCAAGGAAAAGACAAGACATAGACATATGCCCCACAATATAAATATATTTACAAAAATGCCATTGTAATTCTATTTCCATAAATCAAAAACACCAATTTTTTTTTTTTTTCATTTTCACTAACTCATAACTCAATTTGGTGAGATATAAGTGATCGAAACAAAAAATGGAAACTCATCAAAACAAGCCATGCATGTGTGGGACCCACAGATTTTGAGTGACGAGTGATGAAAATAGAGTGATGAGTGATTGAAAACACAAAATCCAAACACCCCCTAAGTCATTCGAAACTTATTGCTCTTTATTTTCGATTGATGTGAAGCTTAAGAAAGTCCAACATCTTATGCACCGCATGTCAAGAAGTCTATTCATACGCTAAGAAATTTTTTGTTGACTTGAGTAGTCTTGTCTCTAATAAGTTTAGTCTTATGAACCACAGGTCAATAATCCTAGTCATATTCATACGCTAAGCAGCTAGATCTAGTATTTAGTGTGTAGATCTTTGTTAGGGGTTAAAATTGGTTCTTAGAGTTAAACTAGGTGGCAACTCCTAACCTTTTACCTTCAGTCCATTTGACTGAAAATGTAATCCATAAGGGAAAAAAAAAACAACAATCATGTGTTTAAGAAGGTGAGTCCACATGGGGACCTTTTGGAACCATAAGCATAAAATCCTGTAAGGATTTCCCAACACATAGTAGTTGTATTAAAGTTAGTTAAATGCTATAGTTCCTCTAGGGTCAATCAAGTTATTCTTGGAATATTCCACAATAAGATTACTAAAATACCCTTAAGCAGAAAAATACAAATGACCCAATAGTTAAAGGGGAAGCAAATGACCTAATAATTAGGGGGGGGGGGGGAGTTGTAACTGAATGTGTGTTAGGAATGCTATAAGCATATGGATAATAATTGTTGTATTGAGATTTAGTTAGTTAGTTAGTTACAATTCCAAGCATGTTAATCACATTTAGCACATGTTGGAATTATTAATGTACATGGGGAATAATAGAACCAATAGGATGAGGCCATATGGGCTAATGAGATTAGAGCTAGTCTCCTATGAATACATGATTGTAATCCAATATGAGATATCAATTGAAGAATAAACCAATTGCTTAGTGCATTAGTGCATCTTTCTCTCTCTTAATCTCTCTCTCTCTCTCCCTCTCTCTCTCTCTTTCTCTCTCTATGAAAGGTGACTACCTCGAATTAAGTCAATTCCTCTACAATTCCTATCCATCTCCATTAGGAACCATCGGATTCCTAACAATTGGTAACAGAGTCAACGATCTTGATACAGGTGAATATGACTGGCAAGAAATCTAAAAAATGGTGAATGAAGTTTCAAAGAATTTCAAGGCTTTGTATGAATCTCACAATGACATTTTAGAGAAGGTCAAGGCCTTGGATGAATCTAACATGACCATGAAGGAAGAGCTCTCAAGATTTCAAGAGGGGATCTCAAGAACATGATGGAAGAGGAGTTAAAATCTCTTGATTTAATGAAACTCGAAGAACAAATCAAGTACCAAGAATCTACTACTGTTGTTGCAAGTCGGGACGTTGATTTTTGTGTCAAAGTGGATGATGATATACATGTACATGCTGCCCTTGAAGTTCAATCAAAAGAACCAACAAAGAAAGTGGTGATGATCTTCCAAGAACCAATTCTTGATGCACCAATGGAGGCTTCCGTTCAAGAGTCTATGATTCAAGAATTGGCAATCCAAGTGTCGATGATCCAAGAATCCAAGATACAAGCGCCAAGAATTTTAATGGTTCGAGAATCAAATGAGGTCTTGAGGATACAAGAACATTTCAAGGTTCAAAGAACCAATGAAACCTTGAAGATTGAAGAACCATTGAAGGCTCAAGAATTTGAGCAAAGTCTGAAGATCTATAAAGAAGAAACCTTCATGTGCATAGGACTGCTTCTCAAAGAGAAATGCATGAATATGGTGATCAAAATGTCACTATGGTATTGGTCCAGTGGAAGATCTCCTTTGATTAAGATGTTATTTCACAACAACACCTTGTGGGCAAGGTGTTCAAGGGGAGGGAAATGTTAGGAATGCTATAAGTAATTGTTGTATTGAGATTTAGTTAGTTGGTTATTTACAATTCCAAGCATGTTAATCACATCTAGCACATGTTGGAATTATTAATGCACATGGGGAATAATAGAACCAATAGGATGAGGCCATGTGGGCCAATAATATTAGAGCTAGTCTACTATAAATACATGATTTTAATCTAATATGAGATATCAATTGAAGAATAAACCAATTGCTTAGTGCATTGGTGCATCTTTCTCTCTCTTAATCTCTATCTCTCTATGGAGGGTGACTACCTTGAATTAAGTCAATTTCCCAACAATTCCTATCCATCTCCATTAGGAACCATGACACCGGGTTCCTAACAACGTGTCATATTTTTATTAATATTTCAAATTCCAAATTTCACAATTTCAAACTCAAAACTTTTTTATTAACAATAAAATTTAACTTTCCTAATTTAGTCAATAAAAAAAATCTTAGCATGATGTATTATAGTATTATTTCCTAATCAACGTGTTGGATTTAATATGTTGTTTTTTCTCTCTCACACACACACACACACACACACACACACACACACACATATATATATATATATAATATTGACAATGCTATATAATTTTTTAAGTTCATTTACAATAAACTAATCCTCTGATAGTTAAAAATGAAATCTAATATGGAAAATACATACATTGATACTTTGAAGTTAATTCAAAATAAAAATGTCATATAACATTTTTGAAAATCAAGGCATACATAAAACATTTTATTCAAATACTTTGTTTAATAAATTAAGAAATTTTTCTTCAATAAATAAACATCTTTTGAATTAATTTTTTCTTCAATATTCGGTTATTTGCACTTTGCCCCTATTAACAATTGGGTCATTTGCACTTCTTGAGGGTATTTTCGTAATTTTCTTGTGAAATATTCCAACAATCAAAAGATTTTGTCATGTGTCAAGTGTTAACAGAGTAGGGGGTATTTACTCATTCCCAATAGTTATGGGAGGATATTGCTCAATTTTAGAGTTTTTTTTTTTTTTTTTTTTGGGGGGGGGGGGGGGGGTGTGGGTTGTGGGTGGTTTTGTTATTTGGTTGAAAGGAAAACATTAGAGGATGAAAACTGTAATTTGCATGAATTTAATATTATGCCCCTATAATTTAAAAATTAAATATTTATACTTTTAATAATTATGCTAAAAACAACTAATAAGGTTTTTAAATAAATAAAAAAATTGATAGGAGGTTTTTTTTTTTTTTTTTTAATAAATTATTAAGCTAAAATAGGCTTAAACAACATTTAGGGTATGTTTGACACATTGAATGATAATTTTATTAGGAATGATAATTTTTATTATTGGAAATATAAGGTTAAGTAATAGAATAACCATTCCTGTTTATAGGTTTAGTTGTGAAATAGAAATAAAACTACAAATTTGTTTTTTTGTTTTTTTTTTAAACAGTAATTTTCTAATTATTATACACATAGAGATAAATTATATTTTTGGAAAAAAAATAATTTCAAAATTTATTACATATATTAAAGAATAACTATTATATCCTTTAGAGAGAGGAATATTTATTCCTCAATTTAAGAAATAGCTATTCCTAATGATAACAACTCCATGTAATAAAAATCAAACCAAACGATCATATGAATATTCCTTGTGAATAACTATTCTATCATAGAATTTATTATAGTGTACCAAACCTATTTTTAGTTATTTATAAGACAAAACAACTATTATACCCCTAACATTTTTAGGTTAGCAATGAATAGGGAGAGAAAACTATACCGTGTTAGTTACAGTTTCCATGTTTACTAGGAAAAAAAAGACGTAAAGAAGTAAAACCGTTGAGTGTGGAAACAAGCTGGTATTAGTAAAAAAACAGGGTAGATGAGTCATCCACTAGCCACACCCCTTTTTCTTTCTCATATTCTCCCCAATTTGGAGAGATTGTGCAACTTCAATATTCTAATCTTTTTTTCACTGTGATGCAAATAGAGAAAAACTCAAATTTTCCATTCCATTTTCCTTCATTTGCTTTCCTTCAAATCACTTTTCAATCCAACTAAATATATTGCTAAGTTCAAGTGGTTGATGGGATCAGGAAAATTTTACATGGTCTATGTATGTATAAGAAAATATCTCGCGAGACCATTTCACATACAAGAATATTTTTCCATGTATATATACCTTGCATCTGTGTCAGACAAAATATTTACATATTTGGCTCAAATTACAATTTCACAAAGCCTTGATTTGACTTGTCGTGCACCTCTTGTATATAATTTTTGCGAATAGCTCTCATATATAACTTGATTTTTTTTTAATGGGTACATATATTATTTGATTCTTTTATATTTAATTAACCATTAATGAAATGCTTTTATGAAGCTACTCTTTTATTTCATGTAAGATTTACAGGCATGTGAATTCCACGTGGCATGACAGCAAGGTCTCATGTCACCCTTTGTGTCAAAGTGTACGCAGGAGGTGTGCGTGGAAAATAGGCACATAACTCTGTTCTAGCTTAGCTTAGCCTATATTCTTGTACACAGTAATGTTTGTCAAATATCATATACTATATAATAAAAGTTGAGTTTAGGAGCCGTGTTTGCCCCAAGTGGTTTCACTAAATTACATAATTTTTTTTTAAATTTTAAAAAATATATATAATTTTTTTTTTCTCCTATAATTTTTAAGTTGATAAATATCTTAATTTGATTATAATCCAAAACTTTCATCTAATCCATCTAATCCTTATATTTTAAGTGTAGTGTATTAAATTCAAATTCTTCATCTAATCCATGTAATCCTTATTTTCTTTACGTATGGTGTATTACCCAAAAAAAAAAAAAAGTAGCAACTTTCTTATTTTTTATTACTACACTACACATATTTAGTTGGTTTTTTTCTTTGAGAGGTAAATTTAGTTGGTTGGTACCATACAACTAAAACCTACAAGTGTGTCTATCTAAATATTATCAACAAAGCCTAAAATAATAGGATAGAAAAAAAAATATATATATATAAAGCATAAACTATTAAAATGTGTAATTGTGACGCAGAAGTATAGCTAATCCCATGAATTAAAAAAAAAAAAAAAAAACCAATTTCATTGGGAGGATATACACACGGGGAGGATTTGTTATCTAATTTTTTTTTTTCCAAATATATTTTGTTTTAATTTTTTTTTGGATAAATGTCAAATTATTGGGGAAAAAAAAAAAAAAACGTTAACAAATAACAACTTGATTTTTATGGTATAACAGAAAAAAAAAAATTTTGTAATTAACTTTAACAAACTGATTTTTATGGTATTTGATTTTTATTTTTATTTTTATTATTTTATTATTATTATTATTATTTTTTTTTTTTGCTTATATCAACTTCTTCACAACTTAAAATTACTATTTTAAGTGGAAACAACTTCTTATCAACTTTTTTTTTTTTGGGATGAAGTTTACCGTGGTTGGATAAATGTAGGAATGATTATGGATAATAGTTTTATTATACCATGACTCTTATCTTTAGATTTTCAGCTCACTATAAATAATATGGCCAGGTTCATGATTTTTTTTATTAATATTTTGAATGTCCAAGTATCTATCATTTTTTAGGATTATTTCTTTCTTGTTTTTTTGTTTTTTTTTTTTCTCTCAAATTCAAAAAATAAATTCCCATTTTTTTTTTTCATGGAGTTTACTTGAGGTTTCGAAGCACTCAATAAAACAATACTCTTGGTATTGTATTTTTCTCAAAAAAATTTCTTGAAGTTTATATTTACACATTTGGTTTTGATAGGGTGAAATTCAGTGCCTCCTCCCTCACTTTCAAAGACAAAAATTCAATTCTTATGTAAGTTTATCTACCATTATTTTTAATATTTAGTAATTTGGGTTTTTCATTTAAATATGCGCTTTACATATGCAAACTCCCTTTAAATCTTTTTAGGCATCTCCTTTTATATTAGTTGTATAGTTATCTATCATATTCCATTTAATTAATTGGGACTTATATATGCTTTTTTTTTTTTTTTTAATAAAAACTTAATCTTACACAATATGCATTCATTATATAACTTAAAATAAAAGGTTACTTTGTTTAAAAAAAAAAAAGACTAAAAGATTATTTTATTTTTATTATCTCTTTAATTTTAAATAAAAATAATTTTTTTTCATTAATTTACACGCGATAGCCGTGCATCGCACGGGCATAATACTAGTTTATTATATTACATTGGATTATATCAAAAAAAAAAAAAAAAAATTATTATATTACATTGACACAAAGGGTGACAGTTTGACCACATAATCTCCTTATTTCAATTCATAGCCTCACAAAGTTCATTGTGTTGCCGTTTTAATTATAGGATAGTCAAATTGTTCAAAAATTGTTCATATATGATATATAATTTTGACCAACATTCCTTGTCAATTTAATACAACTATGTACCCTGTTACATCGCTTCTTTCGATTTATTTGTTTTCGTACAAAGAGGGGTTGAGACGTAGAAGAGACCGCTAACTAGGCCAATTATAATACAAGTTTTCATCAAATTTCATGTTTAATTTTATTACTTTTAATTCCTTCTCAAAAAAAAAAAAATTATTACTTTTATTTAATTGGTCACGATGGAACCAATAACTAATTATATTGCTTTGGTTTATTTGGGGTAAAAAAAAATGATGAAAAACAGTGGCTGCTCACGATTTTTTTCTTGAGGTGGTCATTAAGAAACTTAAATTACACAAAATTCAATAAAAAGAGAACTTCATATATTGACCATACAAAAAAAAAAAAAAAAAAAACATGCAAATACATAAAGTCTTGCGATTTCCTTCAAAGATTTTTATTTTTTTATTTTTAATATTGCATGATAGTCTCACATTAATGTAGTTACATCTATTTCAAAATATTAGTTAAATAAATTTTTTTGGGCTTTTTCTTTTTGTTTGTAAGAACCTAATATATTGTTAAGAGTACCAAATTAAGTTTATGTTCAAAGTTTGGTTACAAACTTAGTTTTAACTTAGGGCTACAACTCTCACTAACAAATTAACATGATTACATATTTTGAAATTCTAATAGTTAAATTTCATGTTCTTTATGTTCTTAAAACACATGTCAAATTTCATGTTCTTTATGTTCTTAAAACACATGTCATATTTCATATTAATTAGATGCTATTTACTATTTGGTTTATAAACTTTAGCAAAACCTTGTTTTGAGATTGACTACTTCATTTATTTATTTTTTCCGAATAAATTTAAGGCAGTGATGGTAGTCATTATTATTCAGTACTTTCTTTAGCTTTTACTGCATTTTTTTTTTTTTTTTTGGATAGGAATTACTGCATTCTTTAAACTGCCGTGAAAGCAAATTTTGGGTTGAAAACACGGGAAAAACCCAAGTGGTCTGTAGCTACTAAGAGAGATGCTCGCAAGTGCTGGAGCAAGAGAAATGGTTTCTATGCATAATAGAGAACTTTTTGTATCAACACCCTAAAAGGTTAGAGCATTTTTTTTTTCATAACCACCACAAGTTGGATGCGGAATTTTAATCTTATGACCACGACTCCTTAAATATTATTTGCGGATGCTGATTAATCTTAAGTTGTTTGCATTTTTTATTTTCTGCTTTAACTATATCCAGCTTCTGTACAGACAAAGAACATTTTGTGAATTGTGTGTTTCTATCATGATGGTTGCATCTGTATTAATACATCTTGTGTTGGTTTCTGTTCTGTTACTAGATAGTGTAAAGCTGTATTTTGCTTTTCAGATGCTTTAGCACATTCAGGAGTTCGTTGAGTAATTTATATTTGATTTTGAAGTGATGTTTCTAGTTTAGCAGAATTATCAGATTTGACTGTGTTTCATTCAGTCTAGAGGACTGTAGGTTGATATTTTTTAAATGTGAAGTATAAATGTTTATCCTGCTATATTTTTGCTTGGGCCAATATGGTGCACCTACATTCCTATGGATCCTGGTATATTCTGCAAGAGGGCTATTTCTTATTAAAGAGATTTTCTTAGAATCTATCAATAATCTTTGCGGACTTTTTGTATTCCATCCCATGTTACTTGTCCTTTCTTTTTTGGGATGTACTATGTGATTTTCCTAACCTTATTTAATGATGTATCCTTCAAATGTTTGACATTAGGTTGGGAAAGTGATTGCTATTTGAATGTGAAGTTAATCTCCTTGAAATGATAAGTTCATGAGATTACTATTGGGGGGTGGGGGGGATTAAGTGTTTACTAATTGGGTCTAAATCATCTTCTCCACGAAAACTGGGAGCTGATACGTACCATACTTCAAGGAGAGGATAAAGTAATACCCTATCATAACTTTGGAATAAGAAAGTTTACATGCAAGCACCACTATGCATTTGGTGATGGGCTGGCTTGAAGAGCCTCCTCTTAATGTCTCATGTTGTGCATTTGGTTGGAGAGAAACAAAGGGGGCTTTTAAAGATTTAGAGCAGTCCATAGAACAAATGAAATCAAGTTGAATTTTCTTGAAGTTTTGTTCAGATGGGTTTTGATTCCCTATTGATTTTGATTCTTTGATATCTTTCTCAGACTTTTTAGATGCTTTCAATTTCGTTCGCTATATTCGTCTATTTTTCTATTTTTGGGGTGATCTCACTCGTATTCTAACTGTTGTACTTGGCATAACTGCCCCCACCCTTTCCCGAGAAGTAACACATTGACATTTGATCTCTAGTATGTTGATTAATGGTTTTCCTTTTGGGTTGGTGAAGCATGTTTTGTATATCACTCATATTTCCAGCTCTTGTTTATAATTTATAGCGTGTATTTGTATTTCTTGCTGTTTCCTAGTTATCTTTGTTCATTCCCTTTCGTTTAAGCTGTCTCCTTACGCCTAGAACTGAAAAGGGCCTTTGTTGCGTTTGAACTTCCCTTTTTTTTTTCCCTAGCTCTTGTAGGGTTTATTTGGAGGTTAATTCTGTTAGTTAACTTTGATCCCAATAGGCATGCTCAAAAGAAAATATGGTCTATGGAAAGACAAGATTATTGCATAGACTTGCAAACAAAATTGGTTTGCAGTTGAAATTTTTGAAAGAACATCTCATTTTCATCAATCTTGCATTTAAAAATTAAAGGGATTTATCTTGAGCATAGTTCCAACAATCAAGTATTTTGACTGTATTGGTAGGTGTCCATGTTAGACATCACAATATGGTATGGGCCAATATAATTTGATATTGCTAAAGTATAGCAACTATTACATGTTGTCATTGCTTATATCTAAGAAAACTCTTTCATGCTTATCATTTGGGCAAGAATGAGTGTGTAATCATTTATGTTTTTAGGTCTGAATGAATCCATGTAATGATAGACTCTATTGTAGGTTAATATCTACATATTGGACAATACTAAAAGCCATGTTTGAGTTTGGGTAGTTTAAGTGCGATTTATAATTTTTCAAGCTATCAACTATGTGTCAAGTGTTAACAGAGTATGGGGTATTTACTCATTCCCAATAGTTTGGGGGGATATTGCTCAATTTTAGATTTTTTTTTTTTTTGGGGGGGGGGGTGTTCCCCTAAATATAATTTTCCGTTATTTGGTTGAAAGGAAAACATGAGAGGATGAAAACTGTAATTTGCATGAATTTACTATTATGCCCCTATAATTTAAAAAATTAAATTTTAATACTTTTAATAATTATGCCCAAAACAACTAATAAGGTTTTTTTTTTTTTTTTTTTTTTTAAATTGATAGGAGGTCTTTTTTTTTCTTTTTTTTTCTTCTCTTAAAAAAAATTATTAAGCTAAAATAGGCTTAAACAACATTTAGGATATGTTTGACACATTGAATGATAATTGCATTAGGAATAATAATCTTTATTATTGGAAATATAAGGTTAAGTAATAGAATAACCATTCCTGTTAATTGGTTTAGTTGTGAAATAGAAATAAAACTACAAATTTGTTTTTTTATTTTTTTATTATTTTAAACAGTAATTTTCTAATTATTATGCACATAGAGATAAATTATATTTTTGAAAAAAAAATTAATTTTCAAAATTTATTACATATATTAAAGAATAACTATTATATCCATTATAGAGAGGAACACTTATTCCTCAATTTAAGAAATAGCTATTCCTAATGATAACAACTCTATGTAATAAAAATCCAACCAAACGATCATACGAATATTTCTTGTAAATAACCATTCTATCATAGAATTTATTACAGTGTACCAAACCTGTTTTTAGTTATTTATAAGACAAAACAACTATTATACACCTAACATTTTTAGGTTAGCAATGAATAGGGAGAGAAAACTATACCATGTTAGTTACAGTTTCCATGTTTACTAGGAAAAAAAAGACGTAAAGAAGTAAAACCGTGGAGTGTGGAAACAAGCTGGTATTGGTAAAAAAAAAAAAAGGGTAGATGAGTCATCCACTAGCCATACCCCTTTTTTTTTCTCATATTCTCCCCAATTTGGAGGGATTGTGCTCCTTCAATTTTCTAATCTTTTTTTCATTGTGATCCAAATAGAGAAAAACTCAAATTTTCCATTCCATTTTCCTTCATTTGCTTTCCCTCAAGTCACTTTTCTATCCAACTAAATATACTGCTAAGTTCAAGTAATTGATGGGATTAGGAAAATTTTACATGGTCTAAATATGTATAAGAAAATATCTCACGAGACCATTTCACTAATAGGCCCTGTAGTTTTTTTATATCAGTTAGAAAATGCCCTGCAGAGCCAGTCTTTTCGGAATAAGGATTTGCTGCCAAAGTAGGTGCTTGTAAATTGGAATCTCATAATTTAGGGTTTCTTTTTTCAATTCGTTACTGATTTCTCTGCATGTTTGTGATTAATGTTTTAAATTTAGGGTTTCACCATGTTTGTTTTTCTCTCCAAGAATAATCAGAATTTTTTGAAGATATATATATATTTTTTTATTGCTTTAATTCTTTCTAATTCTTTGTAGTTTCTTTTGCAATTCTTATGCTTTTGTGTTGTTGTCTTGTATAATTTTTGGCCATTATGTTTTGGCAACCTTAATATCAATTTCATAGGCTAATCTGACAATGACAATTTATTAGCGTGGGGTAGTGATATAACAGAATATGGTTGTAGAGGGAAATTAATAATGGTTTTGCTTTCTCTTCTCCTAGCATGAGTTGGGCTATTTGAGAATTGCATGGATTTAACTTTTGTTTTGGATTCGTGTCATTATTTGTTAACTTGGATTGCTGCTAATTAATTTTCTTGTTCCAAATACCAGGCAGCCGAGAAGAATTTGGCTTTCTATGCAAACTCAGTTTTGATTTTGCTTCTACCTTAACCACTTGTTTTCGATTTATGCTTTGACAATTGTTGTTTGGGCTTGTTTATTATGTCTTTTATTTTGTTAATTTATTTATTGTTAAATGATTTCTTTTAAGTATGATCTATTTAATTCCAGGGGTGATGTGTTTGCATCCTTTTGTTTACGGTTTGTTTGATTTGTCATTCTCATTCGTATATTCTTCTAAGTTGTGTTGGTTTCTTTTTCTATTGTTTATTTAAAAATATACTTGTCAGTTGAACTTTTCTTGAACTTTGTAGCTCGGTGTCTGTATATTTTCAGTCTGCTACATGTAGTAGATTCAAAGCTGGCGCTGCTGAGGGTTTGCACTTCCCTCCTGTACATTTGCATTCTTGTCTTGTTTCTACTGATGTTTATATGTTTCAGTCGAGCTTGGTCATCCTATTTTGTCAGCTCCATATCCAGTTTGAATTTTAATCTTGGAAAGCCATTTAGGGTCCGTTTGGATACAGATGAAAACTGAAAACTGAAAAACACTGTAACAAAATAATTTTTAAATGTGTGAATAGTATCGTGAGACCCATTTTTAACGAAAAATGAAAGTTCAAAAACGTGTAAAAACACCCTTGAACGTTTAGACCCCCAAATTACAACTTAACTAATTTAAGCAATATGTCAAACAACTAGTGTGCGGAAACTTAACATATGCTATAATATGAAATTGGTTAAAATCTATCTAAGCCAACACAAAATAAAATCCACAGCAAATAGTATAAAGGCAAAGATAGAGAGGAAGGAAGATGCAAACACAAAGACAACACGTGATGTGTTATCGAAGAGGAAACCGAAACCCTCGGCGTAAAACCTTTCCGCCGCCCTCCAAGCGGTAAACAATCCACTAGAAAATACAGTTGGGATACATGGACAGCAATAGACCCTCTAAGCCTAATCTACCCAGTGCACCTAAGCCCTCCAAGCTTCTTGCTCCAACAAGGTTGCGCCGAACCTTTTTCTTTTCTAACTTCCCGGATTCTGCTACTAGACCGCAGCATCAACCAATGAAGATTGGTTCCTTCCTAACTGCTTTCCAGAAATCCAAACAGCTGTCTCACAATGATGATGATGGTGAGAACCAGATTTGGTATAATACCTCTCAAGGATTTGACAATAGAGAGGAAGAGAGTTGAGGAATTTGAAGAGACTCTAAGGTATAGATTGTGGGTGAAACAATCTTGTTTTTCTTTAGGGTTTCTCTCTCAAAATTCTCTCTGGAAGCTCTCTTTCAATCGTGGGTAAAAGGGGTATTTATACTGAAGTGGGAGAGAAATGTGAAACGTCAGGTTTTACAAAACAGGGGTGGCTCGCGGCTTGATCTCGCGGCTTGACCAAGTCGCGAGATCCAGTCACAAGATAACCGTATGGCCAGTTGTCCTGTTTTGTCCTGTAGTGCCCCAGCTTGCATGACTGTTCACTTTCCAGCATGCTTGGCACGTGTGCTGCGTCTGGCGGCTTGCAGCCGCGAGTCACCCGCAAGTCCCAGCTGCGAGTCTCTGTTTTCTTGCACACTCTTGAGCAATCTTCATTCTATCTCACTCACTACCCTTACATCAAACCCATCTAAATACAGGGTTACTAAATGCTGAATTACAAGCAAATTTGGCACGGAATAAAGTCAATTAGATGGTTGAATAAATTCAACCTTACAATCTCCCCCTTTGGCTATTCCGTGACAAAACCCTAAAACAGACTCTAGACTTAACATGTGAGTTGGGAACAGTTGAACAAAACTCACTCACACCTAACTCTAGAAGCTGTGAAGCACTTGAATCATATGAACATAATACTCCTGAAACACAACAATACACCATGATCATTGTAAAGCAGAAAATCGTAAAATGCATATGAAACAGGCAATATGTGATCAAGCAAAAATGGAGTTAAGAAACAAATCATGGCTTGATCAACCAAATGAACACCACAAGGTAGTGATCACAGTGCTCATTCACACTTGGAATGAACACAAGGACATACAAGTTAACAAACACGAGGCAAGATACTTGTATGTTCAACACTCAACCAATGCATACTACACAAGGTATATGCATTTAGGAACAATCCTACAAGGGCACAAGAGTGACAGTACATAAACCAAAATGCAGGACATTTAGATTAAAGTACTGATTTCAACATAGCATAAAGGCTGCATAAGCAAGGTACATACCATAAAGCCTACAAACTATGCATAAAACATTAACCCTAAAAGCTTACAAAAGCACATGGGTACAAAACACAATATATCAACTTAAAGTGAAAACTTAAACTGAAGAAGAATGTAAAGACATTCCCCCATAGGTAATATCCTCCCCCTCTGATTATGCCTATCACTCCCCCTTTTTGTCATGGAATAGGCTATTCATCCTCTTCTAGCTTTCTCTGAATTTGATCTAATTGAGTTTGAAGAGAAGTAAACTTCATATCCCATCGAGTGCTTTGATGGTGTAGAGAAGCTGTGAGTCCAGACATCTTTGTATTCAGCTCATGGACAGAGGATACAATGTGATCAAGTTTCTCATCTAGGGAGAGAGTGCTGAAATGAGATCCACTGTGAGATGCAGATGTTTCTGGTTTGGCTCTCTTCTGACTATGTCCAATGCTTGCATTGAATGTACGCATGTTGATTGGACTTGGTCTTGAGATAGGAGATTCTTCTGCCGTTGGATAAATTCCCTTGAGTTTCAAGATTCGTGAAATGAGACTGCAGAAAGGAACGCATATCCGAGACTCAGTTCGAAGAACCGTTTTGCGCAGAACATGAAAGATATGAGCACAGATGTCTATTTCCACATCAGAGATTAGATCATGAAGAAACAAAGCTCGTCCAAGGTTCATATATCCAGTGCTTGATAAAGGGTACAAATTGTGAAACATCACAATTGTAAGTACTCTCAGTTTGGGTGAAAGAGAGGAAACACTGATGGATTTCCCATTGGGTGAGAACTCCAAGTCTTGACCAAGACTTTCTTTGAGAAGCTCCTCATCAGGACAGAGATCATCGTAAACCGGTGAATGTCGGAAAATTGGTCTGTAGATGTGAAGAATTTCTGCCAAATATGCAGGAGAGACAGAAAAGCTCTTTTTCCGAACCCAGCACTTAAGTTCATCTCCTTCCACAATTGCGTTAGCATAAAATTCTTTTACCAAATTTTCATACACGTCATCCAGATCAGAGAGAAGGTAATTCCAATCCTTGTGAGCAAACCATTTTGGAATGTCAGTGTCATGAAGTGAAGGCTGATCCACAGCTCTTTCTAGTAATTGTGTGGCATGTAGAAAGTAATTCTCATAAGACTGATAGGCTGCATATGATCTGAACTTGTTGGGATCGAAGCTCTTTGATGAAGAGCGAGTCCCTTTTGTTTAAGGAGGGTAATCATCAACATCAATTATTGGTTCCTTCCCTTTGGAACTACCTCCTTTCACAGCAGCTTTCTTGAATGGTGACATGACCAGTCTGCATTATGAACAAGGAAAATGGCAAAACACAATCCAACAGACTTTATTAGTAGTGGGTTAGTGGAAATTTAGGGACAATGAAGAAACCCTAATAGCTGGATGAAAATGGCCAGAAAATAGCAATGAGGGACACAAATGGCCCAAATTGAACTACACAGTAAAGGGAGTCCAAATAAAACCACATAATCAGCTGAAAAATGACCCACATTCAACAACACATGAACAGGATACCACACAGAATCATATTGAAACATGACATCAACAGCAGATCAGACAAAAATAGCTAACCCTAGCTAAGCACATGATGAAGAACAAAACTACCAAAATAAAATAGCTCAAAACAGAAACACAAGCTTCCATAAGCTAAGCATGGACAACGAGTAATGGATGAGCTAAAAACCCACCACAAAATCACAATCAAATGTGAATAATCCAGAGGGAAAACCATAACAATAAGTAGAATAGAGTTCAAGACAGAAAAACCATACCTATTAGTCGACGATTTTGAGCTGAAAAGAGTCAAACAATGGAGATCGACAATGGAGGCACGGTGTGAATGCGTAAGAGCAGATGAGAAAGACAATGAACAGCCACAAAAAGATCGAGGGAAAAACAAAAAGTTTAAAAACTGCCCCTGTATGTCCAAAATACGTGATTTTCGCGACTGAAACGAGTCGCCAAAAAGTCGCCAGATCAAGCCGCCAAAACACTCAAGGACAAAAATTTGAAAAAAATTTTCTAAATGTTTTTCGCGACTGGAAGGTCTACCCGCGAGTGAGTCGCGAGCTGAGTCGCGAAAATCTCTGAGTAAACCACACGACTGGACCTTCCACTCGCAAACAAGTCGCCAAAAAGTACCCGCGAAGACGCGACTGAGGCACGCGACTTGACATACCCGCGACTGAGCCGCCAAAACAGGGCAAAACAGGTTTTTTGAAATTTTCAGATTTTTCAAACAAAATACTTTCCAAAAACACCTAAAATACTCAAAAATCTTTTTGTGCTTGAATTAACAAAGATTGAGCATGTGAAAACACATTTCATCAAGTACAATCACATAAATGAATATGGCATTTATTGAACATAGACTTGTGTGTTGTGTGTGGATATCAACAATGAGATAGTCCTTCGTCTAATGTGAAGCTTCAATGATCAATTCAACTAAGGCATACACAATTAGCACTACATCATGTGACCCATCTCAATTATAGAAATATGTATATATGACCTCCCACACAACTTGATAACATAACTTGGAGCTTATCATTTGACTCCACTTTCAATCATAACATTTGATCTTTTTGATCTTTTGAGGCAATCATCTCTCATTGTGAGAGTGATATATGATATTTCACTTTAAAGAACAAGCCTTTGGCCTTTTTGAATAAACATTCACTTTAATATAAAGTCGCTTACCCTTTTTCCTAGTCAAATACTAGAATGTGCGACAGGTTTTTACAGCTCAATATCTCTTTTCATTTGGAGATTTACATTTGGTGAGCTCTTTATAGCAAAACAAAAATAAAGAGTGGGAAGATATATAGACACAAGTCTATACATGTCTCAAAATCAACAAAACCATTCACTAATCATTCATGACAAGTTTGAAGATCTATTTACAACAATCACAAAGATTTCAAGATTTCTCCCACAGAGATATGATTGCAAAGAAACAAGCAATGCTCGAAAATGCACAAAGCCATTAGCACAAAGGTACAAGGTAAAACAAGTTTTGAGACAAACAACTCAACAATGTCAATTAAGCTTTTTGATTTTTATGTGATTTTTGGATTTTTGACACAAAAGAAGAAAATGATTGAACAAACATAAAAAGAAGCAACAGTATACACAAATGGACAAACAAACAACAAACATGTTGCACAAAGAACTAATCAAAGAGGTGTGTGCCCCAACACAAACAGACTTATCATATTATAAATATGTGAAGCACACAACACACAAGATAGTCAAGGAATTGTACTAACACCAATGGTCTTACGGAGTGATTCAAACCGTGGACCATCGAGAGGCTTGGTGAAGATGTCCGCCTTTTGATTGTTGGTGTGTATGAACTCAAGACACACAACTCTTTCCTCTACCAAATCCCGAATGAAATGGTAACGTATCTCTATGTGTTTGGATTTTGAATGCTGGATACGATTCTTGGAAAGATTGATGGCATTGGTGTTGTCATAGAAGACACACATCGTTTCTTGAGGAATTCCATAGTCATGAAGTAATTTCTTCATCCAAAGAAGCTGAGTGCAGCAACTTCCAGCAGTGATGTATTCGGCTTCTACAGTAGATAGAGACACTGAATTCTGCTTCTTGCTCATCCATGAGACAAGATTGTTACCAAGATAAAAACCAAGATAAAAACAGCCGCCTGAAGTGCTTTTCCAATCGTCTACACTGCCAGCCCAGTCAGCATCTGAATACCCAGCAAGACAAGCATTTGAGTCTTTTGAATACCACAGACCATAGTTTGCAGTACCATTCACATATCGAATGATTCGCTTAGCAGCAGTCAGATGAGATTCCTTCAGATTAGCTTGGTACCTAGCACAAACGCCCACACTGAAAGCAATGTCCGGTCTACTGGCTGTAAGGTAGAGCAAACTCCCTATGATGCTCCTATACAATGTAGGACTTACTTTAACTCCAGAGGAATCAACATTCAGTTTAGTGGATGAGCTCATGGGAGTGGAGGCATGTTTTTTGGAGTCTAGTCCAAACTTCTTAACAATGTTTCTGGCATACTTCTCTTGAGATACAAATATGCCCTCCTTCTGTTGTTTGACTTGAAGGCCCAAGAAAAATAAGAGTTCCCCCACCATACTTATCTCAAACTCCTTCTTCATCTTCTCAGAAAATTCAGTAGCACGATCTTCGATGGTTACCCCAAACACTATGTCATCAACATAGACTTGTGCCACAAGGAGATAATCTTCATTATTTTTGACAAACAGAGTTCGATCGGCATATCCTCTCTTGAAACCTCTATCTAGAAGATAATGTGTAAGACGATCGTACCAAGCTTTAGGCGTTTGTTTTAAGCCATAAAGGGCTTTCTTCAATCTTAATACATGATCTGGAAAATGAGGATCCTCAAATCCTTTTGGTTGCTCAACAAATACTTTTTCATTTAGATATCCATTCAGAAATGCGCACTTTACATCCATTTGATAAAGTTTGAAATTCAAAGTGCACGCAATGGACATGAGGATTCGAATGGATTCGAGTCTTGCCACCGGAGCAAAAGACTCATCAAAATCCACTCCTTCTACTTGAGTGTATCCTTGAGCTACTAACCGAGATTTGTTTCGAATTATCTCTCCTCTTCATCAGTTTTGTTTTTAAAATCCATTTTGTGCCTATAACATGAACGTTCTCAGGCCTTGGAGCAAGTTCCCACACATCATTCCTCACAAACTGATTCAGCTCTTCATGCATTGACTCAACCCAATTCTCATCTTGAAGGGCCTCTTCAACCCTTTTTGGTTCAAACTGTGCAAGATAGCAGTGATATGTTACATGATTGGCTAGCAGAATATTTCCTTTCCTGAGGCGAAGACCGTCATCAAGAGATCCTATGATGTTACTTTCCGGATGATTCTTGATAACTCTTGAAGATGGCCTTTTTGAAGTGGAAACTTCATCACTCCGAGAGATAGAAGGGTGAACTTCCGGAGGAGTAAGAGGGCTTGATGTTCTAGACATCGATCTCGTTTCCATTCTTGGGTTGATGGGAGTCGATTCTACTTCTGGTATAGGTTCTTCACCTTCTATATCCAAAGCTTCTATCTCAACATCGGGCTCTTTGGTGCTCGGCCCTTCTTCATCATCAATCATTTCCACCTTAGGTAAGGCATCATCAATCTTGACATTTATGGACTCCATCACAGTCTTTGTTCTTTTGTTAAACACTCTATACGCTCGACTTGTAGTAGAGTACCCAAGAAAGATACCCTCATCACTTCTCGCATCAAACTTCCCAAGATTCTCCCGATCATTTAGGATATAGCATTTACTTCCAAACACCCGGAAATACTTCACTTTAGGCTTCTTCCCATTCCATATCTCATAGGCAGTCTTCTTTGTACCAACTCAAAAGAAAATCCTATTGCTAATGTGACACGAGGTGTTGACAGCTTCTCCCCAAAATTTTTGAGGTATTTGCTTGTTAAGCAACATGACTCTTGCCATCTCTTGAATCACACGATTTTTTCTTTTTACCACTCCATTTTGTTGTGGAGTTTTGGGAGCTGAAAATTCTCTTTTAATTCCATTCTTCTCACAGAAGGACTCAAATCTTGCATTCTCAAATTTCCTCCCATGATCACTTCTAATTTTGGCAATCGGAATCCCTTTTTCATTTTGTAGTTTCTTGCACAGAATCTCCAACCTCTCACAAGCTTCTGATTTTTCTCTAAGGAATTCAACCCAAGTGAATCTTGAGTAGTCGTCCACAATGACCATAATGTATCTCTTCCCCCCTAGGCTTTCAGTTCTGGTAGGCCCCATTAGATCAACATGAAGTAACTCCAAGCACTGAGAAGTGGCAATCATATTCACCTTGTGATGACTTGCCTTAGTTTGCTTCCCCATTTGACACGCACCACAAACGGTCTTCTTCACTTTTCCAAACTTAGGAAGTCCCTCGACTGCTTCGAGTTTGGAGACTTTTGCTACTTGTTTGAAGTTGGCATGCTCGAATCTGTGATGCCACAGCTCCAACATATCCACACGAGCACTTCTACATGATATGGGTACCGTGGGAACTATTCCATAACAGTTATCTGTAGTCCGATTTCCTTCCAAAACTTGAATCCCCTCTTCATTGATGATCAAACATCCCTTCTTAGAGAATTGTACCAGGAAATCATCATCACAAATTTGAGTGATGCTTAGCAAATTCGCCTTCAGCCCTTTTATGTACAGCACATCTTTCAACAGCGGCAAACCAGGTATCTCAATGGTTCCTTTGCTTAGGACTTGAGCGTGACTTCCATCACCAAAGGTCACATAGTCACCAACCTTTTCTTTGAGTGTCTTAAACAGTGACTTATCCCCTGTCATATGGCGAGAACACCCACTGTCAAGATACCATAAACACGCATTAAACACCTTCAATGAGGTATGCACAAATAGGTTCACATGTGACAGACATTCTTGACCTTCAAACACAAACTCATCATTAGTTTTCGTGCTTCGTTCAGATTGATTTTTCATTTTCAGATTCTCAATCATCTCACACAACATTCTATTCTTTCTTTTATATTTCTTAATCAATGATTTAGATTCAGATATGCTACTGTGTAAGACATGATTCTGATTTTCAAGATATTCCAGCATGTGAACAAATACTCTAGCATGTTTCTTAGTTTTTAACAACTCTACAAGATCATCAGTAAGACACCTTTCAGACATATGCGTAGAGTCATTTTCACAAACACTTCAGCTACAATTCAGCATGGTATATTCCAAAACAACAACCATAACACAGGGGTCTAGGATCACACTTAGGTAATAAAATCACAACAAGTGTACCCGCTCTGATACCAAATGAAAGTTCAAAAACGTGTAAAAACACCCTTGAACATTTAGACCCCCAAATTACAACTTAACCAATTTAAGCAATATGTCAAACAACTAGTGTGCGGAAACTTAACATATGCTATAATATGAAATTGGTTAAAATCTATCTAAGCCAACACAAAATAAAATCCACAGCAAATAGTATAAAGGCAAAGATAGAGAGGAAGGAAGATGCAAACACAAAGACAGCATGCGATGTGTTATTGAAGAGGAAACCGAAACCCTCGGCGTAAAACCTCTCCGCCGCCCTCCAAGCGGTAAACAATCCACTAGAAAATACAGTTGGGATACATGGACAGCAATAGACCCTCCAAGCCTAATCTACCCAGTGCACCTAAGCCCTCCAAGCTTCTTGCTCCAACGAGGTTGCGCCGAACCTTTTTCTTTTCTAGCTTCCCGGATTCCGTTACTAGACCGCAGCATCAACCAATGAAGATTGGTTCCTTCCTAACTGCTTCCCAGAAATCCAAACAGCTGTCTCACAATGATGATGATGGTGAGAACCAGGTTTGGTATAATGCCTCTTAAGGATTTGACAATGGAGAGGAAGAGAGTTGAGGAATTTGAAGAGACTCTAAGGTATAGATTGTGGGTGAAATAATCTTGTTTTTCTTTAAGGTTTCTCTCTCAAAATTCTCTCTGGAAGCTCTCTTTCAATCGTGGGTAAAAGGGGTATTTATACTGGAGTGGGAGAGAAATGTCAAACGTCAGGTTTTACAAAACAGGGGTGGCTCGCGGCTTGACCACGCGGCTTGACCAAGTTGCGAGATCTAGTCGCGAGATAACCGTATGGTCAGTTGTCCTGTTTTGTCCTATAGTGTTCCAGCTTGCATGACTGTTCACCTTCCAGCATGCTTGGCACGTGTGCTGCGTCTAGCGGCTTGCAGCCGTGAGTCACCTGCGAGTCCCAGCCGCGAGTCTCTGTTTTCTTGCACACTCTTGAGCAATCTTCACTCTATCTCACTCACTACCCTTACATCAAACCCACCTAAATACAGGGTTACTAAATGCTGAATTACAAGCAAATTTGGCACGGAATAAAGCCAATTAGATGGTTGAATAAATTCAACCTTACAAAAAAGTTGTTGAAAAGTGCAATTTGTGGGTCCATGAACGGTACACGGTGTGCACTGTTCACGGAAAAAAGTCAAATATTGCTGCGCAACAGTAAATGAACAGAAAAAAAAAAATTGGCCAAAACTTGTGAAAAAAAAAAAAAAAGCAGGCTGAAAAGGCTAAAAACGCAAAACGTGCATTTGGGAAACGCAAACGCGCTTCCCAAACGCACCTTAAATGACAAAATTGATGATCTCATATTCTGAAAATTTGTGAGAAGTACAAGTAGATGGCAGTGGAAAAAAAAAACAATCAGGATAAACAAGCCAGGTAGTGCAGGAATTAGTTAAAACCAAACAAATAGAGCCAAAATCTACACACATTCGAAGCACCAATTTGTATTTACATAGTAAATTAAAAATTTTTATACCCATAATTATTTTTTGATAAGTGACAATCAAAAAAGTTAAGAGCCATAATTACCAACCTTATTGAAGAGAACCAAATCAATCTAGAAAAGCCAACTTCACCAGTGAGACAGGAACTCTTGGAACTCTTGGAAAATGAAACCTTGAAAAAGCAGTCACAAGCCCTAAAATTAGAAGGAATTAAAATGGGAAAAATATTATCCACAAGATTGTAGGAGAGAAAAAGAAAACAAGAGGCAAAGAAAAGTTACTGCCCCTTCAGACTCCACCAGTTATCCTGCCAAGCACCCAAAAAAAAAAAAAAAAAAAAAAAAAAATCTTGCTTTGAGAAGACATATTAAAGGTGCATTTGGGAAGCGCATTTGCGTTTCCCAAACGCACGTTTTGCGTTTACAGCCTTTTCAGCCTGTTTTTTTTTTTTTTTTTTTCACGAGTTTTGGCCAATTTTTTTACTGTTCATTTACTGTTGCGCAGCAATATTTGACTTTTTCCCGTGAATAGTGCACACCGTGTACTGTTCATGGACCCACAAATTGCACTTTTCAGCAACTTTTTCATTAAAAATGGATCCAACGGTACTATTCACACATTTAAAAATTATTTTGCTACAGTGTTTTTCAGTTTTTAGTTTCAGTTTTCAGTTTTCAGATGTATCCAAATGGACCCTTAGTAGCCATATAAGAAACGATTTGTATGCTTTAAACATCGTTGTTCTAAATTCTGGTGAAGTTTTGGATTTACTTTTAGAGAATTATTATTATTATTTTGTTCATTGTTTTGAAACTTTTGCAATTCTGGATGCATTTTAAAAATCTCAATCATGACATGTTGGCAGCAGGTGAATATTCTTTTGGATGCTTGGTAGGGCAAGTGGCAGAGTTTAATTTTTTATTTCGAGCTTTATGTTGTGGTCACGCTTGGAATGTTGGAATGGTGATATTAGGTGTTGTAATTGTTACCTATATAACCTTGATTTACTAGATTTTAATCTTTTGGACCAATAATCTTATCTTATATCAAAATATGAATTGTGGATGGTTGTGGTTGTTTGATGAAGAGCTTCAATTGCATCTTAAGGCATCATCTTTTCAAAAATTTAATTATTATGACAGTGTCTTAGAAAAATTTAGTTGCTTACTGTTGAAAGATATTGTCATTGTTAGAAGTTTTTATTCGGTAGGTATTGTCTTTAGCAAATAGGTTCTAAGAAACTATCATTGTAAATTGATATTTTATATGTTAAAAATAGCTACTCAAAGTTTGTCTATAACCATAATTCTGACATGAATGAGATTAGTTGTAACATCCCATCACTTTAAAAAAAAAAAAAAAAAAAAAATGCAAGGTCAGATTTTAAGTTCCCATGTGCCCCACCTAACCCCACTACCCATCATTCTCAACCACTCATTTTCACACTATCCATTTTCTCTCTTTGGCCAGCTCATTCACTTCACTTCTTTTCTTTTTTCTTTTTCTTTTTTTTTTTCATTCTCTCATACGCTCCTCTCTACTCTCATCTTCTCCACCAGCACTTCCACACCACCACCACCATTTCCACCATCATTTTCCAGCAAGATCACCGGAAAATTTTTGGGAACCCATAAACACCTTCACATCCTTTTTTTGAGGTAAAAATTTCTCATCTTTTTGGTGGGTTTTGCACTTTTACTTGAGGTTATTTTTATCTATGCTTTAATAATAATACCCATGTGATTTATGAGCATTGGAAGTGATATTTATGTATTTTTATGTATGGGTTTTGTATTGGTGGAATTATTTGATGAGTGGGTATATACTTTGTGCTATTGATGACTACTTAAGGTTTATGTTGTTGGGGTTTATGCCCTAAAATCCAGTTTATTGGCATGACATAAATAATTAAATTGTTTAATTATATGAGACTATTTATTTTAATGAACTAATGAGATATTATCTTAGTCCATGAGATGCATAGTATGTGATTTATGTGAAAAGTCCTAGAAGATATAAATCATAAGTTCTTTGTAAATTCAGAATTTTAGTTCGTAGTCGATGATGAAATTGGACAGTTTATCTGCGAAGACTATAACATATCAACTACGATGATTTGTCTTGATCATGGAAGTGGAGACTTCTAGTTGGTATGTTGATATGTTTTAAGAGTTAAGACATATTAAACTGGACCACTGTGAGATTTATTATTCTTCTAATGACTGTCAAATGAATAATAAATTTCACGACTTCTATTTACATCAACTCTAAATCCTGAGAGAATAATGAACCTGATCATGAGGTGTAGGTTGCTTTGATATATCAGGAGTGAGATTTAAAAGTTACGATCAAAACCTCAGTATGTTGGGCAGCCGTATTTAGTGTTGATGGAACATATATTCTTAAGATGGAATTCATAATATCTTAATGGAGATATAAAATATTCACTTGAGATAAGTTTAATGAGTTTAGTTATTCAAAGTGTTGGGCCCAACCACTTTAGTAAAGAGTTACTAAAGTATATATTTATGAAATTGGATTTTATAAATATATGATGAATAACATAAATGATTAAATCGGATACTCAAGGATTAAGATGTAGTAATCTTCAAAGTGGCAGTCAATGTTTATGACTTTGTATTACTACAAATATTTTAATGAAGGGGTTGTATGTATAATAAAGTCTTGAGATATAATTTATTAATAAGGCCTAGAGTGTAATTATATTCTTATAGTGGTATTGAATATAATTAATGGTAACTTTGAACTTGTCAAGAGTTGACAAAAAAGCCCAAAGCCCAAAGCCCATTAGAGCTAAAGTCTTATTTATTCTCTTTGGTCCCGTCTCAAGCCACAAACTAAAGCCCAATTGGGTAGGCCCAAAAGGCTAACCCAATTAGATAATCAGTCTTTATTTAATAAGAGTTATTAAATAAAGAAACTACTAATGTACTGAGTACATACGTATGATAAAAAAAGAAAGAAAAAGAAATCAATTTTTCTCCACAAGGAGAAGAAGGATTTTTCTTTAAGAATCTATGTACAGAAGACTGATTGAGAGACCACACATCTTGGGCACCATGTGGAATTGAGATGAAGATTAAAGGTATTCTCAAGTCGTGGTTTTGAAATTCACTGCATCAAGGTACGCTTCCTCATTCTTTATTCTAGAATTTATGGTTACATGTTATCTTTCATGATTGAAGTAGATCTGTGTTTGTTGCTTCTACTGTGTGTTTTGTATGAGATACAAAATCAGATTTTTCGAACAAATGGTATCAGAGCCGTCTTCAATATCATGCTTGTATAACATGTGATTGAGTTTTAGAATTAAAGAAAAACCGTTTTCTTGGTGTTCTAGTTTTCTGCAGTAAAAGTTTCTGCATAATTTTGTTCATTAAAACCAGATGCCGTGTGTTTTTAATCTTTGTATTAACGTGGAACACGGTGGTTAAGAATTGCTATGTTTCTTATCAACGTAGATCGTCAAGATGGGTATACGGTTATTAGAAACGATATACACCTGACACAGTTGATTACACTTTATTGAATATAGAATAGCGGTTTGACTTTTTTGTTTCTATATTATATTAATAATGCTTCAGTGAATTCATTCGCATGATGATGTTCAACGTTGTTTCATTGATATTGTTTATTAATATATATGTGGATTCATGTGAGTATATGCAAATTCTTTATGGCCGAGGATATATAGTTGTTGAATGTTAGTTGTTTGTTCATGAAAGACGAAGAAAACTGCCTTTGAAAATTTCTGGAAATTCGAGTTTCACGATTTTCGATCAATCGAAAATCACTTTCGATCGATTGAACAAGTCAGGAGGTTGAGTTCGAATTTTTTAATATTTTTCGATCAAACGAGGCACACATTCGATCGATCCAAACCTGGGAATTCAAAAAAATTTCTAAGTGTTTTCACATGTATAAAGAGCAATGCAATGTGTGATTAGATTACACATGGTTCTAACTAAAAGACCTAATGAGATCAAAGGTATTAGTTAAATAGAACTCTTAGTCCTAAATAGTTTGGGACTTGTCTTTTAAGAAACATTCTAATGAGATTAAAATTGTTGTATGATTAAAAGTCTTTAACTTAATTTATTTTAATTAGAAGTTTTAATGAGATTAAAGCTTAATTAAAAGGTATGTAGTTTCTAATGAGATTAGAATTCTTAATCAAATAAGTTAAGGATAGAGTTCTATAAAACTAATTTTTGTTCCATTAGTGTTTAAGGAATCCTAAATAGTTTAGGACTTCCATTTTAGTTAGTGATTCTAATAAGATTAGAGTCTTCAACAAGTGCAAGGTTGTTAGTTGTGATTGGATCACAATTATTTAAGCAAAAACCCAAATAATGAGTGGTAGTGCTGAAATAACTCTTTTGTTAAGTTTATTGTAATGTGGATAGATACCTTGTCCTAACTTTGAGTCTTGCATTCCATGTGGAGGGTATTTATTTCACGGATTACAAGGTTAAACTTCTTTATGATTGCACGAATGTTCGTTACATTATTGTGACGTGACTTAGTTACATCACATTGAATTTAAACAATTAAACACATTTAATGTGTAGGGTTAAAAATTGTGATTAGATCACAATGATTTCATGACAATCTACTTGTTTTTAAATTTCTAGTGGGAGAGAGATACAAGGGTTGCATCTCATGGCCTCCATTGTTGGTTCATAATGGTGTGAGGTAAACATCTCGTCTTGGCCTCGAGCCTTGCGTTCCATGCGGAGGATGTTTATTTCACGATACTACAAGATTGAATTTCCTGGTTTATAGTGGTTTGATCAAACACCTTGTCTTAGCTTTGAGCTTTGCATTCCATGGGAGGGTGTTTTTATCATGGTACTACAAAACAAGCCTGTTAAAGGGATGAAATGTGGCTACACATGATTCTAGGCAATGGTGTACACTAGACTAAGTTTAATAGTATCCTCTATACTGAGTTCTTGTTATTATTACTTAGAGGCCAAAGGAAGAGCGGGAAATTATTTTTGTTTGGTAAGAGTTACCATGATAGCATTAATAATGAGAATAATTCTCGCCTGATAATAGTGGTTGATATTCACTCTATGCTGAGGAATATTAATTGCGGGATTAGGTTGTCGTTGCACCTAATATAGTATGGTTTTCGGGTTTCATACTATATAGTTATGTATGCAAAATATAATGTCCCTGTAATTATGTTCTAAGTCTCAAAATAAAGTTCTCATAAATTTTGTTCTCTAGCTACTATTTAATTGAATCACATTAACTAAGAAATCATTTTGGGCATGATGCTTAAAGGAGCTGAAGTACATATTTATGTTTCGATTCAGCAACATTGTCATAATTTCCTATGCATGATGCATTGATGGAAGATAGCTTATGATATGATCATAATCTCTATTGAAATACTAATATGCTACATTGGCTTCTATCTCAATTGTACTATAGAATGAGATGTTTGGTATAAATCATATTGAGTGCTAAGAAAAGCTTAAGGAGTTCCAATTCTATATCATTTTATGAAAATATTTTTATTTTAAAATGAATTGGAATTCTTGGAAGAAGAGATTAAATGTTAATCTCATATGGATATGATCCACAAGTCCTTGTTAGAATCGTTTAATCAATTCAGATTGTTTTGAAAATAATTTCTTTTATATTATCTGAATTGATGAGTGAGTTTTACGCAACGGAAGACATCCTAAAAGCTAAGGCTAAGATCAATATGATTTAATTCAAATTCTTAGCCCAAACTGAAAGGTAAGGGTGGTGAGAAGAGGAATTATAATACCAAATAGTTATTATAGTACCAAACAGTTGGGCAAACAAGTTGCCCTAGTAGTTGCCAAAAGGAAATTAGACTCAAAAGTATGACCAAAGGAAAGTGTTTCTGGTTTGGTTAAACTACGCTTTGTCCATGATTGTTTTCTAGATGGAGATTTACATGTTTTACTTTTTAAAGAAAAAGTTTTCATCCTTTGGTATTGTATGTTTTGGCACTTATATCTAGATCTTATTAATCTAAATGATATTCAAGATTGGTGAAAGATGGGCTTTTAGAACCATTATTATTTTATATTCCCAATCTATGAATTCTATTTAGAGGATAATATGATCTAGGACTCCTTTATTATAAAGGAATATAGTATTAATGACTTCTTTAAGTCATAACATACATAAAGGAGGAATAAGACTCTTTTAGAAATAGTAAAGTACATGTTAAGTATTTCCATTTGCTTATTTCTTTTGGAGATATACTCTAATAATTACAATACATTTTTTAAAATTGATTTCAAAAGTTTGTTCCTAAGACATTTGTCAAATTGTGGATTAGGTGAAAACCTAGTATATGATACTTCCACTTTTGGAGACGTCCAGCACTTGTGCTAGAAAGGAAGTCTGACAAATTGAAATCAAAAGGTAGAAAAATGTGTATTTATAATGGGTATCCAAATGAATTTGCGTAAGATTATTTTGGTAGTCATAAAGAAGACAAGATGTTTGTAAAGTACAAATACAAAGTTCTTACAAGATGTTTGTAAAGTACAATTACAAAGTTCTTGATGATGACTATTTGAATAATCTTAAAGAAATATTCTAGAAGAAAATGTCAGAATTTTTATAAGACAACTATAAAGTACATTTAGAAATGAGATGGTTGTATTAGATACACCACAAGGTATTATTCTATATATATATATATATATAGCTAGTACACTGGTAAAATATTGTAGTGGGAGGATTGTAAATTCATACTTTTGGGATAAACTTTTGAAGTCATTCCACAAGGATAGGATTTTGATCCGTGGTCCTACGTAGAGGCAATAGATGATATGAATATGAATTATTAGATCAAGGTTATGTGAATAGAATTAGATTCTATTTAAAGTCTAGAACTTGTAGAGGCGCCTAAAGACATTAAGCCTATTGTTCTCAAATAGATCTACAAGGAAATGAGATTGATAGATTTGAAGGTGCAAACCTTCAAAGTCAAGACTAGTAGCGAAAAGATTTATTCAAAAAGAAATGGTTCGACTATGAAAAGTTTTTTTTTTTTTTCACTAATAGTCAAGTTTGACTCTATCTAGATTCTTTTATCCATTATATTTCATTTGGATGAAATATGGTAATGGATATCAAGAAAGCTTCTTTTAGTAGCAATCTTGAGGAAGACATCTATATGATGTACCTAGACTTATACATAGCAAAGAACCAATAGTGATTAGTATGTAAGTTGGTTAAATTCCATTTATGGACTAAAGCAAGCATATGAATCATAAAATATCATCTTTGATCAAGCAATCAAATTGTTTGATTTTGATTAAGTATTAAAAGGCCTTAGGTGTGTAAAGCTATATAGAATAATAAATCTCTTAATGTATATTGATGATATTATATCATTTAGAATGATGTAGAGTTATTGTCATCAATAAGGTTTTGTTGTCTAGTCCAGTTTGATATAAAGTACTTGGGAAAGACTAGTCACATCCTAAGATTTAAACTTTGTTAAAATTTAGAAATTAGGATGTCGGGTCTATCTCAAACTGCTTAAATAGATTAGATTCTAGCCAAGTATAGCATGTAATACTTCAAGAAAGGATTCTTTCCTTTTAAGTTTGAAGTTTCTTTGTAAATGATTATGATCCTTAGATATATAAAAGGAAGAGCATATTAAGACGGTTCCTAATATCATGTCTATAGGGAAGTCTTTATGCTATGCTATATACTAGGCTAAATATCTATTTTGCGGTGGGCATGGTAAGCAAATATCAATTGAATCAAAGATCACTTAATTTAGTAGGAGTAAAGCATATACTCATATATCTTAGGAGAATGAGGGATTATATGCTTGTCCACAAAAGTGAGGTTTTGATGGTTACTGGATGTACAAATACTGACTTGTAGTTTGATTGTGATTCATGAAGTTGGACTTCAAGTTATGTGTTCATCTTAGGTGGTGAAAATACACATTAAGCGTAAGTATTATCTCTTTAGAGAGATATGAGTACTTGAGTAGTAGTATATAAGATAATTTATGGAATAAATCTGACTGAAACTTGTTTCCAAGCCTTGCATTAGAGTGACTATGAATTACTCTAAAAGGGAGATAAATGTCGGACATATGATAAATTATCTTTGAGGGCAAGTGGGAGATTGTTAGGGTTTATGCCCTAAAATCCAGTTTATTGGCATGACAAAAATAATTAAATTGTTTAATTATATGAGAATATTTATTTTAATGAACTAATGGGATATTATCTGACTCCATGAGATGCATAGTATGTGATTTATGTGAAAAGTCACAGAAGATATAAATCACAAGTTCTTTGTAAACTCAGAATTTTAGTTCGTAATCGGTGATGAAATTGGACGTTTCATCAGCGAAGACTATAACATATCAACTACGATGATTTGTCTTGATCATGGAAGTGGAGACTTGTAGTTGGTATGTTGATATGTTTTAAGAGTTAAGACATATTGAACTGAGACTGGGGCTAACCGGCCATAAACTCTCCGATGATGAAGTTAGTTTCTTTGAAATCTAGAATTCCAAATTTCTGGGACTTGTATTAAAAAGAAAAACTTACTTTTTTTTTTTTTCAGGGGATAAGTGCTTATATAATGCTATGGAAGCGGTTATTTGTCTCGTAACTTCCCCCATATTTGTGGAGGTTGAAAGATTTGGAGTTAACCTCTATAACTGCCATGGAAGTTATATTTTCTGGTTTTATTTTTCATAACTGCTATTGGGAGCGTTTTGTAGTAATGAGCCTTGACTTTAATGTGTTCCGCAATAAGAACTTGGAGGTCGTCCAAAGCATATATGGAGAGTGACATGCTTTGGGATGTATGGAGGTCATCCAAAGCATATATGGAAACTGACATGCTTTGGGACGTATGGAGGTCGTCCAAACAACTAAAAGGATGGACGACCTTATGCAGACGAGCACTTGGCCAGTTTTTCAATCATTGTCTGGACGACCATTATGGACAAGTTTGGAGTTAATTTTATAGTACACCATCAGTTGCCCCCTTGTCCATGGGTCGTCTAGGGGAATGTATCCTGACGTCATTTTTTTAAAAAAACGTACGCGTTTAAGTAAGTGATTAGGTGTGCCACGTATCATGATCCTATTGGTGGCTAGTCATGTCAGTTCTTTTTTCCAAGGCACATGCAACGTGGTAGCTTTTGGTTGGTTGCATTGTTTCAAATGCTAAAGTTTACTGCCTATAAATAGTGGAATTCCTCTGTTACCCTTTGCATTTCTGAAATTTTCCTTCCTGACACTTCTTGTCTAGAGCTTCGTCTAAAGATTCCTGTGTCCATAGTCCTCTTTTGTCTAGAGCCAGGTATTCTTTCCCTTCTCATCTTTAGGTTTTTCCTTTAAGCTTTCCTCAGAATGTCTGAAAGTGTCGTTTCCTCGTCTAGCAATAGTATAGACAAGGCTATAGATTAGTATCATGACACCACTAGTTACAGTGGTTCTAGTAATAGCACTAGTAGTAGTATTAGTAGGGGGAATACCATGGACAAGGAGTACACTTCTGGAGTTCCTGGAGTCCCTATAGACGTTTTACAACAACAACTTAGGGAGAGAGAAACCTCTGGGTTTCAGGCTGGCACCTCGACGAGTGCCCTTTCGTCTAGCCCTTTGGGCGAGGAGGAAACTGTATATAGTTGTGCAGTAGGTATCAATTTCAAAACCAATGAACAAAGACTCAACAACCTCAGGACATGGTACCAAATTCCAGATGAGCTTAACCCCAGGTTAGCCGTCCGTGGAGAATGGTGCTATAATCCCTGTTTTAGGATAGGCGTCTATGAAGCTTATTTTTTAGGTGGGTTCAGATTACCTTTAAACGCTTTTGCTAGGGAATTACTTACTAGGTTAGGTTTAGCAATGTGTCAATTTAATCCTAATGCATGGAGGTTAGTCATCTCTATGCAAATTTTGTGGAGGGAAGTATTTGGAGGGGACTGTCCTCTTACTGTGGATGAGTTCCTCTTTTGCTATAAGCCTTCATAAATCAGCCAATCCCTCATCTGACAGAAAGAAGACAGAGTTTATCTTCGTCTCTGGTTTCTGAGCTAGGAACCCTGTGGACGTTGGCAGGGACACTTTTGTCCCTTATGCTGGGGAGTTAGGGAACCTTCGTCCTAAAGGTATGCCCTTCCCCTTTTTCTCTTTCTTTATTTTATTATTATTATTTTTTATTTATCTATGTCTAACTTTTATCTACTTATTGTTTTTCAGCGGTTGGACGTCCTTCTTTAAGCAAGTTCCACTATGACCGCGTCCATAGGGCTCATTTGCATGTGGATAGGAATTTTCATTCCTTCGTCACCCTTAGATGTCTTGCCAAGTGGGGACTTGGTCCTGAACCATCCAACGAAGCTATTGCACACGAGTTTATAGTTCGCAGACATAAGTTTACACTTAGCACAAATATAAGTTATACTTGTCTGGCTTTATTTTATTTTAATTTTCATTCAATCACTTTTCAGGGATGGCAACTATGAAAGAAAATAAGGGAAAGGATATTGTGGAAAAGGGAAGCTGTCTCGAGGCCCAATCCTAAGCTCGTCCATCCGCTAGGGACAAAAGAAAAGCTTTGTCCAAAAACCTTGACCTAGGAAATCTTCCCAGTCGTCGAGGGAAAAAGACTAAGCATGGATTGTCCAAGGCAGGGGTCGTCTAGCCTAATCCTCCCACGTCTCAACCGTCCGTCCAAATTTTTGACATGGACTCGTCTACTCCAATTGAGTTCACTCCGTCCAAAACTCCTCTGTTGAAAACCATTGTGCTTGCTTCGTCCCAGCCTTCTTAATGGATTCCCATGAATCTTATTGAAAATGAAGACTTAGCTTGGGAACGTTTTGAGAAGGCTGTGTCTGACGAGGACATAGCTGTGTGTTATGACATGTCCTTGAAGGACTTTGAACATTTTGGAGTTCATCATCTTTTTAAGGTATGTAATTTCATTTTTTACCTTGTCTTTGCCATTTTATACTTTTTCTCGTCTAATCATCATTTTTTGCCATTTGCCTTTTTGTAGTGAATGTCAAAATTTATTACAGCATCCAGGCAGGCCACTAAATTGGATAGGACGAGGATCTTTGTTAGTGACGAGGGTTCAGGAGGTGAAAGACGAGTGCAAGAAGTGGGTTGAGGTGGCTGCTAAGGCCAAGGAAGAAGTTAAGGGCCTGCAAAACCATATTGAGGAATTGAAGACTGATGTCATAGAGAAGGATACTCTTCTTGATCACCTTCGAAAGAGGAATGACGAGTTGAGTATCTTTCTTGAAAAAGCAAGGGAGACGTGGTTGCAAAATTCAAGGCGTCCAAGCAATACTCTAATTTGCTGGATACCAATTATGCAGCCGGGTTCGAAGATTTCAAGATGGACGATGTGGAGAAATTCCCTGAAATTGACTTCAGCTCCATCAAACTCAACCTTGGTGGTGTTGCTACAAGCTCCCTCCTCCAGATGAGTTCAGAAGACATCAATATAAACGACAATGCCAATACCCAGCCATCTCAGGATGACCCCAATGCTGACGCCCCTCCTGCTTGAAGCGAGGCTTCAATATTTTGCTTATCCTTGTATTTTTCTTTTTCTTTTTGTTTTTATTTGGTCTGTTGTTTTGGACCTTTTCATGTAACTCAAGTACATTTACTTTGTCCATGGTTTTAGGAAGAGCTTTCAAACAATTTGTTAAGCTTTACTTACATTTTTTTTTAAGGGTTTTTTGGACGTTGGTCATCCACCCTTTAGTTTGATGAATGAATGTTTATTTTTATTATTTTCATTTGCTATTGAACATGATGTACGGACAAATGTTCTTCACAACATTTTCAACTTGGGCTCGTCCGTGATGAGAGTTTAATTATGTTTAGCATTTTTCACCTTTTCAAGTATAACTCGTCCATGAATGGCATTTCTTTTATTAGCCTTATGTATGCTTGATGCAGCATTACCTCTCGTCCATAGACTTAACGATTTCTTTCTTGTCTCTGGGTAAGTTGTTATATATCTTTTTCTCGTCCATTGGTTGGATGGATAAGGTTTTAGCTCGTCCATTATTTAGACGAGTACACCTCAGGTTCATTTTTCTTTGCTTTATCCTCATTAAGGAAAGCTCATAGATGTTACATCCTTGCATCCAAAGAATTTACTCGTCTTTGGCCTTAGCCTTTTTGCGAATGAAATTATGGAGAAAATTTATACATCACATGTATTTGAGAACTCAAACTATATTCATAATATAAACATCATCCACAAGTATGGCATATGCTTAGAAGCTAGTACCTTATTCATACAAACATCAAAGTTCATGACTTCGTCCATAGTTAATTTAAAACTAACACACTTTTAAGGTGTTAAAATATAACATATAATATTAAAACACAACAGAAAATGAAAAATTCTGGCTTGTCTAAAATGGTAGGTCTCATCCAAAGCAATTCTCGTCCAGTCTGACATCTTACTAATAATACCTTCTCATGTGTTCAACATTCTAAGGATGCTCCAATTTCCTCCCATCTAGGGCCTCCAAGTAGTAGGATCCTTGCCTTTTACAGTTGATAACTCTATAGGGTCCTTCCCAATTAGGTCCTAATTTTCCATGAGTTAGGTTCTTGGTTGCCAAACAAACCCTCTTCAAAATGAGATCTCCTATGTTGAATCGCTTTGGTTTCACCATTTCATCATATTGCCTGGCCATGAGGTTTCTGTACCTCGCTGCCCTTTGCGCTGCATCCGTCCTTACCTCGTCTATTAGATCGAGGCTTAAACGGAGTTGCTCCTTATTATCCTTATCTTGATACATCATTACCCTATGATTGGCCACATGCACTTCCGCAAGTATGACTGCTTCATTTCCATAAGCTGGCTTGAAGGGAGTTTCCCCTGTAGAGGTTCTCACCATTGTCCTGTATGCCCACAGAACACCTGGTAGCTCATCCGGCCATACTCCTTTTGCTCCCTCAAGCCGAGTCTTGATGATCTTCAACAATGATCGGTTTGCAATTTCAGCTTGACCATTTGCTTGTGGGTGGGCGGGTGAGGAGTAATGATTTTGAATTCCAAAATGTTTGTAGAAGTCTTTGAAAAGTGCATTATCAAATTATTATCCATTGTTGGATATCAATACTCTGGGCACCCTAAATCTGCACACGATGTTTTCCCAAACAAAGTTCTTGACATTTTGTTGTGTGATATTTACTAAGGGTTCCGCTTCCACCCACTTAGTGAAATAATCAATGCCAACCACTAAAAACTTCATCTGTCTTGTTCGTAGTGGAAAGGGACCCAAGATGTCTAGTCCCCATTATGCAAAGGGCCATGGGGCCATCATTGGGGTGAGATACTCTGACGGTTGTCTGGGGACGTTACTAAATCGTTGGCATTGATCGCAAACCTTGACATATGCCTTGGCATTAGCTTGGATAGTCGGCCAGTAGTATCCCGCGTGTGCAACCTTATGGACGAGTGACCTGGCTCTTGAGTGATTGCTGCATGTTCCTTCATGAACTTCCTTTAGTACATAGTTCTCCTCTTTTGGAGCTAAATACCTAAGATAAGGCTAAGAAAAACCCTTTTTATATAATATTTCATCCATAAGGACGTATCTGGCTGATCTGATCCTAAGTTTCCTGGCCTCGTCTTTCCCTACTAGAAGCTTCTCATCCTTTAAGTATGACACTATCGGGGTCATCCAATTTCCTTCGCTCTCTACTTGCTGCACTTTTGGGAGATCTATGCTTGGGATATATTGAATTTCATCAAACTCGTCTGTAGCTTCATTCACTGAGGCTTCCTTCACTAAGGTATCTGCTTCTACATTCTCTTCCCTTGGGATTTAAACGAAATTAGCTTCCTTAAATCTCTCCACAAGCCTTGTCACCCTATTAAGGTACTTTGTCATTCGTTCTTCCTTAGCCTTATATGTCCCATTTATTTGGCCCATGACTAATTAAGAATCTCCCAGGACGAGTATTGTTTTTGCTTCCATAGATCTAGCCAACTCTAGTCCTTTGAGAAGGGCTTCATACTCAACTTCATTGTTGGTTATTTGATATTATAAATGGACCTTGTGCTTCTGTTTATCTCCCTCTGGGGATTGTAAACCCACCCCTATTCCTCCTGCATGTTGTGTAGACGAGCCACCCACATGGACGACCCACTTCTTACTAACTTCTATCCCCTTTAAGTCATCATAATTCGATGTGAACTCCGCAATGAAATCTGAGAAGGCTTGAGCCTTTATTGCATGCCTTGGTTGGTACCTGATGTCAAACTCACTAAGCTCAACAGCCCATTGGATTAGTCGTCCTGCGGATTTCAATTTGTTCATTACCTTCTTAAGTGGATGGTCTATCATGACATTGATAACATGAGCTTGGAAGTAAAGCCTTAGCTTCCTAGAAGCTGTTATTAATGCAAAAGCCAACTTCTCTATTAGCGGATATCGTCCTTCCAATCCCCTCAGTGCTTTACTTGTATAGTACATAGTCTTTTGCACTTTTCCTTCCTCCCTCACCAATGTTGAACTTATGGCATGCGGGGTGACTGCCAAGTACAAATACAATTCCTCTCCCAACACAGACGAACTTAGTAAAGGAGCCGCAGTGAGGCACGTCTTCAGATCTTGGAAAGCTTTTTGACACTTGTCCGTCCATTCAAACGCCTTTTTAAGAACCTTAAAAAATGGCAAACATTTTTCAGTAGCTTTAGAAACAAACCTATTAAGGGCATTAACTCGTCCAGTGAGAGACTGGATTTCTTTGACATTTCATGAAAGCTTCAAGTCCAATATCGCTTGAATCTTATCAGGATTTGCTTCAATCTCCCTATGCGAAACCATAAATCTAAGGAATTTCCTTGATGATACTCCAAAAGCGCATTTGCTGGAGTTCAACTTCATGCTGTACTGCCTAAGTATGTCAGAAATCTCCTGCAGGTCGTCTAGGTGCCTTCCCTTGTCTAGGCTCTTTACTAGCATGTCATCTATATAGGCTTCCACATTCCGCCCAATCTGTGGTCTAAACATATAGTTAACCAACCTCTAATATGTTGGCCCTGCATTCTTCAAACCGAAGGGCATCACCTTATAACAGAACAAACCTTGGCTGGTGACAAAGGATGTCTTTTCTTGGTCTACCTTGTCCATCCTTATCTGATTGTATCCGGAGAAGGCATCCATGAAGCTCAGCAATCTATGACCTGCAGTTGAATCTACCAACTGATCAATACGTGGCAAGGAATAGCTATCCTTGGGGCAGGCCTTGTTTAGATCGGTGAAGTCCACACACATCCTCCACTTGTCATTAGCCTTCTTCACCATTGCTACATTGGCCAACCAATCTGGATAATAAACCTCTCGAATAAATTGTGCTACGGTCAACTTTTGAACCTCTTCTTAGCATTGTCTCTCTAGGGAGCGAACATTCTTTTCTTTTGTTGTACAAGCTTAGAGGCAGGATATACATTTAGACGGTGGGTAATAACACTAGGGTCTATACCCGGCATATTTTCATGACTCCATGCAAATACATTGATGCTTTTCCTTAAGAACTGGACAATATCTTACTTCGTCTTCTTTTCCATGCCCATTCCAACCCTTGTGTACCCCTCAGGGTTATTGTCATCCAAAGGAATGTCTTCCAATGCTTCAGTTGTTTCTGCCATAACTGTTTTCTCCTCAATGTTCATCATCTAAACTTGTTCGTCCCAGGCCAACATGGCCAAATAGCATTCTCTTGTTGCTAGCTGATCTCCCTTCACTTGTCCTACCCCATGCTCTATAGGGAACTTGACTGACAGGTGGTAAGTAGACGTGACTGCCTTCCAACTATTTAAAGTTGGCCTTCCAATTATAACATTATAAGAGGATGAACAATCTACCATGAGGAAATTCACATCCTTAGTTATCTGTTGTGGGTATGCCCCTACTACCACGGGTAATGTAATGGTGCCAACAGGCTGCACTTTCATTCCTCCAAAACCTACCAAGGGTGAATTCACTAGACGAAGTTGATTTCGTCCAAGCCTTATTTGCTAAAATGCAAGATAATACAAGATGTCTGCCGAACTTCCATTGTCCACCAACACCCTTCTAGTCGTGTAGTCAGCGATAAGCAAAGTGATGACGATGGCATCGTCATAGGGGTGGTGAATTCTTTCAGCATCCTCATCTGTGAATGTGATGACTTGTTCGTCTGTCATTCTCGTCCTTGGTGATCGTCCAGAGAGTTGGACATTTTGCACTACCTTTAGGTATGTCTTTCTGGACTTCGAAGATTGTCCTGTTGAGGTTCCTCCTATGATAACTCTTATTTCTCCGAGTGGGGGTCGTGATGACTCTTCCACTTTTCCCTTTAACTTCTCGTCCTTATGATCTCGTCCAAGGAAATTTCTCAATTTCCCTTGTCTGATGAGATTTTCAATCTACTACTTCAAATCAAAACATTCGTCTATGTCGTGCCAATGGTCTCTATGGAAGCCGCAATACTTGTTCCTATTGCGCTTGTTGGGATCTCCCTTCATTTTTTTCGGCCACTTCAAGGAAGGATCGTCCTTGATTTGCATGAGAACTTGTTTAAGCGGCATGTTTAAGGGTGTGTATTGTTGATTCTGCCTTGAAGAGTTTGACTTCTTATTGTCTCAGTCCTTCTTATCTTTCGTTCGTCCCTTCTTTGGATGAGGGCCTTACTCTGAGTGGCATGTAAGGTTTGTCTCCATTCTCTCAGCTCTCTTCCTCTTTTTGGCTATAATCACGTCTTCTGCATTCATGAAATTTTGGGCCAAATGGATGAGTTCAGCCATAGTTTGAGGCCCTTTCTCGTAAAGCTTGTGGATGAATAAGTCAGAATTAACTCCATTATGGAAGGCTGCCAATAGCAACTTATCATCTATCTCGTCCACTCTCAATGCTTCTCTGTTGAAACGAGTAATGAAGGATCGTAAACTTTCATTATCTCCTTGTTCAATGGTTAGCAGATTGGATGAGGAGCGCTTGTGCCTTTGTCCTTCAATGAAGTTATTGACAAACAACTTGCTCAATTCTTCAAAAGAACTTATTGTGTTCGGAGGTATCTTACTGAACCATACTCGCGCTGGTCCTTTAAGAGTGGTAAGAAAGGCCCTGCACATAATCTTGTCTGGAACCCCTTGGAGATGCATTGTAGTTTTGAAAGTGGCAATATAATCAAAAGGTTCACGCGTTCCATCATATGAATCTAAGGAAGGCATTTTGAACTTCGGAGGCAAGGGATAACTGTTGATGGAAGCTGTGAAAGGAGAATCTATTCGATGGACCAAATCCTCTACAGGATTTGCCCTTTTCATGTTCTCTCTCATCTTATCCATGACCTTCCTTATCTAATCCATCTCCTTCTCCAAGTGTGGCACTCTTCGCGAAGTGGTGCCCTTTGACTGACTCTCAAGCTCAGCATTTCCTCCTCTACCTTCTTGACTTTGGGCTTCTCTTTCGACATATTCTTCATGTCGTTGTCTCCTTAGATTAATCTCCCTAGTCAACTCTTGGTTCTGATGAGTTAACTCTGCCATGGCGGCAGCCATAGGCTGTATGTGTTGGATGGAAGACGGTTGTGTGACAAGTGCTGACTGGCGATCTCGGTGGGGATTGCTAGAAGCATCCTTGCCCTCTTGGTGGCCCGGTCTAGTAGCCCTTGATCTTGTCTGAACCATGCAATAATCTTTTTATTGAAGAAAGGTCAATTACAAAAACAAAGAAATTTCCCATAAACGGTGCCAACTAATGATTCTCGAAAAATCAGTAGACTGGATGTTTCGGACTTGGATGATTTGGAGGGCCTAAAAAAGGAAAACAAAGAATCAAAGGAGACCGGGGCTGACCGACCACAAACCCTCCGATGATAAAGTTAGTTTCTTTGAAATCTAGAATTCCAAATTTCTGGGACTTGTATTAAAAAGAAAAACTTACTTTTTTTGTCAGGGGATAAGTGCTTATATAATGCTATGGAAGCAATTATTTGTCTTGTAACTTCCCACATATTTATGGAGGTCGAAAGATTCAGAGTTAACCTCTATAACTGCCATGGAAGTTATATTTTCTGGTCTTATTTTTTAGAACCGCTTACAATGCCATACTAGGCTGACCTACGCTCAATTCATGGAAAGTCGTGACTTCAACCTATCACTTCATGATTAAATTCCCAACGAAGTATGGAGTAGGAGAGGTGCATGGAGACCAAATGGTAGCACACGAGTGCTACATAGCAATGTTGGAGAGGGACGACCAATTACAGACTATGAGCATAGAAGAGCAATGGATGGTTGCAGAGCTCGTTGAAGGGTTGGAAGAGATATTTCTTGATAACTCCAAACCTGAGAGGACAACCAGGATTGGCACCCTCGCCAGTCCTCTCATTCGCTAAGCAATCACGACATTCCTAAGAGTGAACCAAGATGGCTTTGCCTAGAGTCACGAGGACATGCATGGGATCAACCTTTTGATGATGGTTCACAAGTTGAATGTGTCACCATCCTTGTCCCCATCCATCAGAAGAAGCGGGTGTTTGCTCAGGAGTGAGACAAGGCTATAGCGAAAGAAGTTCGCATATTGCAGGATGTAGAATTCATCAGGGAGGTGTACTACCCCGACTGGTTGACAAACATAGTAATGGTGAAGAAGGCTAACGGAAAGTGGAGGATTTGTGTGGACTTGATGGACTTAAACAAGGTGTGCCCCAAGGACAACTACCCACTCCCACGGGTCGACATCTTAGTAGATTCAACAAGAAGACACCAATCGCTAAGCTTCATGGATGCTTTTTCTAGTTACAACCAAATCAAGCTAGACGAGGCTGATCAGGAGAAAACCTCATTCGTCACCAGCCAAGGCCTGTTTTGTTACAAAGTGATGCCATTCGGTCTTAAGAACGCGGGCGCAACATATCAGAGGCTTATGAACAAAATGTTTGCACATCAGATTGGGAGGAATGTCCAGGTCTACATAGATGACATGTTAGTTAAAAGTTGAAGGGAATTCGGCCATTTGGACAACCTCAAAGAGACCTTCAATACCTTCCACTCTTACAACATGAAGCTCAATCCAAGCAAATGTGTATTTAGGGTAACAGTTGGAAAATTCCTAAGATTCATGGTGTCTTAAAGGGGCATTGAAGTCAACCCATACAAGATCTGGGCTATAATAGAGATGGCACCACCTAGGAACACAAAAGAAGTGCAGAGCCTCAATGGTAAGGTAGCAGCACTGAATAGGTTCGTATCAAGGGCAACAGACAAATGCTTACCTATCTTCCACACATTGAAGAATTCCTTTGAGTGGATGGATGAATGTCACCAAGCATTCAAAGACCTGAAAGCATATCTCTCTTCCCCACCATTGCTATGTCCTTCCAAGCCAGGAGATGAGTTACTTCTCTACCTGGTCGTCTCCCCAGCTTTCGTCAGTGTAGCCTAGGTTAGAGAAGAAGACAGGGTACAGAAGCTCGTGTACTACACTAGCCGAGCACTCCGAGGTGTAAAAGAGAGGTACCCCCCGATGGAGAAGATATCCTTTGCCTTAGTGACCGCAGCTTGCAAACTCAAACCATACTTCCAGGCCCACACTATAGTTGTCCTGATAGACAGACCCATATAGAGAGCAATGAGTAACCTTGAAGCTACTGGACGGATGGCACTATGGGCGATCAAGTTAAGCGAATTTGACATACAATACTGCCTGTGCATTGCCATGAAGGGACAGGTAGTTGCTGACTTCATCACAGAGTTCACCAATATGGAATGCCAGGGGGCAAAAAAGCATCCTCAATGAAGTATCGACATGGACGGGCCATCCAACAGGTAGGCTGAGGGAGCAGATATAGTACTCCACTCTCTAGAAGGGGATGAGATTGAGTGCATGGTTCGTCTTGATTTCCCTACAATCAACAATGAGGCAGAGTACGAAGCTTTAGTGGCAGGTCTGGACCTCGCTAAAGCAGCAGGGCCACAAGTATGGTTGCTTATTACGATTCTCAGGTAGTCACGAGTCAGGTGAACGGTGATTACAAATGCAAAAGTGAACGGATAAAGATATACCTAAAGCAAGTGAAGAGATGAACAGTCAACCTTCAGGCTAAGTTCGTTCAAATCCCAGGGGAAGAGAACGAACAAGCTGACCGTCTTGCCAAGGTCGCATCAGCGAAACACATGCTAATCCTCAGTAAGGTACTTTCTTTTGTTCAGCTTTCGCCTTTGATAAAGGGCGTCGATGTGTAGGAAATAGGCTCGGACAGTAACTAGACCACACCAATTGTTTCATGCTTAAAAGACGCCACATTACCTGACGATAAGGATGCCATAAGAAAGCTGAAGGTTCAAGTAGCATGATTCGCCTTAATAAAGGACGTCTTGTGGAAGAGAGGCTTTTCCTGACCATACTTAAGATGCCTAAGCTTGGAGGAAGCAGATTATGTCATGAGGGAAGTTCACAAAGGGATCTACGAGAACCATTCGGGGTCACGGTCACTAGTGCACAAGCTGATTCGGGCAGGATACTATTGGTTTACCATGCAAAAGGATGCCCAAGCCTATGTCATAGCTTTTGGTAACATCATCAGACAGCCAACGGAAGAACTCAATTTGATGGCAGCTCCGTGGCCCTTTGCTTAATGGGGGTTAGATATCATAGGCCTATTCCTAACGGTGGTAAGGCAGTTGAAATTCTTAGTGGTCGATATAGATTACTTTACAAAATGGGTGTAAGCTGAAGCACTGGCTACCATCACAGAGAAAAACATACGAAGCTTTGTATGGACAAACCTCATTTGTAGGTACAGGATCCCTAGGGTATTAGTTTCGGACAATGGGAAGCAATTCGACAATGGGTAATTTAGGGATTTTTGCCCACAGCTAGGGATCAAGAATCACTACTCCTCACCTGCCCACCTTCAGGCCAACGGACAAGTTGAGGTCACAAACTAATCCTTGCTCAAAATTATCAAGACTCAGCTCGAGGGGGCAAAGGGTATATGGCCAGACAAGTTGCTAATTGTGCTATAGGCATACAAGACAATGACAAGGACACCAACAGGGGAAATACATTTTTGGCTAACATACGGGAGTGAGGCTATCATCCCTACCGAGGTCGGACTCATAAGCTACAAGGTTGAGAATCATGACAAGAGTAGAAACGAAGAAGCCATGCACCTATAGCTGGACCTAGCAGATGAGGTCAGAGCAACAGCTGAACAAAGGTTAGCACGATACTAGGACCTCATGGCCAGGCACTACAATTCCAGAGTCAGGCATAGGGACTTCTAAGTTGGAGACCTCGTCTTGAGAAAGGTGACAAGCGCCACAAAAGATCCATCCCAGGGAAAACTAGGACCCAATTGGGAAGGACCCTATAGAATCGCTTCATGGCAGAGAAAAGGCATCTATCACCTAGAGACACTCAATGGACAGAAGTTGCACCATCCATGGAACACTGAGCACTTAAAGAAATACTACCAGTAGACAGTGGCGTACAGACCACTCCTCATTTCTAGTTTATTCCTTTTTAGTTTTTTATTATTATCTACAGTACTTTTATGCCCAAAAGGCAACTTTTCATTTCTTCAAGAATAATTTTTGGCTTATGCACGTATTTATCATAATAAGAGGAGTTATTCAGATATGTCATGTGTATATACATCTCTACAAAGCCGTGTCTACAACTAAGTCCTTAACTGGACAAATGCATCCAAAGGTATGCCATAAAATTTATACAAGTCCATAAGTGGACAGGCGCATCCCAAAGGGATGCCATGGAATTTATAAACGTCCTTAGGTGGATGGATGCATCCCAAGGTGTGCCTTGCAATTTATTAAAGTCCTTGAGTGGATGGGTGATCCTCAAGGATGCCTTAAAATTTATACAAGTCCATGAGTGGATGGGTACATCCAACAGGTGCCTTGCAATCCATGAGTTGATGGGTGATCCTCAAGGATGCCTTAAAATTTATACAAGTCTATAAGTGGATGGGTACATCCAACAGGTTCCTTGCAATCCCTGAATGGACGAGTGATCCTTAAGGATGCCTTAAAATTTATACAAGTCCATGTGTGGATGGATACATCCAATGGGTGCCTTGCAATTTGTTAAAGTCCTTAACTGGACGAATGCATCCCCAAAGGATGAAGTAAAATTTATTCAAGTCCTCATGTGGATGGATGCATCTCAAAGGATGCCTTTAGGGTTTATCTCAAGCCCTTAAATGGACGGAGCCATAGGTAACTTGAAGAATATAATAATTCAAAATTAGTTATTATAGGACCACGATTATCTAAATGGTCCAGCCCTCGATATGGATGGATTATGGTCTTCCTAAGAATCTACTATGTTACGCTTATGAAATAGAAGGATCACTCTTGGACTAAAAGCTAAAAGAATGGTCCAAAACATTCGAGCCGATGGATGAAAGATGCAATATCTTTTAGATAGAATGGAAGCAAATAAATTTGTAATTTAAAAACACAAAAACTTGTGGGCAATGTTAATGTTACACAACCATTGTTCTCAAAAGAAAAGAAAATAAAAGAAAAGAAAAGAAAAAAAAAAAAAAAAAAAACTACAAAAGTCCAGGGCTAGTCAATAGGGGCCTCCTTGTCCACTACTTTCTTAGCTGGCTTGGCCTCGTCAGCTGGACGGGTCTTATCACCAAAGGATTTAGCTTGTGCTTCCTGGGGAGTGGCTCCTCCGTCACCTTTAGCGTCGGGAGTCGAGTTAGCTTCAAAAAGCTCATCGGTGCCTTCGGACTCGACGGATCTGGCTAAGGTCTGGACCACGTCATCCAAAGAGACCCGAGACACATCCAAGTCAGGAAAAAGGGCCTTGACTTGATGGAGGCATTCGTTAAAATCATTAGCATAGCAGTCGCCAAGCTCGACAAAAAATCCGTCAGAGTTGCGAAACTCTATCTTCTCATCCTCTTTAGACTGACAAACCTTTTCCCTCTAGGAAGAGATCTCCCCCTCCTTGTCTTTGGGTACCTTCTTCAATGCCTCGACCTGATTCTCCATCTCCTCCAGGGTCTTCCTCATGATGTCAAGTTTTTTGACCTAGATCTCCCACAAGGCTTTAAGCTCATTATGCTCCATCTCCACGGTCTCGGCCCTCTCCCTCAGACGGTCCACCGGCTTCTCACAGGCCAAGCAACGGTCCATTAGCCCCTTTGTCATTAGCACCCCTACGAAAGTGAAATACAAGGTTAGAGATAGGGGTAAGTAAGAGACGGAGGGAAAGAGGACGAAAAGAAAAAATAGACGATCACGCACCTAAGCCAAACTGAAAAGGGCAATTTCCCCCATGGCCTTCGTTGCATGATTGCCTAGGTCCTCATAATCCTCATCCCTAATGATGGAAGAGAGCTGCCCAGGAGCATATTGCAAAGGAGGGGGGGTACTTCTCAACGACAGGACCTTTGGACGTCATCAAGCCTTTCCCAACCCCGTGATGGGAGGCATAAGGCAGCCTGATGCTTGGAGGTTTCTCTTTGACGGTTGTGGTAATTACGAATCTAGACTTTTTTTAGGACGGTCAACTTTGTCCATCATCTTTCTCTTCAAGAACGGTTTAAGTAGGCCTGTCCCTCCAGTAGGGGATATGCCCTCCTCTTGTTTCTTTTTCGCCTGTGCGGCGGCTTGTTAGCGGATATAAGCTCTCCTCTTGCTGTCTTCCATTTTTGCACCAAAGGTGACGGAAAGAAAAAGTTAGACAAAAGTTACAAAAGCATTTAAAGAAAGGAATAAGTGATGGACTCATGTTGTCGTGCTTGTGCATCGTAGCGAGGGGTAATGTCCATAGGATCGGGACCTTCACAATACCAGTGCAAGGTATCTAAGGTGACGAGCTTTTTCCACGACCTTTCTTGCAATGGGATGTTAAAAATCTTTTTAAGAAGCTCCACTGTTCAAGATCAACCTCTGGACGGTCCCGCACTGTAACAAGAGACAGTTAGATTGACATAGTAAGAAGGAAAAAATACAAACAAGCAAAATAAATAGACAAACTAAATGAATGAATGGACGCCTACCAGACGGGGGCAATATACCCCAAGTTCTATCAACCAAGGGAATTTCCTCCCTTTTGTCAGGATGACACACCCAATTGTCTCCCTGGATGAAGAAATACTGGTTCTTCCAGTTTCAGTTGGAGTCGGGGGTCTCGTACACTAGCCTTAACACTAGCTTCCTTGGCAGAAAACTATAGATACCCCAAGACTTGATGATCTCACTAAAACGATAACAGTGGAAGAACTCCTCCACCAAGGAAAATCCTCCAAGCATTCAGAGCAATCTGGGTGATGGCTAGACCTAGGTATTGGAGTAAGTGATGATGGAGAGCACTCAAAGGCAGTCTGAATCCTGCCTTGAACATTTGCTCATACACTCTGATATCCTTAGCACCATAGTAATAGTAGTTTTCAAATTTAAGGGGTAGACGGATGGGGATGTCGACGGGAATCTGATACCTCTCACGCAAAGTATTGAAGTGACTTTTTTGAATGGTAGAGTTAAAATCATTGACCATCCACATAGGTGGGAGAACGAACTTCCTAAGGCCGTCGGGGCCTACGATGGAGCTAATAGGAGATTCAACGTTCTCCTCGCTGTCTGAATCTTCACTTGTATCACTCGCTGACTCGTCCACATCCAAATCCTCATCCTTCTCCTCAGAAGGTGAGATGGCAGATGGAACCCTTTCAGGAGAAGAGGCGCCAAGGTCGCCTTCATCTGACAGGTACACATCATCGTAGCCTGCTCCTTCGCGGACATATGATTGTTCACTCAATGCTTCACTAGACATTATTACACCTACAAGTGACGGATAAACCCCTAAGACTCTACAAGTCTATATACTCGATGGGCATATAATACTTAAAAAAGAAAGTAGAAAATGCATGGATATAGGAAGGAGAGCACTTACAAGTATACGACGCGGGAAACGGACGGAAAAGATGTAGTGAACGGATGCACTGAGGTGATGGACTGACAAATCCCAGCAGATGACAGTGGTGCTTTGACACTAAGAAATGGTTGCAAAAAGTAAAAATGAAAGGGAGAGGTGACTATATATAGGGAAAACAACACAGAAGACAAAGCGACGCCTTGATCCGAGTAACCAGCCACTATAAAATTGCCATGTGCCCCTCAGCATTTATGACCCTCAACTACCATGTCAATCAAGGAACGCCTCCCTAGAATTAGGTGAAACCGTCACCCCACGTGTCTATCTAGGATGCCTGGCAATGGAGCCATGGAGTGAAGGGGTAGCTGATAGGGATAAATCCCAACTTAGACGGATCCAATTTGCAAGGACAATAAAAAGTGGCGATGATACCAAGAGAGATAGGCAGCCCAAGTCAAAGGACCTGTAGACGGAGTCATGTCTTGAATGGAAGACAAAGAAATGGACTCACTCCTTGAGGCGGACGGACCCTTTAATGTGGACGGACGCGATGAAAATGAGTGACAGCCACGTGGCACCTACATGGACTAAGTGGCCTCCAAGAATCCTAATATGGAAATACCTTGCATGTTGTGCCCAACCACAATTAAAGGAAGCCCTACAAGGAAAGGATCCCTCAAAATATGAGCATTAATGAGGATTGTCCCTACAAGGAAATACCCTCTCCAACAAGAATTCAAGGTTGAATCTACACTACTATAAAAACCCCAAAACCCTCACAAATCAAGGTATGCATAACAATATCCTAGCTTTGGCACTTTGGAGTGATAGAAAATTCTCTTTTCTAACTTAGCCTTCGCAGGGTCTTTGGCCGATACCACATCAGTACTCTTTGTAAGGTTTTCTCTTTATTTGTGTCACGCAAGTTACCAAGGGCATGTGAGGACCATTTTGCTTACTGACGATTTTCAGCATTATCAGAGCTAATGGTACCTTTCAAAGTAACTACAAGTATACATCCTTCAAAGAGACCAAATGCAAGTTCTGCAAAAGCTTTCACTATTGTGTTGCTTCAGCAATATACAAATAGCTTTTCTCATGAAAATTTTATTGGTGAAGGTATGCTTGGTGAAGGTGAGCAAGGCCGTTCTACAAGGCAAGAAACTAAGAGGCAGATTTATGATACGAAAATGGCTGAAGGTACTTCAGTGAGGGAGCATTGTCTTAGGATGATATCTATCTGAATACACTGGAAATTTTAGATGCCGATATTGATGGAGAATCCCAAGTGGATATGATACTCCAGTCACTACCAGAATCATTCAAGGAATTCAGACTTAATTATAATATGAAAAAAGGTGTTTATTCATTGTCTAAATTGATGAATGAGTTGGTAGTGGCAAAAGGCATCCTTGGTACATCTAGTCTTAATACCAATATGGCTGAAACTTTTACTTCTCAACCTAAGTCGAAAGGCAAGGGTAAAAAGAAGAAGAAGAAGGACTTCGCCAAGCAAGATGGTAAACAAATTGCCTTAGGAGTTGCCAACAAAGGAAAGAAGAAGGACTATGCCAAAGGAAAGTGTTTCCATTGTGGCGAGAAAGGTCATTGGAAGAGAAATTGTCCTACATTTCGAGCTGCCAAAAATAAGGGTATGGAAAGTACATTCCTTCTTGAAACCTGTTTAGTATAGAAACCCACGGATTCTTGGTGTGTGGATTCAAGTTGTACTAATCATATCTACAATTCTTTGCAGGAGTTCCAAGTGACTAGAAAGTTGAATGTAGGGGAAATGTTTCTTACCTTGGCTGATGGGAGCAGAATTCTAGTTGTAGTTGTTGGAGTGTTTAATTTATGTTTTGAATCTAGAGTTTTAATATTGGAAGATTGCTTGTATGTACCTAATGTTTGTAGGAATTTAATTTCTGCAACTTATTTAGGTAAACATGGATATTATGTTATCTTGAAAGACAATGTTGTAATAAAGAAGGATAAAATGTTCATCTATTCTGGAAATATTGTAAATGGTCTTTATATTTTAACTCCAGATAACCATGAATCATACAATTTTGAATTAGATAATAACTCTCATGTAAAATCATTAAAGAGAAAGTTTCCTTTTACTAATGATGCATATCTTTGGCACTTGCGTTTGGGTCATATTAATTCAAACAAAATTCAAAGATTGATCAAAGATTGATTCTTAGAGCCCATGGACTTTGATGGATTTCCAGTTTGTGAATCTTATTTGAAGGGTCAAATCACCAAATGACCTTTTAATGCAAAAGGTAGAAGAGCCCAAGAGTTGCTTGGATTAGTTCAAACGGATGTATGTGGTCCTATGTCAACCCAAGCAAAAGGAGGTTATGAGTACTTCATCACTTTTACTGATGATTACTCAAGATATGATTATGTGTACCTAATGAGACAGAAGTCTGAAGCTTTTGAAAAGTTCAAAGAGTTTAGGGCTAAAGTTGACAATCAATTAGGTAAACGCATAAAGGCCATTCAATCTGATCGAGGTGGCGAATACCTTTTTGAGGATTTCAAGGACTACTTAACTCGAAATGGGATTGTGTCCCAATTGACTGCACCAGGAACTCCCCAACAAAATGGTGTAACAAAGAGAAGGAATAGGACTCTTTTAGAAATAATTAGGTCCATGATGAGTGTGTGAGACCTCGACAAAAGCGTCCCTCAAAAAAAGAGATTCGAGTACCTTTTAAAGTACCTCTCTTTTTGGGTAAGTGGTATGGAGTCGCCACTTATTTTTTTTTTTTAATAAAAAATAAGAAAAAATAAATACATAATTGAATTGTTCTCTTCATTGATTGAATAAAAATTACATATCTTGGAAAACTTGAAAGTTACATAGCTTTGGGTCCTAGTTACAATCTACCAAAATACATGGCTTTTGTCCTAGCTACATTCTACCCAAAACAAAAGAAAAGACAAGGCTAGATCTTCTAAACCAAAAACCTAAATTTGGAGGCTAGGTTACGGAATGGGAATGTGTTAGGCACCCATTCCGCCCAGACAGAGTTTGGTCTTCTAGACTCTTGTCACCAATGCACTATGTTATGCATGTCATGAATGACATGTTGAACATGTGAAACAAAAATTAAATCACACAAATTTACTTATGAATGAAATCTCTTCTTTTGTTTAAAAAAATTCAGATTTGTTTTGGTGATTAAGAAAATTGATTTTGGTTTATCAAAATACCAGATCTGTTTTGTGGGATGTAGAAAAAAGTGGTTTTTGATGATAAAAAATCAAATCTGTTTTTTATTACATAAAATAAAGTCTTTTAATTTGAAAAACATCAGATTTTTTTTGAAGAACTTAAAAAATATGGTTTTTGATAACAGCAAAATCAGATTTGTTTTATGACGAAATAAAAAAGGGGTTTTTTGACAAAAGAAAAACTAGATCTATTTTTTATATGTTTTAAAAGAATGAAAAAGATTTTTTTTTTTTTTTTCATTAAGAAGAGAGTTTCACTCATAATATGAATTTATGCAATCATGAATTAAAACAAATACAAACACAATAATACATGATCTCGTTCTTTATTTCAAAAATTTGCATGTATTAACAAAAATCATATTTGTATCTTAAGAAAGATATAAATCATTTTTGATTTGAGAAAAATTCAGATCTGCATCTCATAAAGATGCAAATCCGTTTTTGTTTAAAGAAAAACTCAGATCTACGTCTGAGAAAGATGTAGATCTATTTTGTTTGGAGAAAAATTCAGATCTGCATCTAAGAAAGATGCAAATCCATTTTATTTAAAGAAAAATTTAGACCTGCATCTAAGAAAGATGCAGATCATTTGAAGAAAAATTCAGACCTACATCTAAGAAAGATGCAGATCCATTTTATTTGAAGAAAAATTCAGATCTACATCTAAGAAAGACGAAAATCTATTTTGTTTGAAGAAAAATTCAGATCTGCATCTAAGAAAGATGCAGATCCATTTTATTTGAAGAAAAATTCAAAATTATTTTATTTGAAGAAAAATAGTTGACTACATGTAGATCTTTAAAATTAAGAAAAAAATTATATCAACAATAAAGAGATCAAGAACATGTTTTTATAAACAAGATTAACAAGGAAGAGTAAGAATATTTGAAACAATTAAACATACACTATCATGATAAGAAAATCATAGAAATAAAAGGGTTAGAAAACAACCTCTTGCATGAGCACTCTTCTACATGAGAGAATGTTTTAGGGTTCAAAGAAACTTATTCAGTTATCTTTGAAACCGAAAAACCCTGTCTTCAATAGAAAATCAGAGAGGAGATCAAAAAATATAAGCTGTTTAGGAGCACAAAATGTGTACCTCTCAGAGCGTAAAAAAATGTGCTAAATTATGAGGTTCAGTCTTTATTTATAGAGGCCAAAAGACTTTAAAAAATAGGTACTGGATGCATCCTTTTGCAAAAAGGTTGGAAATGGTGTGCCTTATCATCCTGAAGGCCGTTGGGCTAAAGCCCACATCATGGAAATTCGGCCCTTTTAGAGTGCCATTCGGCACTCCAAAAGTGCCGAATTAGCCCTGTGGCTTCGAACACTCTTTTGTGTTCAGGTGCCATTTGGACTCCTCTTCTAGGGTTTTTTGGCTGGTCCTTGTACCTAGACACGTTTTCAGCCTCCGTCTATTTATCTCTTTCCTGGATAATTTGGGCTATTTAAGAATAATTATCTTGAAGATAAATACCTTAAAATAAATCTTGATAAAGTTCAGATTATTCATAATTTTATTGTTATCCAATTATCCCTTTTATTCCCATGCATGCATCCCTATTTTAAACACTAATTATCAACCAATCACAAAATTTTTTAATCAATTTTAATTGTTTAACCAATTAGAACTAATTTAAACTAATCATGTGTGGTCGACTTTAGGTAGACATAATGCATGTTAACTGTGCAAACTTGATCATGCGTTATCTTTCGATCCGATGGTCCAATTTGAAAACCGAAAACATCGTTGCGACCATTAGAATCTCAAGATCATTTTTACGATATGCAATGAATGAATTGATGCATGTAATGCAATTATGATTTTTTGGGGTGCATGGATTGGTCATTCAAGTAATTCTCCTTGAATAAATCTTGGGTGCAAAATTGAGTCTCTACAGAATGCCTCGCATTGGCAGAGCTTGAAAAGCGAATATCAATGTAAAACAAAGACACTGATTTTAGCAACCATGATTTAATTGAAGTTGAATTTTCAAATATTACCTAGCCCTCAAACCTAAAATCTTGAACATTGAACTAGCCTTATCTTTTAACAAAAAATGAAAATACCGGACTTGGTTGGTAGTCGATAACTCTGAGAATGATTCTTGACAAATGGGGTGACCAGTAAACTTTCCTATCCTGATCTTCAAAATGGAGTTGTTTGGGATGACGATTAAAGGTCCTCTTCTACTTTAATTTGGAATGGAATGACGATCAAAGGTCCACTTCTACTTCGATTTGGAATTGAAATGGCAATGAAAGGTCCTCCTTTACTTTGATCTGGAATGGGATGATGATCAAAGGTCCTCCTCTACTTTGATAATCTAGAACTAAAATGGCGATCAAAGGTCCTCCTCTACTTTGATCTGGACTGGGATGATGATTAAAGGTCCCCTTCTACTTTGATAATCTGGAACTAAAATGGCGATCAAAGGTCCTCCTCTACTTTGATTCGGAATAGGATGATGATCAAAGGTCATCCTCTAATTTGATAATTTGGAACTGAAATGGCGATCAAAGGTCCTCCTCTACTTTGATCTGGATTGGGATGATGATCAAAGGTCTTCATCTACTTTGATACTCTGGAATTGAAATGACGATCAAAGGTCCTCCTCTACTTTGATCTGGATTGGGATGATGATCAAAGGGCTTCCTCGACTTTGATAATCTGGAATTGAAATTGCAATAAAAGGTCCTCCTCTACTTTGATTTGGAATGGGATGATGATCAAACGTCCTCCTCTACTTTCATTTGGAATGGAATGATGATCAAAGGTCCTTTTCTACTTTGATAATCTAGAACTGAAATGGCGATCAAAGGTCCTCCTCTACTTTGATCTGGAATGGGATGATGATCAAAGGTCCTCCTCTATTTTGATCTGGAATGGGATGATGATCAAAGGTTTACTTTAATCTGGAATGGAATGACGATTAAAGGTGCTCTTCTACTTTGATAATCTGGAACTGAAATGGCGATCAAAGGTGCTCCTCTACTTTGATCTTGAATGAGATGATGATCAAAGGTCCTCCTCTACTTTGACCTGGGATGGAATGATGATCAAAGGTCCTCTTCTACTTTGATAATCTGGAACTGAAATGGTGATCAAAGGTGCTCCTCTACTTTGATCTGGAATGGGATGATGATCAAAGGTCCTCCTCTACTTTAATAATTTGGAACTAAAATGGTGATCAAAGGTCCTCTTCTACTTTGATCTGGAATGGGATGATGATCAAAGGTCCTCCTCTACTTTGATGTAGAATGGAATGACGATTAAAGGTCCTCTTCTACTTTGATAATCTGGAACTGAAATGGTGATCAAAGGTGCTCCTCTACTTTGATTTGAAATGGGATGCTAATCAAAGGTCCTCCTCTACTTTGATAATCTGGAACTAAAGTGGCGATCAAAGGTCCTCCTCTATTTTGATTTGGAATTGGATGATGATCAAAGGTCCTCCTCTACTTTGATCTGGAATGTAATGACGATTAAAGGTGTTCTTCTAGTTTGATAATCTGGAACTGAAATGGCAATCAAAGGTCTTCCTCTACTTTGATCTGGAATGGGATGATGATCAAAGGTCATCCTCTACTTTGATAATCTAGAACTGAAATGGCAACCAAAGGTCTTCCTCAAATGTGATAATCTGGAACTGAAATGGTGATTAAAGGTCCTCCTCTATGTTGATCTGGATTGGTAATGTCATTCAAAGGTCCTCTTCCACTTTGATCTGGAATTGCTTTCTGCAAAATATCAAAATTTAGAGTTAGACTTTAAATGTTAGTTGCTTTGTGTTCCCACCGTTTCTAGGATGTGTGATTTTCATTTGCTCACTCTTGATTTTGAACTTTATCAAGAAAATTTTAATTGACAAAAGATTTTTCTTTTGAGAAACATTTGATTTTTGAAACTTGGAAGTTTTGAAATCCTTATTTCAAATTCTAAGACTTTGGAACCTAGAAATTTTTACTTGAAATCAGGAACTTAAAATCTGAAATTTTGAGCCTTAGAATTTTGAAAATTAAGGCTTGGAAATTTGATCATGAAATCTGAGGTTTTATTTTTTTATTTTTTATTTTTTTTTGAAGATTGAAGATTTAAACTTAAAATTCGGGCATTTGAAAAAAAATTGGGAATTGAAATTTTGAATTGAAAATTTGGATTCTGTAAGATATTTGAAAACTTTGAAAAAGATTTTTTTTTTTGGTTGACTGAGTCAGCTAAGTTTGACTAAGTTGACTCAGCTTTTGCTGAGTTTAAGTGTGTGGGGTCCGAAATTTTGGCCCCCACGTCATTGTTTCTCTTTTTGCCTTTTAGCTTCATCCTCCATCAACTTCTCTTCCTCCATTGGCACTATTCACCTTCTTCTTCCCCTTGATTTTTCTTCTTCATTTCACCATTTCTTCTCAAAAAAAAAAAACTTTTCTAAGCTTCTTAACTCTCCCTCATTCATCTCCATCAATATTTCTTTAGATCTTTGTGTTTTGAGAATTTCCATCACACACCCATTTTTGGTGAAACCAATTTTCTCAAACCCAATTTCTTTACATCAAGATGGCTTCCTCCTCCAAAGAATCTTCTTTTCTAGCCTCCCTTGGTAAGAAATATGATACAACATTTGAGTGGCATGATGATGATGGACTTCTCCAAGACCCTAGGACCCATACTCCATATTGTCATGTAGACACCGAGGTGAGTTTTTCTTTGATTTCTTTGTTTGGAAAAATGTTATTGCATGTTCTTTGAAGGTTTTTATGGTGACATATCGTCATTTGTTTTTTTTTTTTTTTTTTTGAAATTTTGGGGGCATTGTGTGATTGATCATGTTTTGGAAATGTTGGCTTTGGAGCATTCTTGAAGTGTTGTTTTTTCTTTGATCGTGGTGCAATTTAGGCAATATTGGTGGCTTATGGAATTTTGACAATGTAGGTAAATTGGAATATTGTTGAATGAATTTTGGTTTGGATTTTGGGAGCATTGGTATTGTGAAGAATTTGTATTTGGCTTATGTGAACATGTTCATGATGTATGTGGGAAAAGTTTATTGGCATGTGTAAACTTTGTTTTATGGACATGGCAAAATTTTATTAGTATGTGCATGGATATATTTGTGGGTATTGGCAAACTTTGTGGGTGTGAAATTTTGATTTAGGGAAAAATTTTGTTGGGTATGTGAGAATTTATTTGTGCATGAAGTTGTGGGAATTTTTTGGTGGTCATGTAGGAATTTTTTTTTTTATGGCTTATGGAAAAAATTTGGTGGTTGTGTGGATATGTGAAAAATTTGGTAATGGTGAAATTTTGGTGGGGCATTAATTTGATTTGTAGTGTGGCATTGATTGTGAGATTTTTTTTTTTTTTTACTAGGTATGAAATTTTTTGGTTATACGTATTTTGAGTTATGGAAATTGATGAGTTGAATTTTTATGTTGCAGAGTCTTAAGAGTTGAGGTAGTCTCCAAATGTTGAAAAGTGCATGGGTAGCATTATCTCCTAGCATAAAAAACATCATCAATGATGCGGGTTTTAACACTTTCTTTGAAGCTTTGTCAAATCATGAGAATCATGAGTACGGATCTTCAGTTACTCCTTGCCTTAGCAAAGCGCTTCTAGGACATTACCTGTACCTTCTATTTTCCAGGCATTAGGGAGGTAATGTTGACACTTTATGACTTTTTTGTCATTACTGGTCTGAGGTTGGGTGGTAAAAGAATTCTTGTCAATGATTCCCTTACTTCAATTAAGCTCAGGAAACTCCTAGGTGTAATGCCTTCTAGAATGAGGAGTAATAATATTCCTTTGTCTTGGCTATGTGAGAGTATTCCCCAATGTGAAACTGTGGCAAAGGGTGCTCGTATGTTCATGCTTCTTTTTACTGGGACTTTCTTGTGCCTAGATTTAGGCAGTACTGTGAATCTGCGCTACTTGGGGAGCTTGAGAAAAATTTAACAAATCTGGAGTTATGACTGGGGCAGCTTGGCCTATGCTACTCTGATGCATTTCATGACCCAACTCTCTAGGTGGAGTCTTTCAAGCTTGGGTGGGGCTCAATTTGTATGGCAGGTAAGGTTTGGTATTTATTATGGCTATTCTTTGGAGCTTTGGCGTTTGGTGATTGACAATCTGACAATTGATGATGTCAATTATTTCTTCCTTCTACTTTTAAGTCTTTAGCACCTGGTTATGCCTTGGTCATTTCTCATTTTGAGTTCCTTTGTGACCTTTCAAATGAACTTAAATCCTTGGGCTAGATGTGAGGAGTATGCTGGGTGTGAGCGGGCTCTAGAACTGAATGGCTGCCAAGTATGGTTTGAATGTGGGCATGGAAAGTATTGGTATCTTGGTGATCGGGTGTTGCCTCAAGTTGAGCATGTGTATCCTCCTGCCACAGTTCCAACACATCCTTGCCACACTATTCGGTTGGCTGACCTTTTGGTTGATGAAGAGATTTCTCGGGCCCGTGATGGCTACATTGTTGCAGAAGTAGAAGGGAATTATTTTGAATTTGTTTGGGACCATCTACAAGGTTGCTTAGTTGGCAGAACAGTACTTTCCTTCCCTTCTAAAGTCAAATTTTTGCTCTGCAAATTCCTTTTCCATATTTCTACTTGGTAACAATATTTGCATGTTGGACTTTCAACCTCTATCTTCTAAAGGAGAGGAAGAGGAAGAGATTCCCTCTCCTCACCATGCTGGCAGTTCTTCTAGTTCTTTCATGGAGACTTATCCTCATTTTCTGGCATGGCCGTATGATTTGATGAATCCTGATGGAACGTATAGTTCCATGCCTTTGACTAGGCCAGAGCATGTACCAAATGTTCCTTGGCCTAATCCGGTTTATGCTTGAATGTTCAGTTCTTTGTCCTTACTTCTTCTTAACTGGATGATTGGTTCTTAGTCTGGTAGAGTTGTTCTTCAGGTTAATGTGGATCTGGTGGAAGAAAGCATGCGGATGATTGGAGGCATGCAATCATTGGCTCATACACAGTCCTCCCAATATGTGATCAATGATTCTAACTGGGTATACCATGTTGCTTTCTGAGTATCTTTGGCTTGAGCTTTGCTTGATAGTGACTTTAACGCTTGATTTTGTTGACTTTTCGGGCACATAGAATGGAAACCACTGATAGTACCAGGCGAGCTTTAGAAGAAAGAAATAGGAGTCTCGAACTTGAAAATCGTCATACGATCCTTGCTTTTTCGCAAGTCAAGAAGGAAACGCTGAAGGTGGCTCCTCTAGAGGTGGATCAAGGAGATCCTCATGTAGGCGGACTTGAAGTCCTAGTGATGCATGACTTGTATTTTTATTTCTCTTGTAAAACAAAAGGAAGTGTTCCTTAAACAATCATGTATTATTTCCCATGTTTAGCTCTTTGTCCTTGGCATCCCCTTGGATCATGTAAAAACTTTAACTTAGAAAAGTTTAGAATTCACCTGATGAGATCTTGTAGTACTAATTTAAACTTATCTTGATCAATTCTGATGGAGTTTGTACTTACTTGAATGAGGCGAAGCCGAATGCCCCTAGTTTAGAAATGAATGCATGATTCCTTTTTTTTAGATGATAATGACGATTTTTATTTTATTTTTTTGAAATCTTCAAATCTTGGTTTTTTATGAAAAGATGATGATGATCTTCTCTTTAAAAAAAAAAAAAAATGAATGAGGCATGGGCGAATGCCCCTAGTTTGGAGCATAAATCCCTGAATCTTGAAAAAGAACTTGATTTGATCAATTTTTGAAAACAATGATGCAAGTGATTATTTTTTTAAAACAAATGAGTTAGACATGTCAAAACATCACAGTTTTATTAAAAAAAATCTTTTTTAAGTGTCAAATAGTCTTAAAAAATTACATGAGAATGTAAAACTGCATGGAATTGCATAAGTGTAAGACTGAGGGGCTACGTGCCACTTGGCAAATGAGGAGTGTCATTCAGCACTTTTGGAGTGTTGTTCAGCACTTTTAGAGTGCCGAATTGCACTTGGCCACGCCATGTCGCTAATGACATGGTGGGCCAACTCCTTATGCTTTTCCAATGCGCATTCTGCGTTTTCACGATTTTTGAAAAACATTTACTCCATCTGTGATCATGAAACACTTCCTAGTCAGCTACAAATTATCTGAAACCTATTTCAAACCTAATTGGGAACTAATGCAGCTTATATCGATGAATTCTCCTACAACAATTCTCTGCATAAAGGTTAGTAAAACACAATAATCACAAGCAAAAGACTTCCATGGCTAGCAATTATAGTTTTTCTCATTCAACAATTCATGATATCAATAGATGGGTTCGTAGCTTTGATTTCAGTATCAAAACCAATTTTACAGCCTTCAAACTAGAGGGAATCAAGGCTCTGAGGAATGTCAAAATCAAGTGGGACTTCCTTCGTGCTGCTGTGAAATTCTGGGATCCCGAAGATCATGTGTTTCGGTTTAATATCGCTGAACTCTGTCTGACAATTGAAGAATTTTCTGCTATTTTGGGCTATGATCCAAACAAAAAATCTGTAGTGGTTTCTTGTGATCCCCGACATAAGGAATCTTTGTTTGATGCTCTCGGTCCTACTTTCATTACTGATAGTATGATTAAAGGTCACATGGCAAATCTTCGTGACATTATCTCTCGGCTGATTGACAAACACACTTATGGAGTGATCAACAACATGCAAAAAAATTTTGGTTGGGCTTTATGCTTTGTGAGAGAACTTTTGCTTTGCTCTGGAAGACACGACTTTGTGGACGCTCAAGCTATAAGTGTTGTGAATCAAATTAAGGATGGTGATAACCCTGTTTCTTTGATCTTGGTAGAAACTCTTCTAGGACTGGATGCTGTATTTCATGATGAAGAAACTTAGAACTTCTTAGGGAGTCCTTTGACTTTGCAGATATGGATGATGGAGTGACTAGACGTAATTGCCAAGCCTACAATTAGTAATTACGGGCCCAGCAGTTTTCTTGGTAGGGCCGTAGTCAAGACTGAATGCCAAACTGAGAGTGACTGGGTGAAATTCTTAGACAAGAAATCCAGTACTTCAATTCAATGGGATTGTTATTAGTGGAAGTGCCCACCCCCTTTACTGAGGTCTCCGAGATCAGATCAGATCATATCATATCTTCCTTGTTGGATTGCGGAGGGCAACTTTCTATAAGGGAGACAAACTCTTGAGGCAATTCAAATATAAGTAAGGAATGCCTAGTGGCAAAAGAAGAAGACCTTTCTCTCCTGTGGACACAAATCCTATTTCCATATAGAGCATGCTATTGGGTTTAGAGATGTCTAACCGAGTGGACCAATCTTTTATCAAGGTTCACTTTCACAAGATGACTACAGAATACTCTCACTAGTTGATAAACAAGATTGTTGACAAGGAAGCTAAAAGGATTGCTATGAGAGTACAGTTTCTCAAAGATAATTGGGAAAGACCTAATGAAGACAATTATGAATTCAAAAGAAGGGACAGGAACAGTGAAGTACCTATCACAAAAGAAATCAATGACCAATAGAAAAAGAAAAGATTGAAGACAAAGTGACCTTTTTTTTTTTGGCTTTGAACATGTTTATTTTAGAAGTTGACATAAAAGCTCTTATGTTTAGGAATTATTTAGGATTTGCAGGTTAGGGATTTTGTTTAAGGTATAGGCTTTTGGGGTTTGGCTCTTTTTTTATGGTTTGCCTTAGGGTTTGGGTTTTTTGATTTTGTGTAATGACATGGTTTAATGGAATGGTTGAACTTTTGGTAATTTTGGTTAATGGGCAAATTATAGGTTGTGGGAAATTCTGACTGAACCAATGCATGGTTGCCTACGTACCCCCATGATAGAAGGATCAGGTTATCACGTAGTTCATGGATGATGATGGTTTTTTTTTTTTTTTTTTACCTTAACTTTTGCCTAAGTTGCCCTTTCAATTTTTCAACCTAGTAGTCTCTCTCATTCTCTTTTTTATTTTTTTTATTTTTTTATTTTATTTTTATTTTAACTTTCCTTTTGCATAGATTGCCTTTTCAGGTTTTCAACCTATCTCTTTTTTGTTGCTCTAATTTTTGCCTAGACCGCCCTTTCAGGTTTCAGCCTAGCGAGCTTTTTTTTCTTTTTTTTTTTTTTTTTTTTTTTTTTTTTTTTTTTTTTATTAGACCTAGGAAGGGAAATAACGTAATTTACAACCACTTCGGATGTGGTGCTTTCAGACTACCACTTCAGATGTGGTATTTCTTCAATTGATCCATGTTGGTTGGCTTAGTGAAAGGGTTTGCATCCAAGTCCATCAACCTTACTGCTTCCCAGAGTATATCTGTTTGATAATGTATGGGCCTGCCCAATTTTGCTTGAACTTCCCGTTTGCATCTTGAATCGGGGCTCGAATTTCCTTCAATGCTAAATTCCCTAACTTCAAATCTCTGGTTCTCACTTTCTTGTCAAAAGCTTTCCTAAGCCTCCTCTGATAACCTTGAATATGATACAAGGCTTTGAGTCTTTTCTCATCTAGCATGCACAACTGATCATATCTGCTTTGCAACCAATCGGCTTCAAAGATTTCACTTTCCAATACTGTCCTTAGTGAACGGATACCCATCAATGGAAAGGACTGCTTCCATCCCATACACTAATGAATAAAGAGTGGCTCTTGTGGAAGATCAGATTGATCTTCTATACCCCCAAAGTGCATAGGGCAACTGTAGGTGTCAGTCCTTGTAATTCTTTGGGCTCTTCTTCAAGATTCGCCCTATGTTTTTATTAGCAGCCTCAACTGCTCCATTAGTCTGAGGATAGTAATGTGAAGACTTGTGGTGTTGAATGTTGAACTATCGTAGCAGCTTCTCTGTTTCTCCTTTCAAGTGCAACCCATTGTCTGAGATGATTTCATGTGGTACCCTATATTTGCAGATGATATTGGTCTAAATGACCTGAGCAACTTTCTTTGAATTCAGGACTTTGTATGAGGCAACTTTTACCCATTTAGTAAAGTAGTTGAATGTTTAAATAGTGTGTAAAACACCCTTGAACATTTAGACCCCTAAATTACAAATTACCAATTCAAGCTTATTATCAAACAATGTACGTGCGAAAAATGAGAATAAGTTAAAACAGAATTGATAAGACAATCTAAACAAAATAAAATCACAACCACAGCAGAAATTAATGGAAAAGATTAAGGGAAGAGAGATGTAAACACAAAGACAACACAGCAATGTGTTATTGAAGAGGAAACCGAAGTCCTCGGCGTAAAACCTCTCCGCCGCTCTCCAAGCGGTCAATAATCCACTAAAGAATGAAGTTGGGATACATGAACAGCAGAAGACCCTTCAAGCCTAATTTACCTAGTGTACGTAAGCCCTCAAAGCTTCATGCTCTAACGAGGTTACGCTGAACCTTTGTCTTCTTTAGCTTATTGGATTCCGCTATAGCCCATAGCATCAACCAATATCAATTGGTCCCCTCCTAACTGCTTTCCAAGCATCAAAAAGCCTTCTCACAGATATGGGTATGGTGAGAAAATGATTTCGCTAATGTACCTTTTAAGGATGTAACAATGGAGAGGATGAGAGTAGAGGAATTTGGAGAATCAAAGGATGAAGATTGTGGATGAGTCAATCTTGTTTTTCTCTAGGGTTTCTCTCTCAAAATTCTCTCTGGAAGCTCTCTATATTTCGTGGGTATAAGGGTCTATATATAGTAAGGTGTGTATGGAATGCAAAGAGTCAATTTTTCAAAACAGAGTGAATTGGTGACTTGGCCTCGCGACTTGACGGACTCGTGAACTAACAGAATGACCAGACTGGAAGTTTTGTCTTGTAGTGTTCCAGTTGGCATGACTCTTCTGCTCTTCTACATGCTTCACACGTGTGCCTCCTTTGGCGACTTGCAAGCCGCGAGCCAGTCACGAGATCCAGTCGCGAGGCCTTACTGAGTTACACATACTTGAGCTTTTCTTCACACTCTATCACACACTACCCTTACAAGATTCCCACCTAACAGGGTTTCTAAATGCTGAATTACAAGCAAATTGGCATGAAATAAAGCCAACAAGATGGTTGATTAAATTCAACCTTACAATCTTCCCCTTTGGCTATTCCATAACAAAACCCTAAAACAAACTCTAGACTTAACATGTGAGTTCATAACAGTTGAACAAAACTCACTCACGCCTAACTTTAGACTTTGTGTAACTCTTGAACCATAAGAGCAAGTAACTCCTAAAAAACAACAACACAAGATGATCATTGTATGCAGAAAACTTGTAATGCATATGGAGCAAGCACAATGCAATCAAGCAATATAGATTAAAGCAATAAAGCAAGGCTTGAGCAAAAAAAGAACAATCACTATAAATGGTGACCACAATGCTCATTCACACAAAGAATGAACATCCAGACATGCAAGCTAATAAGGTCAATGCAAAGTATCATTTGCATGTCCAACACTCAACCAATGCAACAACGTAAGGAAATTGCATTAAGGATATAAAATTCAACAAAGGGCACAAGAGTGAAGTATTTAAAGAAAATGCAAAACATTTAACAACAAGTACTAGGCTACAAAGCAAGGGTACAAAACATAGAAAACTTAAACTAAATATAAACTTAAACATATAAACCAAAGTAGCACAATGTAAACACCAAGAGTTATAAACACTATAAACAAATAAACTAAAACCAAGACTATGTGTGTATGAATAAGTATTCTTCTTCTGAGCTCACATAACTCCCCATTTCAATATGTACACTTCTCATTCCTGTATTGCTCTCCCCCTTACTGTATGCTATCTCTCCCCATTTTTGGCACGAATAGCTAAAGGCTTTCATCCAGTTTTTGTTGTATAGCATCTAACTGTGTCTCAATGGTAGTGAGACACATTTGAACTTGATTGTTGGTGGAGTAGAGAACCCTTTCAAATCCAGAAATATGCTGATACAGATCCTCAATCAAATTGATCATTCTATCAGCTTGAGAGGTAGGAGGTGTAGGCTAAGTGCTAGTTGTTTGTAGCTTAGGAGTGTGAGGAGATGTAGACTTAGTTTGCACAGGCATAGTCTGAGCAGCTAAGCCATGACCGGAAGAGGTAGCAAGATGCAAGGATTCACTCTTAGGTGTTTTAGACGAGTGACTCTTACTTGCTTAAAGAGATATCATGGATAATGGTAAAAAACGTGTCAGTATTTTTCCATCTGTTGGTAGACGAACCCCTTCACGTACCAAAATCTTCATGATTAGGCTACAAAATGGGAGGCATGTTCTTGCTGCTGTTTTCCTAATGGTCTGAAAAATGTGGGCTCAAATGTCAATCAGAACTCTGGTGATGAGATCGCATAGGAATTGTGCTCTCCCAAGGTTGATGAATGCAGTGTTCGATAGTGGATACAGGTTGAAAAACATGATCAATTTGAGAGTCGTCAGATCAGGTGCAAACTTTGCTGTTCCAATGGATGTGCCTTTGGATGAGCCATGATCGAAAGAGGTAGCAAGATGCAAGGATTCACTCTTAGGTGTTTTAGATGAGTGACTCTTACTTGCTTGAAGAGATATCATGGATAATGGTCGAAAACGTGTCAGTATTTTTCCATCTGTTGGTGGACGAACCTCTTCACATACCAAAATCTTCATGATTAGACTACAAAATAGGAGGCATGTTCTTGTTGCTGATCGAGCTACTGTTTTCCCAATGGTCAGAAAAATGTGGGCACAAATGTCAATCAAAACTCGGTGATGAGATCGCATAGGAATTGTGCTCTCCCAAGGTTGATGAATGCAGTGTTCGAGAGTGGATACAGGTTGAAAAACATGATCAATTTGAGAGTCATCAGATCAGGTGCAAACTTTACTGTTCCAATGGATGTGCCTTTGGATGAAATCTTATGATCTGAATGGCCAAAGGGTCACTTCCTATAATGTGTGGTGAAGCTGTCAAATTTTGCAGAGAGAATATCAAGTTGGTCTTGCATGGTTGCCATCCTCTCAGACTGCTCTGTCTGGACCTTTCTGAGTCCATCAAGTCTTTCCAGGATGACCTGAAATGCATCTGGAGGTATAGCTGAAGAAGTTGATGCTCTAGACCTCTTGCCACTCCTTCTAGGTGTTGAAGTTGATGCATGGCCTGCTGCCTTTGCCTCAGTCTCCGTTGGGACACCCTCTCCTTCATCACTTTCATCTTCTTCTCCGGGAAGACGAACACTTATCCTTTTGAAGGTTTGTTTGTTAATTGCTGAAGGTGTAGACATGGGACTGATGTCTTGAGGGATTGCAACACCCTTCTTTCTAAAAATCCTCATGAGTAGACTAGGGAAGATCAGTTTAGGCCTAGAAGTGGTTCTAGTCTCATCCATAATAGTATCAAATATGTGGGAACTGATATCAATGAAGGTATTTTCCTTGAGCTCCATCAGAAAAATTGCTCTCGCATTATTAATTGTAGTCAACTTCCTTAAGGGATACAGGTTAAACATCATGATAATAGTGAGACACCTCATGTCCACTGGAAGGGTTGTGGTATTCAGGCATTTCCCTTCTCTTTGTCCACCTATCCTCTGTTGTACAGTTTCAATAGACAGCATCCTATCCTCATAGTTGACAAAGTCATGATCTTCTAACCCCTCAAGACCTAGCACATCATCAATGTCATGTGTATCTAAGGTGAATTCTATACCTCTAACCCAGCAGCTCAACTCATCTTCCCTGATCACAGCATTGAAGTAAAACTCCCTAACTAGAGGTTCACATACAGCTGGGAAATCACTTAGCAGTCTTTCCCATCCTCTCCCCTTAAAACAACTAGGGATAAAGGTGTCTCTCAAATCCCCTAAATCCACAAACCATTCTTGTATGATTCCTGCCTTTAAGAAGAAATTCTTGTATCTCTCCAAATAGGAAACTGACCTAAACAGATTCGGGTCCATTTTCATTCTCTTATCTGCTTTCTTAGCAGGAGTTTTCTTCTTTGGGGAAGAAGGAGCCATCTATGAACAATAAAAAAAGGCCATAACAACAAAGTACAATACATGTGTAGAACAAATCAGTATTCTGTTAGTGATAAAGACAATACTAAAGGAAAGGCCTCATAATCTAAACCAACAATACAGATGAATGCACCTAAAGGTATATAATCAAGAACAACTAACATTTTGCAGAAGAGTACTAATGTTGCAGAGACTGACATTACCCAAAGAACAAACATATGTCAATGAGACATATATTTTGATGAGTATGAAAAGATCTAGAGAACTCAAGACAGATGCACACACTAGATAAACAAACACAAAATTAAATCAATAAAACCCAACTAACAAAACATGAACATTTTGAAACAACACATTAAAATGAGATCAGACAAGATGGGTATAAGAGAGAGTCACACGATGAAGAACAAATGTAGTAACCTAAACAAGTTCATAAAAATCAAGAGCTTCTACTAGCTAAGCAAGGACAGAGAACAATAGCTGAAACACAAACCTAACTCAAATCAGAAAAACAATGCAAATATTCAAGAGGGAAAAGCTCAAAAACAAGAAATATTGAGTATGAGAAAGAAAACCCATACCTTTTCTTGATGATTTTGAGACGAAAATGAAGCAGCAATGGAGGTCGAAAATGGAGACATGGAGTGTTTGGGTAAAAACAGTTGAGAGAGAAAATGAACAGTTACAAAAAGTTCAAGGGAAAAACTGAAAAAGATTTTAAAAATTGCCCTTACTGTGCAAAACACATGTTTTTCGCGGCTGAGGTAAGTCGCCAGATAGTCACCAGAAACACCCACCAAAACACTTCAAGCCAAAAGTTTTAAAAAGTTTTCTAAGTGTTTTTCACTACTGGAAGTTTCACTCGCGAGGGAGTCGCAAGCTGAGCCACAAAAATCTCTGTGTACTCCTCGCGACTGGACCTTCCACTCGCGAACAAGTCGCCAAAACTGACCCGCGATCACGCTACTATGGCATGTGACTTGACTGACCCGTGACTGAGTCGCCAAAACAGGACACACTGTTTTTTAAGATTTTCAGTTTTTGTAAAAACAAAACACTTTTCCAAAAACAACTTAAACACTCAAAAATATTTTTGTGTTTGAATTAACAAAGATTGAGCATGTGAAAACACATTTTATCAAGTACAATCACACAAATGAATATGACATTCATTGAACATAAACTTGTGTGTTATGTGTGGATATCAACAATGAGATAGTCCTTAGTCTAATGTGAAGCTTCAATGATCAATTCAACCAAGGCATACACAATTAACACTAGATCATGTGACCCATCTCAATTATAGAAGTATGCATATATGACCTCCCACAAGACTTGATAACATAACTTGGAGCTTTACATTTGACTCCACATTTAAACATAACATTTGATCTTTTTGATCCTTTTGAAACAATCACCTTTCTTGTGAGAGTGATATTTGATATTTCACCTTGATGATATAGCCTTTGGCTTTTGAATAATCATAAACTTTATTTTTGTACACTTTCCCTTTTTCGTAGTCAAATACTAGTATGTGCGACAGGCTTTTGCAGCTCAAAATCTCTTTTCATTTGGAGATTTACATTTGGTGAGCTCTTTTTAGCAAAAAAAATAATAATAATAAAGAGTGGGAAGATATATAGACACAAGTTTATGCATGTCTCAAGATCAACATAACCATTCACTAATCATTCATGACAAGTTTGAAGATCTATTTACAACAATCACATAGATTTCAAGATTTCTTCCACAGTGATAAAGGTGCAAAGGAACAAGCTATGCTCAAAAATGCACAAAGCCATTAGCACAAAGGTATAAGGCAAAACATGTTTTGAGAAAAAACTCAACAATGTCATTCAAATTTTTTGATTTTCTGTTTTTATGTGGTTTTTGGATTTTTGACACATAAGAAGAAAAAGATTGATCAAAAACAAAAATGAACGAAAGTATGCACAAATAGACAAACAAACAACCACCAACATATTCAATAAGCAAACAATCAAACAAAGTCACAAAGCATAGGAAGTATTGATGTATGGACATGTTGTAATGCTTATGCATGAGTACCCTTTTTCACCCACATGTCACTTGTGTTTGGGGTGATTTCCTTATAGGATTGGGTACGAGAGTTAGGGCTTTCAAACCTTTGTGTGAAGTTTTCCAAGTAGTTGGTGAATGTACCAATCATCTTCATCACGTCCATCATTCCGGGATCACCATTTTGATCGCTTGATGGTTCACCAGCCCAATTTCTCCTATCATTTCTACGTCCTCATGACCTTTAAGGAGTAGCACTATTCATTACTCTCAGCTTTTGACAATTTGGTTGAGTCTGCCCTTGAAGTCCGCAGTGATGACACACATAATTTGATCTAGGACCTCTTTGTGGTCGTGGACAAGACTTAGCTTGAGACTCAGACCTGCCCATAGATTGATTATGGGGATTCAACAACCGTTGGTTCTCCACATTCCTCTTCTCCTCCATCTTGGGCTTCTCAGCAATAGGGCCAACTTCAACTGGCTCTTTGGCCTTTATAAACTTCACTTCTTTAGTGATATTGCCAGATGAGCTACTCCCTTCGGTATATCCTAACTCGGATTTGTCTGAAAAATGCTTTTGAGATGAAATAACATCATCGAGCTTCTTGGTGGAGACCCTCTCTATCTTGGCATTGGCTTGCACAACTTCTTGCTCAAGAAATCTCACTTTTGTGTAGGCTTCTGACGGCTCACCATTCAGTGTTTCTATCTCACATTTGGCCTCCTTATAGCGAATTAGGAGACTTTTATAGTGCTCCTCTGCCTTCTTCATCTTTCTCATAGCTGCCTTGGCCACCCTTATGTACTCACCCGACCTCTCTAGGATTGAGTTATAATTTTCTTGAAGATTGGCTATGTTTTCATCTTCTTCTACATTTGATTCTTCAACAACTCCCAATGATTCTTCATCACTATGTTCTCCAAGCTCTTGTACAAGCAAATTCAATTCATCTGAAGAATCAATGGGTAATAGTCATAAAAGCGGAGTAATTCCCTTCTCCATCACAACTTTCCTTAGAATCAGAGTTGGATGAATCTGAGTCACTCAGTGTCGTGGCATACACCTTGCCTTTCGATTTCAAATAATTCGGACATTCTTTCTTGAAGTGTCCATGCCCGTTGCATTCAAAACAAGTGACACCTTGTGTGGATTAGGATTATTTTCCATCTTTCTTTTTGAATTCCCTTTTCTCCCTTCCTGAACTTTGGAATTTCCCTTTATTACCAAATTTTCCATTATTCTTGAATTTCAAGAATTTTCGGAAATTTTTTTACAAGGTATGCAATATCTTTATCAACCACATCTTCATCCGATGAGTCATGGACTTCTACCTTCTCATTAATGGTCTTAAGAGCAAGAGATTTGCTTCTCTGTTGATTTGGCAACAAAATTTCATAAGTATGAAGAGAAACAATCAGCTCTTGGACTTTTATGTCATCAAGGTCCTTGCTCTCTTCAATCGTTGTCACTTTAGCACGAAAGCTTTCCGACAATGACCGAAGGATCTTCCTTACTATAGTAGAATCCTTCGTTTTCTCCCCTAAATTGAACTTGCTGACAACCACCTCATTCAGCTTGCTATAGAAGGAGTCAAATGACTCATCCTCACTCATTTTGAGCTCCTCAAACTGAATGGTCAGCATTTGCAGCTTGGTGTCTTTCACTTTTTTCGTGCCTTCATAGGTGGTTTCCAATATCTCCCATGCTTCTTTGGCAATGGTAATGTGAGAGATCCTGTGAAATTCATCTAGAGACACACCACAGAAAATAGCATTGACTGCTTTACTTTTAGCATTAGATGCGGCGAGTGCTGCCTTATCCCATGTGGATTTTGCTGCCTCAAGTCTAGTACAACCTATCTCAACCGCATCCCAAACAGATTTTTCGATGGAACATAAAAATGCTCTCATACGAACCTTCCAAAAAGCATAATTACTACCATCAAAATATGGAAGTACATTTAGAGATTGAGATTGGTCTATATTAAAAAGGGTCAAGGATCACACTATGGTAATGAAACCAACAAAAGTGTACCTGCTCTGATACCAATTGAAAGTTCAAATAGTGTAAAAACATCCTTGAATGTTTAGACCCCCAATTTATAAATTATCAATTCAAGTTTAATATCAAACAATTTATGTGCGGAACATGAACATAACCTTAACACAGAATTGATAAACTATCTAAACCAAATAATATCTCCACAGTAGAAATTAAATGGCAAAGATAAAGGGAAGAGAGATGCAAACACAAGGACAACACACGACGTGTTTTCGAAGAGGAAACTGAAGCCCTCGGCATAAAATATCTTCGCCGCCCTCCAAACAGTAAACAATCCACTAGAGAATGTAGTTGGGATACATGAACAGCAATAGACCCTCCAAGCCTAATCTACCCAGTGTACCTAAGCCCTCCAAACTTCTTGCTCCAACGAGGTTGTGCCGAACCTATTTCTTTTCTAGCTTCCCAGATTCCGCTACTTGACCATAGCATCAACCAATGTAAATTGGTTCCTTCCTAACTGCTTCCCAGAACACCAAACAGCCCTCTCACAGTAATGGATATGGTGAGAAAAGGTTTTGGTAAAATGCCTCTCAAGGATTTAACAATAGAGAGGAAGAGAGTTGAGGAATTTGAAGAGTCTCTTATATAAAGATTGTGGATGAATTAATCTTGTTTTACTCTAGGGTTTCTCTCTCAAAATTCTCTCTAGAAGCTCTCTTTCTTTCGTGGGTATAAGGGGTATTTATACTGGGGTAAGAATGGAATGTGAAACGTTAGGTTTTTCAAAACAGGGCTGGCTCGCGGCTTGGCCTTGCAGCTTGACTGAGTCGCGAGATCCAACCACAAGATAACAGAACGGCTAGTTGTCCTATTTTGTCCTGTAGTGCTCCAACTAGGATGACGCTTCAACTTTTGGCATGCTTGGCACGTGTGCTGCTTCTGGCGGCTTGCAGTCGCGAGTAACCCGCGAGATCCAGCTGCGAGACTCTGTTTTCTTGTACACTCTTGAGCATTCAATATTCTATCTCACTCACTACCCTTACAATAAACTCACCTAAATACAGGGTTACTAATTGCTGAAATACAAGTAAATTTGGCAGGGAATAAAGCCAATAAGATGGTTGAATAAATTCAACCTTACAAAATCAACATGAAGGAGCTCTAAACAATGAGAGGTAGCAATCACATTCACCTCAGGATGAATTGCCTTTGTTTGCTTTCCCATTTGGCATGCACCACAAATTGTCTTCTCAACCTTTCCAAACTTTGGAAGTCCCTCAACAGCTTCATGTTTAGATACTTTAGCTACTTGTTTAAAATTTGCATGCCCAAATCTGTGATGCCAAAGTTCCAACATGTCAACACGAGCACTTCTATAGGAAATTGGTGCCATAGGAACTACTAGCAATTATCGATAGTCCTATTTCCCTCCAAGACTTGAACCCCTTTTTCATCAATGATTATGCACCCCTTCTTTGAGAATTGAACAAGAAAGTACTCATCACATATTTGAGTGATGCTTAAGAGATTTACCTTTAGCCCCTTGATATATAAAACATCCTTCAACAGAGGTAATCCCGGTATCTCAACTAACTTGAGCATGACTCCCATTGCCAAATGTCACATAGTCACCAACCTTCTCTTTGAGTGACTTAAATAGTGATTTATCACCTGTCATATGACGAGAATAGCCGCTATCAAGATACCATAAACATGAATTAAATACCTTCAAAGAGGTGTGCACAAATAGGCAAGCATGGGACAAGCACGCATGACCTTCAAACATAAACTTATCCTCATTTTCCATGTTCTTGTTAGATTTAATATTCTTCTTCAAATTATCAACCTTATCACACTATATTCTATTTTTTCTTTTATACTTCCTAATCAATGAATTAGACTCATAGAGACTATTGTGTAAGATGTGATTCTCATTTTCAAAATATTTCAGCATGTGAACAATCATCCTAGCATGTTTCTTTGTTTTTAGTAGCTCTAGGAGTTCATTGTTAATAAACCCTTCAAACACACTCATAGAGTCATTATCACAAACATTTAAACCACAATTCAGCATAGTCTTTTCCATAGCTTCATCCATAGCTAAGCAGTCTAGGATCACACTTAGGTAATTAAACTACAGCAAGTGCACCCACTCTGATACCAATTGAATGTTCAAATAGTGTGTAAAACACCCTTGAACGTTTAAACCCCCAAATTACAAATTATCAATTCAAGCTTATTATCAAATAATGTACGTGCAGAAAATGAGAATAAGCTAAAACAGAATTGGTAAGACAATATAAACCAAATAAAATCATAAGCATAGCATAAATTAAATGGCAAAGATTAAGGGAAGAGAGATGCAAACACAAAGATAACACAGCAATGTGTTATCGAAGAGGAAACCGAAGTCCTCGGTGTAAAACCTCTCTGCTGCCTACCAAGGTTCAATAATCCACTAAAGAATGAAGTTGGGATACATGAATAATAGAAAACCCTCCAAGCCTAATCTACCCAGTGTACCTAAGCCCTCTAAGCTTCTTGCTCCAACGAGGTTACGCCGAACCTTTGTCTTCTTTAGCTTACCGGATTCCGCTATAGCCTATAGCATCAATCAATATCAATTGGTCCCTTCCTAACTGCTTTCCAAGCAACAAAAAACCTTCCCACAGATATGGGTATGGCGAGAAAAGAATTTGGCTAATGTACCTCTCAAGGATGTGATAATGGAGAGGCTGAGAGTAGAGGAATTTGGAGAATCAAAGGATGAACATTGTGGATGAGTCAATCTTATTTTTCTCTAGGGTTTCTCTCTCAAAATTCTCTCTGGAAACTCTCTACATTTCATGGGTATAAGGGTCTATATATAGTATGGTGTATATGGAATGTGAAGAGTCATTTTTTCAAAACTAAGTGAACTAGCGACTTATCCTTGGGACTTGACTGAGTCGCGAGTCTAAGTCACGAACTAATAGAATGGCCAGGCTAGAAGTTGTCTTATAGTGCTCCAGCTGGCGTGACTCTTCAACTCCTTTGCATGCTTCACACGTGTGCCTTGTTTGGTGACTTGCAAGTCGCGAGCCAATCGCGAGATCCAGTCGCGAGGCTCTACTGAGTTGCATACCTTGAGCTTTTCTTCACACTCTATCACACACTACCTTTACAAGATTCCCACCTAAATATAGGGCTTCTAAACACTGAATTACAAGCAAATTGGCATGAAATAAAGCCAACAAGATGATTGATTAAATTCAACCTTACAGTAGTCAATGGCATGGCCATTGGATGTTGTTGGGTGAATCTTCTCAATAATGTCTATTTCTCATGTAGAGAATGGCCAAGGTGATGTCATAGTATGTAGTGGTATGGGTGGCATATGTTTTAGATCTCCATGGACTTGGCCTTAATGGCAACTTCGAACATGAGTTGCACAGTCAGCTTCCATAGTAGTCCAGTAATAACCTTGCCTCATTATCTTTCTCGACAACATGTGTGCAATCATGGTGGCCCATCACTTGATTCATGAACCTCTTTAATTATCTGTTGTGCTTCCTTAGCGGTTACACAAAGGAGATGAATTCCATCATATGATCTTCTATAAAGTCTTTCACCGCAAATAATGTAATTAATGGATAACCTTCGGATGGTCAATTGATCATTCTTGTCTGTAGACTCCAAGTTTGTCCCATCCTTGAGGCATTGTAGGATGTTTGAATACCATTCACCTTCCCCATCCTTTCCTTCATCTTCTTCTATTGTCATGCAGTAGGCTGGTTCTTCTTTTTGTTCCAACACTATCGGTCTAGCTTCATTTTCTTTGGCCTATCCATCATGGATGCCATGGTTGCTAAAGCATCTACAATTTGATTCTGCATCCTTGGCACATACTGATATTGGATCTTGCTGAATTTTGATGCCCACTTCTGAAGACATTGATGATAAGGCATAAGTCTTTCTTTTTTGATCTTCCATTTATTCTGAATCTGAAAGATTATTAGAGCTGAGTGTTAGGCCCTTAAATCCTATTGTATGATGCTATGTATGCCTTAATGTTATGATTAATAAATTTGTTTTATTAGTATCTGAAATAATGGCAACATGAATATTCGGACATTATCATATAGCCCATAAGATGCATAGTATGTGATTTATGCGATTTAGTCACAGAAGATATAAGTCACAAGTTCTTTGTAAACTCATAATTTTAATTCGTAGTCGGTGATGAAATTGGGCATTTCATCTGCGAAGACTATAAGATATCAACTAAGATGTTTTGTCTTGATCATGGAAGTGGAGACTTTTAGTTGATGTGTTGATATGTTTTAAGAGTTAAAACATATTGAACTGAACCACTGTAAGACTAATTATTCTGCTAACGACTGTCAAATGAATAATAAATCTCATGACTTATATTTACATTAACTCTTAATCCTGAAAGAATGATAGACTTGATCATTGAGTGTAGGTTGCTTTGATATATCAATAGTGAGATCTAAAGTAACTGTCAAAACCTCTGTATATTAGGCAGCCACATTTAGTATTGATGGAACATATATTTTCAAGATAGAATTCATAGTCTCTTAACGGAGATACAAAATATTCCCTTGAGATAAGTTTAATGGGTTTGTTATTCAGAGAGTTAGGCCTAATCACTTTAGTAAGAAATTACTAAAGTATATATTTATGAAATTGGATTTCATAAATATATAATGAATAACTTAAAAGGATTAAACCGGGTATTCAAGGATTAAGATGTAGTAATTTACAAAGTGACAGTCTACATTCATGACTTTGTATTACTACGAATATTCTATGAAGGGGTTGCATGTATAATAAAGTCGTGGGATATAATTTATTAATAAGGCCTAGAGTGCAATTATATTTATATAGTGGTATTAAATATAATTAATGGTAACTTTGGACTTATCAAGAATTGACAGAAAAGTCCAAGGCCCATTGGAGCTAGTGTCTTATTTGTTCCCTTCTGGTCCCACTCTAAGCCACATACTAAAACCCAATTGGAAAAGCCTAAAAGGCTAACCCAATTAGATAATCAGTTACTAGGAGAGAAACATACAGAATTTTAAAACAACAACAAGATACATGAATTGGTATGCATGTGAGTGTTAGACACTCATTCATTCTCTCTAGAACATACACATATAACTGATTGAGAGACCACACTTCTTGGGCACAAGTGGAATTGAAGTGAAGATTGAAAGTGTTCCCAAGTACTTCTAATCTTTGGTTTTGAATTTCACCGCATCAAGGTACACTCTCTTGTTCTTATATTCTGAAACTTACATAGCACATGTTATCAATTGCGAATGAAGTAGATTCGTTAATTTTCTGCTAAGTACATTCATATTTCCATCAAATGATATTAAAGCGGTCTTCAATTTCGAATCTGTATAATATGTTTTGTGAGTTTTGGAATTAGAGGTAATAGTTTCATGATGTTAGAAGATTATATATGTATTTAATTTTGTGCATGATTGTTGAAACTATGTTTGGATAAAAACTGATATTGATGTTATGATGTTGTTTGAATTTGAATTCAAGTATGTTGAATTGAACTTTAAGGCTATAACATCAATGGAATTCAGTTTTGATAGCAAATTCTACTTATCATGTTCATATGGTGATTGTTTATTCATAAAAACCATTGAAAACTATTCAGATTTTCCCTTCAAAAACTGAAAACACTGGTTTTTCGTGGGTAAGCTTTACTCGTGAAACAATCGCGAGGCAGTCGCGAAAGTTTCTGTCTAAATTTTGCGTTTTCACGATTTCATTTTCGCGGGAACAACTTAGTTGTGAAACAGTCATGAGACAGTAGTGAAAGTTTCTGTCTAAATTTTGTGTTTTCAGTATTTCACTTTCGCGGTAAGAGCTTAGTCGCGAGATTCTCGTGAAAATGCCACTGAAGGGAATTTTGAATTTTTTCTATGTGTTTTCAAATGTTTAAAGTGCAAGGCTATGTGTGATTAGATTACACATGTTTACAAAATAAAAACCTTTAATTTAAAACGTCTAGTGGGAGAGAGATACAAGGGTTGTATCTCATGGCCTCCATTATCGGTTCATAGTAGTGTGGGTAAGCACCTCATCTTAGCGTAAATGCCTCGCGATCCCAAAGGAGGGTGTTTACTTCATAGTACTACAAGATTGAACTAACCCGTTTAAAGTAGTGTGGACAAGCACCTCGTCTTGGCGTATATGCCTCGCGATCCGAAAGGAGGGTATTTTGTTCCATGGTACTACAAGTTTAAACAATATAAGGGAGATGAAATGTGGCTACACATGATTCTAGATAATGGTGTACACTAGACTAAGTGTAATGTTAACCTCCCAAAGGAGCTATGTTATTATTACTTAGAGGCTAAAGGTAATACGACATATTATTAGTGTATGATAAGAGTTATCATGATAGCACTAATAGCTCTCAATCAATTAATGTGTTTATAATAAACTTGATACCAAGGAATTATAGACATGGATTGGGTTGTCGTTGCATATATTATTTTATGGTTTTATAAGGTTCCATATTATATGTTTATATGCTAAATTGATAATGTCCAGTTTACTTATTATATTTATGTTTATTATTTTCAGATTTGAACATGGCATCATTTAAGCCCACTTGTTACAATTCTTAATCAAAACAAACCAACTGGATCCAACTATGTTGACTAGAAAAGAAATTTGGACATTGTTCTTACAGCTGAAGAGCACAAATATGTGCTTACTCAACCATGTCCTAGCTTTCCTTCATTAGATGCTCCTCTTGAGGAAAAACAACAATATGATCGTTGGCAGAAATCTAATGAAATGGCCAAGTGCTACATCCTAGCATCTATCTCAAATGTTCTACAACATCAAATGCAGGATGTAGAACTAACTTCAGACATTATGCTAAGTCTGAAGGAGATGTTTGGTGGGCAAGGCCGATCTGCAAGGCAAGAAACCATGAGGCAAATTTATAATACCAAAATGGATGAAAGCAGTTCAGTGAGGGAGCATTGTCTTACAATGATCTCTAATCTGAATACATTGAAGGTTTTAGGTGCCGATATTGATGGAGAATCCCAAGTTGATATGATACTACTGTCACTACCAGAATCATTCAAGGAATTCAGACTTAATTATAATATGAACAAAAAGATTTATTGTTTGTTTGAATTAATGAATGAATTGGTAAGAACCGTTTACCAAGAAAAAGCAAAGAAGCTAATAAGGTGCGTAGAATTTCTGCTCGGTTTTGGCTATCTGAAGACCATAGATTGTACTGAAGATCTTTTGGGGGACCTTACCTGTTATGCCTCCATCCCACTAAAGTCATTACCTTTTAACCGAGCTTCATGAAGGGGTCTACGACAACCATGTTGGAGGGAGGTCGTTGACCTACCGAGCAATGACAAAGGATTTTGGTGGTCCAAAATGCAAAGAGATGCTGCTAACTAAGTCAAAAAGTGCGAGTAGTGTCAAAAGCACACCCCATTGATACATCAGCTAGTAGCAAGTCTAAATCCCATTAGTAATCCATGGCCTTTTACGCAGTAGGGGCTAGACATCATTGGTCAATTTCCCTAAGCTACAAGGAACAAAAGATTCACCTTGGTGATTGTTGATTATTTTATGAAATGGGTTGAAGCCAAAGCACTAGCCAATATTTGAGTTTGGATGTTAAAAAGTTCATTTCGAAGAACATAGTCACGAGGTTCGGGGTACCAAAATCTTTAGTGTCAGATAATGGATTGCAGTTTGATAGTAAAGCCTTCCGTAAGTATTGTAGCAACCTCGGCAAAAAGAACAGGTACTCAACCCCGGCATACGCTCAGGCCTATGGCCAAGCCGAAGCTACTAACAAAAGGAAGGTGGGCTGAGGAATTGCAAAACGTGTTGTGGGCATACAGGACAACACCGCAAAGATCAACAGGTGAAACTCCTTATTCCTTGGCATACGGAGTAGAAGCAGTTATACTAGTAAAAATAAGCTTGTGTAGCATGAGGACTTTGGATTTCTCCCCGATCATGAATGAAGAATCAATGGTAAGGCAATTCGACTCATTAGAGGAGTGTCAAGAAGAAGCGATGATCCATTTGGCAAACTACCAGCAGAAGTTGGCTTAACATTACAAATAAAGATGTGAAAACAAGAGAGTTTAGTGCTAGTGACCGTACAGAGTCACTGCTATAGCTGGAGCAGGAGCATATTATCTAGAGGGTATGGATGACAGGCCACTTCCTCATCCATGGAATGTACAAAACTTAAAAAAATATTATCATTATGCATGTAAAAACTTCAGTGGTTGGTATGAACGATACTCAGTATGTAAATCATAATGAATAAGTAGGGCGTGAGTTTGACCATATCATAATTTATTTCTAAATTTCCTAAGGATAGAAGCCTTGGCTTGGTTCGATCCCGGTCATCGACTAAGTGGAAACCTTAACCTAAATTTCCTAAGGGCGGAAGCCTTGGCTCGGTTCGATCTCGGTCATCGACCAGGAAGAAACCTTAATCTAAATTTCCTAAGGGTAGAAGCCTTGGCTTGGTTCGATCCTAGTCACCGACAAGGGCAAAAGCCTTGGCTTGGTTCGATCCCGATCACTAACAAGGTGGAAATGCAGAAGCCTTAGCTTGGTTCGATCCCGGTCATCGACCAGGTGGAAGCCTTAATCTAAATTTCCTAAGGGCAGAAGCCTTGGCTCGGTTCAATCTCAGTCACCGACCAGGTGGAAACCTTAATCTAAATTTCCTAACGATAGAAGCCTTGGCTCAGTTCAATCTTAGTCACTGACCAGGTGGAAACCTTAATCTAAATTTCCTAACGATAGAAGCCTTGGCTCGGTTCGATCGTAGTAACTGACTAGGTGGAAGCCTTAATCTAAATTTCCTAAGGGCGGAAGCCTTAGCTTGGTTCGATCCTGGTCATTGACCAGGTGGAAACCTTAATCTAATTTTTTCTAAGGATAGAAACCTAGGTTCGATTCGACCTCAATCACCGTTCAGTTGGAAACCTTACCCCATTTCCTAAGATAGAAATCTAGCAAAGAAAATAACATGCAGTATAAAACACCAAGCAATACGAGCCGTGAAAATTGAATAGAGAAAAGGAAATAACCCAAAATAATTCAAATTTAACAAGCTATGGTATCATTAATTGTTTGTTGAAGAATAAAAGTATTTGTCATCCAAATTGAGATGACTCTGTCCTGTCACCACATCCTGATGACCATAGGCAATTTAAAATAAAGAAATAAAGGGAAATAGCAATAAAGCTAAATAAAACTTTCTCTTCTTTCAAATGGTGGGATCTTGCAGCTGATCTAGCTAGACTGGAGTAACACAGCAAGCTGGAAATTAGGGTCTGGAAGTTGAGGTTGAGTTGAACTCTGTATGGCATTTGGATCACTGGTGATCTCGAGGTCGGTCAACTCAGCATGAGAGTCAATCTCTTACACCAATTCCCTCATACTTGGAGTATCTTCTTCATCGACATCCGTGAGGTTCTAAACTAAAGGAGGGGGTTCGAGGTGAGGAATCTGGTCAGGATTTCTGAAAGGTGAATCTTCAGGCACTCCCATGGCTAATGCTGCCGCCATTCATCCTTTACCGAACTCGTACTGCCAAAACTGGAACATGATTGGCTCAGTCGAGTTCTCGGTGTCTGTAAAACCCATGTTATAAAATTTTTTTTTACTCTCCTCCAAGGCAACCTTTAACTCGGCAATTTCCTTGTCTTTCATCGAGATTATGCTCTCGGCTCCAATCAATCTGAGCTCTATCTCCCCTAATTTAGTCTCCATTTCTGCGACCTTCTATTCGGCTAGTACTCAGGCCTTCTCAGCAACTCTTGCCCTCTCCTCAATGTTCTCGGTGGCTGTGCTCTTCTCTCTTACAGTGGCTTCAGAAACTTCCTTTAATGCCTTTTCCTTGTCACCCTCCTCCGTTGCACTCTTCAACCGGTCTTCCATCATATAGGCCAGCTGCGCTGCCTGTCAGTACAATGAAGGTAAATGTGTAAGTAAAGAAATAACATAGCAAGAATTAAATAGGCAAAGAATAAGTGTTACTGCAATAGTATGCCACTCAAGTCTAATAGCTAATACCTCGTCGCTATAGTCTAAGAAGTAGCGTACATCACTCGGCAATTGTAGACCTTGTCCGAGACTTCTAACGATTCACCCATCCTCCCCGGTAGACTAAGAGGTCATGGGAAGAGGTTCATCCCCGAGCATGAAGGTGCTTTGCCATCCAGTAACAAGGGGTGTTGAGGAGGAAGCTACATTAGAACCCACCTGTGTAGGTGGATGGGGTGCCTATAGCGGGTTCTCGGATGGTCACGGAAGCTGTGGTCGGTGTGGGAGGAATTCTCAAAGGCACATCTTCTGGCCTATTAGAAGGCTGATTGGAATTTCAGGGTTTTTTTTTTTTAATTTTTAAATTTTTAATTTTTTTTTTTATTTCACCACCGGGGGGGGGGGGTGGGACAAGGAGGAGGCTGATTGCCACTTAGGATTTGTTGTTGCACGGTGGACCGCCCACAAGGTAGGAATCAGTCGGCCGTCATGTTCCAACACACCACCATTTTGTCTACCAGATCCTCGATGTCAGCCTCTGAAGAATCAGCCGACTTAGCTTCTATTGGCTCAACAGCCTGAACTTCTTCGCGGGGCTCCACAACCAGGATGTGTTCAGCATGGTCTCTCACGGGAACTAACGAGCTCACTCTAATTACCAGGATGTGTTCAGCATGGTTGTGAAAGATAGTGTCTGTTGATCAGTCTCTCATGGGAACTAACGAGCTCACTCTAATTATCCAAGGACCGAGATCTTGGGCTTCACCAAGTGTCAGCCCAGGTGGTAAGAACCCTCGGTGCCGAACGCCTAAATACAACGACAAGGGGCTTCCCACTATAAGTGGTTGACTGGGATCCTAGTAGCTTGTATACACTAGAGTACACCCAAGGATGAGATGAGAGGCTCGTAACTGATTGTCGTAATGTATGACAATTTTTGATCTCGGCACAAAGTTCAAGTCTCGAACATGTACTGCGTTGATATCCGGCTTGAACCTTTTTCCATCTGCACCACCATAAGAAAAAGTTGTAAGTATATAGATAAAACATAAAGATAATTATAAATGAACAGCAAAACATTGCATGGTAAAAACAAATCTGGTGTAATGGTACTGACCAATATCTCGGGGCGAGGTCGAGCAAGAGAGCTCATTAGCATGCCAATTACCGCTCACCTGAACAAATTCTCTAGCCGAGTTTCTGTTAGAGTTGGGAGGCACGATATAAACCATACCTAGGTGTCCCTAACTTTAAGATAATACCCTGAATTCTCTTTACCGCACAAGCGATACATGTAATTTATGTCATGTTGATCTAAATGCAGCCAGTATAAGTCATTCAACCGACTAACGCAACTCACTACTTGGTTGAAATTTGGTGGGAGTTGGTTGGGACACAAATCTTAAAATCTAAGTGTTCTAAGTATCAAGGGGTCTACGGGGAACCTAACCCTCCCCCCCTCTCTCTAGAATAGACATTAAAGGAAAGAAAACCACATAAGGACACCACTCAAAGGCTATATCATTCTCGTGGCAGTAAATTACATTTACGTCTTGAGGAATGGCAAATCTAGCCCTAAAATTGGCCAAGGCCACCTCAATTCTAAGAAGATGAGAAAAACCCATTCCTAATACTAGAATAGAAGATGGCAACTAGAAGAAGGTAAGGTAATGAGCAAAAGGACTTACAGTGGGCTGTAGAAGGCGTGCTTTCAGTGGAAGGATGTATGCTTGGTTGAGATGAACAGAGAGAAAAATAATTAATGAATATTTAGATGGGAAAACCTTTTCAAATCACTTTTTGTAACCTTCACATGCATAACCTCGATATATGAACTGTCAGGTTATAATTATCGTCTGATGTGACAAGCTGTCATCCCATTTATTCCTAAAAGTAACAGTTGTCTTGTCCCTCATTAATGACTGATGGTTCACATCCCCGAGGAACAGCTAATAGTGTGACGTAGGTCCTTGATTCTTCCCTGAGCACCGAGAATGAATCAAGGGGGGCTATTGTACTGTATACGGCTAGAAGCCCATCCCCCCTTAGGCCTAAGCCAGAGCAGCCCATGAATAGTATCAACATTTGGGCCCAATATCTCTTGCGACCAATATTGAACGGCCCATGGACACTGGCCCATTGTTCAGGACTTCAATGGACAATAAGACAGTTGAACCTCGGTATCTCTATTGCTCAGTTGAACTTTGGCACACAAGGTAGTGCATTAGGGAACATCAATGCCGAGCATTATATGGCATCTAACTTTAGTTCCAACATCTAAGCTCCTGTTCCCAAGGTGGGGGCCACCTTGTCAGGAATAATTAGAAAGGGTCCCTCCCACACGAATGGCATCAGAAAGTAATCATTATTCACCCACTATGGAGAGGCTATAGATAAGAGAAAGGAATGAGAAAAAGGGTTGGCCAATTGAGGGTAATGATTGGAGAAGAAAGAACAACTGAGTGAAGAAATCTACTGTCAGTGTGCTCGGCAAAGAAGATAATCAATCTTGGTGGGCTTTGATTTACTAAAAGGAATTACCCATTGTAGGAAATCCATAAATCCACAATACTAAATAAATTGTGAGCCCAATAGCTCGATTGGCCCATCAGACGGAATCTGGGCATGCACATATACAATTCTGAACAATGAATGCTCTTAATTTTTTTAAGAACACATCAAATGTAAGAAATTTGTAATTGAATTTATATACTTTTAACAAATCCATTTTTCACTGAATGTTCACAATGCTCTACAATGAACTCACCCAATTTATTTTTTATTTTTTATTTTTTTATTTATTTTTTAAGAATCTAGACAATCTGTATAACAATTGTACAAATTTTTGTTATTGAACTACAAAATTTTGTGCGATGAATCCACTCAAATTTTTCTAAGAATCCAAAAAATCTTTACATCAAATCTATATTATTTTTTGTTGAATTTACCCAATTTTGTACAGTAAATTTATACATTTTTCACTGAATGTACACAACTATGTTCGATCAAGGCACTAAAATTGTTCTAAGATTCCTGACAACCCGAACCCCAAATGTACACAATTTTTCGTTGAATTTACACAATTTTGTACATTCCACATATCCCTTTTTCATGAAATGTACACAATTATGTACAATGAATGCGCCCAAATTCTTCTAAGAATCCAAACAATCTTTACAACTAAGGAACACAATTTTTCATTGAATTTACAAAATTTTGTGCATCCAGCCTATCCATTTTTCACTGAATGTTTATAATTCTGTTACATTAATACACTCAAATGTTTTTCTAAGAATTTAATAATCTATACATAAAAAGTATAAATTTTTTTTGATGAATTTACACTATTCTTCACTGTCAACATATCCATTTTTCACTGAATGTACGCATGCTTGGGTGTTCATATGCTTGAATGCGCACATAATTTGGATGCTCAAATTTTGGATTAATTCTCACGTGATCTATGACCATAACGTTCGGGTGATTAATTTTTGACACTTCTCCCTTTGTTTGGTTGCCTCTTTGTTCATTTCTTGCTTATTTAGATTCTAAGGTTAGGGTGTGTGTATATGCGTAAGGACCTACATAGTAAACTCCATTTAAGTAATCTAGTAATACAAATGAGTGCCACTTATAGCTATGCGGCCTGGGGTGCTTAACCTTTTCTTGCAATCGTACCCTAACTCTGAGCTCAATTTGTTGTATAAACCTTCATCATGGAGTTATTAAATGTTACCTGAACCTATAACCGGACGGCGACTTTGTGTACTCTAAAGCTTGTTGCCGATGATGAACTCAAATTGTAGTGAGGGAGAACAACTAAAACACATACCCACATATGATACATGCTCTAATGCATAAAAAATTTGTTCAATTTCTCAACATTTACCAACAATTGACTTGAACAAAGAGTTTTAGTCCAAAAACCCCAAATTTTGAAAAACCCAATTTCAAAACCAATTCAAATTGATCAATTAATCATTATACTAGTTAGAAAACATCATATAATGATATAATTTATCAATTACTCAAGCCAATTTCATCAAATTAAACTCAATTGAACAAAATCCCCAATTTCACGAAATACCAAACCCTAGAATTTCCAATTGTTCTCAAAACACCAAATTGATCAAATTAATGCATGGGAATCCTATTTATAACATCTAAGAACAAAAACCCAATGATTAAATATGATTAAAAACAACCCAAAAATAAAAAATCTCAAAATTCCTATGCTCAAAATTTTCAAAGAAAATTGCATGAAAATGCATGAAGCATATAAATAAATTGAAAAAGAAAGGGTATAAAGGTCTTACCAATGCTTGAGGGAAAAAAAACTTGAAAAATTTGAGGAAGAAAATGACAAACAAACTTGGATTGGATCGGTCGAGGAAAAGAAGGAAAGAAAAAGATATAAAAATCTTTGAAAAGTGAAGAACACGTGTTGAGAAAGAACTTTATGTTCTTTTCTTTTGAAATTCGATCGGTCGAGTACCAATCGGGCACCAATTGAGCCAGGCAGAAGCTTTCCTTTAAAAATTTAAAAATTTTGATCGGTCGAAAATTGGGTTCGATCAATCGAAAAACAGATTTGATTGATCGAGCACTAATTGAGCATCAATTCAACCAGGCAGAACCAAGCTTAAAAAATTAAGGCATTTTCGATTGGTCAAAGAACACACAGGAGTTTTATGCAGAAAACACTCAAAACAACTTATTTCATGAATGAAATGCATGAGTATGAGTTCTAAAGATTTTCAAAAACACTTGATTTCAACCCAGATCTTCCCAAGCAAGATTATAACACTTTTTGTCCCCAAAAATCAATCAATGAATATATTTTGTATCAAAATCAAAGAACATATAATCTTGGATGGTCAAACCAAAATCACACACAATTTCATGTACTAAGTTTAGCAAAGAATAACTTGTAGTGTGTAACTAGTAACAGCATGAGATACATGTGAGGTGATATGTAGATAGTAATCAATCACAATTTCTACATTATTCATCACATAAATTTGAAAGTGACTATCACCTAAAGAGTTACATCCTATAACTCCCACATCTCCTCGAAAACAAGCTTGCAATCGTGTAATTTTTTTTTTTTAATTTTAGCCTTATAATGTACATGCCATTTTTATTTCATTACGTTTTTATTCATTTATTATTATTTGTTTTTATTCCAAGGCTACACCTTATTTTCTTTTTGTGCATGTGCTACACTTTCTCGAGCACAAAATCTTATGATAAGCACAAAGGTGTTCATGATTAGCTAGTAAATAGTAGTGAGATGGTTAGTTATTCCTTTCTTTGAGGATTTTTTAGTCCTTACAATCAAAAGCAAGTGACTTCAAAATCAAGATCATGTGATCAAAAACTATAAACAATTCCCACACAACATGCACTACATAGCTAAAACTAGCAAAGTGCAGAAAAATAAGCTCATCCAAGCTAAACAAGGTACACGGGCATGTTATGTAAAGATAATATGGCCAACCTTAACTACAAAACATACTCTTTCTCATTCCTCTTTCCATTTTTTTTTTTAAAGAAACAAATGAAAACAACCTAGTATGAAATGCACGAATGTAATGCAATGAAAATCCTAAAAGCAAAAAGAAACAAAACTTCAAGAAAAATGGTCACAAAGGATATAGAGATGAAGCACAAGGACTATGTCAGAAAGACTCAATTAGATTGAGCCTTTTGCATCCAAAATTTCTTAGATGCAACTCTGGTTCTGGAGTTATTATTCATATTAAAATGATAAGTAACTCTAGGATTGGTATAAAGGTTTAAAGCCTTTACCAATTCACCAATAAGTACCATAAGATCTTGTGCTTAAGGCACAAGTACTTTTGGCTTATTTGCTCGCTTTGCAGCTTGCAACTTGAAGCGGTTTGGGCAAGTAGGCCCAGCCTTTCCACAAAAATGACAAACCCACAAAGATCTATCATGCTTCTTGTCTTTAGGGAGGTTAGGATTATTAGGCTTAGACTCTTTAAGATCAACCCTAATCTTCCTTGGAGCAAGAGTAACTTCTATTGGTTTGAAAACCTCAATCTTGTGTGGCTCAGAAGAAGGAACAAAACTTGTGGAATGAGCTTCAGACACAGAGATGCTGTCAACAAAACCTAAACCCATTTTGTCTATGGGAGACTTCTGAATACTCAACATGTGATCAAGTTTAGAACTAGCAGAACTATTTGTTTGTTCTCTAGCAACAGATAATTCTAGTTTTCTAGGTTCTTAATCTTAACAAGCAATATCATGTTTTCAGTCTTCACCTTACTAACCAATTCATTAGCATCAAGCAAATTCAGCAACAAGTTTTTCTTTTCAAGTTCAAGCGTAGCAATCTTCTCTAGACTTAAGTCTACACTCATTGCATCCTTTGCAGCAACCTTGTACAGCTTATTAAAAGCTTCTTGCAAATCAGCACACTTAAAGAGTTCCCCATCAGAAGGGTTCTCTTCAACCATAACACTTTTATCAACTGCAGCAGTAGTTGTGAAAGCAAAGAAGTTTCCATCTTCATCACTACCAGAGTCGTGATCAGAAACTTTATCATAATTAAGGGTTACAACCATGGCTTTACCCTTTGACCTCAAGAATGTAGGACATTCAGATTTCACATAACCATACCCTTGACAACCAAAATATTGTTGACCTAGAGAATTACTAGAGGTTTGACCAACTTTTTCTTTTGATTTATCAGCATTATTAACTTTAGTTGGTTCATTTTTCTTAAAATTCCTAGGTTTAGCATTGTTTTACCTCTTGCCCTTCTGCTGTTGTTTCTAAGAAAATTTCTAAAATTCTTGGCAATATAAGCAATCTCTGTAGAAGAGAGTTCATAATCAAATCCATTCCCATCAACATCATCAACTGACTTAAGAGCCATCGATTCGGATTTGTTTGTTTTGGGTAGGTCTAGCTCATAGGATTAGAGAGATCCTATAAGCTCATCAACAAGGATGGAGTCCACATCCTTGCTGTCAGTAATGATAGTCACTTTGGGTCTAAAGTCCTCAGTCAAGGATCTAAGAATCTTCCTAACAATCTTAGGTTGATCATAAATTTCACTCAAATTATAAGTAGAATTAAAAATATCGTTAAGTTTAGTATAAAATTCATCAAAACATTCATCATTAGACATTCTAATGCTTTCAAATCTAGTTATTAACTGTTGCAACTTATTAATCTTAACTGCCTTTGTGCCTTCAGGCACAGTTTGGAGAATATTCCATACAGTATGAGCAACCTCAACATTTGAGATTCTCTTGAATTCCTCCATAGAAACAGTATTAAAAATAGCATTCATGACTTTGCTATTAAAAGCGTTGCCTCTTTTTGAGATGTTGACCACTCACCAATAGGAGTAGTCGGTTTCTCCCATCCATATTCAACGGAATTCCACACTCTCTCATCAATAGATTTCAGGAAGGCTTTCATCCTTACTTTCCAATAAGTATAGCTATTCCCATCAAAGTGTGGAGAGATCACAAGAGAATGACCGTGTTCCATGACAACAGGGGTCATGGATCAACCCTTAAATCAAAAGATCTAAAACACTAGAGCTAACTTGCTCTGATACCACTTGTACGTTTTTAGACCCTTTAACACAAGTTGCTTAACCTAGTTATTTAGCCAAATGATTACGTAGATAAATTATTTAGATCTAGGTTAACACAATAATATCATATCATGTAAATAATGCGGAAAAATTAAAGAACACCACGATATGATAACCCAGAAAAATCTAACCGGTAAAAAACCTGGGGAGGATTTAATTTAGATATCCTTAAGGTAAAAACAAATCCACTATGAAAGAATTTAAGTTTTTACAATAGAACTTAAACCATTAACATCCTATTGCTACCTCGAGTAGAAAACTTACTACTACAATCACGTGATAGCTCCGAGTCCACAGACTACTTCTTTCTTTAATCTGCAACAACCATAAGTTCTCCTACTTGTGACTTTGAGACTCTACTCAAAGGTTTTATATCTTCTTTAAAGTTCTTTATGCAACAACTAAAGAGATCATCAAGTTCTTGAGTGAATCTTGATCTTGATAGCTCTATGTGTGTGTATGAAGGTAAACACCTCTAAATCTCACAAAAGATTCAACACACAACTCTTCAAAGACTTCTAAAACGTAGCTATGGTTTTTCCTTTTATACTTGAAGTAAAATACTTAACCCTACACGTCATATGGGCTTGGGCAGAATTGGAATTTCTGCAGAAATTTAAATCTGCACGAGTTTCGATCAATCAAGTCTAATTTTCGATTGATCGAGCCTTGTAGATTTTGACCAATAAATCCTGCAATCACTCGATTCCAATTTTACATAAAACCACACTTTGAGCAAGTCTAAATCTAGACTCTATGTTTTGATCATGGTTTGCCAACATAATACACATTGAATTTCTAATACATTAGTTCCTAAAGTCTTAGAACCTAACACCTTTCTTTCATACAATAAAAAATTAGTAGTAGAAAATTAGGTGTAAATATTACAACATTTAGGCTCATTACAAAAAATTCTTCGTGTAAAACCGACCTATTTTACTTTGTGCATTCAATAAGGAGTTCTATGACATCTCAATTTCAGAAGGTGGGGAGGCTTGAATAATATTGTCCAAAACATTGATAGTGCTCACATCTTCCCATCTTAAAGAAGTCCAATTATTTAAGTCTGGTGTGCAAGATGAACTTGAAGCTCTCTCTGGAGTATTGATCTGTCCATTATAAAATTATTTTGCTAGTCCAAATGCCTTGTTCCAAACACTTCCAGGGCTAGCAGTTGCATTGCCTTGATATGCATCTTGATCATGTTGATAATTCTTTAGTAATCGAATTAATGATAGTAGGAAACAAATTGTAGAAATGGCAGCCGATATAAGGTAGAGACCCCAGAAGCTTAGGATGCTCAAAGGATCTGTATCATTGAATGTTTGGTCTGTTGAACACTCACGTGAGGGAGTCAAACCATTTTTCGTCTAGACCTGCTAGGGCTCCATCTTCTGATGGCTTTAGAATAGCTTCTGAAAAATCCTTCGCTATTGGCGAGCCTTTTTGGAATGCCTGCATGGAGGGTAATTACAAGTCATTTCACATGAATTAAATACTGTCTATTTTAGAGTAAATAATTTTTTTTTCATGACAATGCATGAAGTGTCACATAATTTAATATTCTAAGTGACATGAAACTTGTTACCTTTTAAACTTATAATATTTAGTCTAAGACATGAAATTGATACATCTCAAACAGTGAAACTCCTAATACATTTGGAATGGAATTACTAAAACAAAAAATCATAGCATGTTTGGACAATTTTCTATAATTAATATTTATTTAGGATTCATGTGTTTAGAACATCTCTTAAGCTTTAAAACAATTGTCTGAAAACATATGAAGACTTCTTTGAAATAATGAGTTTTAGCCAACATAGAAAACTTTCAGAAACTCTCTACAAAATTGCTACTTTCCATATTCAAACAGTCTGGAATCCACATTTTCTGCCAATATTTTATAAAGATCGATATAATTTGAAAATGTGCATGAATCTTTTGAATTTAATTTATTGATGGCCAATGCTAATATATAACACTATTGAACTTCCAGATGATCAATTTAAAATTATGTGGAAACGAAAAGATAGAAAGGAGTAATTACTACTCACAAAGCCAAATCCTCCAAATCTATAGGTCTGTGTGGAGGTAGTGAATCCCTTGCAATATTTATTGATGAAAATTTCCTCATATGAAAGTTCAAAAAATTCAGCAGCTATGCTTTTGTCTTTGAAATGTACTTCATAATGATGTTCGTTGAATTAAACTTAATGATTCGTTGAATTAAACTTAATGATGTTCGTTGAATTAAACTTAAGCTCTTTCTGCAGGTAATTCATTACAAATGAATCATTATCACAACCAATTTTTGCATTGGTGCTCTTCAGCCACTCAATATCTTAAATTGGTTGTAGTTGTTGCATAGTGAGCATGGAAGACAGACTAGCAGTGTAGCTTGAGGTTAAGATCAGTACAACAAAGAGCCAAACTACCACCACGACTCGAGTAAGGTTGCTATAAACTCTTTTCCCTGCAAATGTAATTGATTCCATTCATTAGAAATCCCATCCTGGCTGATGTTTAGTATTTGTCTCTGGAACTCCTATTGATTAGAAAGAAATATCATAATAGGATGAATCTAATTGATCATAAAGGGATTAGTCCATTTTGTAAAATTGGCATTATGTTGTAAGCAAATTGTTGCATCAAGTGCACATTTATTTCGGACAAAAAGCATACTTTCCAGTCAAATATGAGCTGCAACCTTGCAGTAATTCTAGCATTCTAAACCTCAAACTTAAACCTACCTCTTTCTCTCCCACTAACTGGAAAGTACTAGATCTCTTAAAATTATCTAATTACATGTACAGAAAGAAGAGAATTTGTGCAATGGTAAACTAATTGTATTACTTTACATCCTAGACAGCCAGAAGTTATTAGGGGTGGGCACAATGAGGCAGCCTTGAAGCTGTTTAGACTCCATAAATGGTATGGAAGACTTGATCATTAGCTTGTGCTAAGTGTCATAGAGCACTTATCATGATCATGCACATTAGTGCTCATAAAAAATATAAAACATATTATAGAAATTGGTACTTACTGTGGGCAAAGAACAAAGTGGAGAATGTGAACCAAAGTGAGGTACCAATCTCATTCTTCAATGGGCCTTTAAATTCTGGATTATATTGATGCTCCAAGAACCATACTATAAGCATTGTGTAAATCAAGATGACACCGGTCACCAGCCACATTTTCCAGGTGAAAGGCTTCAAGAATATCCATGCAAATCCTTCAGGTGTTTCAAGAACAACCATGGACAACCCTGACTCTGTAAATGGTTGAGTAAAGGACAAAGTTTAGCTACAAAATTGGTTGTAGCTTAAAGCTACAAACTCACTCAATAAAATAAATACTACAACATATTTTGAAAATATAACCGTTGAAATGCATGTTCTTTACGCTCTTAATACACATGTTAAATTTTGTGTCAATCGGATATCATTTACTATATGATCTATAAGCTTATATTTTGTGCATAATTTTAAATTTCAAAAACTTGCAATTTAAAAAACTTATTGATAACATAGTTATTGATCTTTAATTTTCTTGAAATTTTGCAAGCATGGAGGATAGAAGAAGAAGATGTAATCCAATAGTGGATTTGTCAAAATTCACATCTAATAAAAAGATATTAAGTAAGTTTGTAGTCTAAGGCTACAACTAATTTTGTAGCTAAACTTTGTCCTTGAGTAAATTCCACATATTTTGTACGGTTGGCTAATATGGTCACATCTCCAACAAGAGCATCGTAAGTCTTCCATTGTTTTTTGATCATACATGGCAAGCATAGTCTTTATTAGTGATGATGCCAAAAATTGTCAGTAAGCTGCATGGTCCTCATGTGCCCTGGACAAAATCTACATAACAAAGAAGAAGAAGAAAAACCCTACAGAGAGTACCGGTGTGGTACCGGCCAAAGACCCTCCAAATGTTAAGTTAGAGAACTTTCACAACTCTAGAGAGCCAGAGCTAGGGTAAATTATACGTACCTTGATTTCTGAGAGCTTTGGGTTTATATAGTAGTGTAGAACCGACCTTTGTTTTCTTGGCGAAGAAGATCTTTTCTTATGGGGAGGACCTTCACGTATTTTACAGGATTTTTCCCATATAGAGATTTTGTTAACAAGGGTTAATTGTAGGGCACAAGTCGTTTCTATTTGAGGTTTCTTGGAGACCACTTAAGCCACGTAGGTGTCGCGTGGCCTCGATATCCGTCCCCCTTGTGTCCATATAGCCATAATATGGATGATCCATCTGTCTTGTATATTCTTTGTCCAGTGTATTAATCCATCGTCTTGTCTTTATGTTTTGATCATCCATTATTTCAGTACCATCGCTTATTAAAGGCTTTTTGACGAGTTTGTCTACCTTAATTTTATCCTCTTTAGTTGCCCCCTCACTTTATGGTTCCATCATCTTATCTTACGGACGAACCCATGGAGTGACGGTCAAACTCCACCTTTGGAAAATGTGTTTTGATTGACAGGCTAGCTTAGAGTCATTAATGCAGTAGGGGCACGTGGCATGTTTTTAGTGGTTAATCATTCGGATCAAAGCGTCTCTTTGTCTTCCGTGCCGTTTCCTTTATATATATATATATATATATATATATATATGTTGCTTCTCCCTTTCATTTTTACTTTTCGCAACGAATTTCCAATCAGAGTGTTGCCGTCCTTTTCAACAAACTATTATACCGTCTACCTGGTGTGATCATCTGCTACGCTTTCTCCGTCTCTTTCTACACACTATTCACCTGTAAGTATCTTGCACCTTACATTGAACTCTTCCCTTTTTTTGCTATTTATTTAAATATCGCATGCCCATCGCCTATGTAGACCTGTAGAGTCTTAGGGATTTACCGGTCATGTGTAGGTGACAAATGTCTAGTGAGGCGTCGAGTGAACAATCATGTGTCCACAAAGGAGCGGACTATGATGAGGTTTTTCCATTAGGTTAGGATGACCCCGACACCTTCTATAATGAAAGGGTTCCATCTGCCAACTCACCTTCCACGGAGGAGGATGAGGACCTGGATGTGGACGGGTCAAAAAGTGATTCCAATGATGAAGATATAGTCAATGCTGAACCCCCTATTCAATTTGTCATAGGTCCTGATGCTCTTAGGGAGTTTATCATGCTTCCGTTATGGACAATAAACGACTTCAATTCTTCCATCAAACAAAAAAACTTCAATACGCTTAGGGAGAAATACCAGATTCCCGTCGACATACCAATCCATCTACCCTTCAAGTCCGAAAAGTGTTACTACCAGGGGGCTGAAGATGTCGGAGTGTATGAGCAAATGTTAAAAGTGGGACTTAGATTCCCTTTAAGTGCTCTTCACCGTCATCTTCTTCAGTACCTGGGACTAGCCGTTACCCAAATCTCTTTGAATGCCTAGAGAGTCTTCCTAGGTGCGGAAGTCTTATAGGGAGTGTTATCTAATGGGGCACATAGGATGATGGTGGAGGAGTTCTTCCACTACTACTGTCCATCTGAAATTACCCAATCAAAGGGCATGTACAGTTTCTTGCCAAGGAGTCCATTGCTTAGGCTAGTGTGTGAGACTCCCGACTCAAACAGAAACTGGAAGAGTTGGTATTTTTTCATCCAAGGGGACGACTGGATGTGTCACCCCTATGATCATGAGTACATGCTTGTGGACAAGTATAATGCCCCCGTCTAGTAGGTGTCCGTCCGTCATAAGTTTCATTTTCTATTACTTTTTTCGTTTGATATTCTAAGCGTCTCTCATTGTAGCTCGGGATCACCCAGAAGCTACTCTTGAGCAGTGGATCTTTTTGGAGAAGATCTTCAGGACCACCAAGTTATCAGAAAGAACGTGGATTAAGCTGGTTACCTTGGACACCCTCCATTGTTATTGTGACAGTCCTGAACCTATTGCAGTTGCCTGTCGCTACGATAACCAAGTGCACAAACGTAAGTCTGTTGCCCATTACTTGGTTTCCTTTCTGATTTTTAGTAGTTTATCTAACTCTTTCTTTCTATCCATCTTTATGTAGAAATGGAAGATAGTAGGAGGAGGGCATATATTAAGCAACAGGTTGCTACGAAGAAGAAGCAGGAAGGAAGCTTACCTTCTAAAGGGACGGGTCCGGCTAACCTGTTTACCAAAAGGAAGCTGTCTGACCAAATGGATTGTCCCCCTAAGAAACCTAAGGTGGTGACTAGGTCAGTTGTTGGTGAGACTACTGTTACCAGTAAGTTGCCCCCAAGCTTAGTCCGGGGAAGGGAAAAGCCTGATGACGGGTCAGGTTCCCGTCACTGAAGAGCACCTCGACGTCCTTCGTGAAGACTTACGGTATTCGCTCAAACAGCTCTCGTCCATTGTTAAGGACGATGACTATGCAAACTTGGGCAATCATGCTATTGAGGCCATTGGGGAGATGGACCTTTTCAGCTTGGCGGAAGTATGCCTATCCCTCCCTTTTTTTATGTTCCATCCTATTGTTGTCTCGTTCTAACCTTTGTTACTGATTCTTGCAGGGGGTGCTTATGATGAAGGGTCCGATGGACCGTTGTGTATCGTAAGAGATGGTGATTGGCCGTTTGAGAGAGAAGTTGTGGGCTAAAGAGACGGAGTTGCAGGAGCTATTGGCCTGGAAAGAGGTCCAGGTTGGAAAGCTTGATTTGACAAAAAAGCTCTTAGAGGAGTCGGAGGTGTAAGTTAAGGCGCTGAAGAAAATACTTAAGGACAAGGAGGGAAAGATCAAAGATGCAAAGGATAAGCTTTGTCAGGCTAAGGAGGACGCGATAATGGTATATTGTGACTCTGACGCCCTCCTAAAGGAACTTGGCGATTCCTTCGCCAACGACTTTGACAATTTCTTCCGTCAAGTTAAGGCATCCTTCCCAGACCTGGATCTTTCCATATTTCCATTGAGGCCTAAGCCCAAACTCCAGCTTATCCTGTCTACTCTAAAGGCACTGACAAGTTATTCACAAATGACTCCACCCCTGACCCTCAAGGCGGCGAAGAGATTGCTCCTAAGGATTAGGATAAACCCGTCGAAGATGTGTCCTATCCACCTAAGGGGAACCAGTCTGTTGGAGAGAAAGACAAAGAGAACCTAGTGGATTAGTAGTAGATTTATTTTTTCTTTTTTTCTTTTTTGAATGTAAAGATCTTTAGGGATGACAATGTTCTTGTTAATTTAACCATTGCCTATTGTTAAACACTTTCCCTTTACGGGCCTTTATAATGCTTTGATATCTGTCGCTTGTATTTTGATTATATATCTGAATATATGTTCCCGTCCACTTTGGACTTGGTACATTGATGGTACCCTTTGGGATGAACCCGTTTACTCATGGATTTAATAATGGATCCGTCCATTCAAGGACTTGATGAGTTCATACCATCCCGTAGGGATGGACCAATCCATTTCTGGACTCAATGATTGTAAATCATCCTTTGGGATGAACTCGTCCATCATTTTACCTAATAACTTTAGCTCACCCCTTTAGGATGCACCCGTCCATTATTGGACTTAATAATTTATGTCACCCCTTTGGGATGAACTTGTCCACTATTGGACTAAATAATTTTAGCTCACCCCTTTAGGATGAACTAGTCCACTTTTGAACTTAATAATTTTAGCTCACCCCTTTAGGATGAACTAGTCCACTATTGAACTTAATAATTTTAGCTCACCACTTTAGGATGAACCCGTCCACTATTGGACCTAATAATTTTAACTCACCCTTTTGGGATGAACCCGTCCACTTTTGGACTTAATAATTTTAGTTCACCCCTTTGGGATGAACCCATCTACTTATGGACAATAATTTTAAGTCATCCCTTGGGATGAACCCATCCACTTGACTTAATAATTTCAAGTCACCCGTTGGGATGAACCCGTCCATTTATGGACTTAATAATTTTAAGTCACCCTTTGGGATGAACCGGTCCACTTATGGACTTAATAATTTTGTAGTGTAGATAGCACACATATGACATATTTGAATAACTCCTCCTATTTTGATAAATATGTGCATATAAAAAATTGTTCTTGAAAAAATGAAAAACTGCCCTTTGGGCTTAAAAGTACTGTAGATAACGAGAATTAACTAAAAGGAAATAAATTAGGAATGAAGATTGTTGTTGTCCATGCCGTTATCTATTGGTAGTATTTCTTTAGGTGCTCTGTGTTCAATGGGTGGTGCAACTTCTACCCATCTATTGTCTCCAGGTGGTAGGTGGCTTTCCAATGCTATGAAGCGATCCTGTAGGATCCTTCCCAATTAGGTCCTAGCTTTCCTTGGGAAGGGTCTCTTGTGGCACCTGTCACCTTTCTAAAGATGAGATCTTTAACTTGGAAATCTCTGTGTCTGACCCTAGAGTTGTAGTGTTTGGCCATGAGATCCTGGTACCGTGATAACCTTTGTTCAATCATTGCTTTGACCTCATCTACCAAGTCAAGCTGTAGGCGCATAGCTTCATCGTTACTGCTTTTGTTATGGTTCTCTACCTTGTAGCTTGTGAGTTCAACTTCAGTTGGGATAATGGCCTCGCATCTGTATGCTAGTCGAAATGGTGTCTCTCCTGTAGGTGTTCTTATCGTCCTCCTGTATGCCCATAAGATTCTTGGCAACTCTTCCGGCCATATACCCTTTGGCCCCTCGAGTCGAGTCTTGATGATTTTAAGCAAGGATCGGTTTGTGACCTCAACTTGTCCGTTGGCCTGACGGTGGGCAGGTGAGGAGTAGTGATTCTTGATCCCTAACTGCGAGCAAAAATATTTGAACAAGTCGTTGTCGAAGTGCTTCTCGTTGTCTGAGACCAGTACTCTAGGTATACCATACCTGCAAATAATGTTCCTCCATACAAAGCTTCATACGTTCTTCTCCATGATGGTGGCCAGGGCTTCGCCTTAACCCATTTGGTGAAGTAATCTATGCCGACTACTAGGAATTTCAACTGTCTAATTGCTATTAGGAACGGGCCCATGATATCCAACCCCTTTGAGTGAAAAGCCATGGGACCGTCATTGGAGTGAGCTCCTCTGTTGGTTGTCTAATGAGGTTGTCATACCTTTGACACTTGTCTCAAGTTTTGACATATGCATGGGCATCCTTCTGCATGGTAGGCCAATAATATCCTACTCGTACCAGCTTGTGCACTAAAGATCGTGATCCAGAATGGTTTCCGTAGATTCCTTCGTGAACTTCTCTAATGACATAGTCTGCCTCTTCAAACCTAAGGCACCTTAGGTATGGGCGGGAGAAGCCCCTTTGGTACAAGATGTCTTTGATTAGCACAAATCGTGCTATCTGAACCTTTAATTTCCTTACAACCTCCTTATTGTCAGGTAGCATGTTGTTTTTCAGGTAGGAAATTAATGGTGTAGTCTAGTTGTTCTCGGAACCTATCTCTTGCACACTGATGCTTTCTATTAATGGTAAGATCTAAACAAAGGAGAGTACCTAACTGGGGATAAGCATATGCTCTGCTAATGCAGTCTTGGCAAGACGGTCGGCTTACTTGTTCTCCTCCCTTGGGATTTGAACAAACTTCGCTTGGAGGTCGCTCGTTCGTTTCTTCACTTACTGCAGGTACTTCTTTATCCGTTCACCCTTGCACTCGTAGTTGTCATTTACTTGACTTGTGACTACTTGAGAGTCCAATTATATGACCACATCCACGGCTCCTTTTGCTTTGGTGATATCTAGCCTTGCTATTAAAGCTTCGTACTCTGCCTCGTTATTGGTCATAGGGAAATCAAGTTGAACCATGCATTCGACCTCGTCTCCTTCTAGGCTATGGAGTACCACACGAGCTCCACCTGCCTGTCTGTTGGATGATTCGTCTGTGTGGATACTCCATCTTGGACACTCTTCTGCCCCCTAGCCTTTCATGTTGGTGAATTCTATGATGAAGTCAACAATAACTTGTCCTTTAATGGCCATGCGTGGGCGATACTGTATGTTGAATTCACTCAACTCAACTTGATTACCCATAGTGCCATCTGTCCGACGGCTTCAGGGCTGCTCATTGTTCTTCGTAGAGGTTTTTCTGTTAGAACAATCACCATGTGCGCTTGAAAGTAAGGTTTGAGTTTGCGGGCTACGGTCACCAAAGCGAAAGCTAGCTTTTCCATTAGAGGGTACCTCTCTTCTACGCCTCGGAGTGCTCAGCTTGTGAAGTATATGGGTTTCTATACTCCATTCTCCTCTCTAACTAAGGTCGCACTGACAGCGGCTGGGGAGACGGCTAGGTAGAGAAACAATTCTTCTCTTGGTTTGGATGGGCTCAGCAACGGTGGGGAAGAAAGATATGTCTTCAAGTCTTCAAAAGCTTGCTGACATTCAGCCATCCATTCAAAGGACTTCTTCAGTGTGTGGAAGAAAAGTAGGCATTTATCTGTTGCTTTTGAGACGAACCTGTTTAGTGCAGCTTTTTGGCGAAATTAACTCCATTATGGCCTGTATTTTTTCTAGGTTGACCTCAATACCTCTCTGGGACACCAAGAACCCCAGGAATTTTCCTACCATTACCCTGAATGCACACTTGTTTGGATTCAGCTTCATGTTATAATAATGAAAGGTGTTGAAGGTCTCTTTGAGGTCATTTAAATGGTCGTCCTCCCGTATGCTTTTTACCAGCATGTCATCCACGTAGACTTGAACATTCCTCCCAATCTGACGTGCGAACATCTTGTTCATTAGCCTTTAATATATGGTGCTTGCGTTTTGGAGTCTGAACGATATCACTTTGTAGCAGAAGAGACCTTGGCTAGTGACGAATGAAGTCTTCTCTTGATCAGCCTCGCCCAGCTTGATTTGGTTGTAACTAGAGAACGCGTCCATGAAGCTTAGCAATTGGTGTCTTGTTGTTGATTCCAATAAGATCTCAATTTGCGTAAGAGGATAGCTGTCCTTGGGGCATGCCCTGTTTAAGTCCGTGAAGTCCACGCACATCCTCCACTTTCCATTTGCTTTTTTGACCATCACTATGATGGACAGCCAGTCGGGGTATTATATTTCTCATATGAACTTTGCTTCCTTTAATTTCCAACCTCTTCTACTATGGCCTTGTCTCGCTCCTACGCTAACACTCGTTTCTTCTGATAGATGGAAGAGAAAGAAGGCGATACATTCAACTTGTGGACTATGATGGAAGGATCAATTCCAGGCATGTCTTCATGGCTCCAAGTTAAGATTTCCTAGTTCTCCCTTAGAAATGCCGTGAGCACTTGACAGACTAGTGGGCTAGTGAGGGTGCCAATCTTGATCATCAGGGTAAGTTGAAGTTACGGCCTTCCATGAGTTAAAGGTAGGATGGCATTGTAAGTAGACGAATAGTCAACAACTAAGAATGTTACATCTATGGTAATCTGTTGAGGTTAATCACCGACTGTTACAGGCAAAGTGACTGCATCGAGGGGGTATACTCTTGTTCCTCCGAATCCAACGCATGGCACGTTAGTTGGAACCAACCATTCTCTCTCAATCCTCATCTGCTGGAACGCTGGGTAGTAAAGGATATCGGCATAGCTCCCATTGTCTACGAGGACTTGGTGAGTGTTGTAGTCCCCCACCCCTATGCTAACCACGAGCGCATCATTGTGTGGGTGGTTGAGGCGCTGAGCATCTTCCTTTGTGAACCTAATTACAGGGTTATCAATCCGTGCCATCTTTAGGATGAAGCCCGTCAGCTGGACATTCTAAACCATTCATAGGTAGGTTTTGCGTGCCTTCCTAGATGAACTGGAAGTTGTCTTCCTTCTACGATCATCCTTATTTCTCCTAAAGGGGGCCTAGGAAACTCGTTTTCCCTCCGGGCAGCTTGCTTTTATGGTAGGTCTATCCTTTCCCTACTAACAAACCTTTGTAGCTTTCCTTGTTGGCTAAGAGCTTCTATCTGTTGCTCTAAGTCGTAGCAGTCAGACGTATCATGACCTTAATCACAGTGAAAACAGTAGTACTTGTCTCTGGACCTCTTACGGGGATCTCCTTTTAGCTTGCCAGGAAATGTCAAGGCTCCTTTGTCCTTGATCTGCATCAAGACTTGGTTGATCGGGGCAGTCAACGGGGTGAAGCTTATGTACCTCCCAGTGGGGGGTTTGGAGCGTCTATCCTTCCGTCGGTCTCCGGTCCTAGCCATCTTCCGTCCCCTATCTTGCCGTGCATCCTCTTGTCTTTCCCTCTTCTTGGGCTTCTCTTCTTGGGCCAGCAATGCATCTTCCGCATTCATGTACTTAGTAGCCCTGTAAAGTACATCCGACATGGTTTTTTGGTCATTTTTGTATAAGGAAAACAGAAACTTCCCTTTCCATAACTCATTAGTAAATGCAGCCACTAGTATCTTGTCGTCAGCTTCATCAATTGAGAGGGCCTCCTTGTTAAAGCGTGTTATATAAGATATTAGCATTTCCTCCTCTCATTGCATGATGCTCATCAGGCATAGAGTGGACTTCTTATACCTATGCCCCCTATAAAATGTGAGGTAAACTGCGCTCGACTCCTTGAAGGTACTGATGGAGTTGGGTGTCAGTTTGCTGAACCATACCTTTACAGGACCCTTTAGCATAGTCGGGAAGGCTCGGCACATGATTTCGTCTGCCACGACTTGCAAGTGCATGAAGGTCTTGAATGACTTCAGGTGATCTAAAGGATCCTTTGACCCATCGTAGGCTTCTACCTATGGCATACAGAACTTCGGTGGAAAGGGGAATGAAATGACAAGTGTAGTAAAAGGCAAATCCGTCCGATGGACTAACTCATTGAGGTCACTTAAGACCCGTCCTTTGAGGGCGTTCATCATGAAGTCCATCCTCTCCTTCATCATTTGCATCTTCGCAACCATGTGTGGTGGTGCTATTTCTGCAATGGATGGATAACTGGTATCTAGTCACTCTTGTCTGCTCGGAGCGTTGCTGCCTTTCGGTCCTTCTCGGTCCCTTCTTTTAACGTTGGTGTCCTCTTGCTCTTCTCGGTGATTGTTGAGCCCAACATCCCTTTGCCATAGTTGTTCCTCCAAGTCGTGGTTTTGCTTAGTAAGGCGTTCCAACACCACAGCTAGGGTCTGTACCTGTCTTTCAAGGGCAATAGTGAATGGTTCCTCTCCATTATTATTGGTTGCCATCGAGCGAGTAAGTACCATGCAACTCTTTGTCTGGAAAGCAGTAGTATGGCCTTTGGTCTAATCTCCTTTCCCACAGACGGCACCAACTAATGATGCCGAAAATTGTCAATAGGCTGCATAGTCCTCACATGCCCTGGAAAAAATCGGCACAACAAAGAAGAAGAAGAAAAACCCTACAGAAAGTACCGGTATGGTACCGGCCAAAAACCCTCCGAAAGTTAAGTTAGAGAATTTTCACAACTCTAGAGTGCCAGAGCTAGGGCAAATTATGCGTATCTTGATTTCTGAGAGCTTTGGGTTTTTATAGTAGTGCAAAACCGACCTTTGTTTTCTTGGGGAAGAAGATCTTTCCTTATAGGGAGGACCTTCATGTATTTTACGGGATTTTTCCCATATAGAGATTTCATTGACTAGGATTAATTGTAGGGCGCAAGACGTTTCTATTTGAGGTTTCTTGGAGACCACTTAAGCCACGTAGGTGCCACGTGGCCTTGATATTCGTCCCCCTTGTGTCCGTATAGCCAAAATCCACCCACTATGGAGGATCCATGCATCTTGTATATTCTCCATCTGGCATATTAATCCATCGTCTTGTCCTTATGTTTTGATCATCCATTATTTCAGTACCATCACCTATCGAAGGCTTATTGGACGAGTCCGTCTACCTTAATTTTATCCTCTTCAATCAGAAACAAGTTTGTAACTAAGAAATAAAAGAAAACAATAAACATATGAAAAAAGGTCCAAGTTACGTACAACTTATTTTAGTCATAAATTCACTGCTATTTTAAGGGCTTTCTGTCTCTTCTAGAAGGAGCCAGTCAAACTCAAGCAAACTATCAGAAAAGTCTTACCAAAATGTTCTCGAAGGGCAAGTTAGAAATGAGAAGTTCAAAGTTTTGAGAAACCAATATCAGAAAACAAATCTGTATAAAATTTATCTCCTCAATACTCATTTTTCTTACCACAGTAGCTTCATACAAATTTGACCTATGTGAAATTTGACTCATAGACTCTCTTCTTTGCAAGATGGAGACTGGAGAGAATCTACATTTATGCTTAATTATTGGAGATTCTAGCCTTTTGCCCTTAATTTTTAAAAAATTTAGCAATATGCCCCTTTTTCGAAACTATATAGGGATATGCCCCTGTTTCGATACTCGATTACCTTAAAATCGAGTTTCATTAAAATACTCGATTCGTAGAAAATCGAGTTATTTCAAATAAAACTAAAAAAAAGAAAAAAAAAAAAGCATGGAACTCGATTTTAGGGAAGTCGAGTTCCAAAACGCCACTATAGGGCTTTAAAACGTCACTATAGGGCTTAAAAACGCCACTATAGGGCCCCTTGAACTTGGTATGGGGACTTATAAAAAATTTTTGTAGGAAAACGCTGCTATAGGGCTCTAAAACGTCACTATAGGGCTTAAAAACGTCACTATAAGACCTAAAAACATCACTATAGGGCACCCAGAACAAAGCGATTACACTTATAAAAATTTTTGCAGAAAAACGCTGCTATAGGTCCTTAAAACTTCACTATAGGGCTTACAACCACGACTATAGGGCACCCTGAATATGGGCCAATCACACTTCTAAAAAAATTTGCAGGAAAATGCCGCTATAGGGCTTTAAAACGTCACTATAGGGCTTAAAAACGCCACTATAGGGCTCCCTAAATATAGAGCAATCACACTTATAAAATTTTTTTTTGCATGGAACTCGATTTCCTGAAACTCGAGTTCCATGGAAATTTTTTTTTTTTTTATATTTTTTTTAAGTTTGATCAGGCATAACTCGATTTTCTACAAATCGAGTATTTAATTGAACGCGATTTTAGGATAATCGAGTATCGAAACAGGGGCACGCTCCTATATAGTTTGCAAACAGGGGCATGTTGCTAATTTTTTTTCAAAATTAGGGGTAAAGTGCCAGAATTCTCCTTAATTACTTGCTCTTTAAAGCAACCGAATGTTGGTGGTCTATTTAATTGAATCTCATTTATACTACTATATATATGTCAGTATATTCAAAGGAACTTTTTACTGGGTGTGTATAAACAATGAGGCAATTTATTTTTGAGAACTTCATAAACATAAGTGAACATATAAAGAATTTGAGAAATTAATGTGAAAGTTTGTTTGTTTTGTGTCATGCAGCCCATGAACATTAACAAAGCAATTGAAGAAACTGAATGGTAAATCTGGAGTTGTTACCTTGTTGTAGACACGCTGAACCAGTTCCTCATAGCTGACATTCAAGGCCTTGAATTCATAGGGCAGAGTATAAGGCAAAATGTTAAGCACCTCTTTGAAAACATCAATGCACCAACCATCATATTTGGAATTATCTAGGTAATTCCCAATGTAGTCAACCTTTACTAAATCCTCAAATGAAGTTCTACAAGGAACTACAATTTTCAATGGATTTTGTTTAGTAGGCATTGCCCAACCCTTTGGAACTCCATTTAGAAATCCAGGCCAAATTACTGGACCTGCAATTTTCTTTGTACTATTTTTCATCTCAATGCTTTCTGAGAACACAGACTCTGGCATCCAAAAGTATAATTCTTCATATCCCTTCCTTACGACATTTACTATCCACAATATAGGAGTTTGTAGCAGCTTTTCTGCTTTGAAATGTATTTGGCCACTTAAACCAGGGAAACTGCTTGATAGTATATTTTCTAACATCATCTTTTCGCTAATTGTGTTACTAATCTTTCTCTCTATGGCCTGTGAAATTGTCATAATACTACCATATGCTTTTAGAGCATAAATTTCTGGTTCGTGATTTTGTTCCGTGGGATACTTGGTTTCAAAAAATTTTGTGAACTGATCATAGAAATCCTTATAAGAATTACTACTATTCGAATAGTAGGTCTTGATTCCCAAAGCACCTTCCATCGAGGAAAAAAATGTGTTATTAACAAAGTCTAGGACAATAGCAACACTCTCTGGAATTATCCAAGCTGATTCTCTACCTATAAGTCCTACTTTCTTAGCTTCTTTGAACAAATGAGATACCATTGTTATTGATGACTGAAGAACAATAAAAACTCGAGATTGTGCTGTTAACTGTAGTTTCAAAAGCTTATCAAGAACAAACCCCCCTGCATTAGGGAGAGAAGAAATTGGTGGAAGAACCAAATGGTACTCAATCTCTGAATCAACCTCCTGAAGTGCCTCGGATAGAAGGTCTAACATTCCTGAGTCACTGCCATATGCATCATCTTCATATATTACTATAACCTTTTTCCAGTTATAGGTTCGAACAATTTCTGCAATGCATTTTATCTTCGCAGAATCATTGTTAGTCATTTGAATCAAGAATGGCCAACGATGTTGCATAATTGGTGAGGTTATAGCCGGAGTTGTGAATGAAAGAACCAGAACATTAGCTTTGTTTCCAATTTCAGCTACTAATGCTGCTTCCTCCCACTTGTTCTTGCCAATAAGCACTTCCACTTTCTTTTCTTTAATAGACCAGCATAAACAACTTGAAGGGGTCTAGTGGCGACTCTAGGAATTTTGTCCAGGGTATTCCTATTCCACTTTGAAAACATTTCGAGTAATTTCAGTCTGTTTTGGGACGTTTTGGTAAATACTGGCTGAAATTCAAGATTTGGCCAGCATGAAGTTTGTGCTTAAAAAAAAAAAAAAAAAAAAAAAATTCTTAAAACCAAAACAAATTTGCATTTTGTACACCGAAAAACCTCAAAAGGAAAAAAAAATGAAAAGAAAAGAAATGAACAAAGGTACATGTACAATAAACTATAAGTTCATTTGAAATATTAATAAAATTATTAATTATTGTTGTTTAGTTGTTTCATAAATTTTTTTTTTCTTTTATAAACTATAATTTGTTGTATTTTTGTTTCATTAATTATTAAATTATTAATTGTTGTTTAGCGTAACATAATTTAACTTGTTTGTCTTTTATAATGTATTAGTTAATTAAATTATTAATTTTTGATGTTTAGTTGCTTCATTAATTTTTTTTACTAACTACTAGTAGTCTAGCACACACCCCACTGTGCATTAGCACACACTAGCACACACCTCATGTGTGCACACACCCTTGCCTCTACGATACTGTACAGGAGGCTATTTTGGTTTAGCTAGAGAAACGAAATATTTCGGTATCGGTTAATACCAGTGTACCGTTTTGAAATTACCGCTAAATATATATATATTCTCTTAAAAATTTTATATATTCTCTTAAAAATATAAAATGATTTTAAAGTCTGACATAATAATTCCTTTAAATATTAGTAATAATTATGGTTGTATAATAATTTTTTTTAAAGAAGAGTTGTAGTTTAATAATATTACCAAGTAAAAATCAAAAGAAATAAAAATCAATGTGCAAAAGTTAAAGCTAGGCACGTGGGTGGTTGGAGATAAGCTTGAAAATTTTGAATTGACACATTTAATGACTCTAATATTCACGTGGGGAGTGGGACTCTAGTGTACAAAACAATACACGACAATTGGCATTCAAAACTAGAAATACCAAAGAACAGAGAAGCGGAAAAGTTGAAGAAAAACAGAGAATGGAGAAGAAAAGGCGAGGAAGAAGAAGCTGAAGTAGGTGGGGAGACTGCGATTGACCAAATGGAAGTGGCCGGAGACATGGAAGTGACCGGCGATGTGGTGGTGAGTGGCTGTGATGACAAAAACTGATGATTTTGGCCCTTTTTTTTTTCTTTTCAAATTCTCTGTTACAATTTTTTTATTTTTTTTATAGATTTTACTTCAAAATTTGTTTGGCATAAAAATTTTAAAGGTATTCCTGATATTGCTTGAGGGTGTTCCTATTTGTTTTTAAGGATAAACAAATAAAAAAAATTTAATTTTTATATATAAATTTTTTTTTTATTTTTTTCAAGTCAGGGTGTTCCTAGGAACACCCTGGACTCTGAGTAGCGTCGCCACTAAAGGGGTCTGTCCCGGGGTCCTAGAAATGGACAAACAGCTTGTGATCAGTCTTTGAATGGTTGTTGAAGTTTCCAACAGTAAGTTCCATAGCTGTTTTTTCTTCTTTCCCAATCGGGAACTAACATCAATGATGGCACCAATATTTGTAACTTCGCTAGTCGTTTCTGCAGCTTCATCTCCATGAGTGAGTGAAAGAAGAAAGGATACTAGAATGAGAAAGAAGAGGCAAAACTTTGTAACTGTTTTACCGGTAATGAAAGGAAAAACCATTCTAAGAACTTGATAACTGTGTTCACCCAAAAAGAACAAAAATAAATACTAAAATAAAGTAAAACATAGAAACAAGAGTCTCTTTTAAATCTTTGATGGTTTTTAGACCCCTTAAAACACAATTGGATTAACCTAGGTAATTAGCCAGGTTGTTACTTAGTCCAATTTCACAAATCTAGGTTATCACAATTACAAAGATCATATCATGCAAAGCAACAGAAAGATAAATAACACAAAGATATAATCACCTAGGAAACCAAACTGGTAAAAACCTAGGGAGAATTTGACCTAGCTATCCTCAAGGTAAACTTGAGTCCACTATCTTGAAAGAATCGAAGTTCATACAATAAGACTTACAAGCCCCCACGCTCGACTTCTTATTGCTACCCACTAGTAGAACTTACTGACACGACCACGTGCAAGCTCTGAATCCATGGACTCCTTTTTTTTTTGGATTCACCACCAGATACAAGCACTCCCGCTTGTGTTTTCTTTAAGCTTCAATGGCAGAAACCGAGTTGATCATCAAGGTGTAGATAAATCTTCTCCTTGAAAACCCTAAGTTTGTGTAAAGAAAAGCTCCTCTAGATCTCACAAGAGATTTACATAAACCGCAATATGAGCAACACTAAAACTTGGCTAGGGTTTGCCTTTTATACTTAGGACAAATTAGAAAACCCTAAAACGTTTTAAACAACTAGGACTGAGTTGGAATTCTACAGAAAAAAAACATTCTACCCAAGCTTCGATCAATCGAGCCTAAGCTTCGATCGATCAAGCCAGACCGGAATGCATTAATCTTTTCTGCATTAGATCGATTCCAACTTTACATAAATACACAACTTTGAGCAAGACTAAAATACTTATAAACACATTGTTTTGATCATGGTTTGCTAACAATACACATTAGAGTTCTAAATACATAAATACCTAAGCCTTTAGAACCTAACAATCTTAATTACAACAAATATTATATACGAACATGGTTGGATAATATTCAATATACGTAAAAGCGTGTAAGGGAAAATGAAGATTGACTGGTTTTATATCATTCAAAATATCAGCTACGAATGTTGGAACAAAATTTTTGTTTTTCAATGTCTTTAACTTTGGTGCCTTTGACTAGACTAATTCAATCTTCAAAAAAAATAAAATAAAATAAAACCTCGATTCTGTGCAGGGAAAGTTGGCATCATGGAAGATGTTATTTTGACTTGTGATGTCGAAGAAATTCATTACAAAATAAATTGTTTAATTGCTCCTAATAGGACCAATGATACATGTTGAAAGTTCAAAAACGTGTATAAACACCTTTGAACGTTTAGACCCTTAAATTACAACTTAACCAATCCAAGCAATATGTCAAACAACTAGTGTGCGGAAACTTAACATATGCTATAATATGAAATTGGTAAAAACTATCTAAGTCGAAACAAAACACAATCCACAGCAGATAATAAAAAGGCAAAGATAGAGAGGAAAGAAGATGCAAACACAAGGACAACACGCAATGTGTTATCGAAGAGGAAACCGAAGCCCTCAGCGTAAAACCTCACCGCCGCCCTCTAAGTGGTAAACAATCCACTAGAAAATACAGTTGGGATACATGGACAGCAATAGACCCTCCAAGCCTAATCTACCCAGTGCACCTAAGCCCTCCAAGCTTCTTGCTCCAACGAGATTGCGCCAAACCTTTTTCTTTTCTAGCTTCCCGGATTCCGCTACTAGACCGTAGCATCAACCAATGAAGATTGGTTCCTTCCTAACTACTTCCCAGAAATCCAAACAGCTCTCTCACAGTAATGATAATGGTGAGAATCAGGTTTGGTATAATGCCTCTCAAGGATTTGACAATGGAGAGAAAGAGAGTTGAGGAATTTGAAGAGACTCTAATGTATAGATTGTGGGTGAATCAATCTTGTTTTTCTTTAGGGTTTCTCTCTCAAAATTCTCTCTGGAAGCTCTCTCACAATCGTGGGTAAAAGGGGTATTTATACTGGAGTGGGAGAGGAATGTGAAACGTCAGGTTTAACAAAACAGGGGTGGCTCGCAGTTTGACCTCGCGGCTTGACTAAGTAGCGAGATCCAGTCGCGAGATAACTGTATGGCCAGTTGTCCTGTTTTGTCCTGTAGTGCTCCAGCTTATATGACTGTTCACCTTCTAGCATGCTTGGCACGTGTGCTGCGTCTGGTGGCTTGAAGCCACGAGTCACCCGCGAGGCCCAACCGCGAGTCTCTATTTTCTTGCACACTCTTGAGCAATCTTCACTCTATCTCACTCACTACCCTTACATCAAACCCACCTAAATAAAGGGTTACTAAATGCTGAATTACAAGCAAATTTGGCACGGAATAAAGTTAATTAGATGGTTGAATAAATTCAACCTTACAATCTCCCCCTTTGGCCATTCCGTGACAAAACCCTAAAACAGACTCTAGACTTATCATGTGAGTTAGGAACAGTTGAACAAAACTCACTCACACCTAACTCTAGAAGCTTTGAAGCACTTGAATCATATGAACATAAGACTCCTGAAACACAACAATATACATTGATCATTGTTAAGCAAAAAATCGTAAAATGCATATGAAACAGGTAATAAGTGATCAAGCAAAGATGGAGTTAACAAACGAAGCATGGCTTGATCAACCAAGTGAACACCACAAGGTAGTGATCACAGTGCTCATTCACACTTGGAATGAACACAAGGACATACAAGTTAACAAGCACAAGGCAAGATACTTGTATGCTCAACACTCAACCAATGCATAATACACAAGGTATATGCATCTAGGAACAATCCTACAAGGGCACAAGAGTGACAGTACATAAATCAAAATGCAAGACATTTATCATTAAAGTACTGATTTCAACATAGCATAAAGGCTGCAATAAGCAAGGTACATACCATAAAGCCTACAAACTATGTATAAATCTTTAACCCTAAAAGCTTACAAAAGCACATGGGTAAAAAACACATAACATCCTGAATAGCAGTTTACAAAACACAATATATCAACTTAAAGTGAAAACTTAAACTAAAGAAGAATGTAAAGACACTCCCCCTTAGGTAATATCCTCCCCCTCTGATCTTGCCTATCACTCCCCCTTTTTGTCATGGAATAGGCTATTCATCCTCTTCCAGCTTTCTCTGAATTTGATCCAATTGAGTTTGAAAAGAAGTAAACTTCATATCCCATCAAGTGCTTTGATGGTCTAGAGAAGCTGTGAGTCCAGACATCTTTGTATTCAACTCGTAGACAGAGGATACAATGCGATCAAGTTTCTCATCTAGAGAGAGAGTGCTGAAATGAGAGCCACTATGAGATGTAGAAGTTTCTGGTTTGGCTCTCTTCCGACTATGTCCAATGCTTGCATTGAATGTACGCATGTTGATTGGACTTGGTTTTGAGATAGGAGATTCATCTGCCGTTGGATAAATTCCTTTGAGCTTCAAGGTCCGTGAAATGAGACTGCAGAAAGGAACGTATATCCGAGACTCAATTCGAAGAACCGTTTTGTGCAGAACATGAAAGATATGAGCACAGATGTCTATTTCCACATCAGAGATTAGATCATGAAGAAACAAAGCACATCCGAGGTTCATATACCCAGTGCTTGATAAAGGGTACAAATTGTGAAACATCACAATTGTAAGCACTCTCAGTTTTGGAGAAAGAGAAAACACTGATGGATTTTCCATTGGGTGAGAACTCCAAGTCTTGACCGAGACTTTCTTTGAGAAGCTCCTCATTAGGACAGAGATCATCATAAACTGGTGAATGTCAAAAAATTGGTCTGTTGATGTGAAGGATTTCTGCCAGATATGCAGGAGAGACAGAAAAACTCTTTTTCCGAACCCAGCACTTAAGTTCATCTCCTTCCACAATTGCGTTAGCATAAAATTCTTTTACCAACTCTTCATACGTGTCATCCAGATCAGAGAGAAGGTAATTCCAATCCTTGTGAGCAAACCATTTCGGAATGTCAGTGTCATGAAGTGAGGACTGATCCAAAGCTCTTTCTAGTAATGGTGTGGCATGTAGAAAGTAATTCTCATAAGACTGATAGGCTGCATATGATCTGAACTTGTTGGGATTGAATCTCTTTGATGAAGAGCGAGTCCCTTTTGTTTGAGGTGGGTAATCATCAACATCAATTACGGGTTCCTTCCCTTTGGAACTACCTCCTTTCACAGCAGCTTTCTTGAATGGTGACATAACTAGTCTGTATTATGAACAAGGGAAATGGCAGAACACAATCCAACAGACTTTATTAGCAGTGGGTTAGTGGAAAATAGGAATAATGAAGAAACCCTAATAGCTGGATGAAAATGACCAGAAAATAGCAAAGAGGGACATAAATGGCCCAAAATGAACTACACAGTAGAGGGGGTCAAAATAAAACCACACAAACAGCTGAAAAAGCACCCACATTTAACAACACATCAATAGGATACCACACAGAATCATTTTGAAACAATACACCAACAGTAGATCAGACAAGATGATAAACCAAAAAATAGCAAACCCTAACTAAGCACAAGATGAAGTACAAAACCATCAATTTAGAAATAGCTCAAAACATAAACAAAAGCTTCCATAAGCAAAGCATGGACAAAGAGTAATAGCAGAGCTAAAAACCAATCTCAAAAACACAATCCAATGCGAATAATCCATAGGGAAAACCATAACAACAAGTAGAATAGAATTCAAGACAGAAAAACCATACATGTTACTCGATGATTTTGACCTGAAAAGAGGCAAAAATGGAGATCGAAAATGAAGGCACGATGTGAATGGTTAAGAGCAGATGAGAAAGACAATGAACAGTCACAAAAAGATCGAGGGAAAAACAAAAAAGTTTAAAAATTGCCCCTGTATTTCCAAAAAACGCGATTTTTGCGACTGAAACGAGTCGCCGAAAAGTCGCCAGATCAAGCTGCCAAAACACTTAAGGACAAAAATTTGAAAAAAAATTTCTAAGTGTTTTTCGCGACTGGAAGGTCTACCCGCGAGTGAGTCGCGAGCTGAGCCGCGAAAATCTCTGAGTAAACCCCGCGACTGGACCTTCCACTCGCGAACAACTCGCCAAAAATGACCCACGAAGATGCGACTGAGGCACGCGACTTGACATACCCGCAACTGAGCCGCCAAAACAGGGCAAAACTGGATTTTTGAAATTTTCAGATTTTTCAAACAAAATACTTTCCAAAAACACCTAAACCACTCAAAAATCTTTTTGTGCTTGAATTAACAAAGATTGAGCATGTGAAAACACATTTCATCAAGTACAATCACACAAATGAATATGGCATTTATTGAACATAAACTTGTGTGTTGTGTGTGGATATCAACAATAAGATAGTCCTTCGTCTAATGTGAAGTTTCAATGATCAATTCAACCAAGGCATACACAATTAGCACCAGATCATGTGACCTATCTCAATTATAGAAATATGTATATATGACCTCCCACACAACTTGATAACACAACTTGGAGCTTAACATTTGACTCCACTTTCAATCATAACATTTGATCTTTTTGATCTTTTGAGGCAATCATCTCTCATTGTGAGAGTGATATATGACATTTCACTTTAAAGAACAAGCCTTTGGCTTTTTGAATAAACATTCACTTTAATATAAGGTCGCTTACCCTTGTTTTTTAGTCAAATACTAGAATGTGCGACAGGCTTTTGCAGCTCAATATCTCTTTTCATTTGGAGATTTACATTTGGTGAGCTCTTTTTAGCAAAACAAAAATAAAGAGTGGGAAGATATATAGACACAAGTCTATGCATGTCTCAAGATCAACAAAACCATTTACTAATCATTCATAACAAGTTTGAAGATCTATTTACAACAATCACAGAGATTTCAAGATTTCTCCCACAGAGATATGAGTGCAAAGAAACAAGCAATGCTCGAAAATGCACAAAGCCATTAGCACAAAGGTACAAGGCAAAACAAGTTTTGAGACAAAAACTCAACAATGTCAATCAAGCTTTTTGATTTTCTAATTTTTATGTGATTTTTGGATTTTTGACATAAAAGAAGAAAATGATTGAACAAACATAGAAAGAAGCAACAGTATACACAAATGGACAAACAAATAATAAACATGTTGCACAAAGAGCTAACAAAGAAGTGTGTGCCCCAACACAAACAAACTTATCATATTATAAATATGTGAAGCACACAACACACAAGAGAGTCAAGGAATTGTACCAACACCAATGGTCTTACGGAGTGATTCAAACCGTGGACCATCGAGAGGCTTGGTGAAGATGTCCGCCTTTTGATTGTCGGTGTGTATGAACTCAAGACACACAACTCTTTCTTCTACCAAATCCCGAATGAAATGGTAACGTATTTCTATGTGTTTAGATTTTGAATGCTGGACAGGATTTTTGGAAAGATTGATGGCACTGGTGTTGTCACAGAAGACACACATCGTTTCTTAAGGAATTCCATAGTCATGAAGTAATTTCTTCATCCAAAGAAGCTGAGTGCAGCAACTTCCAGCAGCGATGTATTCTACTTCAGCAGTAGATAGAGACACGGAATTCTGCTTCTTGCTCATCCACGAGACAAGATTGTTACCAAGGTAGAAACAGTCACCTGAAGTACTTTTCCGATCGTCTACACTGCCAGCCCAGTCAGCATCTGAGTATCCAACAAGACAAGCATTTGAGTCTTTTGAATACCACAGAACATAGTTTGAAGTACCATTCACATATCGAATGATTCGCTTAGCAGTAGTCAGGTGAGATTCCTTCGGATTAGCTTGGTACCTGGCACAAACGCCAACACTGAAAGCAATGTCCGGTCTACTGGCTGTAAGATAAAGCAAACTCCCTATGATACTCCTATACAATGTAGGACTTACTTCGACTCCAGAAGAATCAACATTCAGTGTAGTGGATGAGCTCATGGGAGTGGAGGCATGTTTTTTGGAGTCTAGTCTAAACTTCTTGACAATGTTTCTGGCATATTTCTCTTGAGATACAAATATACCCTTCTTCTGTTGTTTGACTTGAAGACCCAAGAAAAATGTGAGTTCCCCCACCATACTCATCTTAAACTCCTTCTTCATCTCCTCAAAAAATTCAGTAGCACAATCTTCGATGGTTGCCCCAAACACTATGTCATCAACATAGACTTGTGCCACAAGGAGATAATCTTTATCATTTTTGACAAATAGAGTTCGGTCGGCATACCCTTTTTTGAAACCTCTATCTAGAAGATAATGTGTAAGACGATCGTACTAGGCTCTAGGGGCTTATTTTAAGCCATAAAGGGCTTTCTTCAATCTTAATACATGATTTGGAAAATGAGGGTCCTCAAATCCTTTTGGTTGCTCAACAAATACTTCTTCATTTAGATATCCATTCAGAAATGCACACTTTACATCCATTTGACAAAGTTTGAAATTCAAAGTGCACACAATGGACATGAGGATTCGAATGGATTCGAGTCTTGCCACTGGAGCGAAAGATTCATCAAAATCTACTCCTTCTACTTGAGTGTATCCTTGAGCTACTAACCGAGATTTATTTCGAATTATCTCTCCATCTTCATCAGTTTTGTTTTTAAAAATCCATTTTGTGCCTATAACATGAACGTTCTCAGGCCTTGGAGCAAGTTCCCACACATCATTCCTCACAAACTGATTCAGCTCTTCATGCATTAACTCAACCCAATTCTCATCTTGAAGAGCCTCTTCAACCCTTTTTGGTTCAAACTATGCAAGATAGCAGTGATATGTTACATGATTGGCTAGCAAAATGTTTCCTTTCCTGAGGCGAAGACCGTCATCAAGAGATCCTATGATGTTACTTTCTGGATGATTCTTGATAACTCTTGAAGATGGCCTTTTTGAAGTGGAAACTTCATCGCTTCGAGAGATAGGAGGATGAACTTCCGGAGGAGTAAGAGGACTTGATGTTCTAGACATCGATCTCGTTTCCATTCTTGGGTTGATGGGAGTCGATTCTACTTCTGGTATAGGTTCTTCACCTTGTATATCCAAAGCTTCTACCTTAACATTGGGCTCTTTGGTGCTTGGCCCTTCTACATCATCAATCATTTCCCCCTTAGATAAGGCATCATCAATCTTGACATTTATGGACTCTATCACAGTCTTTGTTCTCTTGTTAAACACTCTATATGCTCGACTTGTAGTAAAGTACCCAAGAAAAATACCCTCATCACTTTTCGCATCAAACTTCCCAAGATTCTCCCGATCATTTAGGATATAGCATTTACTTCCAAACACCCGGAAATACTTCACTTTAGGCTTCTTCCCATTCCATATCTCATAGGCAGTCTTCTTTGTACCAACTCGAAAGAAAATCCTATTGCCAATGTGACACGAGGTGTTGATAGCTTCTCCCCAAAATTTTTGAGGTATTTGCTTGTTAAGCAACATGACTCTTGCCATCTCCTAAATCACACGATTTTTTCTCTCTACCACTCCATTTTGTTGTGGAGTTTTGGGAGCTGAAAATTTTCTTTTAATTCCATTCTTCTCACAGAAGGACTCGAATCTTGCATTCTCAAATTCCCTCCCATGATCACTTCTAATTTTGGCAATCAGAATCCCTTTTTTGTTTTGTAGTTTCTTGTACAGAATCTCCAACCTCTCACATGCTTCTGATTTTTCTCTAAGGAATTCAACCCAAGTGTATCTTGAGTAGTCGTCCACAATGACCATAATGTATCTCTTCCCCCCTAGGCTTTCAGTTCTGGTGGGCCCCATTAGATCAACATGAAGTAATTCCAAGCACCGAGAAGTGGCAATCACATTCACCTTGTGATGACTTGCCTTAGTTTGCTTCCCCATTTGACACGCACCACAAACAGTCTTCTTCACTTTTCCAAACTTAGGAAGTCCCTCGACTGCTTCAAGTTTGGAGACTTTTGCTACTTGTTTGAAGTTGGCATGCCCAAATTTGTGATGCCACAGCTCCAACATATCTACACGAGCACTTCTACACGATATGGGTGCTGTGGGAACTATTCCATAATAGTTATCTGTAGTCCGATTTCCTTCCAAAACCTGAATCCCCTCTTCATTGATGATCAAGCATCCCTTCTTAGAGAATTGTACCAGGAAGTCATCATCACAAATTTGAGTGATGCTCAGCAAATTCGCCTTTAGCCCTTTTATGTACAGCACATCTTTCAACAGCGGCAAACCAGGTATCTCAATGGTTCCTTTGCCTAGGACTTGAGCATGACTTCCATCACCAAAGGTCACATAGTCATCAACCTTTTCTTTGAGTGTCTTAAACAGTGACTTATCCCCTGTCATATGGCGAGAACACCTACTATCAAGATACCACAAACACGCATTAAACACCTTCAATGAGGTATGCACAAATAGGTTCACATGTGACAAACATTCTTGACCTTCAAACACAAATTCATCATCAGTTTTCATGCTTCTTTCAGATTGATTTTTCATTTTCAGATTCTCAATCATCTCACACAACATTCTATTCTTTCTTTTATATTTCTTAATCAATGATTTAGATTCAGATATGCTACTGTGTAAGACATGATTCTAATTTTCAAGATATTCCAGCATGTGAACAAATACTCTAGCATGTTTCTTAGTTTTTAACAACTCTACGAGATCATTAGTAAAACACCTTTCAGACATATGCATAGAGTCATTTCCACAAACACTTAAGCTACAATTCAGCATGGTATTTTCCATAACAATAACCACAACACAGGGGTCTAGGATCACACTTAGGTAATGAAACCAATAGCAGTGTACCCGCTCTAATACCAATTGAAAGTTCAAAAACGTGTATCAAAAACGTGTATAAACACCTTTGAACGTTTAGACCCCCAAATTACAACTTAACCAGTTCAAGTAGTATGTCAAATAACTAGTGTGCGGAAACTTAACATATGCTATAATATGAAATTGGTAAAAACTATCTAAGCTGAAACAAAACATAATCCGCAGCAGATAATAAAAAGGCAAAGATAGAGAGGAAGGAAGATGCAAACACAAGGACAACACGCGATGTGTTATCGAAGAGGAAACCGAAGCCCTCGACGTAAAACCTCTCCGCCACCCTCCAAGCGGTAAACAATCCACTAGAAAATACAGTTGAGATACATGGACAGCAATAGAACCTCTAAGCCTAATCTACCCAGTGCACCTAAGCCCTCCAAGCTTCTTGCTCCAACGAGGTTGCGCCGAATCTTTTTCTTTTCTAGCTTCTCGGATTCCGCTACTAGACCGTAGCATCAACCAATGAAGATTGGTTCCTTCCTAACTGCTTCCCATAAATCCAAACAGCTCTTTCACAGTAATGATAATGGTGAGAATCAAGTTTGGTATAATGCCTCTCAAGGATTTGACAATGGAGAGGAAGAGAGTTGAGGAATTTGAAGAGACTCTAATGTATAGATTGTGGATGAATCAATCTTGTTTTTCTTTAGGGTTTCTCTCTCAAAATTCTCTCTGGAATCTCTCTCACAATCGTGGGTAAAAGGGGTATTTATACTAGAGTGGGAGAGGAATGTAAAACGTCAAGTTTAACAAAATAGGGGTGGCTCGCGGCTTGACCTCGCGGCTTGACTAAATCGCGAGATCCAGTCGCGAGATAACCGTATGGCCAGTTGTCCTGTTTTGTCCTATAGTGCTCCAGGTTGCATGACTGTTTACCTTCCAGCATGCTTGGCATGTGTGCTGCGTCTGGCGGCTTGAAGCCGCGAGTCACCCGCGAGGCCCAGCCGCGAGTCTTTGTTTTCTTGCACACTCTTGAGCAATCTTCACTCTATCTCACTCACTACGCTTACATCAAACCCACGTAAATACAGGGTTACTAAATGCTGAATTACAAGCAAATTTGGCACGGAATAAAGCCAATTAGATGGTTGAATAAATTCAACCTTACACATGTCAACATTTTAAGGATGTTTTTTTTTTTTTTTGGTTGTTGTTGTTGTTTATATCTTTATTACGAAAAACGAAGGAGAAAACAAACAATAGAGGGAAATTTATATGGTAAAAAACGAAGGAGAAAACAAACAACAGAAGGAAATTTAATCATACCATATGAATGGGTTTTAGAGCATCCACATTTAGCTTATAACTTTCTTTTTTAAAGTCAACTTTCTATATATAAATAAGTCAAATTCTCTTCTTCTTCTTCTTTTTTCTTTTTCTTTTTCTTTTTTTCAGAAAAGAAGAAGTCAAGTTCTCTAATTTTTTTTCTTTTCTACATTTCAATTTAAGTATCTTTTTTTTTATTATAAAGTTTTGCAAAAAATTTGGTTGTAGCTTAAAGTTACAACTCCAATCATTATTTTTAAGACAAAATTTAGTTACAAAATTTGTTGTAGCCTAAGGCTACCTTACTTAATATCTTTTTATTGAAGGTGAATTTTGATAAATCCATCGTTGAATTATATTTTCTTCTTATATCCTTCATGCTTGCAAAATTTCTATAAAATTAAAGATCAATAACTATATCATCAATAAATTATTTAAATTACAAGTTTTTGTTGTTTAAAATTATACATAAAATGTAAGCTTATAGATCATATAGTAATATATCTAATTGACACAAAATTTGATACGTGCATTAAGAACATAATGAATATGCAATTTAACGGTTAGATTTTCAAAATATGTAGTAATATGAATGATATTGAGTAAGGTTGTAGCCTAATTTTGTAGCTAAATTTTTTCCTTATTTTTTTATTGGATGTGATTTTGACAAATCTACATTTGAATTACATTTTCTTCTTATATCCTCTATGCCTACAAAATTATGCATCAATCAATTGTTTAATTTCAAACTTTTGTGGTCTAAAATTATGCATAAAATATAAGTTTGTAGACCGAGTAGTTAAATTATATCCAATTGGCATGAAATTTGAAGTGTGTATTGAGACCATAAAGAATATACAATTCAATGGTTAGATTTTAAAATTATGTAGTTATGTTAATTTTTTTAGTAGAAGTTGTAGTTTTGAGCTACAACAAAGTTTGTAGTCAAACTTTGTCTATCTTGTATATATTACATATTTTTACCTCCCCAAAAATCTCTTTTTTTTTTTGGGGTTATATCTTTTCATCCTTCTGCAATATTTTAGCCTCATCAAGCTTCCCATCAGAGCACCAACAAATTACAATATTTCACCAAAAAATATCACCGATTTTCACTAACAAATAACAGAATTTTCACTGAAAGTCTTTTTATTTTCACCAACAAATCACAATTTTTTAGGTAGCCCCTCTCCATCCTCTTGAAAAATAAAATAACATCACTAGGCCTCCCTACTCAGACCAACGTATCGATGGCTAGCCTTAAACATTCTTCTAGCAACCTCCCTATTGATTTTCAATAGGGAGAAATTATAAAGTCCTCATGGTGGACAAGTGACGTGGCCCACCATTCCACTAAAAGACTCCCACCTATTTAAAATTGCTAAGTTAGCAAATTTTTTTTAAACAGAAACTAATTATTGACTCAGCAATTTTAAACAAATGGAAGCCTTTTAGTGGAATGGTGGACAAGTGACGTGATCCACTAGAGGATTGTATAATTTCTCCTCAATAGGGTCAATGACTCTTTAATATCATACCCCAAACTCGTCTACTGCATGAAAAAAACCAAGAGTTTCATTAAACTTAAAAGAAGTTCTATAATTTAGTTATTTAATATCATCATAATTATAAATTATAAATAGTCTTATCATATTTATTCTAAAATTAGATCAAATCTTACACGTTGTGCAGTTGTGCTTGTAATAGGCACTACAAAAAACTGGACCTATAGTGGTGTTTGTGAAATGCCACTATAGGCCCATTTTGTCTATATCAATAGTGGCATTTGTATAGTGGCATTTACAAACGCCACTATAGGTCTGCCCTATAGTAGCATTTATAGTGGCATTCTACAAACACCACTATAGCCAAAAACCACCAACAAAAAAAACTTTTGGGTTTCTTTTTTTTTTTAAATTGAATTACAATTTTAATTAAATTATATTTATAATTTTATTAAATTAAAAGATAAAAAAACAAAATACATAAATAAAAGAAAATACAAACACTATAACTAGCCCAACAAATTCAAAATGAAACACAAACCCACCCAAAAAAATTCAAAATCAAACACAACAAGCTCACATGCAAAAATCTCAAACAAGGAATAAACCAAAACAATTATTAATTTTTTTTTTAAATGCTTAACTGCAACTATACAACCAATGGCTTCAAACACAATAGCACTCCTTCTTCAATCACAAACCCCATAACACAATAGCACCATCTACAAATTTGAACAAAATAAACTAGCTACAACACTATCTGCAAATCCAAAACTCACAAACATTAACACCACCACAAATAAAACAAGGTAAATAAAATCAAAATGGAGAGGAAGAGAAAAGAACAAATCCGGGTGTGAAGTGAAAGAAGAGTGAAAGAAAGAAAAGAAGAAATAGAAAAGAAGAAACATGGAGGAGTGCAGGAAAAATAAAATGAAGAGAGAGAGAGAGAAATGAAGTCTGAAGGTAAAGGCGTAGAGATAAGTGGAGATAAGGGAGTGTGGGGATAGGTGGGGATAAGTGGGTTTTTTTTAATTTGAGTGGAGATAATTAATGGGGGTAGGTGGGAAAGTAGGTTTTGAATTCTTAATTTTGCAGAACCTATAGTGGTGTTTGCAGACCTACAGTGGCGTTTGCAAACACTGTTATAGGTCCCTTATTAATTTTTTTTTTTTGTCTAGTTTTGAATTCTTTTTTAACGTTTTTTTAAATTTATTTTGCTGGACCTATAGTGGCATTTGTCAAACACCACTATAGGTCTTTTTTCTCCTCTAGCCCTTATTAAAAAAAAAAAAAAATTTGCCTGTAGTGGCATTTGTCAAACGCCACTATAGGTCCTTTTTAAATTTTATTTTTTTGGTTATTTTTTTTATTATTTTTTTTTAAGACCTATAGCAGTGTTTGTAAGACCAAGAAAAGCACCACATTAGGCCCTTGTAAAACCAGGACCTATAGTGGCTTTTTAAAAACGCTGCTATAGGCACTTGGAAACGCTGCTATAGACCCATTGTTTTAAAATGCCACTAAAAAAAAGGCCACTGTAGGCACTTGTATTACATATTGTACAATGTCATTTTTCCATGCGAGTCATTATAGGTGTAAGTAGGTACATTAAAAATTTGTATTTTTTTCAGCAAAAATTAAAAATTGTTAACATAGTTTATTTTGAGTGAAAACCTAGTACCAATGTTTTAAAAGATTAAAATATTGGTCCAATTTGTAACTTAAAGTAATTTTTATTCAGAAACGATGAATTTTGATAAGTAACTTAAAATATTTTTTTGTTCACTTGCCACCATTATCTATTTTTCTAGTTGCTAACTCGAGCGATGCACGGAAAAACTATTGATTTTGAAAAAAAAAAAATCCAACAATGAGTAAATAGACATTCTGAAAAAAAAAAAAAAAAAAAAAAAAAAGAATTAATTGAAATTAATCCAAATAAATAATTAATCAACCAAAAATATAACTTTTAATAAGAAAACAAAAAATCACATGACCCTAAATAAAAAGCATTTAAGGTGAAGAATTAAGATCAACCTATTGAGACGCAAATACCAAAAACTCCAAGACTTAAAACTTCAAAATTTATAGAATTCCCAAATTCTACTTCAGAACCAAATAAAAATTTATCGTTCCCTAGGTTGGAAGACATAGGTTGCATCTTTGATTTTTCTCCAAAAAAAAATAGAGATGCTTTATCTGCCATGTACAGTATAAAAAAATAATTAGTAGAAATTTTGACCCAAAAACCAAACCCACGATTATCAACGCGAGTCTCTTTTTTTTTTTTTTTTTTTTTTTTTTGAGTCCTATCACAATTTTTGTTTTTATATAGATTATTAACATTTGAGTTTGAGTTTAAGTTGGACTTGTTAGAGAGATAAAGTTTCACTCCTTATGAAGTTTTGATTAAACAAAAATAATTTTATTTTAAAGATAATGATGAGTTTGAGTTTAAGTTAGACTTATTAGAGAGATAGAGTTTCACTCCTGGTTAAATTTGAACTAAAAATAATAATTTTATTTAAATATTGTGCTAACGTGGAAAATTGTAAAAGTTTCAGAGGTTTCGGTTATATATATATATATATATATACTAATCACTAACCCGTGCGATGCACGGATAAGCTATTAAATTTGAGAAATTAAAAATACGCTTTACTCTCCTATCTAATAATAATAATGAGTTTGGTCAAAAGTACAAACTTTATCTCACAGTGCCACTTAAAAATACACTTTTCTCATCATAAATAATGTAATAAATACAATTAGAGAAAGATTACTAAATCGTTGATTTCATTAAAAATAACATTTTGTAAATTATCTTTAGACTTGGAAATGCTCTCAAAATGTTGAAAGAACATAATATTCACTTAAATGACATGTAACCCTTTTGAAGTAATGTAAAATTCTCAATATGCTGAATTTGCTTGATAGAGGATCGCCAAATAGGAATGACACATAATTCTTGGAATTGAGCCATATGTAAACCTCTATCTAAAAATGAACAACAATTTCATATCAAAAAGTACAATATATGCACACAACAATAAGTACAAAGGAAATTGATCATGCAAGAATACATATTTTGCATCAAGTTAAGCTCATCTTCCTCTTAAAATTGAAACTTAACACAAATTCTGGTATCAAGATTCTTCGAATGTCATAAAGACCAATACCAAACTAAATAGATGGATTGTAGAGAACCAAATTCCAAGCACACAAGCTATCCTACAATTATATTTATGACAATTTGATAATCCTATTAGATCTCTAATGCTCATAATCCTTTGTTTTATTACATATAAGTAAAGTAGATAAATTTAACAGAAGCTAACTTTTTGGTCATATGCTTGCATAAGTTCAACTCATTCTCTAATCTCCCTATTAATTCATTTGTAGAAAAATTTTATGAACAGATTTTTAGACTGATAGAGAACATTATACAAACATATAAAAACAAAACCAACAATGGTTTTTATGAATTTAATTAAGAAAAAGTTATTGTTGAAAGTTGACAAAACTACAGTTGTAAGTGATGTTTTTCAAAACTGTGCATAAGCAAATAATCTAATAAACTAACAATCATTAACTACTAATTAATAAGATGGGATAAAATTTGAAAAGGATAAATTTAGTAGGAATCAAGTAATTGTAAACACCGCATATATGAATGTGAAAAGAAAAAGAAGAAAGTACAAGTAGAAATCTATCTTGGGTTGCAACAATAATGGAAATGAGCAACCACAAGTAATGTATAAATTCAAACCATAAATATTACAATATATACCTACAAATAGATATCAATAGTTATATAAATTCCATCATCAATGGCATGTTTTTTCATGAGACATATCTTTTTTTCTAGGACGCCAAAACTTAGACTAAAATCTAGTCTAAAGGAATTAAGAATGTGGAAGACATGCATATAAAGGCCAAAAAGTATTCAAGACAATCAATGTATCAGCTCTACTAATTCTTTGACTCCACAGAATTAGAAAGAACAGGTTGAGAGAGAATTTCAATTGAATCCAATACCATTCAAAGCTAAATTTTACCCCTTGGGAGTTATTAGCTTTGCCAAGATGGACTATTTATGGTAAAGAAATTGTACACTTCTGTTAGTTTTTAGACCCCTTAAAACACATTGGATTAACCTAGTTAATTAGCCAAGTTGTTACTTAGTCCAAATTCCAAATCTAGGTTATCACAATCAAACAATCATATCATGCATAGCTGCGGAAAATAAATAAGACAATGATATGATCACCCAAGAAACCAAAACCAGTAAAAACCTGGGGAGGATTTAACCTAGTTATTTTCAAGGTGAAAAACAAATCCACTAGAAAGAATTGAAGTTCATACAATAAGACTTACAAGCCCCCACGCTCGACTTCTTATTGCTACCCACCAGTAGAACTTACTGACACGACCACGTGCAAACTTCGAATCCACGGACTCCTTCTTTCTTTGGCCTTTGCAAAACACAAACACCCCAGTTTGTGACTTTGAGATCCCACTCAAAGGTTTAGTAACACAAACTCTCCTGTTTGTGACTCCAAGACCACCCTTGAAAGTTTAGATCATCAGCACCTTTGATGACAAGAGAAGGCACCAACTTCTACAATACCGGATCTTGAGATTCTTCAAGGAATAGCACCGGTAGAAGACATAAGAGAGTTTTTTAGGAACAAAACCCTAAATACAAAAGAGGCACACTCTTTTCTCTTTGAAAAGCCACATAAAAATGTGTTTAGGGTTTCCTTTATATACTGGAAGAAGTAGATTAGAAACCCTAATCCTTAATGGGCTTGAACTGTCATTTAGGTTTAATTAAAATTCTGCAGATATGACTTTCGATCGATCGAGCCTGTCTTTCGATCAATCGAACCAAACAGATTATGAAATCTTCTTCCTGTAGCTTGTATGTTCTTGAATATTGAGTTGAATCACCTTGAGCATTGTCTAATAAAACCTATAGACTCTAAGATCTATATCTAGACAAGTTTGTGTTCACGATTTGCCAATTGTTCTAAACATTTAGAACCTAACAAACTCCCCCTTTGGCAATTCGTGACAAAACTTTAATACAAAATGAAATGCTCAAATACAAGAACAACCCAATACAATAAAATGCCCAATTACATCACAAATCCCAATCTAAGACTCCTAACCTAGAAGTTGCAAGAAGAGGTAGAAGGTCTTGATCAAAATGCACCTGTCTTTTCGGAAACACTCAACAAACACATCACCGCATGTGTGGAAAGACAGACATATAAACAATAATATGGAACAAAATACAAAAAAAAAATAAAAAAAGTAAATTCTAACTCTCCCCCTAAGTTAGATACTTCAAAAAGTTTTTATATTCTCCCCCTAAACGAAACAAACAGGTCATCTATGTCTCCCCCTTTTTTGTCACGTATTGACAAAGTCTACCTAATCAGAAGGTAGACAGAAAATATATGCAACAGAGTAAGAGAAAATAGAAACAACTCCCCCTATGAAGAGCAACAACTCCCCCTAAGAACCACAAAGGTTAAAAAAAATTTCTCTCCCTATAAAAATAGGAAAAACAAAACAAGTTTTAGGAAAAACAGTTTTGGGGAAAAATAATGGAGGTGGGGATAAATAAAAAGACACAAACCAAGTTTAAAAAACTAAGTTGAGGATACACATGAAGAAAAAATATTCTCTCGTTCAATAAAATGCAAACATGGCACTATGTGACCCATAAACAGTTGCATGAGTAGAGAAAATATTTGCACATTCATCATCCATCATATCTCTTAAGAAAAATATTTTCTATTGTTCACGTATAAAAATAACATATACTAGAAAGTACATAACTCAAAAATTAATCAATCTATTTTTTGATCAAGTTGAGTACCCAATGTAGCAAAGTGTATGCATGTTATGTGTGAAAACAATGAGATATGACTGCAAAACTGCAAGATGGATACAAAAACAATGCAATGCATGTGAATCCTAAACACAAATGATGCATGAAATAAAAAATTTTGGTCAAATAATTAAAAACTGAAATTTTCAGTTTCAATCGATCGAGCATCGATCAAACATCAATCGAGTCAAGCAGACTTAAACCAAAAATTTTAATCGCAATTTCGATTGATCGAAAAACAGGTTCGATCGATCAAAATTTTGGAAAAATCAGATTTTTGAAAAACAGAGCATTTTAATGCAGAAACTCCTCAAAGCACATTGTTTTATAAAAAAAATGCATGAGTATGAGACGAAAAGTTTTTCAAAAACACTTGAATTCAACCCAGATCTTCCAAAATCAATATTTTCAATCAATTTGTCCTCAAAGCGCAAACATTAAACACATTTTGCATTAAAATCAAGGAACTTTTAATCTTGGATGGCCACAACAAAATCACACACAATATAATGTACAATGTTTAGCAAAGAGTAACTCGTGTAGTGTGTGCAACTAGCAAAAACTTGAGATACATGTGAGGTGATATGTGAATAGCAATCAATCACAAAATCTACGAAATTCATCACATAGAATTTAAAAGAGACTATCACCTAAAGAGTTATATCATATAACTCTCACATCTCCTAGAACATAAGCTTGTAATCATGTAAGTTTCTTGAATTTTGCCTCATAGTATACACACCAATTTTAATTATGTGATTTGGCATCAAGCCTAATAGTACACACCAATTTTAAGCATTAAGCAATTAAACTGAGGCTACACCTTATGTTCTTTTTGTGCATGTGCTACACTTTCTCGAGCACAAAATCTTATGATATGCACTAAGGTGTTCATGATTGGCTAGTGAACAGTAGTGAGATGGTTGTTTATGCCTTTCTCAAAAGGATCAAGTCCGACAATCAAATAACATGTGACTTCAAGATTAAGACAAAGTGATAAACATCATAAACATCTTTCCCACACAACATGCACTACAAAGCTTCAACTAGTCAAGTGCAATAAATAAACTCATCAAAGATAAACAAGGTACATAAATTTGTTATGTAAAGATAATATGACCAATCCTTGATTATAAATCCAAGATGTGAAATACAAAACACAAAAATCTTTTTGGTTTTAAAAACTATATGACCAAAAACAAAAAAGCACATATTATGCTAAATGAACAATGCAAATGCAATGCATGACAGTGCTTAACTAAGCTATAGAGGGTACACAAATAAGAAATATCAATTTCTTAACTAACCCTTGAGTACATGTACAAACTAGTACATACTCACACAAAATCAGAAATAGCTTAGCACTTATATAACACATACTATTCAAGTTTCTCCACAATGTCAAACACGTTCTAAATCAAGAGAGAGATATCATAATTCATGTAATCCTCAAGAAAAATTAGACACAAAATAAAATATTTTTGTCTTTTTGAAATTTTTCAATGTTTTTGGATTTTTTTTTTTAATAAAAAAAACCTAAAAAACAAAACAACCAAAAACAGAAACAAGACATGTCCACAATTAATTGAAAGAATTAAATCAGGGACAAGTCAACAACACTCACCTTGGAGAATCTTTTCTCACGCATCCAGCACAAGTCTTCGGCTTTGTAGGTGAAAATCCATGTGAAGCATAGTGTATTTGAGGAATTACACCAATCTTTTGAGAAAGACTAAAATCCTTCAAATTCCTTTCACAAGCCAACAAACTCAAATTTTTCAAAATAATATGAAACAATTTATATGGACTTATGGCAGGAGAAATATCATCACATATCCTAGACTGAAATACAAAATGCTTAAATTTCAGTTTATGACAATTAGGACGAATGTGACCACATACACCACAAAAGTGACAAATAGTAACAAATTTAGGAACATCAGTATTCCTAACAATAAATCTAGTCTTAGATTTTGGTTTTTGCCTCAACAAAGAACAATTTGGTCTAATATGACCAACAACACCACAAAGGTGATAGGTAGGCACAAAAACAGATTTATTGAGCTCTCTAACAGTAGGTTTAGACTTAGGTTTAGAAACTTCAACGTCGACATCAGAACTTTTACCTTTGTCTAACCTAGCAAAATAAGCATTTTCTTTATTATTTCTCTTGAAAGGAGGGATATAAACTTTCTCAGTTTTAGGCTTAAGAGAAACAGAAACACTTCTATTATCAACAGCAGACTTGGTACAAGTCAAATTTTCAATTTTAGCTTTAGATTCAACTAACTCTTTTTCCAAGCTTTTCATCTTCTCATCTTGAGAGGAAGTTTGATTTCTCAAAAATTCATTCTTTTTATTAGATTCATTTAATCTAACAACCAATTCCTCTTTTTCAAGATTAGCAAATTTTAACTCTTCCTTGAATTTCTTAGCAATTTTCATAGATTTCAATAATTCCTTACGAAGAGTTTCACAGGCATCAATAAAATCAACAGAAGCATGAGCAGACACATGATCAGAAAAACACTTCAAATTATCCATGACAACAGGGGTCAAGGATCAGCTCTTAGATCAAAAGATCTAAAACAAAAGAGCTACTTGCTCTGATACCACTTGTTAGTTTTTAGATCCCTTAAAATACAATTGGATTAACCTAGTTAATTAGCCAAGTTGTTACTTAGTCCAAATTCCAAGTCTAGGTTATCACAATCAAACAATCATATCATGCATAGCAGCGGAAAATAAATAAGACAATGATATGATCACCCAGAAAACCAAAACCGGTAAAAACCTGGGGAGGATTTAACCTAGCTATTCTCAAGGTAAAAAACAAATCCACTAGAAAGAATCGAAGTTCATACAATAAGACTTACAAGCCCCCACGTTCAACTTCTTATTGCTACCCACCAGTAGAACTTACTGACACTTGTGCTCCATGAAATCCAACCTTCTGCATAGCAACATAGGCTAGGTAGCGAAGGGCTTGCAACAGCACTAATCTTGGTTTTACAGATTGGCCCGCAATTCTACCAACCTATAAAAACAATTATGATACAAAAATTCACAATCCAAATCCAATACCAACGAATATTCATTCAAGAACTTCTTTTGATATTTTTTATGAAAAAATGAGAAACTTACCTTAATAGAGAAATGAAGAGCTCCATTAACATTTTCTAGTACATGCTTATGCAAATCTGCAACAATAGTATAGTACTCAAACTTTAAAATTAGAATTCAGTTCTTTATTAATTTAAGATATAGATATGTGGCTAAGTTTAAAATTATTCACTTTCAAAATTTAATTGATCTAATGCACATGGCCGAGTCTTAAATTATTCACTTCCAAAATTTTAATTGATCTAATGCCCTCACATAAATTAAAACCCAGCCTACTTGAATTGGTATTAAGTTTGTTTGGTTGTGAAAATACTTTGGAAGCTTTATATCAAATAAATGGTGTGCATTTATGAAAAGTGAAACTATTTTGCTTCTAGGAAGGTTAACTAAACCTGGGTTGGAGGAGAAAGATGAAGAATAAGAACAAAGAATTTATCGACTACGAAATCAGAGAAAGAAATCACATTAAAAAAATTAATTTAACAAATTCTTAGGTGTAGATTAGACTCTTATAATCTTAATTGAAACCAACAATACTCAAATTAAAAGCAGTTCAAACATTAACACTTCATAGATATCCGATGTGATTCAAACTAATATGTATTTAATTGTAGAGAGAGAAAAGAGTTACCAACTTGGAAGAGTAGGCAATACTTTACATTTGGTTACAAGTAAATAGAATAAATATACAATTGTGTTTACATTTTCAAGCTTTATCCAATGCTTTTCAAGAATCTATTTCTTCCCTTTCTTAGGCTCTTCTCTTTTCTCAACTTCTTCAAGCTACTTAATTTTTCAAAAAATTATACCAATTCATCCAAGATTTACAATGTAAAATCAAACTCTCTTAATGTCAATAAATTTCATAATAACTCCACACCGACTATTGAATTATCAAAAAAATCCAATATATCTATAATCTTCATGAAAATAAGTATTTCATTGGTCTTCATCATGAAATTCAGAAATAAATAACAAAAGAGATTAGACACACACAAAAAACCTCAATATACCCAAGTTATAAATAAAATTCTAGTACTAATTGTGCTAAGGTGGAAAATGGTACTAAATTTTTCCATATATAAATACAACATGACCTGAGACCTCAAAAGCTTATGTGAAACAAGTTTAAATGGTACTATATGGTTTTATTCAAACATTAAGAATACAAAAGCCATAAATCCAGATATTTATGGAATTTGTTTCAAGTTTATGCCAAACCAAAACTAAAAGCTGGCCTTCAAAAAACAAAACCAAAAATATACATTTAAATCCAAATTTGTTAATTGGGTGCCACTGGGTGCAGTTCACAAAGGCTTTGTAAAAAACAACATAAAAGGAAAAATAAATGTCAAAATCTATGTGGCCTACCAAACTAAAAAAATTAAAAAAATAAAATCCAAAATTTAAAATTAAAAAAGAAAGAAAGATGCAGATGATATGTAAAAAGATGAGTATTTAATAATGAAAATTAGAAGAGTGTGAGTCAAAAGGGAAAAAACATTGGGGAAGAATATAGTGACAGAATTTTGGGCACCAATGGTGAGTAAATCACAAGTGCCCATGAAAATTTCACAATTCTATTGCACCTTGCACTTATAAATGCATTCTTCACCTCCACCCCACCATTTACTAACATGGTTATAATACAACACAACAGAGAGAGACAGCCAAGAGAAAAAAGCAAAAGAGAGAGAGTAGATGTATACACAGAGCAAAGGGCCGCCAAGCGTGAAAGCTTTAGAACCTTACAAAACTATAGAAGAAACTGTATTTATAATCAAAACTATAGCGAAATAAACAATAACAAATAAAAAATAAACATAAAAAAAGAGTCAGAGTCACAGGTTCATACCAAACAAAGGCTAGACTTGAGGCATTATAGTTCATGATGTTACGGTTGGAAGAACAAAGACAACAAATAGAGAGTGAAAGCAAGAACTAGGTCTTTTAAAGGGAAGGGAAAGGTCTAGAAACCATCAAAGGTGCAGGTTCTAGGGTTTAGAATGAAGAAAATTGAGGAATAATATCTCACCTTGGGTTAAATATCCTACCTTTATTTTTTAGAAATAACAAAAACTGAATTCAACTAAATAGTTTTTTTTTTTATTATTATTAATCAAAAGTGATAGAATTTTATTGAAAATATTCCAAGTGTACAAGTTCCTAGACTCCTTGGCAAGATTAGCCAAAGCATAAATTCATTCAAGTATTGCAAAATGTAGGAATGTGTGATTAAATAATGCATATTTGTATGTTTCAAGAAGCTGCAAGGTTACCAAAAAAGTAAAAAATGGTGATGCCAATATCACATAGCACAACTTATTATTGCTAGAACTAACAATATAACAAAACAGAACTGTGACACTAAATATGAAAACAAACATAACAAATATTGCAATTTATTTATGCGATTATGCCCCAACAACATAAGTTTTTTTTTTTTACCTCAACAGGTTGCCTGAGATTGATCTTTTGTGTAGGTTGTATATGCCTAGAATCATTCACAATATTAAAAGATCACATAAAAACCCAAAACCCAAAATCCAATTCGCATTTAATTTTGGTAGGAAATTTTTTTAGGAAAATGTAAAAGATGCCTCTGTCTATAAAACTACAAATTCAGCTAAAGCAACAAATAAACCACAAACTCAAAAATTACTCATTCATATTCTCGAGAGGAAACAGTTAGGTTCTAAATGTTTAGAACAATTGGCAAATCGTGAACACAAACTTGTCTAGATATAGATCTTAGAGTCTATAGGTTTTATTAGACAATGCTCAAAGTGATTCAAGTCAAGATTCAAGAACATACAAGCTGCAGGAAGAAGATTTCATAATCTGTCTAGTCCGATCGATGGAAAGATAGGCTCGATCGATCGAAATTCGTATCTGCAGAATTTTAATTAAACCCAAATAGCAGTTCAAGCCTATTAAAGATTAGGGTTTCTAATCTACTTCTCCCAGTATATAAATGAAACCCTAAGCACGTTTTTATGTGGCTTTTCAGAGAGAAAAGAGGGTGCCTCTTTTGTATTTAGGGTTTTGTTCCTAAAAAACTCTCTTATGTTTTCTACCGGTGCTATTCCTGGAAGAATCTCAAGATCCAGTATTGTAGAAGTTGCTACCTTCTCTTGTCATCAAAGGTGTTGATGATCTAAACCTTCAAGGGTGGTCTTGGAGTCATAAACAGGAGAGTTTGTGTTGCTAAACCTTTGAGTGAGATCTCAAAGTCACAAATAGGGGTATTTGTGTTTTGCAAAGGCCAAAGAAAGAAGGAGTCTGTGGATTCAGAGCTTGCACGTGGTCGTGTTAGTAAGTTCTACTGGTGGGTAGCAATAAGAAGTTGAGCGTGGGGGCTTGTAAGTCTTATTGTATGAACTTCGATTCTTTCTAGTGGATTTGTTTTTACCTTGAGGATAACTAGGTCAAATTCTCCCCAGGTTTTTACCGGTTTGGTTTCCTAGGTGATCATATCTTGTGTTATTTATCTTTCCGCTGCTTTGCATGATATGATCTTTGTAATTGTGATAACCTAGATTTGTTAAATTGGACTAAGTAACAACTTGGCTAATTACCTAGGTTAAATCAATTGTGTTTTAAGTCTAAAAACCAACAAGTGGTCTTCAATTTCCAATCTATTTAACATGTTTTGTGAATTTTAGAATTAGAGATGATAGTTTCATATTGTTAGAAGATTATGTTTTTAATTTTTTGCATGTTGTTGAAACTATGATTTGGTGAAAACTGAAATTGATGTTATGATGATGTTTAAATTTAAATTTAAGTACATTAAATTGAATCTTAAGGCTATAGCATGAATAGAATTCAGTTTTGACATCAAGCTTTGTTTGTAATGTTCATATGTTGAATGTTTGTTCATGAAAAACAAAGAAAACTACCTTAGGAAAATTCTGGAAATTCAATTTTCGAGATTTTTGATTGATCAAAAATCACTTTCGATCGATCAAACAAGTCAGATGGTTGAGTTTGAATTTTTTAATTTTTTTGATCAATCTGGGGCACATTCAATCGATCGAAAGAAAGAAAATCAGAATTTTTTCTAAGTGTTTTCACATGTAAAAAGAATAAGACTATGTGTAATTAGATTATGCATGTTTTAAATTTAAAAACCTTTATTTTAAAACATCTAGTGGGAGAGAGATACAAGGGTTGAATCTCACGGCCTCCATTGTTGGTTCATAGTAGTGTAAAAGATATACTTTGTCTTAGCCTCTAACTTTGCATTCCATGTGCAAAGTATTTGTTTCATGGTCCTACAAGAATGAATTACTTGGTTTATAATAGTTTGATCAAACACCTTGTCTCAGCCTCAAGCTTTGCATTCCATGCGAAGGGTGTTTTGTATCATGGTACTACAAAATAAACTTGTTAAGGGGATGAAATGTGGCTACACATGGTTCTAGACAATGATATACACTAGACTAAATATTATAGTATCCTCTATGCTGAGTTCTTACTATTATTATTTAGAGGCCAAATGTAAAACAACATATTATTAGTGTTTGATAAGAGTTATCATGATAGGACTAATAATGAGAAAAGTTTCCATTCAATCATAGTATTTAATGTTCACTTTATGTTGAGGGATATTGAATATGAGATTGGGTTGTCGTTGCATATATTATATTATGGTTTTATTAAGGTTCCATACTATATGTTTATATGCTAAAATGATAATATCCAATTTACTTATTATATTCACGTTTATTGTTTTTAGATTTGAACATGGCATCATTTAGCCCACTTGTAACTATTCTTAATCAAAACAAACTGACTGGATCCAACTATGTTGACTAGAAAAGAAATTTGGACATAGTTCTCACAGCTGAAGAGCACAAATATGTGCTTACTAAACCATGTCCCAACTTTCCTTCATTAGATGCTCCGCTTGAGGAAAAACAACGATACGATCGTTGGCAGAAATCTAATGAGATGGTCAAGTGCTACATCTTAGCATCTATCTTAAATATTCTACAGCATCAAATGCAGGATGTAGAACTAGCTTCAGACATCATGCTAAGTCTGAAGGAGATGTTTGGTGAGCAAGGCTACTCTACAAGGCAAGAGACCATAAGGCAAATTTATAATACCAAAATGGCTGAAGGAAGTTCAGTAAGGGAGCATTGTCTTACAATGATCTCTAATCTGAATACATTGGAAGCTTTAGGTGCCGATATAGATGGAGAATCCCAAGTGGATATGGTACTCCAGTCACTACCGTAATCATTCAAGGAATTCAGACTTAATTACAATATGAACAAAAAGATTTACTCATTGTCTGAATTAATGAATGAGTTGGTAGCGGCGGAAGGCATCCTTGGTACTTCTAATGTTGAAGCTAATGTGGGTGAAGCTTCTACTTCTCAACCTAAGTCGAAAGGCAAGGGTAAGAAGAAGAAGAAAAAGGACTTCACCAAGCAAGGGGGTAAAAAAATTGCCTTAGGGGTTGCTGATAAAGGAAAGAAGATCAAAGGAAAATGTTTCCATTGTGGTGAGAAAGGACATTGGAAGAGGAATTGTCCAATATTCAAGGCTACCAAGAATAAAGGTATGAATAATACATTCCTTCTAGAAATATGTTTGGTACAGAATCCCACGGATTCCTAGTGTGTGGATTCAGGTTGTACTAATCATATCTGCAATTCCTTGCGGGGGTTCCAGGAGACTAGAAAGCTTAAAGAAGGGGAGTTTTTCTTACTTTGGCTGATGGGAGCAGGATTCCGGTTGTAGCTGTTGGTGTTTATAATTTATGTTTTGAGTCTAGAGTTTTAATATTGGAAGACTGTCTGTATGTACCTAATATTCGTAGGAATTTAATTTCTGCTACTTACTTAGGTAAACATGGATATTGTGTTATCCTTAAAGATAATGTTGTAATAAAGAAGGGTAAAATGTTTATCTGTTCTGGCAATATTGTGGATGGTTTTTATATTTTAACTCCTGATAAGCATGAATTATATAATTCTGAATTAGATAATGACTCTCACGTAAAATCATTGAAGAGAAAGTTTCCTTCCACTAGTGATGCATATCTTTGGCACTTGCGTTTAGGTCATATTACCTCAAATAGGATTCAAAGATTGATCAAAGATGGTCTCTTAGAGCCCATGGACTTTGATGAATTTCCAATTTATGAATCTTGTTTGGAAGATAAAATGACCAAACGACCTTTTAATGCAAAAGGTAGAATAGCCCAAGATTTGCTAGAACTAATACATTCAGATGTATGTGGTCCTATGTCAATCCAAGCAAGAGGTGGTTATGAGTACTTCATCACTTTTACTGATGATTACTCTAGATTTGGTTATATGTACCTAATGAAACGGAAGTTTGAAGCCTTTGAAAAGTTCAAAGACTTTAGGGCTGAAGTTGAGAATCAATTAGGTAAACGCATAAAGGCCATTCAATCTGATCGTGGTGGGGAATACCTTCTTGGGGATTCTAAGGATTACTTAACTAAGAATGGGATTGTATCCCAATTGATTGCACCTGGAACTCCACAACAAAATGGTGTAGCAGAAAGAAGGAATAGAACTCTTTTAGATATGGTTAGGTCCATGATGAGTTATTCAACTTTACCAATTTCTTTTTAGGGATATGCCTTAAATATTGCAATGTATCTTCTGAATTTAGTACCTTCGAAGTCTGTTCCTAAAACACCTGTAGAGTTGTGGAATAGGCGTAAGCCTAGTATGAGACATCTCCATATTTGGGGTTGTCCAGCACATGTGTTGAAAGGAAAGTTTGACAAGTTACAGTCTAAAACAGAAGTGGTTTTCTTTGTAAGGTATCCAAAAGGAACTGTTGGAGGTTTATTCTATAGTTATAAAGATAATAAAGTATGTGTTACCATAAATGCCAAATTCTTGGAAAATGACTATATGAATGATTATACTCCTAGAAGTAGAGTTGTGTTGGCTGAAATGAATGAACCTGTAAATGTACAACCAATAGATGAAACTAGGGATGATGTGAATGTATTAGATACACCACAAGATACTACTCAAGAGATGTCAGTACACAGGTGCCTTGTCATAGTGGAAGAATTGTTCGGCCTCCTATAAGATTCATAGATTTGGGAGAAACTTATGAAGCTATCTCAGAAGAGGCTGAATTAGATCCCTACACTTTTGAAGAGGCTATTAATGATATAAATGCACATCATTGGTTTCAAGCTATGAAATCTGAATTAGATTCCTTGTATTCCAATCAAGCTTGGGATCTTGTAAAGGCACCTAATGGCATTAAACTTGTTGGTTGTAAATGGGTTTACAAAAGGAAGAGAGGGATAGATGGAAAGGTTGAAACCTTTAGAGCAATGCTAGTGGCGAAAGGGTATACACAAAAAGAAGGCATTGATAATGAAGAAACTTTTTCACCAGTAGCAATGCTTAAATCTATCAGAATTCTCTTGTCCATTGCTACTCATTATGATTATGAGATTTGGCAAATGGATGTCAAGACTGCATTTCTTAATGGCAATCTTAATGAGGAAATTTATATGATGCAACCGGAAGGTTTCATAGCAAAGAACCAAGAGCATATGGTATGCAAATTGAAAAGGTCCATTTATGGACTTAAGCAAGCATCTAGGTCATGGAACATCAGATTTGATCAAGCAATCAAATCATTTGGTTTTGAACAAAATCTTGATGAACCATGTGTGTACAAAAGACATCAAGATAAAGTAGTAATGTTCCTAGTACTTTATGTTGATGATATTCTACTCATTGGAAATGATGTAGGGGTAATGTCATCAGTAAAGGTTTGGTTGTCAAGCCAATTTGATATGCAGGACTTGGGTGAGGATAATTTTAATCTAGGGATCAAGCTTTAGCGAGATCGTAAGAATAAGATGTTAGGCTTATCACAAGCTGGATATATAGATAAGGTTTGAGAATGATTTAGCATGCAAAACTCCAAGAAAGGTTTACTTCCTTTCAGACATGGAGTTCCTCTGTCTGATGACCAAAGGCCTAAGACTCAAGAGGAAGTAGATATGATGAGATAAATTCCTTATGCTTCTGCAGTGGGAAATCTCATGTATGCCATGCTTTGTACTAGACCAGATATTTGTTATTCAGTAGGCATGGTCAGCCGATATCAATCAAATCCAGGACCAAAACATTGGCAAGCTGTAAAGCACATTCTCAAGTATCTTTGGAGAACGAGAGATTATATGCTTGTTTACTGTTTTTAGAATTTGATTCCCATTGGCTATACAGACTCTGATTTTCAATCGGATCTAGATTTCAGAAAGTCCACATCAAGATGTGTTTTCACCTTGGGAGGTGGAGCCATAACATGGAGGAGTGTTAAGCAATCTTGCATTGCGGACTCCACCATGGAAGCAAAATATGTTGCTACTTGTGAAGCAGCAAAAGAAGCTGTATGGCTCAAGAAATTCCTTTCTGACCTTGGTGTAGTAAGAATTGAGCAAGTTCCCATTACTTTGTTTTGTGGCAATAGTGGAGTAGTTGCACAATCTAAAGATCCAAGGAATCACAAGAAAGGAAAGCACATTGAGAGAAAGTACCACATCATTAGAGATATTATTGCTCGCGGAGATGTGGTGGTAGCAAAGATTGAAAGTGCAAATAATCTAGCAGATCCCTTTACCAAAGCATTGCGTCAAAGGACCTTCGAGTCACATTTGGAGGGAATGGGAGTTAGATTAGTGCACAATAGTCCTTAGGGCAAGTGGGAGATTGTTAGGATTAGTGCCCTTAAATCCTATTGTATGATGTTATGTATGATATTATGTGTGACATTATGTATAACATGATGTATGACTTAATATTGTAATTAATAAATTTGTTTTATTATTATCTGAAATAATGGTAATATGAATATTTAGACATTATCATATAGTTCATGAGATGCATAGTATGTGATTTATGTGAAAAGTCACAGAAGATATAAATCACAAGTTCTTTGTAAACTCAGAATTTAGTTCGTAGTCGGTGATGAAATTGGGCGTTTCATTTGCGAAGACTATAACATATCAACTAAGATGATTTGTCTTGATCATGGAAGTGGTGACTTCTAGTTGATATGTTGATATGTTTTAAGAGTTAAGACATCTTGAACTAGACCGCTGTGAGATTTATTATTCTTGTAAAGACTATCAATTGAATAATAAATCTCACGACTTATATTTGCATGAACTCTTAATCTTGAGAGAATAATGGACTTGATCATGAAGTGTAGGTTTCTTTGATATATCAAGAGTGAGATCTAAAGTAACGGTCAAAACCTCAGTATATTGGGCAGCCACATTTAGTGTTGATGGAACATATATTCTCAAGATGGAATTCATAGTCTCTTAACGGAGATATAAAATATTCCCTTGAGATAAGTTTAATGGGTTTAGTTATTCAGAGAGCTAGGCCTAACCATTTTAGTAAGAAATTACTAAAGTATATATTTATGAATTGGATTTCATAAATATATGGTGAATAACTTAAAAGGATTAAACCGGGTACTCAAGGATTAAGATGTAGTAATTTACAAAGTCGCAGTATACATTAATGGCTTTGTATTACTACGAATATTTTATGAAGGGGTTGCATGTACAATAAAGTCTTGGGATATAATTTATAGATAAGGCCTAGAGTGCAACTATATTTATATAGTGGTATTAAATATAGTTAATGGTAACTTTGGACTTGTCAAGAGTTGACAGAAAAGACCAAGGCCCATTGGAGCTAGTGCCTTATTGGTCCCTTTTGATCCCACTTCAAGCCACACATTTAAGCCCAATTGGAAAGGCTCAAAAGGCTAGCCCAATTAGATAATTGGTTAAATACAAAAGGAAAAACGTACAGAAAAGTTTGTGTGTGTAACAACAAGTCAAATGGTGTATGTGAGTGTATGTCACTCTCTAATTCTTCCTTTGTAACCAATTGAGAGTCCACACTTCTTGGGCGTTAGTGGAATTGGAGTGAAGATTAAAAGTATTCCCAAGTGCTTCGATCTTTGTTTTGAAATTCACCGCTTCAAGGTACTCTCTCTTATACTTGAATTCTGAAATTTATATAGTGCATGTTATAGATTGTGAATGAAGTAGATCCATTTAAATTTCCGCTGTGTACATGCATATTTCCAACACCAAGTTCTTCATATCAAATTGGCTTGACAACCAAACCTTTACTAATGACATTACCCCTACATCATTTCCAATGAATAGAATATCATCAACATAAAGCACTAGGAACATTACTACTTTATCTCGATGTCTTTTGTACACACATGGTTCATCAAGATTTTGTTCAAAACCAAATGATTTGATTGCTTGATCAAATCTGATGTTCCATGACCTAGATGCTTGCTTAAGTCCATAAATGGTCATTTTCAACTTGCATACCATATGCTCTTAGTTCTTTGCTATGAAACCTTCCAGTTGCATTATATAGATTTCCTCTTCAAAATTGCCATTGAGAAATGCAATCTTGACATTCATTTGCCAAATCTTATAATCATAATGAGCAGCTATGGATAAGAGAATTCTGATAGATTTAAGCATTACTACTGGTGAAAAGGTTTCTTCATAATCAATACCTTCTTTTTGTGTATACCCTTTCGCCACTAGCCTTACTTTAAAGGTTTCAACCTTTCCATCTATCCCTCTCTTTCTCTTGTAAACCCATTTGCAACCAACAGGTTCAATGTCGTTAGGTGCCTTTACAAGATCCTAAACTTGATTGGAATACATGGAATCTAATATAGATTTCATAGCTTTGACCCAATGATGTGCATCTATGTCATTCATTGCCTCTTCATAAGTGTGGGGATCCGATTCAGGCTCTTCTGAGATAGCTTCATAAGTTTCTCCTAGACCTATAAATCTTATAGGTGGCCTAACAATCCTCCCACTATGATGAGGCACCTGTGTACTAGAGATCTTATGAGTAGTATCTTGTGGTGTATCTAATATAGCCACATCATCCCTAGTTTCAACCATTGGTTGTTCATTTACAGGTTCATTCATTTCAGCCAACACAACTCTACTTCTAGTAGTATAATCATTCATATAGTCATTTTCCAAGAATTTGGCATTTGTGCTAACAAACACTTTATTATCTTTATGACTATAGAATAAACCTCCAACAGTTCCTTTTGGATACCCAACAAAGAAAACCACTTCTGTTTTAGACTATAACTTGTCAGACTTTCCTTTTAACACATGTGTTAGACAACCCCAAATGTGGAGATGTCTCATACTAGGCTTATGCCCATTCCACAACTCCACAGGTGTTTTAGGAACAGATTTTGAAGGTACTAAATTCAAAAGATACATTGCAGTATTTAAGGCATATCCCCAAAAAGAAATAAGCAGAGTTGAATAACTCATCATGGACTTAACCATATCTAAAAGAGTCCTATTCCTTCTTTCTACTACACCATTTTGTTGTGGAGTTCCAGGTGCAGTTAATTGGGATACAATCCCATTCTCAGTTAAGTAATTCTTAAAATCCCTAAGAAGGTATTTGCCACCACGATCAGATCGAATGGCCTTTATGCGTTTACCCAATTGATTCTTAACTTCAGCCCTAAACTCTTTAAACTTTTCAAAGGTTTCGGACTTCCGTTTCATTAGGCACACATAACCAAATCTAAAGTAATCATCAGTGAAAGTAATGAAATACTCATAGCCACCTCTTGCCTGGATTGACATAGGATTACATACATCTGAGTGTATTAGTTCTAGCAAATCTTGGGCTCTTCTACCTTTTGCATTAAAAGGTCGTTTGGTCATTTTGCCTTCCAAATAAGATTCACAAACTGGAAATTAATCAAAGTCCATGGGCTCTAAGAGTTCATCTTTGATCAATCTTTGAATCCTATTTGGATTAATATGACCCAAACGCAAGTGCCAAAGATATGCATCACTAGTAGAAGGAAACTTTCTCTTTAATGATTTCACATGAGAGTTATTATCTAATTCAGAATTATATAATTCATGCTTATCAAGAGTTAAAATATAAAAACCATCCACAATATTGCCAGAACAGATAAACATTTTACCCTTCTTTATTACAACATTGTCTTTAAGGATAACATAATAACCATGTTTACCCAAATAAGTTGCAGAAATTAAATTCCTGCGAACATTAGGTACATATAGACAGTCTTCCAATACTAAAACTCTTGACTCAAAGCATAAATTAAACACTCCAACAACTACAACCGGAATCCTGCTCCCATCAGCCAAAGTGAGAAACAACTCCCCTTCTTTAAGCTTTCTAGTCCCCTGGAACCCTTGCAAGGAATTGCAGATATGATTAGAACAACCTGAATCCACACATCAGGAATCCGTGGGATTCTGTACCAAACATATTTCAAGAAGGAATGTATTTTTTATACCCTTATTCTTGGCAGCCTTAAATATTGGACAATTCCTCTTCCAATGTCCTTTCTCACCAAAATGGAAACATTTTCCTTTGAGCTTCTTTCCTTTGTCAGCAACCACTAAGGCAATTTGTTTACCCTCTTGCTTGGTGAAGTCCTTCTTCTTTTTCTTACCCTTGCCTTTCGACTTAGGTTGAGAAGTAGAAGCGTCAGCCATATTGGCATCAACACTAGAAGTACCAAGAATGCCTTCCGCCGCTACCAATTCATTCATTAATTCAGACAAAGAATAAATCTTTTTGTTCATATTGTAATTAAGTCTAAATTTCTTGAATGATTCCGGTAATGACTGGAGTATCATATCCACTTAGGATTCTCCATCAATATCGGCACCTAAACCTTCCAATGTCAGATTAGAGATCATTGTAAGACAATGCTCTCTCATTGAACTACCTTCAGCCATTTTGCTATTATAAATTTGCCTCATGGTCTCTTGCCTTGCAAAACCGCCTTGCTCACCAACCATCCCCTTCAGACTTAGCATAATGTCCGTAGCTAATTCTAAATCTTGCATTTGATGTTGTAGAACATTTGAGATAGATGCTAGGATGTAGCACTTGGCCATCTCATTAGATTTCTGCCAACGATCATATCGTTGTTTTTCCTCAGGTGGAGCATCTAATGAAGGAAAGCTGGGACATGGTTTAGTAAGCACATATTTGTGCTCTTCAGTAGTAAAAACAATGTCCAAATTTCTTTTCCAGTCAACATAGTTGGATCCAGTCAGTTTATTTTGATTAAGAATAGTAACAAGTGGGATAAATGATGCCATGTTCAAATCTGAAAATAATAAACATGAATATAATAAGTAAACTGGAAATTATCAATTTAGCATATAAACATATAGTATAGAACCTTAATAAAACCATAATATAATATATGCAACGACAACCCAATCTCATATTCAATATCCCTCAGCATAGAGTGAATATAAAATACTATGATTGATTGAGAACTATTCTCATTATTAGTGCTATCATGATAACTCTTATCAATTACTAATACTATGCCGTTATACATTTGGCTTGTAAATAATGATAGTAAGAACTCAGCATAAAGGATACTATAATATTTAGTCTAGTATATACCATTGTCTAGAATCATGTGTAGCCACATTTCATCCCCTTAACAGGCTTATTTTGTAGTTCCATGAAACAAAACACCCTCCACATGGAATGCAAAGCTCGAAGCTAAGAAAGGTGTTTAATCAAACCACTATAAACCAAGAAATTCAATCTTGTAGGACCATGAAATAAATACTCTCCGCATGGAATGCTAAGCTCGAGGCAAAGACAAAGTATATATTCCACACTACTATGAACCGACAATGGAGGCCATGAGATCCAACCCTTGTATCTCTCTCCCACTAGAAGTTTTAAAAGAAAGGTTTTTCATTTTGAAACATGCATAATCTAATTACACATAGACTTGCTCTTTATGCATGTGAAAACACTTAGAAAAATTTATGATATTCTTTTGTTCGATTGATCGAATGTGCCCTCGATCGATCGAAAATAATTAAAAAATTTGACCTTGACCACTTGACTTGTTCGATCGATACTCAATTGCCTCTCGATCGATCGAAAAACAATTCGATTGATTGACTAGCAATCGAAAATCAATCTATTTGAAAAGTCTGATCACTGTTTCACTTAATCGCTCGAAAGTGATTTTCGACCAATCGAAAATCGTGAAACTCGAATTTCCAGAAATTTTCTAAGGCAGTTTTCTACGGTTTTTCTTGAACAAACAACTAACATACAAACATGATAGTTAGAGAATGATATCAAAACTGAATTTCATTGATGCTATAGCCTTAAAGATCAATTTAACATACTTAAATTCAAATTTAAACAACATCATAACACCAATATCAGTTTTTATCAAATCATAGTTTCAACAACCATGTAGAAAATTAAATGTGTAATCTTCTAACAACATGAAACTATAACCTTTGAATGCACCACTTTTATAGCCACAAATACTCCTTTTGCCATCAATTTCTTCAAAAAGAGCTGCTACCTAATATTCATCACTTGCATCTGTCTACAATACTTGTTTGCCTGGTCTTGGAATCTGTAAGGGGGGAAGCTTTTCTGATAACCTTTTCAATTGTTGAACCGCTTCAGTGTGAGTAGAGTTCCATTCAGGAGGGGATTTCTTTAACAACTGGGCCAAACAATTCCTGTATCTGGAGACTTTTGGAATGAAATCTGACATGTAATTTAAAATTCCAAGGAACTGTTGTATCTACTTGGCACTTGTGAGCTTGTCTAGGAATTCACTCAAAGAGGTAGCTATGTGAGGCTGCAAAGTATACTTTCCATCTGAGATATTTACTCCCAAAAAGTCTATAGAAGACTGCCCTATGAACATTTTCTTCTCTGAAAGCATTATTCCTTGAGATTTTGCTAAATTATAAAATTCAGTGAGCAACTTGGCATGGGATTCTTCATCTTTTGAGAACAAAAGGATATCATCCATATAGATTAGTGCATTGGTCAAAAATGGCTGGAACAACATTACCATTGCTTTTTGGAATTGAGAGGGGGCATTTTTGAGACCAAAAGGCATCACAGTCCATTGATAATGGTGATCTGGAATGCAAAAAGCCGTCTTGTATCTTTCTTTTGGATGGATGCCTAATTGCCAAAATCCTGCTTTGAGATCAAACTTTGAAAACACTTTTGCATTTGAAAGATGCTGGAAAATAGCACTCTTGTTTGGCAAAGGAAATTTATCATCTGCAAGAAAGTGATTGAGATCCTGGTAATTGATTACCAATCTGAGTTTACCTCGAACTTGTTTTGCATGCTTATTAACATAAAAGGCTTCACATGCCCAGGGAGAAGTCGTGGGTTCAATGAGGCCTTCGGACAGGAGGGTAGATAGTTCTTGAGTGGCCAAGGCTAAGTGTTCTGGGTTCATTCCTTTGTGGCTGGCTCTTGTGGGGTTGACATCTTCATTTTTCTTGAATGGGAGGTATATGAAAAATTTTGGGTTTTTCCACAAGGGGTTTGGATTTTTAAGGAGGAATTCAGAATGGCTGTTTGCACAACAATCTTTGATAATCTGAAATTTTAGAGAATCAAAGGGGTCAATAGTAAATAAATGGGGTACTTGGGTCCAAGTGAGAAGGTGTTGTTTATGCATGAGTCCTTTTGAAGACCATTTAAGACTTGGTATCTGATGAAGGAGATCAAATCCTATGAGAAGGTCTTTGCCTGTAAAGGGGGATCCAAGAACTTGGTGTTTAATGGTTAGGGTTGGAAAAATTCTGATGAGGATAGGCTTATTTTTTAGGGTTATAAGAAATGTTTCTTCATTTGCTGCTCTAAACATTTGGTGATGGGGTAGCTAACATTCTTCAGGTAGAATTTTAGGATGAAGGATTGTTGCTGTTGCTCCTGTATCAAATATAGCTATCACCGGAATAGGTCTAGAGTAGGTATCAAGGAGAAGGTGTACTTGGGCTATGGGTGTTGGATTGGTCAGGGGAAATTGGCTGAGATGTGAAAATGGCTTGGATTTCTGGGTCTGAATCATATTCACTATCTGGCTCTGAGTCTTCTTCTGAAGTAGAATAGGCCATAACCGCCAAGGCCTGAGGGGAGTAGTCATCATCCAAGGAAAAGAGTGACTCTACATCAGATAAAGGAATATCTTCTGCATGGATTTGGGCTTGTTCAAGAAGTTTTGCTGCCTTTTCCTTTTTTGGGCAATTTTTTGCAAAATGTCTTGGTCTTCTGCATACAAAGCAGACTTTCGAAGTCTTTCCTTTAAACTGCTTCCTTCTGAGAAACTTCCATTTCTTCTTCCCGAAAGGTTTTTTCTTTTTCCCTGCATAATATCTCTTCTTTCCAAAATATTTTTTGAAATGACTTCTCTTTTTTTGTTGACAGGCACAATTTTTCTCATAGCACTTTATCTGCAAGTCTTTTCTCCTACAATTGTCTTTTAGCTTGCTATGGACTTTGTCAATTTCGGAAAGGAATTTCTTCTGGTTGCAGAGCTTTTCTAGAGCAATTAGCACATGCTGGTAGATTTCTCCCAAGGAGGATTTTTGCAAAGTTATTTTTTGAAGGTTCATCATACGGAGAGTTTCATCTCCTAATGGTTCAGGAAGGGAGTTGAGAAAAGTATGCTTGGCATTAACATCATCCATACCATTAAAAGAGTAGTATCTCCTTGACATCCTATCAAAATGTTTCTCCAAATCTTTCCTTTCAAACGAGCAACATTTCATCAAGAGGAATTCTTCTCGAGCCACCTTTGTTAGTTGCCGAGCCTAGAAATTCATTATGGACAATTGTGAAAAAATCTTCCAGCGTTTTGCATTGGGCTACCTGCCTTTGTCTATATTCTCTTAGATTAATCCACCATTCTCTTAATCTTCCTGTAATCCTTGCTACAAATTTAGCAATGGTCTGGGCAATAGTGGCATTTGGAGCTTAAAGCTCAGCAATACACCAGGAATACATGCTGAAGATCTCATCATGCCATCTAGAAGGAGGAGCATTATCCAGAGTGAACAAATGCTTTGAATCTGTAGTTGGAGAGTAAGCCAACCTTGTTTGATATTCTGGAATAAAAGGAGGTGGAGGAAAAATTGGTGGAGGGGATGGAGGCCTGTTAGGACGAAGAACATCATCTTCTTCTTCTTTTGGTTCCTCATTCGTCATAAACACCTCTTCCAGGCCAAGGTCAGATAGATCTAGGTCAGCATCTTCAATTATTGGAAGCACTAGAGGTTCTCTTGGATCATTAAGAGTGAGGGTTCGTAAGAATGATGAAATGGGGTTTGGGGGATCAGGGTCTACGACCAACATATTCATGTCTAGGGGTCTAGAAGAAGCACCAATAGTTGGATCTGGGGATTGGTATATCTGTTCTTTATCTCTTTTCCTGCAAATGTTATTTTGAGGACTAGCCTGTGGATCTGGTTGGAGTGGAACTGTATTTGTGCTACTGGGAAAAATTCCACTTGTTCTGAAAGGATTATGGGTAGGATGTGTCATGGCTAATGGTTGTGGGTTTTGAAAAGGAGATGCTGGTAGAAATGGTGAGGTCAGAGGCATGGCTAGGTCTTTATATAATAGTTGCCGAGGTTGGTAGGGTGTATGGACATGCATTGGGAGAGTCTGAATAACTTCTTTCTGTGAGTCTTCCATAGATTGGAGTTGTAACAGCAACTGCTTTTTCTCTTTTCCTTTTTGTTCAATGAGTGGAAAGGAAACAGACAGGACTTTAACTATGGAGGCAATGACTGTCAATTCTTGTTCCACTGCCTTGATTTTCTTCTTCAAATCCTCAATAAGAGAATTGGAGGATGAGAAGGTATGAGTAACTGCTTTAGCCATCCTTTGCTGGTTCTCTAAGATTCTTGAAAGGACTTTGTTTTGTGCTACAGCATTCTTCGCTTGCCAGTTCAAAGCTGCCTCTGCCGAAGAGACCTGTTTTTTGGTGCCATCTGGATTAGTTCCAATAGGATTTTTAATCTTCCAGACATGTTTGGTATTGGCTTGGGGGTGGTCAAAGCTTTCTAATGGAGGAAAGTTTTGGGAGTAGGAAGGTGAGGCTTGGTCAAACATGTAACATGGAGAAGGCTCTTGGTTTTGGGTTTGTCCAGTAGGGAGGGGTTGGTATTTTGGGTTTTAGGAAAGAACTTTTTGGTAATATGGGATTAATGGAGATTTCTGGTTTTGGTCATGATTTTCTTTACATGGAGGGGGAGAGGGAGAGGTTTGTCTTCTGGTTCTGGGATAAAGAACATAATAATCAAATCTTCCAAAGGGTTCTCCTAGAAGATCAACTTCTAGATCTGCTGCTTCATATCTTTCTTTAAGCTTTTGCTGGGAAGATTTTTTCTTTCTCCTGGGATAATCTTCTTCAAAAATTTCTTCCTCCTGACAATTAGCACAATCACAAATGTCCCACCATATGTTTCCAGTGGGTGATTTCCCTTCATAGCAAGGCTTTCCATCTTCTCGAAATGCTTTGATCTGGAGGCCATCTTCTCAAACATAGGATGCTGGTTGAAGCATAGCAATTTGGGTTGGGAAGACCGTTACATCCTTCTTTTCTGGTGGTTTTATCAGAAATTTCGTCTCTACTTCACCATTTGCTTTTCTTATGAAGAGAGGGTCTTTTGACTGGATCGGTTTGGTTGCTTGATGAAGCATCTCATATTTCGTAATCCATGATTCTGGAAAAAGAGAAGCCATCTGATCTTTGGTAAGTTGCCTTGGGACAAACGTACACATAAGTGTCATTCCTGGATCAACAACGCATCATTAGATTGGGCTATGTCTGGAACCGCCATATCAAAAGCATGATTCTGAAGCTTATAAGCTAGTTGATATTGAAGTGTGGCAGCAAACGTATCCTGCACTTGAGAGGCTCTTGTAATTTGGACTTATACTTTGAGAGCATCGCAAAGATGAGGGTCTTTTAAAGACATATTAAAGTTTGGAAAAAGGGTAACAAAAATTGTCCCCGCATTTAAAGTTGTTTGGACCGTTCCTATGATAGCATTTTGATATTCCAGAAATCTGGAGTCAAGAAGTGAAATTCTTGAGACTACAGGGAGTCCCTTTCTTCCATGAAAGGTTAAAGCCAACCTTACTGCTTCGAAATAGAGGTGTGTGTAGCCTTATTTTTGCCATGGGATTACAAATTCTCTAGGAAGGGCAAGGGTGATGAAGTTTTCTGTTTCACTTGCTGGAATATTATACTGGTCAAACTAAGAGGCTTGGACGTACTCCTTTACAGTAGAAGATTGAGTGGGACCTAACAATTTTTTTATGGATTTTTTGAAAGAGACTTGGGGTTTATCAAACACAGTATAAGGATTTACAATAGGAAAATCAGTAATTGGGATTTTACTATCCTCAGGTACATGAGAAATTTCATACAAGTAGTCTAGCCTATTTGCAGTAGACTTTCGTAGAGAAAGATCAAAAATAGATTTAGTGGTATCAGCTACTTCCAAGGATGGACTTGCCATGATAGTTTCTGATAGAAAGAACTATTCACCAAAGACCTATCAGGACTTAGAACACTGACTTCAGGCTTAGACGTCCACAAGGAAACTGTGGCAAATAGAATTCTTTAAGGACTTTTGAGAGCAAACTCCTTAGTGTTCTACTTGATTATCAAATCCAGTGTTCTGATGTGGTTAATAGAGAGGATCCACAGAATGTGGCAACTGCAAACCACAGAGCATACTAATCAGGACAATAATCAAAGTATACTAATCAAAGGAAAGGGAAACTAATCACAGGGCTTTGATACCAACTATAGTACAAGGAAAAGGGACTGGAAGGGGGTGTAAGAAAATTATGGAAGCTGGGTAATAATATAAACTAGTACGGAAGTGTGGTCTCTCAATCAGTTATGTGAATTTGTTCAAGAGAGAATTAGAGTGTCCAACATTCACATACATCATTTCATACAAGTTGTTAGTTGCAAAATTATGTATGTTTCTCTCCTAATAACTAATTATCTAATTGGGATAGCCTTTTGGGCCTTTCCAATTGGGCTCTAGTATGTGGCTTGGAGTCAGATCAAAAGGAACCAATAAGACATTAGCTTCAATGGGTCTTGGGCTTTTCTGTCAACTCTTAACAAGTCCAAAGTTACCATTAACTATATCTAATACCACTATATAAATATAGTTGCACTCTAGGCCTTATGTATAAATTATATCTCAAGACTTTATTGTACATGCAACCCTTTCATAAAATATTCGTAGTAATACAAAGTCATAAATGTAGACTGTCACTTTGTAAATTACTACATTTTAATTCTTGAGTACCCAATTTAATCCTTTTAAATTATTCATCATATATTTATGAAATCCAATTCCATAAATATATACTTTAGTAATTTTTTACTAAAGTGGTTAGGCCTAACTCTCTGAATAACAAACCCATTAAACTTATCTCAATGGAATATTTTGTATCTCCGTTAAGAGACTATCAATTCCATCTTGAGAATATATGTTCCATCAACACTAAATTAGGCTGCCCAACATACTGAGGTTTTGACCGTTACTTTAGATATCACTCCTGATATATCAAAGCAACCTACACCTCATGATTAGATCCATTATTCTCTCAGGATTAAGAGTTCATGCAAATATAAGTCGTGTGATTTATTATTCATTTTACGGTCTTTAGGAGAATAATAAATCTCACAGTAGTTCAATATGTCTTAACTCTTAAAACAATATCAGCATATCAACTAGAAGTCTCCACTTCCATGATCAAGAAAAATCATCGTAGTTCATATGTTATAGTCTTCGCAGATGAAATGCCCAATTTCATCACCGACTATGAACTATAATTCTGAGTTTACAAAGAACTTGTGATTTATATCTTCTGTAGCTTTTCACATAAATCACATTTATGCTGAGGGATATTGAATATAGGATTGGGTTGGACACATTACATGAAATGGTGGAATCACATTACATGAAATGGTGTATGTGAGTGTTGGACACTCTTGAATGCTCTCTTGAACATTTCATATAACTGATTGGGAGACCACACATCTTGGGCGTTAGTGGAATTGGAGTGAAGATTAAAAGTATTCCCAAGTGCTTACAATCTTTTTTTTTGAAATTCACCTCACCAAGGTACACTCTCTTCTTCTTGAATTCTAAAATTTACATAGTGCATATTATCAATTGGGAATGAAGTACATTCGTTAATTTTCTGCTGCATACATCCTTATCTCCTTCAACTTCAAACCCCAAATAAACAACCAAACATCCACAAACGGGGGGAGATACTTTGAACCCCAAATAAACAACTAAACATCCACAAATGAGGGGAGAAACTTCAAACCCCAAATAAATAACCAAACATCCACAAATGGGGCCAGACACTTCAAACCCCAAGACACTGACCCCAATGATCCAACAAAAATTGCCCACATCACCAAGAGGGGAGACACTTCAAACCCCTACATTTAGAGACTGGCAACTCAGTGGAAGCTTTGAATAGATCTACCCAACAAACACCCACTGAGGAAGATGAAGTCCTCAAGCAACTACAAAAGACACATGCCAACATATCTCTATGGGGTTTACTTATGGCCTCATACAAACACCATCAAAACCTAGTAGACCTGCTCAACCAAATCCAAGTCCCTACAACTACAAACTCCTAGGATCTGAATGCTATGATTGGGTCCATAAATAGGGAACTCACCATCGCTTATTCTGACAAGGATTTGACCAAGAAGGGGAAGCACCACAACGATCCTTTACATATCACAGTAGATTCCATGGGAAGGAGGATACCGATGGTTTTGATAGATGATGAAAGCACTTTGGATATGTGTCCTTTAAAGACTACAAGTTGCCTGGGCCTTAGCATTGAAGACTTTGTGCCTATCGATCAACATGTAAGGGCATGTGACAACAGTAAAAGAGAGGTCTTGGGGACCATAACATTGGAGCTTACCATAGGAACAATGATCAAGAAGGTGGATTTTCAAGTCCTTAATATAGCCTCATGCTTCAATATGCTCCTAGGGCGACCCTCGATCTGTGACACAGAGGCTGTACCTTCTTCTCTATATCAAAAAGTTTAGTTTCCACATGAAGGAGCTATTGTGACCATCTGTGGGGATAATCTGACTGTGCCTAAGCCTATTTACGGTATTGATTCTGAGAAAGAGCCATTAACCTTGGATGGCTTTGTGATTGAACAGCCTAGTTTTGAAAAGAGAGAAGAAGAGGTTGAGAAGATTCCAATGGATTTTGCTTCTTATGGTAACAATAATGTGGTAGTGATGATGAGGAGAATGAACTACTTTCCAAGAATGAATTTGGGGAGAAATGTGAAGAAGCCAACTATTCAAGACCGGACGATCCCTATTGCCACACTACCTTTTAGGCTAGGCTATAAGTGTTGGGGTTTATGTCCTAAAATCTAATTTATTGGCATGTCATAAATAATCAAATTGTTTAATTATATGAGACTATCTATAAATGAACTAATGGGACATTATCATAGTCCATGAGATGCATTGTATGTGATTTATTGATTTAGTCACAGAAGATATAAATTACAAGTTCCTTGTAAACTCAAAATGTAGTTTGTAGTTGGTGATGAAATTGGGCATTTCATCTGCGAAGACTATAACATATCAACTAAGATGATTTGTCTTGATCATGGAAGTGGAGACTTCTAGTTGGTATGTTGATATGTTTTAAGAGTTAAGACATATTAAATTAGACCACTGTGAGATTTATTATTCTCCTAACAACTGTCAAATGAATAATAAATATCACGACTTCTATTTACGTGAACTCTTAATCCTAAAAGAATAATGGACTTGATCATCAGGTGTAGGTTGCTTTGATATATCAGGAGTGAAATCTAAAGTCACAATCAAAATCTCAGTATGTTGGGCAGCCACATTTAGTGTTGGTGGAACATATATTCTCAAGATGGGATTCATAGTCTCTTAATGAAGATACAAAATATTCCCTTGTGATAAGTTTAATGGGTTTAGTTATTTAGAGAGTTGGGCCCAACCACTTTAGTAAGGAATTACTAAAGTATATATTTATGGAATTGGATTTCATAAATATATCATGAATAACTTAAAAGATTAAACCAGGTACTCAAGGATTAAGATGTAGTAATCATCAAAGTGGCAGTTTACATTCATGACTTTGTATTCCTATGAATATTTTATGAAGGGGTTGCATGTACAATAAAGTCTTAGGGTATAATTTATAGATACGGCCTAGAGTGCAACTATATTTATAAAGTGGTATTAAATATAGTTAATGGTAACTTTAGACTTGTCAAGAGTTGACAGAAAAGCCCAAGGCCCATTGGAGCTAGTGTTTTATTGGTCCCTTTTTGGTCCCACTCCAAGCCACACACTTAAGCCCAATTGGAATTGCCCAAAAGGCTAGCCCAATTAGAAAAGCAGTTAGATATAAAGGGAGAAACATACAGAATTTTATGGGAGAGCAATCATTGTGAAATGGTGTGTATGTATGAGAGAAAGCCATTCTCTTATTTTCTCTCTTGTACTAATTGAGAGACCACACTTCTTGGGCGTTAGTGGAATCGGAATAAAGATTAAAAGTGTTCTCAAGTACTTATAATCTTTTGTTTTGAATTTCACCACACCAAGATACGCTTTCTATTCTTTGTTCTAGAATTCAAGGTTGCAAAACCAGATTTCCCAACAATTGGTATCAGAGTCAGGTTTTCATATCATGGTTGTATAACATGTGACTGAGTTTTAGAATTTAAGAAAACCTTATCTTTGTGTTTTAAAATTTCTGCATAAAGTTATTGTTCCATAAACCCTATGTGCATTGATCAATATATGCGATATATTGTTTTGCATGGTTCCAAAAGGACACGACTGTAACTTTTGTTTTGTGCTGTATGTTTTTTGTGTTTGTATTCATCAAGGACACCATCTACACATCTTGCGAACGGGTTTATTGAAGTGATTTATAAACATAATCGGATAGGAATGATGTACATTGATTCTCATGTAATCATTTAATATTCGACTTTGCCATCAGTTTTAAAGTTTACTTAAATAAAACTGGTATAACGGTCAAAGCATGAGCATTTTGTTTTGCATTGTTGCCTGAATTGCATTATATATTTATAGTCAAACAGTATATTAATGCTAGAACAAAGTATTTTGGTTTCCTATTAAAATACTTTAATGAAATTTATTCCTAATGAGATCAGGATTATGTTTTCAAGGTTTCTAGCATTATTATGGTTCTTGATATTGATATTGAAAACCCTAATGTTTGATCTGTAAATATTCATTCCTAAAATCAAAAGGTGTTTTGATAGAAAACAATGAAGATGTCAAAAACAGTTCCTAGAAATTTCTGAAAAATTCAGTTATGCGAGTTTCGATCGATTGAGAATTCCTTTCGATCGATTGAATGTTCTTTTTGATTGATCGAAGAGGAATTGAGAACCAATCGATTCAAGCAGAAAATCCATGATGAAATTCTTCATTGTCTCAATCGATCGAGAATTCCTTTCGACAGATCGAATGTTGGTTTCGATTGATCGAACAGGAATCGAGAATCAATCGAACGAGGCAGAACGTTTGTGATGAATTTCTTCATTTTTTGATCGATCGAGTATTAGGTTTGACCGATTGAAGGCACTAAATTTTGAATTTTCACTTGTTTTTGACTAAGTGTTAAAACTTTGACTAAAAGCAAAGCTATGTGATTACTTTTATAGTCCTTAAAAGTTAAGGAAATTTATTAATCATTATCTAACTAAAAGACCTAATGAGATCAAAGATGTTAGTTAAATAGAACTCGTAGTCCTAAATTGTTTTATGATTAAAACTCCTTAATTTATTTTAATTAGAGGTTTTTAATGTGATTAAAATTCTAATTAAAGTTATATAGTTTCTAATGAGATTAGAATAATTTAACTAGTAAATTAAGGATAGAGTTCTATATAACTAATTTTTGATTCATTAGTGTTTAAGGAATCCTAAATAGTTTAGGACTTCCATTTTAGTTAGTGACTCTAATGAGATTAGAGTCTTTATCAAGTGCAAGGTTATTAGTTGTGATGAGATCACAATTATTAAAGAAAAACCCAAAGAATGAGTGGGAGTGTTGAAATAACCCTTTTGTTAAGTTTATTGTAATGTGAATAGATACCTTATCTTGACTTTGAGTCTTGCATTCCATGCGGAGGGTATTTACTTCACGGATTACAAGGTTAAACTTCTTTGTGATTGTGCGAATGCTTGTTATGCTATAGTGATGTGGCTTAGTTACATCACATTGAATTTAAACAATTAAACACATTTGATGTGTAGGGTTAAAATTGTGATTAGATCACAATGATTTCAAGACAATCCACTTGTTTTAAAATTTCTAGGGGGAGAGAGATTCAAGGGTTGATTCTCACGGTCTCCATTGCCGGTTTATAGTAGTGTGATTAGACACCTCGCCTTGGCGTATATGCCTTGCTCCCTTCGGAGGGTGTTTAATTCATGGTACTATAGACTAAACTTCTTAATGATGGAAGAAGTATGTTTTTACATTGAGAACGTCCACGCTTCCATGGAGTTACTTGGTGACTCACATAGATTCTAGGCAATGGTATACACTAGACTAAGTTTAATGTTAACCTCCCTACGGAGCTATGTCATTATTACTTAGAGGCTAAAGGAAAAGCGGCAAATTATTTTTGTTTGGTAAGAGTTACCATGATAGCATTAATAATGAGAAAAATTCTTGCTTGATCATAGTGATTGGTATGACCTTGCTTCCGAGGAATATTAATTGCGAGATTAGGTTGTCGTTGCACCTAGTATAGTATGCTTTCAGGTTTCATATTATATGGTTATGGATGCAAAATATAACGTCCTTGTAATTAAGTTCATAGTCTCAAAATAAAGTTGTCATAAATTTTTGTTCTCAAACTACTATTTTAATCAAACCACATTAACTATGAAATAATTTTGGACATGGTGCTTAAAGGAGCTGAAGTACATAAATATGTTTCGATTCAGCATTGTCATAATTTCCTATGCATGATGCATTGATGGAATATAGCTTATGATATGATCATAGTCTCCATTGAAATGCAATATGCTACATTGGCTTCTTTCTCAATTGTGCTACAGCATGAGATGTAAGGGTTAGTACTAGACTTAGACTTTATATTAAGTCTAAATGAGATGTTTGGTATGAATCATATTGAGTGCTAAGAAAGGCTTAACGAGTTCCAATTCTATATCATTTTATGAAAATGTTTTAATTTTAAAATGAATTGGAATTCTTGGATGTAGAGATTAATTGTTAATCTCATTTGGATATGATCCACAAGTCCTTGTTAGAATCATTTGATCAATTCAAATTGTTTTGAAAATAAATTATTTTTATATTATCTGAATTGATGAGTAAGTTCTACGCAACGGAAGACATCCTAAAAGTTAAGGCTAGGATCAATATGATTTAATTCGAATTTTTCGCCTAGACCAAAAAGTAAGGGTGGTAAGAAAAGGAATTATAATACCAAACAATTGGACAAGATAGTTGTCCTAGTAGTTGCCAAGAGGAAATTAGACTCAAAAGCATGACCAAAAGGAAAAGTGTTTCTAATTTTGGTAAAGGTAAGCATTGTCCATGATTGTTTTCTAGATGAAAATTTACATGTTTTACTTTTTAAAGAGATAGTTTCTATCCTTTGGTATTGTATGTTTTGGCACTAATGTCTAGATCTTATTAATCCAAATGATATTCAAGATTGGTGAAAGATGGGCTTTTAGAACCATTATTTTATTATATTCCCAGTCTATGAATTCTATTTAGAGGTTAATTAGATCTAGAGCTCCTTTTTGTAAAGGAATGAAGTTCCAATGACTTCTTTAAGTCAGTGCATACATAAAGGAGGAATAGGGCTCTTTTAAAGGTAGATTGTTCTCGAAGAAAAATGTCAGAATTTGTTGTAGGACAACTATAAAATACATTTAGAAATGAGATGGTTCTATTAAATACACCACAAGATATTATTCTGTAAATAACTATTACACCGGTACAATATCGTAGTGGTAGGATTATCAATTAACAAATAAATTCATACTTTTGGAATAAACTTTTGAAGTCATTCCATAAGGATATGAATTTGATCCTTGGTCCTACATAAAGACAATGGATGGTATGAATATGGGTTATTAGATCTAGGTTATGTGAATAGAATTGGATTCTATTTAAAGTCTAGAGCTTGTAGAGGCGCCTAGTGGCATTAAGCCTATTGTTTTCAAATAGGTCTACAAGAAAAAAGATTGATAGATTTTGTTAGTTTTTAGACCCCTTAAAACCAATTGATTTAACCTAGGTAATTAGCCAAGTTGTTACTTAGTCCAATTTAACAAAACTAAGTTATCACAAGAATAAAGATCATATCATGCAAAGCAACGAAAAATAAATAACACAAGATATGATCACCCAGGAAACCAAACCGGTAAAAACCTGTGGAGGATTTGACCTAGCTATTCTCAAGGTAAACTTGAATCCACTATCTTGAAAGAATCGAAGTTCATAAAATAAGACTTACAAGCCCCCATGCTCGACTTCTTATTGCTACCAACTAGTAGAACTTACTGACACGACCACGTGCAAGCTCCGAATCCACAGACTCCTTCTTTCTTGGATTCACCACCAGATACAAGCACACCCACTTGTGTTTTCTTTAAACTTTAATGGCAGCAACTGAATTGATCATCAAGGCGTAGATAAATCTTCTCCTTGAAAACCCTAAGTTTGTGTAAAGGAAAGCTCCTCTAGATCTCACAAGAGATTTACACAAACCGCAATTATGAGCAACACTAAACGTGAATAGGGTTTGCCTTTTATATTTAGGACAAATAAGAAACCCTAAAAATGTTTTAAAACACCTAGGGCTGAGTTGGAAAATTCTGCCTGAGCTTTAATCGATTGAGCTTGTCTTTCGATCGATCGAGTAAGGCCAAAAGACACAATGCTTTCCTGCTTTAACTCGATTCCAACCTTACATAGAAGCACAACTTTGAGCTAGACTAAGACACTTCTAAACACATTGTTTTGATTATGGTTTGCCAACAATACAAATTAGAGTTCTAAATATATAAAACCTAAGTCTTTAGAACCTAACAAACTCCCCCTTTGGCAATCCATGACAAAACACAACTAGAAGCTCAAAGTTTACAAACTAAAAAGCCCTTTACAAAATAATGCTCATAAAACAAATTCAATCCTAACTACCATCCATCAGTTGCAAGTGTAGACAGCAGCTCAATTGAATCAACCTGTATATTTCCTGAAACACTAAATAAAATGCATAACCACATGTGTGGAAATAATACAAGTAAAAAAATTAAATTCTTGATTTCAAACAACACACAATAGAGACATATATTAGTGAAAAACTCATAAATATAAATCAATAAACAGTTTGAAACAAGAAACATATAAAGTACCCAAAAAAAAAAAACTCCCCCTAACATGAATATCCCATCAAAAACATGGCAAGAACTAAAAAGGTAAAGTACAAAGTGAAGCGCTTAGATACAATCTAAACTCCACAAGCTCCAACCAAAAACATATACTCCCCCTGAAAGCAAAAAACTCTACAAAGTACTCCCCCTTTTTGTGACGGAATGCCAAAGGGCAAATTGAAATCCATCATCAAAAGGGAGGTGGTCTAAACTACGCCAACCTCACATGCAAGGCACGGATCTCATCTAGCATGTCCACCAAAATCTGTCCATGAGCCGCCTGAATGGTCAAGACATGATCCAACGTACGACGAATGTCTGAATCATCCGAAGCAGTCGGTGGAGGAACATCATCATCAGCAACATCACCCGATGTCTCAGCAGCATCAACACCTGTAGAAGAGGGAGGAGAGGAAACATCACTAGATGACGCACCTCTAGGATGAGAAGGAGCAACTCTAAGGTGAGCAGCCCTCTGTCTAAGAAAGGAGGCACCTATGGGAGCAACAACATGCACAAGCTCACCAGACAGAAAACCATCTAGACCTAAAAAGAGCAAAATCCTATGAATGAAAATAGGATGAATAAGCGCATGCCCTACGACAGAATTTCTATGAACCTCGTTCAAAGAACGAAGGAACAAGTGAGAAAAACTGATAGACGTTCCAGAAAAAAAGGCATACAAAAACACACATCACTCTAGAGTGATGGTGTGGAAGTGAGAAATAGGCCACAACGAATGACATGCTATTTTAAAGAAAAGATAGGCAGTCTCGGTAAGCTCAGCGGACGTGATCCAAGGATAAGAACCCCACTGGATAGATGACCCAGTGATGTATGACATGACAACATCTAAAGAGGTTGACTCATCATAGGGATAGACAAGCTCCCGAACAACTGGAACCCCAAGAGCCTCAACCACTACCCGAGGAGTAATGGTGAACGAAACATCTCGTATCCAACTCCGAACAAGGGTGTCGACATCTTAGACGTGACAAGAGAGGTTCGAGAAGAACTCTCTAATTAGGGCAGTCAGGGGTGGATGATCTATCTCTAAGAGAGACAACCAACCTCTAGACTCAAAGTTAGCCCTAATGGCCAAATCAAGCTCATCTAAAATCACAGAACGCTCAGCCCAAATCTTACGCTTACAGTTTAAAATCTCAAAGGCCTCTATGCACTTATCATTCTTAAACAACTCACTCCTAGAGGGAGACTCAGAGGAAGTGGAAGGGGTCCTATGGGCTCTAGTTTTCCTAGGCATGGTGCTAAGATAAGGACCAAAACACAGAGCAAAAGAACAAAACACAAAAACCAAAACCAAGGGCAGACTGCAAGTTAGCACAAAAAAAATAGAATAAAAATCTATATGATGCATGAATAAGTTAAATGGTATGATGCATGTTCTAATGCAGTGCACTCAAGTCCAAAAAGATCAAATTCACAAAATTGGCTTGAACATAGAGGTATTAACACAAAAACCCCAAAAATTTGAAAACCACTTGAACAATTTGAAAGATATTGACGAATTGATCATCATACATGATAGAGTTTAAAAAATAATGACCAAATACATCAATTAAACAAGCCAATTTCATCAATTTAACCCATTTTTGACAAAATCCACAAATCGGATCAAATAAAACCCTAGAATTTTCAATATTTCAAAAACCACAAAATTAATCAAATTAAACTACAAGAATCATCATTATAGCATCCTAGAATAAAAACCCATTGATCAATTTCACCAAAATAGGTTTGAATCATCAAAAACCCCAATATATAGAAAGTGCCGAAAATACCCATAACAATGCATGAAAAATGCATGAAACAAGAAATAAAATGCAAAAGGAAGGGCAAAAGAGACTTAAGGCCTTCAAGGACAAAAACCTTGCAAAAATTATGGAGAAAAACGACAAAAAATCTTTGGTGGAGCCTTAGCCAAGTCGGAGAGAGAGGAAAGGTTGAAAAACTTTTGAAAAAGTCCCTTTGAAAAAAGATAATCTGACTTTTAAAAAAAAAACATGTTTCACGAGTTTCGATCGATCGAAAACAGCCTCAATCGATCGAAACAGATAGAGACTCTATTAAGAATTTTGAAAAGAGTTTGATCGATCGAAAAACAGTTTCGATCAATCGAAACAGACAGAGGCTCTTTCGAACATATTTTAAAAAATTTCGATCGATCGAAATGGGCAGAGGCTCACTAAATTTGAGGAAAAACACAGTTTTTTTTTTTTTTTTTTTTTGAAAAACATTTAGAATCAACTCAAAGCATTGAAATTTAAGAACAATATGCATGAGTATGTGATGATATGATTTTCAAAACAAGAATTTTAAGCCCAAGTTCCCAAAAAACAAAATTTCTTGCAATTTTCACAAATTTTCAAGCAACAAATTAATTTTGCACAAAATTCAAAGTATTTGCAATCAGACCATAAACACACATAATAACATGTACAAAGTTTAGCAAAGAGTAACTCGTGTAGTGTGTGCAACTAGCAAAAGTTTGAGATACATGTGAGGTGATATGTGAGAATTTTAAGCCCAAGTTCCCAAAAAACAAAATTTCTTGCAGTCTTCACAAATTTTCAAGCAACAAATTAATTTTGCACAAAATTCAAAGTATTTGCAATCAGACCATAAACACACATAATAACATGTACAAAGTTTAGCAAAGAGTAACTCGTGTAGTGTGTGCAACTAGCAAAAGCTTGAGATACATGTGAGGTGATATGTGAATAGCAATCAATCACAAAGTCTAAAAATTCATCACATAGAATTTAAAAGAGATTAGCACCTAAAGAGTTACATCATATAACTCTCACATCTCCTAGATCATAAGCTTGCAATCATGTAGGTTTCTTGTATTTATGCCTAATAATATACATAGCAATTTTAAGTCATGTGAGTTTGGCATCAAGCCTAATAGTACACGCCAATTTTAATTTTAAGGATTAAGCAATTTAAACCGAGGCTTCACCTTATGTTCTTTTTGTGCATGTGCTACACTTTCTCGAGCACAAAATCTTACGATATGTACTAAGGTGTTCAAGATTGGCTAGTGAACAGTGGTGAGATGGTTATTTATGCCTTTCTCTAAACGATCAAGTCCGACAGTCAAAAAACATGTGACTTCAAGATTAAGACAGAGTAATCAAAAACCATAAACATCTTTCCCACACAACATGCACTACAAAACTTCAACTAGTCAAATGCAATAAGTAAGCTCATCAAAGCTAAACAAGGTACGAACAACATGTTATGTGAAAATAAATTGACCAACCTTGTTCTCAAAAACCAAGAAGAGTAGTACAAAACAAAATTTGCTTCCCTTTTTTTATTTTTTATTTTATTTTTTTTATTATTAAAAAAACACCTAGAATGAAATGCATGAATGTTATGCAATGCAAATCATAAAAAAAAAAAAAAAAAAAAAAAAAAAAAAAAAAAAAAAAAAAAAGAACACAACAAAACCAAAGAACAATGGTCACAAAGGGTAAAGCAATGAAGCACAAGGATCATGTCAGAAAGATTCAGTTAGTTCGAGTCTTTTGCATCCAAAACCTTTTAGATGCACCATGAGCATTGGAGTTCTTATTCACATAGGAATGATTACCAACTCCAAGATTGGAATAAAGGTTTAAAACTTTTATCAATTCACCAATAAGTACCATAGGATCTTGTGCTTGAGGCACAGGTACTTTTGGTTTGTTTGCTCACTTTGCAGCTTGCAGCTTGTAACAGTTTGGACGAATGTGTCCAGAATTTCCACAAAAGTGACAAACCCATGCAGGCTTATCATGTGTCTTGTCCTTAGATAGGGTAGGCTTCTTAGACTTAGACTCTTTCAGATCAACCCTAATCTTCCTAGATGATGAAACTTCTATGGGTTTAACAACCTCACTCACAGGGGGTTTGACAGTTTCACTCACTATCTCTCTCACAGAAGGTTCAGAAAAAGAAGATGAAGGAACAAACTTTGTGGAATGAGGAGCAGACACAGAGATGCTTTTAACATAACCTAATCCAGTTTTGTCAGAAGAAGACTTTTGAACACTTAGCATTTGATCAAGTTTAGAACTAGCAGATCTAGCAACAGATAAATCAAGTTCCAAAAATTTTACTTTATCAAGCAAAAGCATATTCTCAGTTTTCACATTGTTCAAAAGTTTATCAGCATCAAACAGTTTAACAAGCAAATTTTTCCTTTCAAGCTCAAGAGATTTAATTTTCTTTAGGCCAAGATCAACATTTATAGCATCCTTTGCAGCAACTTTGCAAAGCTTATTATAGGCGTCTTGAAAATCTGCATCTGCAGAGAGTTCCCCATCAGAAGGGTTCTTTTCAACAGATATGCTCTCATCGACTATAGCAGTAGCGGTGAAAGTAATGAAGTTTCCACCCTCATCACAATCAAACTCATTTATAGAAACTTCACCATCACTAAGGGTTACAGCCATAGCCTTACCCTTAGACTTCAAATAGGTAGGACATTCAGATTTCATGTGTCTATACCCTTGACATCCAAAACATTAAGAGCCCAAAGAGTTATTGGAAGATTGACCTACTTTTTCTCTAGGTTTATCATTATTGTTAACCTTAATGGGATCATACTTCTTAAAGTTTCTAGGTTTAGTAATGTTTGTACCTTTTGCCTTTTTGTTACTATTCTTGAGAAAGTTTCTAAAGTTCTTGGCAAGGTAAGCAATCTTTGTAGCAGAGAGCTCATCATCAAATCCACCTCCTTCAACATCATCAACTGACTTAAAAGCCATTGATTTAGACTTGGTAGTTTTGGGTAGATCCAACTCATAGGATTGAAGAGATCTTATAAGTTCATCAACAGGGATGGAGCCCACATCCTTGCTTTCAGTAATGGCAGTCACTTTGGGTCTAAAATCTTCTGTTAAAGATATAAGAATCTTCCTAACAATTTTAGATTGATCATAGATTTCACCCAAGTTAAAAGCATAATTAACAATATCATTCAATTTAGCATAGAATTTATCAAAATATTCATCATCAAACATCCTAACACTTTCAAATTTAGAAGTCAATTGCTGCAATTTATTGATTTTGACAGCTTTTGTGCTTTCATGCACAGTTTAGAGGATATTCCAAGTAGTATGAGCAACCTCAACATTAAAGATTCTCTTAAATTCCTCCATAGAAACAGCGTTTAAAATAGCATTCATAGCCTTGCTATTGAACGAGGCTGCTTCTTTTTGAGAAGTTTGCCACTCACTAACAGGAGTAGTGGGTTTCTCCCATCTGTATTCAACGAACTTCCAAACTCTCTCATCAATCGATTTCAGGAATGCTTTCATCCTTACTTTCCAATAAGCATAATTATTCTTATCAAAGTAAGGAGGAATAACTAGAGAGTGTCCGTGTTCCATGACAACAGGGGTTAAGGATCAGCTCAGTGATCACAATATCAACAACAAAAGAGCTACCCGCTCTGATACCATTTGTTAGTTTTAGACCCCTTAAAACCAATTGATTTAACCTAGGTAATTAGCTAAGTTGTTACTTAGTCCAATTTAACAAAACTAGGTCATCACAATAATAAAGATCATATCATGCAAAGCAGCGGAAAATAAATAACACAAGATATGATCACCTAGGAAAACAAACCAGTAAAATCTTGGGGAGGATTTGACCTAGCTATCCTCAAGGTAAACTTGAATCCACTATCTTGAAAGAATCGAAGTTCATACAATAAGACTTACAAGCCCCCACGCTCGACTTCTTATTGCTACCAACCAGTAGAACTTACTGACACGACCACGTGCAAGCTCCGAATCCACAGACTCCTTCTTTCTTGGATTGACCACCAGATACAAGCACACCCGCTTGTGTTTTCTTTAAACTTTAATGGTAGCAACTGAATTGATCATCAAGGCGTAGATAAATCTTCTCCTTGAAAACCCTAAGTTTGTGTAAAAGAAAACTCCTCTAGATCTCACAAGAGATTTACACAAACTGCAATTATGAGCAACACTAAAATGTGGCTAGGGTTTGCCTTTTATACTTAGGACAAATCAGAAACCCTAAAAACGTTTTAAAACACCTAGGGCTAAGTTGGAAAATTCTGCAAAAAATCATTCTACCCAAGCTTCGATCGATCGAGCCTGTCTTTCGATTGATCGAGCCAAGCCGAAAGACACAATGCTTTCCTGCTTTAACTTGATTCCAACTTTACATAGAAGCACAACTTTGAGCTAGACTAAAACGATTCTAAACACATTTTTTTTATCATGGTTTGCCAACAATACAAATTAGAGTTCTAAATACATAAAAACCTAAGTCTTTAAAACCTAACAGATTTGAAGGTGCAAACCTTCAAAGTCAAAACTAATAGGGAAAATATTTATTTAGAAAGAAATGGTTCGATTATGAAAAGATTTTTTCGCCAATAGTCAAGTTTGACTCTATGTAGATACTCTTATTCATTATATTTCATTTGGATGAAATACGGAAATGGATATCAAGAAAGTTTCTTTTAGTAGCAATCTTGAGGAAGACATCTATATGATGTAACTAGACTTGTTCATAGCAAAGAACCAATAGTATTTAGTATGCAAGTTGCTTAAAGTTCATTTATGGACTAAAGCAAGCATATAAATCATAAAATATCATCTTTGATCAAGCAATCAAGTTGTTCGATTTTGATCAAGTATTAAAATGCCTTATATGTGTAAAAGCTATATAGAATAATAAATTTCTTTATGTATGTTGATGACATTCTAATCATTTAGAATCATATAGAGTTACTGTCATCAATGAAATTTTTTTGTTGTCTAGTCCAGTTTGATATAAAGTACTTGGGAAAGACTGGTCACATCCTAAGAATTAAACTTTGCTTAAAAATTCAGAAATTAGGATGTTGGGTCTATCTCAAACTGCTTAAATAGATTAGATTCTAGCCAAGTATAGCATGTAATACTTCAAGAAAGGATTCTTTCACTTTAAGTTTGAAGTTCCTTTATATAGGACTATAGTCCTAAGACATATAAAAGGAAGAGCATATTAAGACGGTTCCTTCTACCATATCAATAGGAAGTCTTTATGCTATGCTATATGCTAGGCTAAATATCTATTTTGCAGTGGACATGGTAAGCCAATATCAATTGAATCTAAGATCACTTAATTTAGTGATAGTAAAGCATATACTCAAATATCTTAGGAGAATGAGGGATTATATGTTTATCCACTAAAGTGAGGATTAGATGGTTATTGGTTGTACAAATATTGATTTGTAGTTTGATTGTGATTCATGAAGTTGGACTTCAATTAAAAATGCCAAGCTGGAATTTTGCAAATTAAAAATGCAATCAGGAACTTGATGTCCCTAACCTTGAGTTCTATGTTGACAAAACTCAAGTTTGGAAGACTCGGGTACCATGTTATTAACCACACAGTACCCGAGTTCAATAAACTCGAGTATGGCTTGGGTACCATGTTATTTACTACATAGTACTCGAATTTTGTGAACTCCAGTACTATGTAAGTAAATAAGCGAGTTTAGAACTCTCGAGTACCATGTTCTATGCTACCCCATCTACCACTTTCAGTCTCATTCTCACTCTCGCTCTCAGCTTTAATCTCTCTCTCACTCTCAATCTAGCTCTTAGTTACAATCTTGCCCTCACTCTTCCTCTTGCCCTCAATCTTGCTGCCACCTAATATCCTTTCTCTCTAAATCTCACTCGCATTCTCAAACACAGTCTCACTCAATCTCGCTCTCATTCTCACTCTCACTTTCACTCTTGCTCTCTGGTTCACTCTCACTCTCAATCTCAACGTTGACAATATCGAGTTCTTCAATTGGTGATCTGCATCTTCAGTTTCAAATCAGAAGGTACATACTCAATCTCACTCTCAATCTTTGTTTGGCCATTTGGTTAGGATGGCTATTACTGTTTGGGGGTTAGGTTTATTTGTGCTGTTTGGATGTTGGAAGAGTCGCTATGATCAAAGAGGGAGGAATTTCGTCTTTCTTTAAGAGATAACACTAAAAACTAAGTAACTCAGTTATTAGAATGAACTAGTCTTGGACCCCACGCGTTGCGCGTGATAATATTTTTAGGCTAGTTTCTTATTAATATATATATATATATATATTTCAATTTCGACTAATTTAATAAATAGTAATATAATTCTTAATTATATTTTCATTTATTATAGCAACAATCACAAATGTAATATATATAATTTTTATGATACCAAAATAAAAACAATACAATTTTTCTTAAGAATTCAAAAAATAAGTTAGTGAAAATATTAATTTTTTAATCAAATTTCTTTATAATATTTTGTATGTCATCAAAAACTATATAAAATATGGAAATTGTTCTTTTAGTTTTAAATAAACTTTCTTAAACCAAATTTTTTGATAACTAAATAATTAATGAAACTCTTCAAAACTACAATTTAAAATAAAAAAGAAAGGGAAAAATAAAATATTGTAACCATTTTTCCTTTTTTTTTAAAAAAAAAAGAAAAAAAGAAAAAAGAAAGAGTACAATTCCAAAGGGGAAAAAAGTAGATTTTTTTTTTTTTTGAAAAAAATAAGTATTGTGTTCACTTTGTCATAATTTAATATAACTTCTAATTCAATATGTGAAAAATAATTTGATAAATAAATAATTTTAAACACAAAATTGAATTTTTTTTCCTCCAAAATCTCAAAGAATACACGAATAAGATAAGGAAGATGAAGAATAACATAAAATATTCGTAAACACTTAAAACAATTACCCAAGCATCTAAGAACATCATATAAAAAATACATAACAATTTACTACTAATTTGTTAAAGAAATTATTTTTAAATAGTGAAAGAAAATTCCACAAAGACCATTGTCTTCAACTGAACTAACTATTCATTATCAGCTTGTTCAAACTATCTTATGGTTTTCCAAATCAGCTAAAACCTAACAACAACACAAAATATAACATATTATGATATGATTTTTTTCCCAAATTAGATCAACAACAAACGCCATTCATTAAAAGTATTAAGAGTTGTAAATAAAATGATAAAAAAATATTTGCATCAAGAAACACATATGAATTCTAAAAAATATGAAATGCAAGAAAAATAATAATAATAAATCCAACAAAAAATGAAAAAAAAAATTGAGAGAAAGAGAGAGAGAGAGAGAACATTTTTTGCATAGGAAAAATAAGCATAGAATGGACGAGAGTGGAAAATTTATAATAAAAGGATGAGAATAAGAAGAGCCAAAATAAAGGAAGATAAAACGGTAAAATAATATTTAAATTTAAAACCGCTCAAGAGGAATATATGTAGACAACACTTTTGTTTTTATTTTCCATTGATTTATTATTTAGTTATAACATCAAAACTAAAGTAGATGAATATGTAAAGTTAAAACCGCCTCAAATTAATTTGTAAAATCACTATATTTATATAGTTAACATTGTCAAAAAGTGAACTTTTAGTTATAACTTTGTAGACACTCGATTTTGCACCCATGATTTAGTCAAGGAAGATGACTAGAGCGACCATTCACATACCCAAAATTCATGATTGCATTATATGCATTAATTCATTCATTACATATCATAAAAATGATCTTGAGGTTCTAACGATCACAACGGTATGCCCGATTTCCAAATCAAACCATCGGATTGAAAGATATCACATGATCAAGTTTGTATGGTCTATATGCATTTAGGTGGAACCAACCACACATGATTAATTTAAATTAATTCTGATTGGTTGGATAATTAAAATTAATTAAATAATTTTGTGATTGGTTGTTAGTTAGTAAAATAGGCTTGCTTGCGTGGGAATAAAGAGGATAATCAGATAACAATAAAATTGTGGATAATCAAGAGATTTTGGAGTGTTTATCTACAAGATAATCATTGCTGTAGAAACCTAAATCATCATAAAAGGAGTTTCATTTTTAGGATATAGATTAAAAACTCGTCTAAGTGCAAGTCCCAGCTCAAAATACCTCAAAAAAGGAGTCCAAAGTGGAATAGAACTCAAACATGGGACTAGCACCCAAAAGGGCCATTCGGCACTTTTGGAGTGCCGATCGGCACAAACATGAGCCATGGCCTGAGGGCACTTGGATTGAGATAAATATCATCCTTTATGCTTGGCGACAACATTTGCATGTTGGATTTTCAGGCTCCATCTTCTGAAGGAGAGGAAGAGGAAGAAGAAATTCCTTCCCCTTACCATGCTGGTAGCTCTTCTAGTTCTTTCAAGACTTATCCTCATTTTTGAGCAAGGCAATATGGAATGATGAATCCTGATGGAACTTGGTCAGACCATGACACTCTTCTAGTTCGGCACTTTTAGAGTACTGAATGGCACTTGGTCACACCATGACGCTTACACCAAGGTGGGCCAACTCCTCATGCTTTTCTAATGCATGTTTTACGTTTTTGTGTTTTTTGAAAAATATTTTTTTCGTTTATGATCATGAAACACTTTTTTACTCAGCTACAAACTCTCTGAAAGCTATTTAAAACCTGATTAAGAACTGATGCAGCTTATATTGATGATCTTTCCTACAACAAATATCTGCACCAAGGTTAGTAATCACAATCAAAAGTCATCCATGGCTAACAATCAAAATTTTTCTCATTCAACATTTCATGATATCAACAAATGGTTTCTTAGCTTTGAGTTTAGTACCAAGACTAATTTTACAGCCTACAAACTGGAGGGAATTAAGACTCTGAGGAATGTCAAAATCAAGTGGGATTTCCTTTGTGCTGCTATGAAATTCTGGGATCTTGAAGATCACATGTTCCTATTTAAGATTTCCAAACTCTGTCCCACAATAGAAGAATTTTTTGCTATCCTGGGCTATGATCCAAACAAAAAATCTGTAGCGGTTTCTTGTGATCCTAAGCATAGGGAATCTTTGTCTGATGCTCTCAATCTTCTTACTTCTATTACCACTAGTATGGTTAAAGGACATATGATGAATCCTCGTGCAATTGTTTCAAGGCTAATTAACAAATGCACTTATGGAGTGACCGAAAATATGCAGAAAAATTTCAGCTTAGCCCTATGCTTCATAGGAGAATTTTTGCTTTGCTCTAGAAGGCACGGTTTTGCTGATGCTCAAGCCATAAGTGTTGTGAGCCAAATTAAGGATGGTGATAATCATGATCCCTTGACCTTGGCAGAAACTCTTTTAGGTCTGGATGTTGTATTTCATGGTGGAGAATCTTAAAACTTCCTTGGGAGTTCCTTGACTTTGCAGATATGGCTGATGGAGCGACTAGATATGATTGTCAAGCCAACAACTGGTAATTATGGTCCTAGCAGGTTTTTTAGCAAGACTGTCATCAAAACTGAGTGCCAAATTGAGAGTGACTGGGTGAAATTCCTGAGCAAGAAATCCAGTGCCTCAATTCGATGAAATTGTTATTAGTGGAAGTGCCCACCCCTTCTACTACGGTCTCTAGGATCAAATCACATCTTTATTATTGGATTGCTGAGGGCAACTTTCTATAAGGCAGATAGACTCTTGAGGCAGTTCCAATATGAGCGAGGAATGCCTGGTGGAAAAAGAAGAAGACCTTTCACTCTTATGGACACAAATCCTACTTTTATAAAGAACATGTTGGGCTTGCAAATGGCTGATCAAGTTGACCAGTCTTTTGTCAAGGTTCACTTTCACAAGATGACTACAGAATACTCTAACTAGTTGGTGAACAAGATTGTTGACAAGGAAGCTGAGATGGTTGCTATGAGAAAGCCGTTTATCAGAGATAACTGGGAAAGACACGATGATGACAACTATGAATTCAAAAGAAGGGACAAGGGTAACAAAGTACCTAGCACAAGGCTTTGAGTCTCTTTTCATCAAGCATGCATAGCTGGTCATATCTGTTTTGCAACCAATCTGCTTTAGGGATTTCACTTTCCAGAACTGCCTTTAGTGAACAGACATCCATTTCAATGGGAAGGACTGCTTCCATCTCATACACCAATGAATAAGGAGTGGCTCCTGTAGAAGATCGAATTGATGTTTTGTACCCCCATAATGCATAGGGCAATTATAGGTGCCAATCCTTGTAGTTTTTTGTGCTCTTTCAAGATTCGCCCTATATTTTTATTAGCAGCCTCAACTACTCCATTAGTCTAAGGATGGTATGGTGAAGACTTACGGTGCTGAATATTGAACTATCGTAGCAACTTCTCTGTTTCTCCCTTGAAATGCAACCCCATTGTCAGAGATGATTTCATATGGTACCCCATATCTGTAGATGATATTGGTCTGAATGAATTGAGCAACTTTCTTTGAATTCAGAACCTTATATGAGGCAACTTCTACCCATTTAATGAAGTAATCAATGGATATGAGTATTAATTCATGGCCATAAGAGGTTGTTAGGTGAATCTTCCCAATAATGTCTATTCCCTATGTAGAGAATAGCCAAGGTGATGTCATGATATGTAATGGCATGGGTGGCATGTGCTTCAGATCTCCATGAACTTGACATTGATGGCATTTTCGAACATAAGCCGCACAGTTGGCTTCCATAGTAGTCCAGTAATAGCCTTGTCTCATTATCTTCCTTGACAACATGTGTGCATTCATATGTGGCCCATAACTTGACTCATGAAACTCTTCAATTATCTACGGTGCTTCCTTGGCGGTTACACAAAGAAGATGAATTCCATCATATGATCTTTTGTAAAGCCTTTCACCACAAATAATGTAATTAGTAGACAACCTCCGGATGGTTAATTGATCATTCTTGCCTACAGACTTCGGGTATATCCCATCCTTACGGTATTGTAGGATGTCTAAATACCATTCACCTTCTCCATTCTTTTCCTCATCCTCTTCAATCGTCATGCAATAAGCTGGTTCTTCTCTTTGTTCCACCATTATCAATCTAGCTTCATCTTCTTTTGGCCTATCCATCATGGATGCCATGGTTGCTAGAGCATCTGCAATTTGATTCTGCATCCTTGACACATACTAGTATTGAATCTTACTAAATTTTGAGGCCTACTTCTGAAGACATTTATGATAATGCATCAGCCTTTCTTCTTTAATCTTCCATTTATTCTGAATCTTGGAGATTATCAAAGCTAAGTCACCATACACCTCCAACTCTTTCACTCCTAGGCCTCAGGCTGCTCGTAGGCCTATAATACATGCTTTATATTCAGTAGCGTTGTTGGTGGCAAGAAAGTTGAGTTTGCCAGAAAATGGGATGTGTGTCCTTTTTGGAGAAATTAAGAGAACTCCAATTCCACTTCTGTTTTGATTTTTTTCTCCATAAAAGTATATATTCCATGATTCTATCTCAATCCCTATGATATCTTTATTTGGAAAGTCTCCTTGGATCTCTTCAGCTTCCCAGGTGAACAATGGGCTAAGTGATCGACAATTGCTCTTCCCTTTACAGATTTCTGAGTCATATACTTAATATCGAATTCTGACAGAAGCAACACCCATTTAGCTGTCTACCCATCTTACACAGGCTTTTCCATTAAATACTTTAAAGGATCCATTCTCACAATCAACAAAACCTTATAAGCAAGCATATAATGTCTGAGTTTGTAGGTTGCCCATACAAGTACTACGCATGTCTTCTCTAATGGTGAATACTTTTCTTCATAATGCAACATCTTCTTACTGATGTAGTAGATTGCATTCTCCTTTCTAGTCTATTCTAGGTATTGAATGAGTAGAGCCCCCATTGCTGTATTTGTAGTGGTGAGATATAACAACAATGGCTTTTCAAGTACCGGTCGGACAAGCATTGGTGGTTTCATCAAATAATTCTTGATCTTTTCAAAGGCTTCTTGGCATTGTTCATTCCACACTGTAGGAACTTCCTTCTTAAGCAGTCGGAATATTGGTTCACATGTCATGTTGAGCTGAGTTATGAACCTGCTGATGTACTATATCCTCCCCAGAAATCCACAGATTTCTTTTTCAGTTCTTAGAGGCTTCATCTCTACAATGGCCTTGATTTTGTCAGGATCAACTTCTATTCCTCTTTGGCTCACCATAAACCCCAATAGCTCTCTGGATGTTACCTCGAAAGTACACTTCTTTGGATTCAACTGTAACTTGTAGAATCAAATTCTTTCAAAGAACTTCCTCAAAGCTGGTATGTGCCCTTCACGGTCCTTGGACTTGACTATCATATCATCAACATAAACCTCTACTTCTTTGTGGATCAAATCATGCAACAAAGTGGTGGCTACACGTTGGTAAGTAATACCAGCATTTTTAAGGCCAAACGACATGACCTTGTAGCAATATGTCCCCTATGGAGTAATAAAGGAGGTTTTCTCCATATCTTCTGGTGCCATCTTAATTTGATTGTACCCTGAAAATCCATCCATAAATGATAGCAAGGCATGTCCTGCTATGTTGTTAACTAGGATGTCAATGTGAGGCAAAGGAAAATCATCTTTAGGGCTGGCCTTATTCAAATCTCAAAAGTCTATGCACATTCTAACCTTCCCATCCTTCTTTGGTACCGAAACCACATTAGCTAACCATTCTGGATAGTTGACTACTCTTAGGAATCCTGTATTGTACTGTTTCTCAACCTCTTCTTTGATCTTGATAATCCACTATGGCTTCATTCTTCTTAATTTCTGCTTGACTGGCTTCATGGTAGGATCTGTTGGAATATAGTGTTGTACTATATCTGTATCAATCCCAGGCATGTCTTCGTATGACCACGCGAATACCTCTTTGAATTTTGTCAACAGTGCCACTAATGCATCTTTCTCAGATGTGGTTAGAGTATTGCCCACTTCTATTAGTTTAGGTTCATCATCAGTTCCCAGGTTAATGAGTTAGGTTTCTTCTTTTATGGGTTCTAGGTGTCCTTGTTTTAATTCCTTATTATTAAGAGTTTCTTTACCAATTTTTAGAAACAAAAACATTCAAAGCCAACAAATAAGCAGAATCAGAAATCATACAATAAGGAAATGAGTTCTTAACAAACTCAATAAACTTAACTAAATCAGACTCAACTGGAATACTATCACAAACAGACTTAACAGGAATAGAAATACTAGCAGAAATAGACTCAATGGGGATGGAAACAATGATCTTGGTAGGGGTAACTGGCTCGATGATCTTGATTTTCTTGGCAAGAGTGAGTGACTTAACGGTCTTGATCTTCTTCACAGAGTCCTCCATGGTGTGGGTAGCTCCCTCCTATGCCCAATTCTTTAACTCAGTCGTGGCTTCAACGATGGCAAGTGGCTCCCAGTAAGTTCCTTCTTCCCTCAACATCAGTACTACGGGATCTTTGTCCATATAATCAGTGGCTTCTTTGTTAATCTCTATGTCAGTTGGCTTGTCAATCACAAAAGCATCCAGGCACTCTATGCTATCCATCCACTCATCAAACAAATCATACTTGCCTTTATTACCCAAGTAGGTGTGTTGAGGGAGATGTTCTGACTTGCCTCCTTCCATGCTCTCATTATTACATTTAGCATTCTTAAGTGTTAGGATTCTGAGACTATGTACCATCAGTTTTTGGTCTTCCATATCATCCTCCTCTTCAGTATGTGGGGTTGGTGAGCCAAGTTCTGAATCGTAATACGACTTGAATTTCGGAATCTCTCTTCCATGCTTGTCATTTCGAGGACTAGACCTAGAGCTAACATCAATGATACAACTCTAATTCAAGGGAAGCCCATAGGGGTAATCATCATAGTCCACCTCATTGGGTTGTCCAGCCTTTTCTCTTACATCTTCTAATACATTCATCAGCCTATATCGGTCACTATCGATGTCACTCCACCAGTTAGCTTCAACATCATCTTCAATATCTTCATCATAGTAGTCCACATCATCATCATATTCTTCATAGTAATGATCCACGTCTTCATCTTCTCTTACTAGGGGGTTCACCCCAATCATTGCCATTGCATTGGCTATCATAGTTTTCACTGTTGTTGCTCTTGCTATCACTATTGCTATCATCACCACCTTGTCCACTATCGCTGCTTCTACTGTCACTACTACTATCACTCTCAGCATCACTTCCTTCATCGTTATCACTAGGGGTTGCTCCCCCCTCCTCATCTTTATCATTGGCTCTTAGTTCATACAGGCTCTTCAATGAATGCTGGCAAGCCTCCCAATATTCTTCTTCTTCTATGTTGCAAATGGCATCTCCAAGGAGTGTAGTCATGTTATCAAGTTCATGTAATCAACCTAATCAGTAGGAACCTAAGTTGTATCTTCTTTCTTCAATTTTGGAACCTTATTGTTGTAGTCAAGCAGTACCTAGGCACCATTGTCCTTGTCATAGGATCAAATCTTGGTTCAGGGAATCCCCAATAGTGTTGACTTTCTCCAACTTTGATAAACTTTCCATTCAATGTAGAAGTATAGGGCTTCAAAGGTTCTGAGGATAAGGAAGTCCCTTACTTTAGCTTTGGCTCGGGCCATCTTTCTTACTTCCATCTCTAACAAGTCATCATCAGTAGGCTTATAGCCTAGCCCAAAAGGTGGTGTGGCAGTAGAAATCATTGGGACCTAAAGGGTTCGCTTCTTCACAGTTCTTCCCAAGTTCATATCGGAAGGTAATTCATTTTTCTCATCATTGCTACCACATTGTTGTTGCTATAGGGAGCAAAATCCATCAGGATCTTCTCCCTTTCTTCTTCTCTTATTTCAAAGCCTAGCCTCTCAAAATCAATACCAAAAACAGGTTTAGGCACTGTCAAAGTATCACCATATATGGTCACAATAGTTCCTTCATGTGGAAATCGAACCTTTTGGTATAGAGAGGAAGGTACGGCCTCCGTGTCATGGATCCACAGTCGCCCAAGGAGCATATTGAAGCATGAGGCTATGTTAAGGACTTGAAACTCCACCTTCTTGATCATCAGTTCTATAGTGAACTATAATGTTATAGTTCCCAAGACCTCTCTTCTACTGTTTTCATATGCCTTCACATGTTGGTCAGTAGGCACAAAGTCTTCAATGTTTAGACCCAAGCAACTTGCAGTCTTTAAAGGACACATGTTTAAGGCACTTCCATCCTTTATCAAAACCATCGGAATCTTCTTACCTTTGGCATCTACAATGATGTGCAACGGGTCATTGTGATGCTTCCCCTTTTTGGTCAGATTCTTGTTAGAATAGGAAATAGTGAGTTCCCTATTTATGGATCCAATCATAGCATTCAGATCTTGGGAAGTTGTGGTTGTAGGGATTTGGATTTAGTTGAGAAGATCTACTAGGTTTTGACGGTGTTTGTATAAGGCCATGAGTAAACCCCATAAGGATATGTTGGCTTGTGTCTTCTGTAGTTGCTTGAGGACCTCATCCTCTTCGGTAAGTGTTTGTTGGGTAGATTTATTCAAGGCTTCTACCGGGTTGTCTGTCTCCAAATGTGGGCGTTTGAAGTGTCTCCCCCCTTGTGATGTGGGCAATTTTTGTTGAGTCATTAGGATCGATATCTTGGGGTTTGAAGTGTCTCCCCCCCATTTGAGGAAGTTGGGTTACTAAATTGCGGTTCAAAGTGTCTCCCCCCCATTAGAGGGTGTTTAGTTACTTACTTGGGGTTTGAAGTGTCTCCCCCCATCTGTGGGTGTTTGGTTATTTGATTGGAGTTTGATGTGTCTCCCCCTATTCGAGGATGTTGAGTAATTCTTGGGTTCTAGTACTTCTTCATTCCATATATCATATCCTGTGGTGGTGGCGGATGTCCTATCCATCAGTTCTTCCCATGTCATCGTAAAACATTCGGGTAGGTCATAGATTAGGTCAGATGGGTCTTCTTTACTATCTTCTTCAGTCATCAGGCAATTAATCCTTGGTCATTTCCCAAAATTGCATGACAAAGGCCAAAACGATTATCAGTATTATGGCTAGGGCCTTGGTGGTAGGTGCATCTCTTATTTACATCAAACGTTGAGGGCAAGGGGTTTAGAATTGGTCTTGGGTCTAAGGGCTTTAGTAACCCTTTTGCTTTTAGCTTGTCAAACACTTGGTTTATAGGCATATACAACATATGAAACTCCCTCCTAGGTCTAGGCCCTTGTGATACTTGTATGGGTGTAATCAATTGATAAGGATCATTTTTATGGATATTAGAAATTTCTGCAACCTTAGAATTAGATCCTACGTTCTTTTTAAACCCCGGTGGGTCATCATTCTTTATTGTGCCATTATTTATTGCATCCTCAATTTGGGTTCTAGTTGCAATCAAAGCTTTAATATTAGGAAACTATTGTGCAAACAAGTACTTATGGCATACAAGTAATAAATTCTTTACAACCATAGCTAACTGTTCTTCTTCACTTGGCCAATTCATCATCTGTGCTACCTTGGCTCTCCACTTGGTAATGAAAGTAGAGAAAGATTCTTTCAAATCTTGCTTTGTGGTCTCGAGATCTCTCTTTGTTATGTCCACTTCTATATTGTACTTGTATTGCTTGTGAAACTCTCAGCAGATGTCCTCCAAACTTCTTGCTCTTACATCATACAGGTTGAGGAACCACCTAAGACCAGCTCTAGTCAGAGTGTTTTGGAACATTCGAGCAAGTACTTCTTCAGTCACATCTAGGGGCTACATAGCCCTCATATACATCTTTAGATGGGACTTTGGGCAACCGGTCCCATCAAACTTGTCTAAAGTCGACATCTTGAACTTGGGAGGTAGTCTTGCATTAGGGAAAAGTGAGAGGAATTCGTAGTACATAAAGTCTTCCATCTTACGAGCTCTTCTAATCATCTCATCCATTTTGTTCATTCTTTCGTTAATCTTCTTCTCACTTTCCATGGTTGGGGGATTATGGTTATCCTTGTTCTCTTCTTGATTATTCTTCAGATTTTGAACCTATTGCACCATGCGGTTCATGTCCTCTCTCAGCTAGATTTGACTAGCTACCTTGGTCTTGAGTAGCTCTTGAGTGTTCATAGGTTTTTCGGTGTTCGAATGTTCCCCCTCTTCTACCATAGTGTTGGGAGTTTCAAACTTCATGTGGCTTGAACTGTCTTGTAGATCGAATATGGGATTTTGATGCTACCACAGCAGCGTATCTTCTATGCTTACGAGCTTCAGTACCATAATGGGAGTGGTGGGCTTGGAATTGGAGCTACTAGCTTAAGTGTCAGGCTTAGGTTCTCTTTGCAGCCTTCCTTTGGATCTTGACAAAATTCTCCCCTAATGATAGGCTTGGTCGGGTTAATCAAAGCTAAGTCCCCATCCATATCAACCAAACAAACACAAGCAACATGCATTGCAATTTTAACAGGGGCTGGCCCAAGGATAGGTTCTAGGTCATTACATTGTAGGTTGGGTTTGTTGTTTCATTGTTTCCCATAGCTAGGACTGATAGGCCAAAAACGTATTGACCCCTTATGATGAATTAATTGATTAATTATCCAAGTTTATTAATTAATCAAATTAACATGCAATTGTATGTGGCAACACAAAAAAATTACCAATTAAGTAAAGTATGCAGCGGAAAATAAATTGACACGGTAATTTGTTTATGAATTGGGAAAACCTATACAGCAAAAAATCCCAGTGGTTGATTTTAAGATCATCACTCCTGAGAATCTACTATTATCAAAACAAGCGGTTACAAGTAAAGTTATCTCAGTACCTTATACTAACCTACAATTGAACATTTACCTTAATACCCAATTGGACTTGTTTTGTAGTGACAATCTCTCCTTTTCAATGCACGACTTCTAGTACGTGACTAACCAATTGCGCAGATCCCAGTATACGACTTGATCACCAACTTGAGAAGGATGTTGACTGCAAATTCCTCAAAAGTTTTGGGGAGAAGTCATGAACACCTCATGTCACATTGGTAATAGAATATTCTTCCGAGTGGGAACAAAGAAGACCACTTATGAAATTTGGAATGGAAAGAAGCCGAGAGTGAAGTAATTCTGAGTGTTTTGAAGCAAGTGCTACATTCTAAATGATCAGGAGAGCCTTGGGAAATTTAATGCAAAAAGTGATAAAGGCATTTTCTTTGGGTATTCTACTACTATCTGGGCATATAGAGTTTTCAACAAGAGAACAAAGACGGTAATGGAATCCATCAATGTAGAAATTGATGATGCCATAACAAAGGTAGAGATGGTTGATGATGGAGAAGGACCAAGCACCAAAGAACCCGTTGTTGAGGTCGAAGCTCTTGATATAGAAGTTGAAGGACCTACACCGGAAAATGAATCAACTCCCATGAACTCAAGAATGGAAACAAGATCCATGTCGAGAACATCAAGTCCTCTCACTCCTCCGGAAGTTCATCCTCCCATCTCCCGGAATGATGAAGTCTCCACAACAAAGAAGCCATCATCAAGAGTGATTAAAAACCATCCGGATAGCAACATTATTGGGTCTTTAGATGAAGGTTTTCACCTTAGAAAAGGAAACATACTTCTGGCCAGTCATGTAACATACCATTGCTACCTTGCCTAATTTGAGCCGAAAAGGGTAGAAGAAGCTCTCCAAGATGAAAATTGGGTTGAGTCAATGCATGAAGAGCTAAATCAATTTGTGAGAAATGATGTATGGGAACTTACCCCAAGGCCTGAAAGTGTTCATGTCATCGGCACCAAATGTATCTTCAAAAACAAGACCGATAAAGACAAAGAGATTATCCGGAATAAATCTCGGCTAGTGGCTCAAGGATACACTGAAGTAGAAGAAGTAGATTTTGATGAATACTTTGCTCCTGTGGCAAGACTTGAGTCTATTCGAATTCTTATGTCAATTGCATGTACTATGAACTTCAAACTCTACCAAATGGATGTAAAATGTGTATTTCTAAATGGATACCTGAATGAAGAAGTATTTGTTGAACAACCCAAAGGCTTTGAGGATCCTCACTTCACAGATCATGTGCTGAGATTGCAGAAAGCCCTTTATGGCTTGAAACAAGCTCCTAGAACTTGGTATGATTGGCTCACCCATTACCTCCTGGATAGAGGATTCAAAAGGGGGTATGTTGACCGGACTTTATTTGTCAAGAATGATGAAGATTATCTTCTCATGGCTCAAGTATATGTTGATGACATAGTATTTGGAGCTACCATTGATGATCAGGCTATAGAGTTCTCTGAGGAGATAAAGAAAGAATTTGAGATGAGTATGATGGGGGAGTTTACATTTTTCTTGGGCATTCAAGTCAAACAAAAAAAGGAAGGCATATTCATTTCACAAGAAAAGTATGTTAGAAATATTGTCAAGAAGTTGGACTAGACTCCAAAAAGCATGCCTCCACTCCAATGAGTTTGTCTACAAAGCTGAATGTTGATTCTTCTAGAATAGAAGTGAGTCCAACCTTGTATAGAAGTATCATTGGGAGTTTACTCTATCTTACAGCTAGTAGACCGGATATTGCATTTAGCATTGGTGTTTGTGCTAGATATCAAGCTGCTCCAAAGGAATCCCACCTGACTACAGTGAAGCGAATTATTCAATATATCAATGGAACTCCAGATTATAGGTTGTGGTATTCAAAGGACTCGAATGCTTGTCTTGCCGGTTATTCAGATGCAGACTGGGCTGGTAGTGTGGATGATCAAAAGAGTACTTCAGGAGGCTGCTTCTACCTTGGTAACAATCTTGTCTCTTGGATAAGAAAGAAACAAAACTCCGTGTCTCTCTCTACGGCAGAAGTTGAGTACATAGCCGTTGGAAGTTGTTGCATACAACTCCTTTGGATGAAGAAACTACTTCATGACTACGGGATTCCTTAAGATACAATGTGTGTTTTCTATGATAACACCAATGTTATAAATCTCTCTAAGAATCCAGTTCAACATTCAAAGTCAAAACACATAGAGATACAGTACCACTTCATTCGGGATTTGGTGGAAGATAGAGTTGTGTGTCTTGAATTCTTACACAAAGACAATCAAAAGGCGGACATCTTTACCAAGCTTCTTGATGGTCCACGGTTTGAATCACTTCGTAAGACCATTGGTGTTGGTACAATTCCTTGAATCTCATGTGTGATGTGTGCTCTATCTCACTTTAATTTATCTTTTGTAGGGCACACACTACCTTGTTGGCTATTTGTTTGCTATTTGCTTTAAATGTCTTTACATTGTTGTTTTTTATCAATCTTTTCTTCCTTTTGTGTCAAAAATCCAAAAAACACATAAAAAGTAGAAAATCCAAAAAGTTTGATCAACATTGTTGTGTTTTGTCATATACATGTTTTACCTTGTACCTTTGTGCAACTGGCTTTGTGCATCTACGAGCATAGCTTGTTACCTATGCACTAATATCATTGTGGGAAAAATCTTGAAATCTATGTGACTGTTGTAAATTGAACTTCAAACTTGTCATGAATGATTAGTCAATGGTTTTGTTGATCTTGAGACATGCATAGACTTGTGCCTATATATCTTCCCACTCTTTTTATTTTATTGTTTTTTTGCTTAAAGAGCTCAACAAATGTAAATCTCCAAATGAAAATAGATAATGAGCTGCAAAAGCCTGTTGCACATACTAGTATTTGACTAGGAAAAAAGAGAAAGCGACCTAAATTAAAATGTATGATGCCCTAAAAAGCCAAAGGCTATCTCATCAAATTGAAATATCAAAAATTTCAAGCATCGATCTCACAATAAGATGTAATGATTCAAAAAGATCAAATGATACGATATATATGGAGCCAAATGAAAAGCTTCAAAGTTATGTTGTCAAGTTTTTTGTGGGAGGTCATATATGCATATTTCTATAATTGAGATAGGCCACTCTTCGTAGTGCTAATTGTGTATGCCTTGGTTGAATTGATTATTGAAGCTTCACATTGGACTAAGGACTATCTCATTTTAGGTACCCACACACATCACACATGTCAATGTTTAATGAATGCCTTATTCATTTGTGTGATTGTACTTGATTAAATGTGTTTCACATACTTAATTTTTGTTGATCAAACACAAAAAGATTTTTTAGCGTTTTATTTTTTTATTTTTTGTAAAGTATTTTGTTTTTACAAAAATTGTCAAAATTTTCAAAAAACAGTGTTGCCCTATTTTGGTGACTTGGTTGTAGGTTAAGCTAGTCGCATGTTCTAGTCGCGAGCATTACTCAGAAGGTTTTCGCGACTCACTGGCGGGTCAATGTCCTAGTCACGAAAAATACTTAGAAAATTTTTTAAAATCTGGGTTTTTAGGTTTCTCGTGACTTGATATGGCGACTTGTGCGTGAGTGGAGGTCCAGTCACAAAAGTCGTACCAAAAGTTTCGCGGCTCAACTTGCAACTCTCTCGCAGGTGGAACTTCCAATCACAAAAAACACTTAGAAATTTTTTTCAAAATTTTTGTTTTCAGTGTTCTGGCGACTTGCACGCGACTTGACTCAGTTGCGAAAATCGCGTGTTTTGCATAATGAGGGTCTTTTTCAGAACTGGTTTCAAAAAGTTTTCATTTTTCCCTCGCATCTAGTGACTATTCATCTTCTTCACCGATTTCCCCTCTTTCAAAATCACTATGTTCACACACAATATCTCCATATTCTCCTTCCCTTGTTCACCAATCTTCAAGAAAAGGTATGGCTTCCGTTTCTTTCTCATTATATTTCACATTTCATACAATAGATTTCTTGGATTGGATGTTTATGATAATCTCTGTGATTTAATGTTTGAATATGGGTATTTGATCTTTGGAAAGATTGTTGTGTGGGTTGTGTTGGGTATATGTTATTTCACTCTGTCTTTGGCTGCACTTTGTGTTTTCTGTTACACACACACATTCGACGACATGATTGTGACCCTAATCTCATGTTGTTAGGGTTTTCCACAATATTCCTATTTTGGGACTAACTCTGTGCTAATAGAGTTTGTTGTCTTGTGTGGTCTCTGTTGCTCTTTGATGTAACATGGTGCAGATTGAAAATGTCTCTGTTTAAAAGATTAGCTGTGAAAAGAGGCAGTAGCAAAGGGAAAGAGCCAATGATTGATGTAGATGATCTTTTTCCTATGCCAAAGAGGACTCACTCATCAACGGGAATATATGACCCTACCAAATTCAGATCTTATGCGGCTTTTTAGACCTATGAGAAATACTTTCGAGACACATCATTGCTAGTTGAAAGGGTAGTTGACCAGCCGTCGCTCCTAGACACCAAAATCCCTATATGGTTTGCCACCAAGGATTGAAATTTCCTTCTTTTTGACCTTGATGATGCATACGAGAATTTGGTGAAAAAGTTCTATGCTAATGCCATTGTTGAAGGAAAGGAGCTCAACTGCTGGGTTAGAGGAAAGATTTTCTCAATAACTCCCACTTATCTGGCAGAAATTCTACACATCAACCAACCAATGCTTACCAGTCCACTGGTATATAATGATTTGAATCTGGATGAGGACTTACTTTGTGATGCTCTAGGGAGAAATCTGGAATTCTCACCAAATGGAAACTTAATCAGTGTTTCTTCACTGTCTCTAGAACTAAGGGTGCTCACCATAACCATGTTCCACAATTTATATCCTCTGTCCAGCACTGGGTACATGAATCTCGGGAGAGCTTTGTTCCTTCATGATCTGATTACTAATGAAGAGATTGATATTTGCTCTCATATCTTTCATATTCTGTGCAAAAATGTTACAAGAATTGAATCAAGGATTTGCATTCCTTTTTACTATCTTATTTCAAGAATATTGAAACTCAAAGGCATTCATTCATCAGAAGATGAGTCTCCCCACCCGAAACCAAGTCCAATCAACATTCATACACTCAATGCTAGCATTGGTCATAGTCGGAAGGGAATCAAGAAAGAGACTTCAACACAGACTAGTGGTTCACGCTCTAGCTCATCCTCTCTCTTGCACCATCACAACATCCGTTGTGAAACGAAGTTAAATTCTCTCCAAACTCAATCGGATGAAATTCAAAGAAAGCTAGAAGAAAATGACAATAAGCTATTCCATGACAAAAAGGGGGAGAAGATGATGATAGGGGGAGAAAGAGCTTGATGACAGGGGGAGCATTGCATTGATGTTGAAAAGCAGGACTGTGCTTTATTTTATCATATATTTGGACTTATTTTGTGTAGTTTTATATTATGTTAATTTTGCACCCATGCTTTGTAGCTTAATACTTGTTGTTAAATGTTATGCATTTTCTTTAAGTACATCACTCTTGTGCCCTTTGTTGGATTTTATATCCTTAATGCAATTACCATGTGTTGTTGCATTGGTTGAGTGTTAGACATGCAAATGATACTTTGCAATTGAGCTTACTAGCTTGCATGTCCGGATGTTCATTTCTTGTGTGAATGAGCATTGTGGTCACTATTTATAGTGGTTGTTATTTTTTGGTCAAGCTATGGTTTATTACTTTATTCCATTTTGCTTGATCGCATTGTGCTTGCTCCATATGCATTACAAGTTTTTTGCATACAATGATCATATTGTGTTGTTGTGTTTCAGGAGATACTTGTTCTTATGGTTCAAGAGCTACATAGATTCTAGAGTTAGGTGTGAGTGAGTTTTGTTCAACTGTTCCCAACTCACATGTTAAGTCCAGAGTTTGTTTTAGGGTTTTGTCACGAAATAGCCAAAGGGGGAGATTGTAAGGTTGAATTTAATCAACCATCTTGTTGGCTTTATTCCTTGCCAATTTGCTTGTAATTCAACATTTAGAAACCCTGTATTTAGGTGGGAATCATGTAAGGGTAGTGTGTGAGAGAGTGTGAAGAAAAACTCAAGATTGTGTAATCAGCAAGGGACTCACGACTGGATCTCGCGGCTTGCTCGTGGCTTGCATGTCGCCAAAGGATGCACATGAGTGAAGCATGTAGAGAAGCTAAACAGTCAAGCCAGTTGGAGCACTACAGGACAAAAAGTCTAGCCTGGTCATTCAGTTAGCTCGCGGCTTGAACTCGTGACTCAGTCAAGTCACGATGCCAAGTCACCAGCCAGCTCTATTTTGGAAAAACTGACTCTTCACATTCCAAACACACACCAATATATATATAGACCCTTATACCCATGAAATGTAGAGAGTTTCCAGAGAGAATTTTGAGAGAGAAACCTTAGAGAAAAACAAGATTGACTCATCCACAATCTTTACACAGTGACTCTTCAAATGCCTCTACTCTCACCCTCTCCATTGTTACATTCTTGAGAGGTACATTACCCAAATCCTTTTCTCACCATATCCATATCTGTGAGAAGGTTATTTGGTGCTTGGGAAGTAGTTAGGAAGGGACCAATGGATATTGGTTGATGTTATGAGCTATAGCGGAATCCGATAAGCTAAAGAAGACAAAGGTTCGACGTAACCTCATTGGAGCAAGAAGCTTGGAGGGCTTAGGTACACTAGGTAGATTAGGCTTGGAGGGTCTTCTACTGTTCATGTATCCCAACTACATTCTTTAGTGGATTATTGACCGCTTGGAGGGTGGCAGAGAGGTTTTACGCCGAGGACTTCGGTTTCCTCTTCGATAACACATCGCTGTGTTGTCTTTCTGTTTGCATCTCTCTTCCCTTAATCTTTGCCATTTAATTTCTGCTGTGGTTGTGATTTTATTTGGTTTAGATTGGTTTATCAATTCTGTTTTAGCTTATGTTCATATTCCACACATACATTGTTTGATATTAAGCTTGAATTAGTAATTTGTAATTTGGGGGTCTAAACATTGAACGCCCAATCTTACACACATTTTGAACATTCACTTTTGAAGTAAGGGAATCATTGATCTTGATTCTTTCACCACCCAATCTCAAGCTTGTAATGACGGAGAAGTCATAAGGCATTAGCATCACTCCACCAATGCCTGGAAAATGGAATGTGCACGTGGTGTCCCAAAACCATTCTGACAAAACTAGGAGTAACTGGAGATCCTTGTACTCATGAGTTTCCTTGTTTTGTAAAGCTTGGAAAAAAGTCTGAAAGCCAGCTTTATTAATGATGTTCTTAATATCCGAAGACAATATTTCCCACATGCTTTTCAGCATTTGAAGGCTGCCTCAGCTCTTGAGGTTCTGCAAAACAAAGTTTGACCAAAAATCTCATGTCCAATAAAAAATTTTCTGATGACCAAAAATTTCATGTTCAACAAAAGAATTTTACTATGACCAAAAAATTTCATGCCCATTAAAATAATTTTCCATGACCAAAAATCTCATGTCCAACTAAAAATTTTTCCACGACAAAAAAATCTCAACAAAAATGTCTCAGGACCAAAGTTCCATGCCCAACACAAAAATACAAGCCACCACAAAAATATCCCCATACCCACAAAATTTTGCCATGCTCATGAAATAAAACTTACATATGCCAACAAATTTTCCGCACTCATCATGAATTTGTTCGACCAAGCCAACACAACAATTTTTTTACAACTTCAATTCCGCCAAAATTCAAGCCAAAAGTCATTCAACAACACCACATATTACATACATTGCCCAATTCCATGAGTCGTCAACATTGTCCAAGTTACACCATGCCAAAAAACTCAACATTTATAAAATGTCCCCAAAGCCAAGATAACAATATGATCAACCATGCAAATGTCCAAAATTTCAACAACAGCAAACAACAATAAAATGACAATGTCTCAACACCAAACACTCAATGAAACACGAAAACAACAAATTTCCCAAAAAAAAAAAAAAAAAAAAACTCACCGTGAAGCCCATCTTAGAGTGTGGAGCATGGGTCTTGGGGTCTTGAACAAGCCCCTTTGATTGACCTTTCACCAAGATCGAGGTAGAGAAGCCCCTTTGATCGATCTTTTAGCAAGATCAAGGTAGAAAAGCCCCTTTGATAGATCTTTCAGGAAGATCAAGGTAGAGAAGCCCCTTTATCTTTCAACAAGATTGAGGTAGAGAAGCTCTTTGATCAGCCTTTCAGCAAGATCAAGGTAGAAAAGCCCCTTGATCAACCTTTCAACAAGGTCGAGGTAGAGAAGCCCCTTTGATTAACCTTTCAGCAAAGTCAAGGTAGAGAACCCCTTTTCCTTCCATTGCTTGTTTGCTGGTTTCTTGTCTTTGCCTTTATATGTATGCACATGGAGCTAGGACGCTTGGAGCTAGGGCACAGTCTCTAAGGCGTAAGCAAAAAGGGCGTGGGTGTGAGCATATAGATGTGAGCCAATTGGCTACAGTCAGTAGGTTTAGGAGTTTAGTTGCTCCCTTTTGGTCATATACACTATTTAAACCCCCTTCTTTCCTTCCCCCCTTTCTCTCTTAGATGGTTTGTATTAGGTATATTATGCTGTGTACCATTAATCCTCATCTCTAGAGCATGGCGACCCCTATTTACTTTCCTGCACCTATATTTCGGGTCATGCTCTAAGGATGTAGGCATTTACTTCCTTGCTCTATGTGCTTGCATTGTGCATGATGTATGTATAAAGATACCTGCTCGCCCCCTTTTGAAGTCCGTGTCACCTAAGGCAAATGATGCCTAATTTCCACCATGAAAGGCGACATGTCGCCAGATTTTCGCTATGGAAATCTGTTACTTTGCCGAATGCCTTAGGAAAGCATAGATTGGAACCACACCCATTCAAAAGTCAAACCGCAAAGCCCCCATTCATGCAAAGCCCCGAAAGGCAATGCCAAAATCCTGTTTTTACTGCCAATCTTCGAAAATTAAGGTTTTATTAAAACCAAGGACTGTCCTTGGACAGGCGTTGTGGGGTGCCTAACACCTTCCCCACAAGTAACCAAACTTCCGGACCTAAGAATCAAGAATTTTTTTGCCATCCACACTAGATTAGGAAAAATGCCCTTTTTCTTAACCTAGGATTAGTAACAAAATCAACTAGAAATAGGTGACCAATCACACCTTAGAAAAACCCAATGATTGGTGGCGGCTCCACTTACCTTTGGTAATCCTTTAAAATTTGGCCCAGATTCCTGCCATAACGCCAAAGGTAGACATACCTTCTGTTAGGATTAGTGCCCTTAAATCCTATTGTATGATGCTATGTATGATATTAAGTATGACGTTATGTATGACTTAATATTATGATTAATAAATTTGTTTTATTATTATCTGAAATAATGGCAACATGAATATTCGGACATTATCATATAGTCCATGAAATGCATAGTATGTGATTTACTCATAGAAGATATAAATCACAAGTTCTTTGTAAACTCAAAACTTAGTTCATAATCGGTGATAAAATTGGGCGTTTAATCTGCGAAGACTATAACATATCAACTAAGATGATTTGTCTTGATCATGGAAGTGGAGACTTCTAGTTGATATGTTAATATGTTTTAAGAGTTAAGACATATTGAATTGGATCGTTGTGAGATTTATTATTCTCCTAACGACTGTCAAATGAATAATAAATCTCACGACTTATATTAACATGAACTCTTAATCCTAAGACAATAATGGACCTGATCATGAGGTGTAGGTTGCTTTGATATCTCAGGAGTGAGATCTAAAGTTACAGTCAAAAACCTTAGTATGTTAAGCAGCCACATTTAGTGTTGATGGAACATGTATTCTCAAGATGGAATTCATAGTCTCTTAACGGAGATACAAAATATTCCCTTGAGATAAGTTTAATGGATTTGTTATTCAGAGAGTTAGGCCTAACCACTTTAGTAAGAAATTACTAAAGTATATATTTATGAAATTGAATTTCATAAATATATGATGAATAACTTAAAAGGATTAAACCGGGTACTCAAGGATTAAAATATAGTAATTTACAAAGTGGCAGTTTACATTTATGACTTTGTATTACTACGAATATTTTATGAAGGGGTTGCATGTACAATAAAGTCTTGGGATATAATTTATGGATAAGGCCTAGAGTGCAACTATATTTATATAGTAGTATTAAATATAGTTAATGGTAACTTTGGACTTGTCAAGAGTTGACAGAAAAGCCCAAGGCCCATTGAAGCTAGTATCTTATTGGTCCCTTTTGGTCCCACTCCAAGCCACATACTAGAGCCCACTTGGAAAGGCCTAAAAGGCTAGCCCAATTAGATAATCAGTTATTAAGAGAGAAACATATAGATTTTTTATGAAGTCCAACTTGTATGAAATGGTGTATGTGAGTGTTGGACACTCTTGACTTCTCTCTTAAACAAATTCACATTACTGATTGAGAGACCACACATCTTGGGCGTTAGTGGAATTGGAGTGAAGATTAAAAGTATTCTCAAGTGCTTACAATCTTTGTTTTGAAATTCAACACACCAAGGTACACTCTCTTGTTCTTGTATTTTGAAATTTCATAGCACATGTTATCAATTTCGAATGAAATAGATCCATTAATTTTCCGTTACGCACATGTATTTTTTTATCAGACCTCAAGCTCTGTCACTCTGGCCTTTAAAGCCTCTACAGGTGCTAGCCACTCTGCCTCGATGGCCACTTGAGCGTGAATAATACCTCCCAGCACCCTGCCTCCACTCATAGGAACATCTCCAATGATAGGCCTTGCAGAAGACTCGGTAAACCAAGTAGAATAATCTCTGCTAGTATCCACAGAAGCATCAAAGGAGCCCATCGCATAAGCCGAGTCGCCTAGGACCTAGTGGAAGGTCCTCTCTGCTATAAAGAACTCCTAGCTCGTTAGGGCCCAAAACCAATGTCGAATCCTCGACTGGCCCATGGCAATAGTGAGCTCTGGCCTCCCCAGCAAAGTGCCATCATAAGGGTAGACTATAATCTCATCTTGAGTGATGCAATCTAAAGCCGCAAAAATAGTGATCGGCTGCACTACGACAACCCTCGTGATCCTACAATGAGCCCACGCATATGCTCGAGGGTACGTTGTCACAGACAAGCCTATATAATGTGGCCGCAAAGTGGGGATGTACTCATACACCCACCACATCAAAATCTACCAGCATCCCTCCAAACTCCTGAAGTCCTGCTGGGAGGCTCGCCTTAAGGAGATGAAGAAGCCATAGGTGACAGACCCCAAATCATATGTCCCAATGCTAGAGACTACTCCTATGGCCCACAACAGTCGGAAAGTCAACATTGGCCGGTTGTTGCCAAAGGAGCAACTACTGAGGAACAACAGGAAGAACTGACGAAGATGAATGTCGGTGGGTGCCACATCCCAGGGAATACTACTCTGTAGCCATTCAGTGTAGATCTATGGTGATGCAATAGGCTCGAAATATCCCCTCGTCTCTGTAGTGAAAGGAAAAGGGATGCCCAAGAGCTCGTAAGCCATCTTGAAGCGTATTTCCTTTGTTAGAATCGAGAGGCCACCAAATCTAATACCTAAAATAGCTGTCTAATCAAGAGGGAGGACCGCAAACTCCCCACAACTCAAGTGAAAGGTGCCCGTATCGGCATGAAACCAACACAACAAAGCCTCCCCAATCCTATGCTTCATGGTGAATGGAGGAATCTGTAGGAAGTTCTCAAACCCCTACTCTCTCAAAAACTTGGCGTATTATAAGTGGGTCCTAGGAGCAAACACTAGCTGAAGAAAAGTGGACCAGGTGCCCCAACTACAGAGCTTGTCACTCCCCTACATTTGAGATCAGAAGCTATTCGTTAGCACATCCATATAATTGAAATCTGACTGACCAAGAAGGAAGTGCAACATACCCCTCCCCTCCGTGCCGGTGCAGAAGGATGATCCTTTAGCCCCCGCTGAAGGTAAGTGTCCAGGGTGCTCTGTCTAGGACTTTGGTGCAAGCGTCAGCTTCATCCTGATGTGGTGGGAACCTCATTCTCAAACTGTGCCTCTGAAAGCTTGAAAATGTGTTGAAAACACAAGAGCTGTTTAGACCCTCAAATCAAAATTACAGCTTGATAGATTTTACTTTAACTTAATACTAAGTGCGGAATAGAGTAAATGTGAGTGGATAAACAAACAAGCTACTCTAACCCATAAAAATTATAACACAACAGTAAAATGAAATGTAAAAGAGTAGGGAAGAAGACTGCAAACGTAAGATAACACGCCGATGTGTTATCGAAGAGGAAACCGAAGAACTCGTTGGAAAACCTTTCTGCTGCCCTCCAAACTATAATCGATCCACTAGACAATCAGTTGGGATACATGGTTTAGCAAGAGACCCTCCAAGCCTAATCTACCCGATGTACCTAAGCCCTCTAAGCTCCTACTCTAACAAGGCTTCTCGAAACCGTGTCTTGTTTAGCTCTCCGAATCCCGCAACAAGCTCTATGTTGCATCCGCCATCCTTAGCATCTTCCAATGCTTGCCAGTAGCACCAAAAACACTCTCAACACTTTGAATGTGTGTGGGCAGTGTTTAGGTAGAAATCTCCTCTCAATAGATATAACAATGGGAGAGAGAATAAAAAGAGTCTATAAAGATTTCTCTCTAAGAGTAAGTAGCTCTCTCTAATAGGTGGATGTGTTGTAGAAACCTCTCCTAGGGTTTTTATCTTTGAATATCCTCATTGCACTTTGTGGGTAATGAGGGTATATATAGCATGAGTGAAAGGTAAGAAAGTCACTAATCAAAATTCTCCAGGCAAAATGTCTCGCAACTATCTCACGACTACCTCGCGGGAAGGCCTTACCCGCAAGATACTTGAGAAATAGACAGCGTGGCATGACTCTTCAGCTTCTAGTCATATGCTTCTCACATGCCCTTTTCACGGGAACCCTTCTCGTGAACTTCTCATGAGCTAGTCACGAAATGCACTGATTCTTCAATTAAGCTGAAGTCTTCACCAACTTAATATTAAACCTAATACAATAAAATCCCACAAAATATAAGGAAATAAATTAAAGCAATTATAACACTTTTTGTCATGGAATAAAGCCAACATAAAACATAGTTGTAAATCATAACTTTACAGCCTTCGAGCACCAAACTTCGGTAGGACCTCAAGCCCAGGAAAGTCATCGTCTATGTCTATAAGGATGTCCTCGGCTCGCATCTCTCCACCGGAGGTCCCCTTCCCTCTAGTCGGACTGCGCAGTGAAGTAGCCCCATTGGAAACGGTATAGGACTCAAATGAGACACTAGCTGTCTTAATAGAACACCATCTCCTGGACCATGTCTCTATAGATATATCACCGATAGGTCCAGTATCCTCCTCCCCGTGATCGAAACGGCTCTGCAAAACGCGAGCCACCTGCTTACTAGCCGAAGCAGTCTTGTCATCAGAAGAATCATCCCCCTGGGACGTAGCATACATGGGGGCCTTCCCCTGGTCTCCCCTAAAACTCGTCCTCTGTGACATAATCTGCAAAACAGCAAGGAATCCAAACATAATTAGTAAGCCCATAAGTCAAATGGCAACACAACTGGACTAACACTATTTTTTTTTTTTTTTTTAAATGTGCAGGTCTGTACCCAACATACACTTGTAAAGGATGCATATCAGGACTACTATTTAGATATCATCTATTTCTACCTGACACAAATTGGGACTGCAATTCAAATATCCTCTGTTTCTACCCAAACTAAGACCAAGACTGCTATTCAAATATCCTTTGCTTCTACTTAGTAAAAATCAAGATTGCTATTCAGATATCCTCTGTTTCTACTTGACACCAAATCGAGACTGTTATTCAGATATCCTCTATTTCTACCCCGCCTAAGACCAAGAATGCTATTAAGATATCCTCTGTTTCTACTTGGCAAAAATTAGGACTGTTATTCAGATATCCTCTGTTTCTACCTGGCCTAATACCAAGACTGCTATTCAGATATTCTCTATTTTTACTTGGAAAAAATCAAGATTGCTATTCAGATATTCTCTTTTTCTACTATTGGATAAATACATGTTTTTATCACATACAAAACATACGTAGCAGAAAATTAACAGATCTACTTCATTCACAATTGATAACATGAACTATGTAAGTTTCAGAATTTAAGAACAAGAAACCGTACCTTGATGTGGTGAAATTCAAAACAAAATATTAGAAGTACTTGGAAGCACTTTTAATCTTCACTCCAATTCCACTTAATGCCCAAGAAGTGTGGTCTCTCAATCAGTTTCCAAGAGAGAATAAGAGAGTGTCCAACACTCACATACAAACCATTTTATTCTCTATGAAAACTCGTATTAGAATTCTCTTATGAAAAACCCTCTTGAAATTCTGTATGTTTCTCTCCTTATATATATAACTAATTATCTAATTGGGCTACCCTTTTGGACCATTCCAATTGGGCTTTAATATGTGGCTTGGAGTGAGACCAAAAAGGAACAAATTAGACTCTACCTCCAATGGGTCTTAGGCTTTTCTGTTAACTCTTGACAAGTCCAAAGTTACCATTAATTATATTCAATGTCACTAAATGAATATAATTGCACTCTATGCCTCATTAATAAATTATATCCCAAGACTTTATTATACACGCAACTCCTACATTAAAATATTCATAGTAATACAAAGTCATGAATGTTGACCACAACTTTGAAGATTACTACATCTTAATCCTTGAGTACCCAGTTTAATACTTTAAGTTATTCATCATATATTTATGAAATCCAATTTCATAAATATATACTTTAGTAAATTCTTACTAATGTGGTTGGGCCTAACACTCTGAATAACCAAACCCATTAAACTTATCTCAAAGAAATATTTTATATCTCCGTTAAGAGATTATGAATTCTATCTTGAGAATATATGTTCCATCAACATTAAATGCAGCTGCCCAACATACTGAGATTTTGATCCTGACTTTTAGATCTCACTCCTGATATATCAAAGCAACCTCATGGTCAAGTCCATAATTCTCTCAGGATTTAGAGTTGATGTAAATAGTAGTCGTGAGATTTATTATTCATTTGACAATCATTAGGAGAATAATAAATCTCACAGCGGTTCAGTTCAATATGTCTTAACTCTTAAAACATATCAACATATCAACTAAAAGTCTCCACTTCTATGATCAAGACAAATCATCTTAGTTGATATGTTATAGTCTTCATAGATGAAACGTCCAATTTCATCACCGACTATGAACTAAAATTCTGAGTTTACAAAGAACTGGTGATTTTTATCTTCTGTGACTAAATCTCATAAATCACATACTATGCATCTCATGGACTAAGATAATGTCCCATTAGTTCATTTATAGATAGTCTCATATAATTAAACAATTTAATTATTTTTGACATGCCAATAAATTGGATTTTAGGGTATGGACCCTCACAATCTCCCGCTTGCCCTCAAAAGACAATTTACCATATATCCGACACTTATCTCCCTTTAGAGTAATTCAAAGTCACTCTAAGGCAAGGTTTGGAAACAATTTACCATATATATCATTTTCTCTCCGTGGGTCCGCAAGAGCATCCAGAACGAGGTGGCGTAACCCGTCCGGACACCGGGGCACTCGAAGTGCCTTTTTCAGCCAAAATGACCAAAATGCCCCTAGTCAACCCTAAGGTTGACCAATGCTCAATCGAGGTCAAAACCCTCACAAAAAAACATTTTTCATAGTTTTACATCAAACCCTAGCATCTCAAAGATTTTAACAACTTTGGCCAAGTTCGACCAAGTTTGACCCGAAGTCGATCTCGGGTGGGCCCAAAAACCCAAAATTTGATCTTGTTATCAGAACGGGTTCAAACCAACACCAATATGAAGATTTTCAAATTCTCATTCCAATGACTATTCATGGGCCAAAATCGGAGTTAGAACGGCCGAGATATCATGAAAACTAGGATGACGCACCGATCAATGCACCACAAACTTCCGAGAGCCATAACTTTTGATCCAACAGTTGGATTTTCAAGTTCCATACCTTTTCAGAAATGCCGGGGCTATAAATAGCCCCAAGCACCCTTCAGACCGAGGAGGAAGACATTTTTTCTGATTTTCTGCTCTCTGCCTAGCTTCTCTACATGTTTTTTCTCTCTTCCAAACACAAAAAACACCCAAAAAACACATCAAATCTTCTTGATTCTTCTCTCTTCACCAAAAACACACAGTATTGTTCTTATACCCAATCTTCCTTTCCTTGGTTATACACTTCGGATTTGGGGTTTAGGGGTATGGATGTAGCTTTTCTAGCTATCATCCACACCCCTAACCTTCTAAATCTTTTTTCTAGCATTCATTTAACTTTTATGCCTTAATAACATGATTTATTGCTTTCCTAGCATGTTACTTCCTTTCTTTTTGTTTCTAGCTTAAATCTCCATGGTTTTTATGCTTTTTGCCATGTTTCATGCTTAGATCTACGTTTTTACATGCTTAGGGTTTTATGCCATGTTCTTCTATGTTTTGTTCCTCTTTTTGCTCTATATTGATGTTAGGGTTATAATCTCACATGCTTGTATGGAGTTGTTGGCTAGGCTTTCCTCAGATCTATGTGTTTATGTGCTTTTTGCCATGTTTTGTGCTTAGATCTGTATCTGTACATGTCTATAAGCTTGGACCCATGTTCTACCATGTCTTTGTACTAAATTTCTACATGTTTCTATGCCTATATGTCTAGATCATTGTTTTCACATGCTTGTGTTCTTGGATCTATGCTCTCTACATGCTTTATGCTAGCTTTCCATGTCCTTGTGTGCTCTATGCCATGTTCGTGTGCCTAGACCTAGGCTATGTTTATCATGCCATGTGCTATTGTAGCCCTTTTGTACACTTTATCTTTCTTTCTTGTGTTTTCGGCCTTTGGTTCGGACCCAATCTTGGCCCTATGGTCTTTGTGGTCCATACGCCTTGGCCCATATCAAAGGGTTTGGATCACCCGTTTTGCATGTCTATGCTTGCTTGCTTCTATGCTTTATGCTTGTGTTAGCCTCTCTTGTTCTAGGCTTTACCACACTTGAAGCCTTTAGTGGGTTTGTGGTGGTGTGGTTACATCCGACGGCCATGAGGCCTTGTTTGGATGTAAACATTTGGGATGCATCGCCATGATGCCAGTTGCTTCATGCATACCTTTCCCCTTTTCTTCTCCGTGCGATCATATGCTTGCCATGCTTGTTTGTGCAACCCGTTTGTCTTATTTGCATCTTTACACGCTTGCTTACATGTCTATGCATGAGTCTTACTTGCTAGTGTGTCGTCCATGTTTCAACACAATGAAGCTATGGACATCTGATCAAAGCCTATATTTTTCTCTTGCGAACACCACCTTTTGTTTGCTTTTTTTTTGCTTGTTTTCTTTTTCACTTGTTTGCTTGCCTTCCTGTTATGCTTGCCATGTTTATCATGCTTATCTGCTTTATGCCTCTTTCATCTTAAGACAATGCTCCCTCACTAAAGTGCCATCAGTCATTTTGGTATTATAAATTTGCCTCATAGTTTCTTGCCTTGCAAAACAGCCTTGCTCATCAAACATCTCCTTCAGACTTAGCATAATGTCCGAAGCTAGTTCTACATCCTGCATTTGATGTTGTAGAACATTTAAGATAGATGCTAGGATATAGCACTTGGCCATCTCATTAGATTTTTGCCAATGATCATATCGTTGTTTTTTCTCAAGAGGAGCATCTAATGATGGAAAGCTAGGAAATGATTTAGTGAGCACATATTTGGGTTCTTTAGCAGTAAGAACAATATCCAAATTTCTTTTCCAGTTAATATAGTTGGATCTAGTCAGTTTGTTTTGATTAAGAATAGTAACAAGTGGGATAAATGAGGCCACGATCAAATCTAAAAACAATAAACATGAATATAATAAGTAAACTAGACATTATCTATTTAGCATATAAACATAGAGTATGGAACCTTAATAAAACCATAATATAATATATGTAACGACAACCCAATCCCATATTTAATATCCCTCAGCATAGAGTGAACATTAAATGCTATGATTGATTGAGAACTATTCTCATTATTAGTGCTATTATGATAACTCTTATCAAACATTAATAATATGCCGTTATATATTTAGCCTCTAAATAATAATAGTAAGAACTCAGAAAATAGGATACTATAATATTTAGTCTAGTGTATACCATTGTTAAGAATCATGTGTAGCCACATTTCATCTACCATATACAGGTTTATCTTGTAGTACCATGATTCAAAACACCCTCCGCATGGAATGCAAAGCTCAAGGATAAGAAAAGGTGTTTGGTCAAACCACTATAAGCCAGGAAATTCAATCTTTTAGGACCATGAAATAAATACTCTCTACATGGAATGCTAAGCTCAAAGCAAAGACAAAGTATATATTTCATACTACTATGAACCGACAATGGAGGCCATGAGATCCAACCCTTGTATCTCTCTCCCACTAGATGTTTTAAAAGAAAGGTTTTTAATTATAAAACATGCGTAATCTAATTACACACAGCCTTGCACTTTATCCATGTGAAAATAGTTAGAAAAATTCAAAATTCTTAGTTTTCGATCGATTGAATGTATGTCTCGATTGGTCGAAAAAAATTAAAAAATTCATACTTGATAATTTGCCTGGCTCGATCGGTACTCGATCGATCGAAAATGAACATTCGATCGATCAACTAGCAATCGAATATCAATCGAACCAAACTTAACAATCTGCCTGGCTCAATCGCTTCCTAATCGATCGAAAAAGAACATTCGATCGATTGAATATCAATCGAACCAGACAGATTGGTTACTGTTTCACTCGATCGATCGAAAGCAATTTTCGATCGATTGAATCTCATGAAACTTGAATTTTTCAGAATTTTTCTAGGGCAGTTTTCAACAGTTTTTCATGAACAAACAACCATCATATGAACATGATAGACAAAGATTGATATCAAAATTGAATTCCATTAATGCTATAGCCTTTAAGTTCAATTTAACATACTTAAACTCAAACTTAAACAACATCATAACATCAATATCAGTTTTCATTAAATAATAATTTCAACAACCATGCAGAAAATTAAATATATAATCTTCTAACAACATGAAATTATTATCTCTAATTCCAAAACTCATAAAACATGTTATACAGATTCGAAATTGAAGACCGCTCTGATACCATTTTTATGGAAAAATACATGTTTGTATCGCATACAAAACATATGCAGTGGAAAATTAACGGATCTACTTCATTCGTAATTGATAACTTGTACTATGTAAGCTTCAGAATATAAGAACAAGAAAGTGTACCTTGGTGTGGTGAAATTCAAAACCAAAAATCATAAGTTCTTGAGAAAACTTTTAATCTTCACTCCAATTCCACTTGTGCCCAAGAAGTGTGATCTCTCTATCAGTTTATATGTGTATGTTCAAGAGAGAATAAGAGAGTGTTCAACACTCACATACAAACCCTTTCATTCTCTTACAAAATTCTATATGTTTCTTTTCTTATAACTGATTATCTAATTGGGCCAGTCACTTGGGCCATTCCAATTGGGTTTACTATGTGGCTTGAAGCGGGACCAAAAGGAAACAAATAAGACACTAGCTCCAATGGACCTTGGGCTTTTCTGTCAACTCTTGACAAATCTAAAGTTACCATTAATTATATTTAATACCATTATATAAATATAATTGCACTCTAGGCTTTATTAATAAATTATATCCCAAGACTTTATTATACATGTAACCCCTTCATTAAAATATTCGTAGTAATACAAAGTCATGAATATAGACTGCCACTTTGAAGATTACTACATCTTAATCCTTGAGTACCCGATTTAACCCTTTAAGTTATTCATCATATATTTATGAAATCCAATTTCATGAATATATACTTTAGTAACTCTTTACTAAAGTAGTTAGGCCTAACATTCTGAATAACCAAACCCATTAAACTTATCTCAAGGGAATATTTTATATCTCCATTAAGAGACTATGAATTTCATCTTAAAAATATATGTTCCATCAACACAAAATGTGGCTGTCCAATATACTGAGGTTTTGATTGTGACTTTAGATCTCACTCTTGATATATCAAAGCAACCTACACTTCATGATCAAGTCCATTATTCTCTCAGGATTAAGAATTCATGTAAATAGAAGTCATGAGATTTATTATTCATTTGACAGTTGTTAGGAGAATAATAAATTTCACAGCGGTCCAGTTCATTATGTCTTAACTCTTAAAACATATCAATTAGAAGTCTCCACTTCCATGATCAAGACAAATCATTTTAGTTGATATGTTATAGTCTTCGTAGATGAAATGCCCAATTTCATCATCGACTATGAACTAAAATTTTGATTTTATAAAGAACTTGTGACTTATATCTTCTGTGACTAAATCACATAAATCACATACTATGCATCTCATGGACTATATAATAATGTCCAAATATTCATGTTACCATTATTTTAGATAATAATAAAACAATTTTATTAATCACAATATTAAGTCATACATAATGTCATACATAATATCATACATAACATCATATAATAGGATTTAAGGGCATTAATTCTAACAGATTGCTCGTCTACTCAATATGCAGGAGGAGTTAGGGTAATTTGTTAATCACTAGAAGGAGATCGTCTACAATATGTAGTATGTCTACAATTCCAAATGACCAATAATGAAGCTAAATATAAAGCCCTTCTTTAAAGCTTAGAATTGGCTAAGTCACTGGGAGCTAACTCAATAATCGTCTAGGAAGATTCGCAGCTGATCATAGGCCAGGTGAATGGAACATACGAAGCCAAGGAAGAACAAATGAAAAGATATTTGAGCAAAGTCAAGCATTGCATCAAAATTTTCGCAACAACCAAGTTTCACCAGATCCCAAGAGAGGTGAACATGGAAGCAAATAGCCTAGCTAGAGTTGCCTCTGCGGACGACATCATGAACGAGCAGATTAAAGTCCTATACATTCCAAGCATAGATGTCCCCGAAGTACAACAGATAAACGGAGAAGCCAACTGGATTACACCAATTGCATCCTATCTCAAGAATGGGCAACTCCCCGAGGATAAAGTAAAAGCTTAGAAATTAAGGGTTAGAGCAGCCAAATTTGTCCTTATGGCTAGGTACTGTATAAGAGGAGTTTTTCTCAGCCCTACCTGAGATGCTTAACTCCAGACGAATCAAACTACATCATGAGAGACGTGCATGAAGGAGCATGTGGAAATCATTCAAGAGCAAGGTCCTTCATTCACAAATCATTCATGTAGGTTACTATTGGTCGTTGATGCAAGCAAATGCCAAAGCCCACATCAAAGCATATGACATATGTCAGCACTCCAGTAATGTACCTAGATAACCATCGGAGTATCTCACCCTGATGACAACCCGTTAACCCTTTGCTCAGTTGGGGCTTGATATCCTTGGTCCTTTTCTAGTATGAACTAGGCAAATGAAGTTCCTAGTCATAGGAATTAATTACTTCACCATGTGGATAGAGGCAGAACATTTGCCAAAGATCAAAGACCAGAATGTTAGAAGCTCCGTCTGGAAGAATATTATTTGCCATTTTGGGATCCCTAGGGTGCTTATTTCAGACAATGGACAGCAACTCGACAACATAACCTTTAGGGAATTCTGTGAGCAACTTGGGATCAGGAATGACTACTTCTCACCCTCCCACCCACAGGCTAACGAACAGAAGTTGCAAACCGATCTTTGCTAAAGATCATCAAGACTCGGCTTGAAGGGGAAAAAGAGATATAACCATACAAACTACCTAGTGTCTGTTAGGCATACAGGACGACAATAAGGAATCCTACTAAAGAAACTCCCATCAAGCTGGTATACGAAAATGATGCAGTGATACCTGCAGAGGTTGGCTTGACTAGCTTTAGAGTGGCCCATTATCAAAACAAAGAGAATGAGAAGTAGATCCACCTAATCCTTGACCTCATAGACAAGGTGAGGATGGACGTGGAATAGAGGGTGGCACGTTACAAGATTTTGATGACTAAGCACCATGATGCAATGGTTAAGCCTAGGAAGTTTTAACATTGGAGACCTTATCTTAAAAAGGATGTCCTTGGCAACTAAGAATCCAGCTCATGGAAAGTTGGGACCCAATTGGGAAGGACCATATAGAGTCATCAACTACAAGAGACGAGAATCGTACTACCTGGAAACCCTAGATGGATGAAGGCTGAAGCATCCATGGAACGTGGAGCACCTGAGGAGGTACTATTCATGAAGACCCATCAAGAAGGTCAGCATGGATGACCTTAACCCCTATAGACTATTGGTTACCACTAGTAGTCTATCTATGTTATCTTTTAACACTTATGTTTTCTAGTAACATTTTATATTTTCTAGTATTTGAATTCCCTAAAAGCACTAGCTACTAGCATTTGCAATGTTTGTGGACGTTATTATGCTATGTACAAAGTTCTTAGTTTGTATATAAAGCGATGTGGATTTCCTACTTAACTGTTTCTAGTCCTTTGCAAAACTAAACTCCACAGAGTAAAGCTAAAAGCTATGGACGAATAAAATTCCTAGATGCAAAGGTGTATCTTCAAAAGCCACCTTTAGAAGAAGGAAAGGCAAAACACCACACGGTGGAATAAAACCTTAAGGTAAAATACATACATACATATATATATATATATATATATATATATATACACACACACATTGTAGACATTCGATTTTGCTTACATAATTTAATCAAGGAAGATGACTAGACTGACCATTCATATACCCAAAATTCATGACTACATTACATGCATTAATTCATTCATTGTAAAGCATAAAAATGATCTTGAGATCCTAATGGTCATGACGGTATGTCCGATTTCCAAATCAAACCGTTGGATTGAAAGATATCGCATGATCAAATTTGCATGGTCTGCTTGCATTTTGTCTAGGTGGAATCAACCACACATGATTAATTTAAATTAATTTTGATTGGCTAGACAATTAAAATTAATTAAGTAATTTTGTGATCGGTTCTTAGTTAGTATCAAAAATAGGCTTGCTTGCATGGGAATAAAGAGGATAATTAGATAACAACAAAATTATAGATAATCAAGACTTTTGGAGTGTTTATCTACAAGATAATCATTGCTGAAAAGACCTGAATCATTAGGAAAGGAGTTTAATTTTTAGAATATGGATTAAAAATGTATCTAAGTGCAAGTCCCAACTTGAAAAACCTCAAAAAAGGAGTCCAAAGTGGACTAGAACTCGAACATAGGATTGGCACCCAAGAGGGCCATTCGACACTCCTAGAGTGCTGATCAGCATTTCCAAGTGCCGATTAGCAAAAATGTGGGCCACAACCCGAGGGCACCTAGATTGAGATAAATCTCATCCTTTTCGATTTTTTAGGGATAAGGACGCGTCGTAATTCGTATTCTAATCATTCAACTAATTTTTAGAACATCCCAGCCTCTATAAATAAAGGAGGCCTCTCAAAATTCAGCACACTTTTTCATGCTTTCTGACCTCCCTCTTTCTGGCTCTTCTCTTCTTTTCTTTTCCCTCTTATGTTAAAGACGTTCTAGAAGCTCTTACCTTAGGAATTTCTTTTCAGTAAGTAAAATATTTTAGGCTTCAAAGAGTTGAATAAACTTCTTTGAACCCCAAAATATTCCTTCACTAAGAAGAGCACGCTCATGCAAGAAGTAGTTTTTTACCCCCCTTTCTTTTTCTATTCCTATCTATTAGTTTTGTTTGATGATGCATGAATAGGTTTAAGATATTTTTATTATTTCTGGTTCTTGATGCAATTACCATGTTTGGTTTGAAATGTTTCTTTAAATATGTCCTTAGATGATTCTTTTGTTTGTTATAATCTTTCTCTTGAATCTCAAAATCCGCTAATTAACAAAGATCTCTTTAAATTAAAAACTGATCTGAATTTTTCAGAACTTATTTTCTAAATTAAAAACTTATCTATATTTTCATTAAATGCAGATTTGATTTTTTTAACACACTAAACTGATCTGTACTTTCATTAAATACAGATATGATTTCTTTCTACACTAAAAACTGATACGTATTTTCATTAAATACAAATTTGATTTTTTCAACACATAAAACTAATCTTTATTTTCATTAAATACAGATTTGATTTTTTTTACACACAAAACAGATCTGTATTTTCATCAAATACAGATCTGATTTTTTTTTTAAAAAAAAAAACATAAAACTGATTTGTATTTTCATTAAATACGGATCTGATTTTCTTTAAGAAAATTTTCTTTGTCACAAAATAGCAAATTTTGAAATTTAAAAGAAGAAGTCAAAAGTTGAGATGATTTTTGATTGATGCATGTAACATAGATTTATCTTATGAGTGTAGTTCCTCTTCTAGAAAAAGTCTTTTTCTTATTTTATTCATAAAAAACAGATCTAATTCTTTTTCTCTACAAATCTAGATTTTCTTATTCACAAAACAGATCTGATTTTTCTTAATAAAAATCACCATTAACTTTGCTCCAAGTTGACGCCTGGCATCGATCAGAACGGTTGCAAAAAAACAACCGCCGTCGTCACGGGCCCTCGTTCGACCACCCGCCGCGGCGATAGCTCCCGCGCCTGCGAGGCCTCGTTGGAGGGCCCCTCTCGATGGTGGTGTGCGTGTGCTTCGCGTGAAGCTTCGGGTGCTCTCTCTTTCGGTGGATGAAGGTAGGTCTACCTTTGGCGTTATGGCAGGAATCTGGACCAAATTTTAAGAGATTACCAAAGGTGAGTGGAATCACCACCAATCATTGGGTTTTTCTAAGGTGTGATTGGTCACCTATTTCTAGCTAATTTTATTACCGATCTTAGGTTAAGAAAGCGGGCATTAGGCACCCTACAATGCTTGTCTAAGGATAGTCCTTTGTTTTGATAAAACCTTAATTTTTGAAAATTGGTAGTAAAAACATGATTTTGGCATTGGCTATCAGGGCTTTACATGCATGGGGGCTTTGAGGTTTGGCTTTTGAATGGGTGTGGTCTCAATCCATGCTTTCCTAAGGTGTTCAAGCGAAGTGCCAAATTTCTACGGCGAAAATCTAGCGACAAGTCACCTTACTTTCGCAGCGAAAATTAGGCATCGCTTGCCTTAGGTGACACGAACTATGACAATCATACCGGAAGGGGGGATCAGGTATATATATACATACATAATGTACAATGCAAGCACACAAAGTAGGAAAGTAAATGCCTACATCCCTAGAGCATGGCCCAAAATATAAGTGCAGAAAAATAAACAGGGTCGCTGTACTCTAGAGATAAGGACGAATGGTACATGGCATGATATACCTAATACAAACCATCTAAGAGAGAAAGGAAGGAGGAAGGAAGGGGTTTAAAAGAGTACATAACCAAATGGGAGAGGCTAAACTCCCAAACCTACTGATTGTAGACGCTAAGCTTATATCTACATGCTCACGCCCATGCCCTTTTTGCTTGCGCCTAGAAGACCGTGCCCTAGCTCAATGCATCCTCGCTCCATGTGTGTACATCCAAAGGCAAAGACAAGAAACCATCAGACAAGCAATGAAAATAAAAAGATGCAAAGAGCACGTGGAAGAGGCATCGAGTAGATAAGCATGATAGACATGTCAAGAATAGCAACAAGGATGTGAGCAAACAAGCGAGAAGGCAAACAAGCAAAATAGCAAGCAAACAAGCAAAAAAGGAAACAAATGATGGTGTCCGCAAGAGACAAATTTAGGTTTAGATCAAATGTCCATAACTTCATTGTGTTGAAGCATGGATGACACACTAGAAAGCAAGACTTATGCATGAACAAGTAAGCAAACGTGTAAAGATGCATAGAAAGCCAACGGGTGGCACAAACAAACATGACAAGCATAACATCGCATGGAGCAGAAAAGGGAAGGGTATGCACAGAGCAACCCGGCATCTGGAGATGCCTCCCAAATGGTTACATCCGAACAAGGCCTCATGGGCGTCAGATGTAACCACACATGGTCAAGCTCGTGAAGGGCACCAAACATGGCAATGCATAGAACTAGCACTACAAAAAAATGGGACCATCCCAGCATTTGCAAAACAGCTGGGACAACCCCAAAAAGCACCGGAATAGGCCTAAAATTCCAATTATGTAGATGTTAGGATTAGTGCCCTTAAATCCTATTGTATGATGCCAATGATGTAGATGTTAGGATTACTGCCCTTAAATCCTATTGTATGATACGATATATGATATTATGTATGACATTATGTATGACTTAATATTGTGATTAATAAAGTTGTTTTATTATTATTTGAAATATTGGTAACATGAATATTCAAAAATTATCATATAGTCCATGAGATGCATTGTATGTGATTTATGTGAAAAGTCACAGAAGATATAAATCACAAGATCATTGTAAACTCAGAATTGTAGTTCGTAGTCGGTGATGAAATTGGGCATTTCATCTGTGAAGACTATAATACATTAACTAAAATGATTTGTCTTGATCATGGAAGTGGTGACTTATAGTTGATATGTTGATACGTTTTAAGAGTTAAAACATATTGAACTGGACCGCTGTGAGATTTATTATTCTCCTAACGACTGTCAATTGAATAATAAATCTCATGACTTATATTTGCATGAACTCTTAATCCTGAGAGAATAATGGACCTGATCACGAAGTGTAGGCTTTGATATATCAAGAGTGAGATCTAAAGTAACGGTCAAAACCTCAGTATGTTAGGCAGCCACATTTAGTGTTGATGGAACATATATTCTCAAGATGGAATTCATAGTCTCTTAACGGAGATATAAAATATTCTCTTGAAATAAGTTTAATGGGTTCAGTTATTTAGAGAATTAGGCCTAACCACTTTAGTAAGAAATTACTAAAGTATATATTTATGAAATTAGATTTCATAAATATATGGTGAATAACTTAAAAGGATTAAACTGAGTACTTAAGGATTAAGATGTAGTAATTCACAAAGTAGCAGTCTACATTCATGACTTTGTATTACTACGAATATTTTATGAAGGGGTTGCATGTACAATAAAATCTTAGGATATAATTTATTAATAAGGCCTAGAGTGCAATTATATTTATATAGTGGCATTAAATATAATTAATGGTAACTTTGGACATGTCAAGAGTTGACAGAAAAGCCCAAGGCCCATTGGAGCTAGAGTCCTATTTATTCCTTTTTGGTCTCACTCTAAGCCACACACTAAAACCCAATTGAGAAGGCCCAAAAGGCTAGTCCAATTAGATAATCAGTTATGTGAAGAGAAACATACAGAATTTTATGTACATGAAATGGTTTGTATGTTATGTGTAAGAGACTTTTTCATTCTCTCTGGAACATACACACAGAACTGATTGAGAGACCACACTTCTTAGGCATCAAGTGGAATTGGAGTGAAGATTAAAAGTATTCCCAAGTACTCTTCATCTTTGGTTTTGAATTTCACCCCATCAAGGTACAATCTCTTATTCTTATATTTTGAAATTTACATAGTACATGTTATCAATTACGAATGAAGTAGATTTGTTAGTTTTCCACTGCGTATGTTTTGTATGCGATACAAACATGTTATTTCCAACAATTGGTATCAGAGCGGTCTTCAATTCCAATTTGTATAACATGTTTTGTGAGTTTTAGAATTAGAAATAATAGTTTCAAATGCTAGAAGATTATACTTGGATTTAATTTTCTGCATGATTGTTGAAACTATGATTTGATAAAAACTAAAATTGATGTTATGATGTTGTTTAAATTTGAATTTAAGTATGTTAAATTGAAATTTAAGGCTATAGCATCAATGAAATTTAGTTTTGATATCAATCTATGTCTATCATGTTCATATAATGTCTGTTTGTTCATGAAAAACGTTAAAAAACTGCCTTGTTAAAAATTCTGGAAATTCAAAATTCACGAGGCTCGATCAATCGAGATACATGTTCGATCAATCAAGAACAGGGATTTTGGAAGCTCGATCGATTGAGAAGCGATCGAGTATCGATCGAGCATCCAAAACATTTCTCGATCGATCGAGGAGCTATCGAGCATCGATCAAGAACTGGGAATTTAGAATTTTTCTAAGTGTTTTTTATGTACAAGATGCAAGGCTATGTGTAATTAAATTATGCATGTTTTATAATTTAAAAACCTTTATTTTAAAACATCTAGTGGGAGAGAGATACAAGGGTTTGATCTCATGGCCTCCATTGTTGGTTCATAGTAGTATGAAATATATACTTTATCTTTGCCTCGAGCTTAGCATTCCATGCGAAGAGTATTTATTTCATGGTCCTACAAGATTGAATTTCTTGGTTTATAGTGGTTTGATCAAACATCTTGTCTTAGCTTCGTGCTTTGCATTCCATGCGAAGGGTGTTTTATATAATGGTACTACAAAATAAGCCTGTTAAGGGGATGAATTGTGGCTACACATGATTCTAGACAATGGTATACACTAGACTAAATATTATAGTATCCTCTATGCTGAGTTCTTACTATTATTATTTAGAGGCCAAATGTATAACGACATATTATTAATATTTGATAAGAGTTATCATGATAGCATTAATAATGAGAATAGCTCTCAATCAATCATAGTATTTAATGTTCACTCTATGCTGAGGGATATTGAATATGGGATTGGGTTGTCGTTGCATATATTATATTATGGTTTTATTAAGGTTCCATACTATATGTTTATATGCTAAATTGATAATGTCCAGTTTACTCATTATATTCATGTTTATTGTTTTTAGATTTGTCATGGCATCATTTAGCCCACTTGTTACTATTCTTAATCAAAACAAACTGACTAGATCCAACTATGTTGACTGGAAAAGAAATTTGGACATAGCTCTCACTGCTAAAGAGCACAAACATGTGCTTACTAAACCATGTCCTAGCTTTCCTTCATTAGATGCTCCTCTTAAGGAAAAACAACGGTATGATCATTTGCATAAATCTAATGAGATGGCCAAGTGCTACATCCTAGCATCTATCTCAAATGTTCTACCACATCAAATGCAGGATGTAGAACTAGCTTCGGATATTATGCTAAGTCTGAAGGAGATGTTTGGTAAGCAAGGCCAATCTGCAAGGCAAGAAACCATGAGGCAAATTTATAATACCAAAATGGCTGAAGGCGGTTCAGTTAGGGAGCATTGTCTCACAATGATCTCTAATCTGAATACATTGGAGGTTTTAGGTGCCGATATTGATGGAGAATCCCAAGTGGATATGATACTCCAGTCACTACTGGAACCATTCAAGGAACTCAGACTTAATTATAATATGAACAAAAAGATTTATACATTGTCTGAATTAATAAATGAGTTGGTAGCAACAAAAGGCATTCTTGGTACTTCTAGTGTTAATGCTAACATGGCTGAAGCTTCTACTTCTCAACCTAAGTCGAAAGGCAAGGGTAAGAAGAAGAAGAAGAAGGATTTCACCAAGCAAGAGGGTAAACAAATTGCCTTAGGTGTTGCTGACAGAGGAAAGAAGATCAAAGGAAAGTGTTTCCTTTGTTCTTGAGAAAGGACATTGGAAGAGGAATTGTCCAAAATTCAAGGTTGCCAATAATAAGGGTACGAAAAGTTCTTTCCTCCTTTAAATATGTTTAGTACAAAATCCCACAGATTCCTAGTGTGTGCATTCAGGTTGTACTAATCATATCTGCAATTCTTTGCAGGGGTTCCAGGAGACTAGATTAATGAAGGGGAATTGTTTCTTACTTTGGCTGTTGGGAGCAAGATTCCGGTTGTAGCTGTTGGAGTGTTTAATTTATGCTTTAAGTCTAGGGTTTTAATGTTGGAAGACTGTTTGTATGTACCTAATGTTCGTAGAAATTTAATTTCTGCAACTTATTTGGGTAAACATGGATATTGTGTTATCCTTAAAGACAATGTTGTAATAAAGAAGGGTAAAGTGTTTATCTATTCTGGCAATATTGTTGATGGTCTTTATATTTTAACTCCTGATAAGCATGAATTATACAATTCTAAATTAGATCATGACTCTCATGTAAAATCATTAAAGAGAAAGTTTCCTTCTACTAGTGATGCATATCTTTGGCACTTGCGTTTGGGTCATATTAATTCAAATAGAATTCAAAGACTGATCAAAGATGGTCTCTTAGAGCCCATGGACTTTAATGAATTTCCAGTTTGTGAATCTTGTTTGGAAGGCAAAATGACCAAACAACCTTTTAATGCAAAAGGTAGAAGAGCCCAAGATTTGCTAGAACTAATACATTCAGATGTATGTGGTCCTATGTCAATCCAGGCAAGAGGTGGCTATAAGTATTTCATTACTTTCACTAATGATTACTCAAGATATGGTTATGTGTAACTAATGAAACGGAAGTCCGAAGCTTTTGAAAAGTTCAAAGAGTTTAGGGCTGAAGTTGAGAATCAATTGGGTAAATGCATAAAGGCCATTCGATCTGATCGTGGTGGCGAATACCTTCTTAGGGATTTTAAGGATTACTTAACTGAAAATGGGATTGTATCCCAATTGACTACACCTGGAACTCCACAACAAAATGGTGTAATAGAAAGAAGGAATAGGACTCTTTTAGAAATTGTTAGGTCTATGATGAGTTATTCGACTCTACCTATTTCTTTTTAGGGATATGCCTTATATACTGCAATATATCTTCTGAATTTAGTACCTTCAAAGTCTATTCCTAAAACACTTGTGGAGTTGTGGAATGGGCGTAAGCCTAGTATGAGACATCTCCATATTTGGGGTTGTCCAGCACATGTGTTGAAGGGAAAGTCTGACAAGTTACAGTCTAAAACAGAAGTGGTTTTCTTTGTAGGGTATCCAAAAGGAACTGTTGGAGGTTTATTCTATAGTCATAAGGATAATAAAGTGTTTGTTAGCATAAATGCCAAATTCTTGGAAAATGACTATATGAATGATTGTACTCTTAGAAGTAGAGTTGTTTTGGCTGGAATGAATGAACCTGTAAAATGAAAATGAAAATGAAAATGAAAATGACTAGGATTGATGTGACTGTATTAGATACACCACAAGATACTAGTCAAGAGATGTCTAGTACACAGGTGCCTCGTCGTAGTGGGAGAATTGTTCGGCCTCTTATAAGATTCATAGGTTTGGGAAAAACTTATGAAGCTACCTCAGAAGAGACTGAATCGGATCCCTACACTTATGAAGAGGCAATGAATGATAAGGATGCACATGGGTTGCAAAGGCTCCTAACGGCATTAAACCTGTTGGTTGCAAATGGGTTTACAAGAGGAAGAGAGGGATAGATGGAAAGGTTAAAACCTTTAAAGTAAGGCTAGTGACGAAAGGGTATACACAAAAAGAAGGTATTGATTATGAAGAAACCTTTTCACAAGTAGCCATGCTTAAATCTATCAAAATTCTCTTATCTATTGCTGCTCATTATGATTATGAGATTTGGCAAATGGATGTCAAGACTGCATTTCTTAATGGCAATCTTGAAGGGGAAATCTATATGATGCAACCGTAAGGTTTCATAGCAAAGAACCAAGAACATACGGTATGCAAGTTGAAAAGGTCCATTTATGGACTTAAGCAAGCATCTAGGTCATGGAACATCAGATTTGATCAAGCAATCAAGTCATTTGGTTTTGAACAAAATCTTGATGAACCATATGTGTACAAAATACATCAAGGTAAGTAGTAATGTTCCTAGTACTTTATGTTGATGATATTCTACTCATTGGAAATGATGTAGGGGTAATGTCATCAGTAAAGGTTTAGTTGTCAAGCCAATTTGATATGAAGGACTTGGGTGAGGCTAACTTTATTCTAGGGATTAAGCTTTGGCAAGATCATAAGAATAAGGTGTTAGGCTTATCACAAGTTGGATATATAGATAAGGTTCTAGACCGGTTTAGCATGCAAAACTCCAAGAAATGATTACTTCCTTTCAGACATGGAGTTCCTCTATCTGATGACCAAAGGCCTAAGACTCAAGAGGAAGTATATAATATGAGACAAGTTCCTTATGCTTCTGCAGTGGGAAGTCTTATGTATGTCATGCTTTGTACTAGACTAGATATCTGTTATTTAGTTGGCATGGTCAGTCAATATCAATCAAATCCAGGACCACAACATTGGCAAGCTATAAAGCATATTCTCAAGTATCTACGGAGAACGAGAGATTCTATGCTTGTTTACCATAGTGAGGATTTGATTCCCATTGGCTATACAGATTCAGACTTTCAATCGGATCTAGATTTCAGAAAGTCCACATCAGGATGTGTATTCACCTTGGGAGGTGGAGCCATAACATGGAGGAGTGTCAAGCAATCTTGTATTGCTGCTTGTGAAGTAGCAAAAGAAGTTGTATGGCTTAAGAAATTCCTTTCTGACCTTGGTGTAATGAGAATAGAACAAGTTCCCATCACATTGTTTTGCGACAATAGTGGTGCAGTTGCACAATCAAAAGATCCAAGGAATCACAAGAAAGGAAAGCAAATTGAGAGAAAGTACCACATCATTAGAGATATTATTGCACGTGGAGATGTGGTGGTAGCAAAGATTGAAAGTGCAAATAATCTAGCAGATCCATTTACCAAAGCCTTGCCTCAAAGGACTTTCAAGTCACATTTGGAGGGAATGGGAGTTAGATTAATGCACAATAGTCTTTAGGGCAAGTGGGAGATTGTTAGGATTAGTGCCCTTAAATCCTATTGTATGATACTATATATGATATTATGTATGACATTATGTATGACATGATGTATGACTTAATATTGTAATTAATAAAGTTGTTTTATTATTATTTGAAATATTGGTAACATAAATATTCGAACATTATCATATAGTCCATGAGATGCATTGTATGTGATTTATGTGAAAAGTCACAGAAGATATAAATCACAAGTTTTTTGTAAACTCAGAATTGTAGTTCGTAATTGGTGATGAAATTGGGCATTTCATCTGTGAAGACTAAAACATATTAACTAAGATGATTTGTCTTGATCATGGAAGTGGTGACTTCTAGTTGATATGTTGATATGTTTTAAGAGTTAAGACATATTAAACTGGACTGCTGTAAGATTTATTATTCTCCTAACGACTGTTAATTGAATAATAAATCTCACGACTTATATTTGCATGAACTCTTAATCCTAAGAAAATAATGGACCTAATCATGAAGTATAGGTTGCTTTGATATATCAGGAATGAGATCTAAGGTAACGATCAAAACCTCAGTATGTTGGGCAGCCACATTTAGTGTTGATGGAACTTATATTCTCAAGATGGAATTCATAGTCTCTTAACGGAGATATAAAATATTCCCTTGAAATAGGTTTAATGGGTTTAGTTATTCAGAGAATTAGGCCTAACCATTTTAGTAAGAAATTACTAAAGTATATATTTATGAAATTGGATTTCATAAATATATGGTGAATAACTTAAAAGGATTAAACCGGGTACTCAAGGATTAAGATGTAGTAATTCACAAAGTGACAGTCTACATTCATGACTTTGTATTACTACGAATATTTTATGAAGGGGTTGCATCTACAATAAAGTCTTGGGATATAATCTATTAATAAGGCCTAGAGTGCAATTATATTTATATAGTGGTATTAAATATAATTAATGGTAACTTCGGACTTGTCAAGGGTTGACAGAAAAGCCCAAGACCCATTGGAGCTAGAGTCTTATTTGTTCCCTTTTGATCTTACTCCAAGCCATACACTAAAGCCCAATTGGAAAGGCCCAAAAGGCTAGCCTAATTAGATAATCAGTTATGTGAAGAGAAACATATAGAATTTTATGTACATGAAATGGTTTGTATGTTATGTGTAAGAGACTTTTTCATTCTCTCGAGAACATACACACATAACTGATTGAGAGACCACATTTCTTGGGCATCAAGTGGAATTAGAGTGAAGATTAAAAGTATTCCCAAATAATTTTCATCTTTGGTTTTGAATTTCACCCCATCAGGGTACACTCTCTTATTCTTATATTCTGAAATCTACATAGTACATGTTATCAATTGCGAATGAAGTAGATCCGTTAATTTTCCGCTACGTATGTTTTGTATGCAATACAAACATGTTATTTCCAATAGTAGATTACCCCTATTGGCATCTCTCAGATTGGAGCTGCATTACTGATGTTAGTTCAAAGTCAGGACCTCGATATAACAAGCACGGTAGAGAGATTCCTAAGTTGGGGTCGTTTCACAATTCATAATTTGGCTCGCTAACCCTATACACTGAGGAAGAAGATGACATAGACACTAGATTGGCCACTCTAGACCAAAAACTAATGGTCCATAGTCTCAGAAATATAAAACTGGGTAGCCTTGAAGATGATAAAAAGAAGATGGAAGGGAATGAGCTCCCCCAATGCACCCACCTTAAACAACAAAGGGAAGCAAGATTTGTTTGGTGAGTGGATGGATAGCATAGAGCGCTTGAATGCTTTTGTGACTGACAAGGCTACAAATATGGAGATTGATGCTGAAGCCATGGATTATATGGATGAAGATCCCACGGTACTGATGCTAAAGGAAGAAGGAACTCACTGGGAGCCACCTGCCATTGTTGAAGCCATGATCGAGTTGAAGAACTAGGCATGAGAGGGAGCTGCCCACCCCATGGAAGACTCTGTGAAGAAGATCAAGACCATTATCACTTTTGCCAAGAAGATCAAGACCGTCAAGCCAGTCAGCCCCGCCAAGAACATTGTTTCTATCCCTATCGAGTCTATTTCTGCTAGTATTATTATTCTTGTCAATTCTGTTTGTGATAGTATTCCTGTTAAGTCTGCTTTAGTTAAGTCTATTGAGAACTCTTTTTCCTTATAATATGATTTCTAATTCTGCTTATTTGTTGGCTTTGAATATTTTTATTTCTGAAATTGGTAAAGAAACTCTTAATAATAAGGAATTAAAACGAGGGCTTTTAGAACCTATAAAAGAGGAAACCCAACCTATTAACTTAGGAACTAATGATGAACCTAAAATGATACAAGTGGGCAATACCCTAACCATCTCAAAGAAAGATGCATTAGTAGCACTGCTGACAAAATTCAAAGAGGTATTTGCATGGTCATAAGAAGATATGCCTAGGATTGATACAAATATAGTACAGCATTGCATTCCGACAGATCCAACCTTGAAGTTAGTCAAGTAGAAATTGAGAAGAATGAAGCCAGAGTGGACTCCCAAGATCAAGGAAAGGGTTGAGAAATAGTATAATGTAGGATTCCTAAGGGTGTTCAACTATCCAGAATGGTTAGCTAATGTGGTCCCGATGCCAAAAAAAGATGGGAAAGTGAGGATGTGTGTAGACTTCCGAGATCTTAATAAGGCCAACCCAAAAGATGATTTTCCTTTGCCTCACATTGACATCCTAGTTGATAACACAGCAAGACATGCTTTGTTATCATTTATGGATGGATTTTCAGGGTACAATCAGATTAAAATGGCTCCAGCAGATACGGAAAAAACCTCATTCATTACTCCATGGGAGACATATTGCTTCAAGGTCATGCCATTTGGCCTTAAGGATGCTGGTGCTACTTACCAACGTGCAGCCACCACTTTGTTGCAGATTTGATCCACAAAGAAGTAGAGGTTTATGATGATGGTATGATAGTGAAGTCCAAAGACCATGAAGGGCATATACCAACTTTACGGAAGTTCTTTGAAAGAATTCGATTCTACAAATTGCGGTTGAATCCAAAGAAGTGCACTTTCGAAGTCACATCTAGAAAGCTGTTAGGGCTTATGTAAGTCAGAGAGGAATTGAAGTCAATCCCGACAAAATCATAGCAATTGTAGCGATGAAGCCTCCAAGGAAAGAAAAGGAGATCCGAGAGTCTGGGGAGGATACAGTACATAAGTAGATTCATAGCCCAACTGACCACGACATGTGAACCAATTTTTCGACTGCTTAAGAAAGAAGTTCCTATAGTATGGAATGAAAAATGCCAAGAAACTTTTGAAAAGATCGAGAATTATCTAATGAAGCCACCAATACTAGTTCCACCGGTACTCGAAAAGCCGTTGTTGTTGTATCTCACAACTATAGATACAACAATGGGGGCTTTACTTGCTCAATACCTAGAGGAGACTAGAAAAGAGAATGCAATCTATTACATCAGAAAGAAGATGTTGCCTTATGAAGAAAAGTATTCACCACTTGAGAAGACATGTGTAGCACTTGTATGGGCAACCTGCAAACTCAGACATTATATGCTTGCTTACAAGGTCTTATTGATTGCAAGAATGGACCCATTGAAATATCTAACGGAGAAGCCTATATAAGATGGGAAGACAGCTAAATAGGTTTTTCTTCTGTCAGAATTTGATATTAAATATCTGACTCAAAAATCTGTGAAGGGGAAAGCAATTGCTGATCAATTAGCCCATTGTTCACCAAAAGAAGCTAAAGAAATCCAAGGGGACTTTCCAAATAAAGATATCATGGGGATTGAGGTGGAATCATCGAAGATGTATTTTGATGGAGCAACTAATTAAAATGGAAGTGGCATTGGAGTTTTCTTAATTTCTCCAAAAGGGAGACACATCCCATTTTTTGGTAGACTTAACTTTCCTACCACTATCAATGCCACTGAATATGAAGCTTGAATTATGAGGTTACGAGCAACCCTAGGTCTTAGAGTGAAAGAGTTGGATGTGTATGGTGACTCAGCCTTTATAATCTCTTAGATCCAAAATAAATGGAAGATCAAGTAAGAAAGGCTGCTGCCTTATCATGAATGTCTTCAGAAGTGGGCCTTGAAATTCAGTAAGATTCAATACCAATATGTGCCAAGGATGCAAAATCAGATTGTAGATGCTTTAGCAACAATGGCATCCATGATGGATGGGCCGAAGGAAGATGAAGCTAGACCAATAGTGATGGGATAGAAAGAAGAGCCATCTTATTGCATGACAATAGAAAAAGATGAGAGAGAGAATGGAGAAGGTGAATGGTATTCAGATATCCTACAATACCTTAAGGACGGGACATACCCAAAGTTTGCAAAAAAAAATGACCAATTGACCATTAGGAGGTTGTCCACTAATTATATTATTTGTGGCGAAAGGCTTTACAAAAGATCATATGATGGAATTCATCTCCTTTGTGTGACTGTGAAGGAAGCATAACAAATAATTGAAGAGGTTCATAAGTCAAGTTATTGGCCACATATGAATGCAAACATACTATCATGGAAAATAATAAGATAAGGTTATTATTGGACTACTATGGAGGTCAACTGTGCGGCTCATGTTTGGAAGTGCCATCAATGCCAAGTCCATGGAGATCTGAAACGCATGCCACCCATGCCATTACATACTATGACATCACCCTAGCCATTCTCTACATGGGGAATAGATATTATTGGGAAAATTCACCCAACAGCATCCAATGGCCATGAATCCATACTCGTAACCATTTATTACTTCACTAAATGGATAGAAGCTGCCTCATACAAGGTTCTAAACTCAAAGAAAATTGCTCAATTCATTCAGACCAATATCATTTGCAGATATGGGTACCACATGAAATTATCTCAGACAATGGACTGCATTTCAAGTAAGAAACAGAGAAGCTGCTACGACAATTCAACATTTAGCACCACAAATCTTCGCCCTACCATCCTCAGACTAATGGAGCAATTGAGGCTGCTAACAAGAATATAGGGTGAATCTTGAAAAAGAGCACGAAAAACTACAAGTACTGGCACCATAGGAGCCACTCATTATTCATTGGTGTATAAGATGGAAGCAGTCCTCACCATTGAAATGGGTGTTCATTCCTTGAGAACAATATTGGAGAGTGACATCCCTAAAGTAGATTGGTTGCAAAGCAGATATGACCAATTATGCATGATGGATGAGAAGAGACTTAAGGCCTTGAACGATATTCAAGGTTATCAAAGGAGGCTTAGGAAAGCTTTTGACAAAAAAGTAAGAACCAGACATTTGAAGTTGGGAGATTTAGTGCTAAAAGAGATCCAAGCCCCGATTCAAGATGCAAACGGGAAGTTCAAGCAAAACTGGGCAAGTCCTTACATTATCAAGCAGATATACAATAGGGAAGTAGTAAGGTTGATGGACTTAGATGTAAATCCTTTCATTGAGCCAACCAACATGGAACAATTGAAGAAATACCACGTCTGAGGTGGTAGCCTCAAAACACCACTTCTGAAGTGCTTATTAATTATGTTATTTCCCTTCCTAGGTTTGATAAGTAAAAAATAAAAACAAGAAAAAGGTAGGTTGAAAACCTGAAAGGGCAATTTACGTAAAAGGAGAGTTAAAATAAAGACAGTAAGAGAGCCTGCTAGGTTGAAAACCCAAAAGGGCTGCCTTAACAAATGATTGATCAACTCGGTTAGCCATCTCTAAGCCCAATAACATGCTCCTTATAGAAGTAGGATTTGTGTCCACAGGAGTAAAAGGTTTTTTTCTTTTTCCACCAGGTATTCCTTGCTCATATTGGAATTGCCTCAAGAGTCTATCAGCCTTGTAGAAAGTTGCTTTCCTTAGCCCAACTAGGAAAATATGATTTGATCTCGGAGACCACAAAAAAGGGGGTGGGCACTTCCACCAATAACAATCCCACCGAATGGAGACACTGGATTTCTTGTTCAAAAATTTCACCCAGTCAGTCTCAATTTGACACTCGATTTTGAGGACAATCCTACTGAGAAAATTACTAGGACCATAATTAGCAACAGTAGGCATGGCAATCATATCCAGTCTTTCCATCAACCATATATGCAAAACCAAGGAACTCCCGAGAAAGTTCTGTGACTCTCCACCATGGAATATGGAGTCCAATCCTAGAAGAGTTTCTGCTAAGATCAGAGGAACATGATTATCACCATCTTTAATTTGACTCACAACACTTATGGCTCAAGCATCCACAAAATCAAGCCTTTTGAAGCAAAGCAAGAATTTTCCCACAAAACAGAGGGCTAAGCCAAAATTCTTCTGCATGTTGCCAGTCACTCTGTGAGCATGTTTATTGATCAATCTCGAAAGAATTGCACAAAAATTCACCATGTGCCCTTCAATCATGCTACTGGCAATTGAAGTAGGAAGTCTTAGAGCATCAAATAAATTTACCCTATGTCTGGGATCACAAGAAGCTGCTACGGATTTCTTGCTAGGATCATAACCCAAGATAGCTGAAAATTCTTCCATGATGGGACAAATTTCAACAATTTGAAACCGAAATACATGATCTTTAGTATCCCAGAACTTCACAGCAGCACGGAGGAAGTCCCACTTGATCTTGACGTTCCTCAGAGCCTTAATTTTCTCTAGTTTGTAGGCTATAAAATTGGCCTTGGTGCTAAAATCAAAGCTACGAACCCATCTATTGATATCATGAATTGTTGAATGAGGAAAATTTTGATTATTAGCCATGGATAACTCTTGCTTGTGGATATTGTGTCTTTCTAACCTTGATGCAGAGATTTGTTTGCAGGATAAATTGCTAAAGTAAGCTACATCAGTTCTTAATCAGGTTTAAATAAGTTTCAAAGAGTTTGTAGCTGAGTGGGAAAGTGTTTCACGATCACAAATGAAGAAAATATTTTTCAAAAATCTTGAAAATGCAAAACACGCATCAAAAAAGTGTGAGGAGTTGGCCCACCATGGGGTAAGCTAATCAGCACTCCCCAAGTGTCGATTGGCACTTAACTCCACTAAGGCTCATTTATTCTGTTTTGCATTTTCGAGCACTTTTTAGCTCCATTTTTTACCCAATTAAACACTCAAAAAGATTTTTTTTTTTGGTTAAACTGGGGCATTCAAACATGTCTTGTCCTTTTTTAAAATAAAATAAAATAAAATTACCCACATCATTGCTTTCAAAATAAAATTTGATCAAATTAAGATTTTTTTCAAAGCCTTGAATTCATCTCTAAAACTAGGGGCATTCGACCACACCTCATTCATTTTCAAAAAACGACCATCATCATCATCTTTTCATAAAAAATCAAGATTTCCAAAAATCATGCATTCACTTCTAAACTAGGGGCATTCAGCTCCGCCTCATTCAAGAAAGTGCAAATTCCATCAGAATTGGTCAAGATAAGTTTAAATTGTTACCACAAGATTTCGTTAGGTGAATTCTAAACTTGTCTCATTCAAAGTTGCAACAAGAACAAAAGCAATTCAAAGGACAAAGAGCCAAAAGCTGAAATTAATACAAATTTGTCTAAAGAAACACTTCTTCTTGCATTTGCAAGAAAATTAAAAACATAAATCAAGCATCATTGGAACTCCGGGTCTGCCTGTGCGAAGATCTCCTTGATCCACCTCTAGAAGAGCCGCCCTCAATGTTTCCTTCTTGACTTGCATAGAATCGATTTTCCTGCGGCCGGTTTTCAAGTTCAACATTTATGATCCTTCCCTCTAAGGATCTTGTGTTAGCATTAGCCAATGCCATGCGACTCACCTAAAAAATTAACAAAGACAAGTGTTAGACCCATCATCAAGATAACCAAAGAAAATCTCATGCCCAACAAAAATTTTCAATGGCCAAAATTTCATGGCACCACAAAATTTTTCCATACCTGTACCCACAAAATTTTGCCATGCTCATGAAATAAGACTTACACATGCCAACAAATTTTCCGCACTCATCATGAATTTGTTCGACCAAGCCTGTACAACAAATTTTTCATAACTTTAATGCCCCTAAAATTCAAGCCAAAATTCATTCAACAACACCACATATTACATACATTGCCAAATTCCAAATTTCAAGTTTCAAATTCCAAATTTCAGATTCCAGATTTCAAGTTTCAAATTCTAAGTTCCAAATTTCAAATTTCAAATTCCAAATTTCAAGTTTCAAATTCCAAGTTTCAAATTTCAAAGTTAAAGTCATTTTCAAAGGACTACAAAAATCAATCAAATTTTTCTTTCTAAAAAGGGAAAAATTTAAATCAAGGAAGAACAAATAAAGATCACATATCCTAAAACAATGGAACAACAAAGCACTCATCATTTAAAGTCTAATCCCAAATTTTGGTATTTTGCAGGCAAAACTCCAGGTTCCAAGGTAGAGAATCCCCTTGGCTACCTTTCATCAAGATCAAGGTAGACAAGCCCCTTGGTCACCACAATGTAAGATTGAGATAGAGAAGCCTCTCAATCGTCCCAGGTTCCGAGGTAGAGAAGCCTCTTGGTTACCTTTCATCAAGATCAAGGTAGAGAAGCCCCTTGGTCGCCACTGCCCAGGTTCCGAGGTGGAGAAGCCCCTTGGTTACCTTCCATCAAGATCAAGGTAGAGAAGCCCTTTGGTCACCACAGCCCAAGTTTTGAGGTAGAGAAACCTCTTAGTCGTCACAGTTCAAGATTGAGATAGAGAAGCCTCTCAATCGTCCCAAGTTCCAAGGTACAGAAGCCCTTTGGTTACCTTTCATCAAGATCGAGGTAGAGAAACCCCTTGATCGCCACCACCCAGGTTCTAAGGTAGAGAAGCTCATTGGTTACCTTCCATCAAGATCAAGGTAGAGAAGCCCCTTGGTCGCCACAATTCAGGTTTTGAGGTAGAGAAGCCCCTTGGTTACCTTTCATCAAGATCGAGGTAGAGAAACCCCTTAGTCACCACCACCCAATTTCCAAGGTAGAGAAGCCCCTTGGTCGCCACAGTCCAGGTTCTGAGGTAGAGAAGCCCCTTGGTTACCTTCCATCAAGATTGAGGTAGAGAAGCCCCTTGGTCGCCACAATTCAGGTTTCGAGGTAGAGAAACCCCTTGGACACCTCCCATTGAAATCAAGGTAGAGAAGCCCTTTGATCAACCCTCCACATTCAGAATGGGATGGAGAAGCCTCTCAGCCACCCCACATTTCAAGATTCATTTCAATATTGGTTATCAAGTAGGTCAAGTATTCACAATTTTCATTTTTGTCAAACATAAAACACTAGTTCTATGTCCCAGGTTTTAGGTTCTAAGGCCAGGTAATTTTTGAAAATTCAACCTCAATTAAATCATGGCTGCTAAAATCAATGTCTCTGTTTTACATTGACATTCGCTTTATAAGCTCTGTCAATGAGGGGCATTCTGTAGATACTCGATTTTGTACCCATAATTTAATCAAGGAAGATAACTAGAGTGACCATTCATATACCCAAAATTCATGATTGCATTACATGCATTAATTCATTCATTGCATATCATAAAAATGATCATGAGGTTCTAACGGTCGCGACTGTATGTCCAATTTCCAAATCAGACCATCAAATTGAAAGATATCGCATGATTAAGTTTGCACGATCTGTATGCATTTTGTCTAGGTGGAACCAACCACACATGATTAATTTAAATTAATTCTGATTGGCTAGACAATTAAAATTAATTAAGTAATTTTGTGATTGGTTGTTAGTTAGTGTCAAAAATAGGTTTGCTTGCACAGGAATAGAGTGGATAATCAGATAACAACAAAATTTTGGATAATCAAGACTTTTGGAGTGTTTATCTACAAGATAATTATTGTTGAAAAGACCTTAATCATCAGAAAAGGAGTTTAATTTTTAGAATATGGATTAGAAACACATCTAAGTGAAGTCCCGACTCAAAAAACCTCAAAAAAGGAGTCCAAAGTGGACTATAACTCAAACACGGGACCGGCACCCAAGAAGGCCATTTGGCACTCTTGGAGTACCAATTGGCACAAATGCAGGCCACAACCCTAGGGCACCTGGATTGAGATAAATCTCATCCTTTTCGATTTTTTAGAGATAAGGACTTGTCTCAGTTCGTATTTTGATCATTCAACTAATTTTTCAAACATCCCAGCCTCTATAAATTGAGGATGCCTCTCAAAATTCAACACACTTTTTCATGCTTTCTGACCCCCTTCTTTATGGCTCTTCTCTTCTTTTTTTTTCCCTTTCACATTAAAGACATTCTGAAGGCTCTTGCCTTAGGAATTTATTTTTTGTAAGCAAAATATAGTAGGCTTCAAAGAGTTGAATAAATTCCTTTGAAACCTAAAATATTCCTTTACAAAGAAGAGCACGCTCATGAAGAGGTAGGTTTTTTTTCCCCTTTCTTTTTCTATTCCTTTCTATTAATTTTGTTTGATGATGCATGAATAGGTTTAGGATATTTTTATTATCTCTGATTCTTGATGAAATTACCATGTTTGGTTTGAAATTTTTCTTTAAATATGTCCTTAGATGATTCTTTTGTTTGTTGTAATCTTTCTCTTGAATCTCAAAATCTGCTAATTAACAAAGATCTCTTTAAATTAAAAACTTATCGTATTTTCATTAAATACAGATCTGTTTTTTTTAAACACATAAAACTGATCTGCATTTTCATTAAATATAAATATGATTTTCTTTAAGAAAATTTTCTTTGTCATAAAATAGCAGATTTTGAAATTTAAAAGAAGAAGTCAAAAGTTGAGATGATTTTTGGTTGATGCATGTAACATAGATTTACTCATGAGTGTAGTTCCTCTTCTAAAAAAAGTATTTTTCTTATTTTATTCGTAAAAAACAGATATGATTTTTTTTCTCTACAAATCTAGATTTTCTTATTCAAAAAGCATATCTGATTTTTCTTAATAAAAATCACCATTTTTAACTTTGCTCCAAAACAGATTTGATATTTTTTAGCAAAAACCTTGTTCTTACTTTATACAAAAATAGATCTTATTTACTTTACAAAACTAATTTTTTTTATTTACACAAAAATAGATTTGGTTTTTTTTTTTTTTAATGAATCAAATCATTTTTTTTTAATTTAAAAAAATAGATCTAAATTTTTTCTAAAAAATATGATACATTCATAAGATAGATTAATGTGAGTTAGTTTTGGTCAAGTGTGTCATGTATGTTCAACATATCATTCCATATCTTGCATAAAATGGTATATTGGTCTTTAGAGTCTAGAAGACCAGACATTGTCTAGGCGGAATGGGTGCCTAACACTTTCCCATTCCATAACCTAGCCTTCGAAATTAGTTCTTTTGGATAGGTAGACCTGTGCTTTGCCTTTCTTTTTTATCTTTGGGTAGATTGTAACTAGGACAAAAGGTCATGTATTCTTTTGGTAGATTGTAACTAGGACTCAAAGCCTTATAAGATTCAATTTATCAAGACTATATTTATTTCTATTCAATCAACGACAATGAAGTATTTTGATCATGTAATTTTGTATTTATTTTTTTCTTTTTTTCTTTTTTTTTAAAATAAGTGGCAACTCCACACCACATAGCCAAAAAGAGAGGTGCCCTTAAAAAGCACCCAAATCTCTTTTTTGAGAGCTCTCTCTCTCTCTCTCTCTCTCTCTCTCTCTCTCTCTCTCTCTCTCTCTCTCTCTCTCTCTCTCTCTCTCTCTCTCTCTCTCTCTCTCACACACACATATATAAGAGAAGGAACAAACACCTTTCACATATATTCGTCAAAACTGATAAAGTAGAAGACGAACAAAAGCATGCAATCAAACAAACAACAATCATGGACGGCCAACGTCAAAATCCCTAAATAAATGAAGTCCAAACCATGGACAAATATGTGTAAACAAAAGAAAAAGAGAAGGGATTACAGCAAGTTTCCAACCATGGACGAGTAAATACATATATATTAATTTGTTCAAGCTGAGGGTAGACAACCAACGACCAAAATCCCTTAAATGTTAAGCCTAGAAGGCAATTGTGCTTACGTCCTTAACTGTGGACGAAGTAAATGTACTTGAACAAGTTAAAATGGTCTAAAACAACAGACCCCTATAACACTAAAAAAAATGCTTACAAATAAACACTATAGGGATAAACCACTAGGAACAACGTCCCTAGACTTAGCATCATCTTTAGGAGGAAAAGCGGTGGTGGCGTTGTCTTCGATATTAATGTCCTCTGAGTTGGCATGGAGAAAGGAGCTTTCAGCTACAATAGAAAGCCTGATGGAGTTGAAATCCACCCCAGGAAAGGCTTTGCTGGCATCTTGGCGAAAATATTCAAAGCACGTATCATAATTCTCGTCCAAAAGCTTGGTAAACTCATTGGACATTTTGAACTCTCCAATAGCCTCATCCTTGGCCTTCCTTAGGGAAGTCTTCTTCTAGAGGTGGCCAGACGAGATTCCATCTCGATGATGTCAGTCCTTAGCTCCTAGCTAAATTCTTTAGCTCTTTTACCTCGGATGATAGACGCTTCATCTTATCCTCCAACTTGATCCTTTCCCCAGCTTTATGACTTGCCTCTTTTTCCATCTCACAGATTTTTGTCTCCAACCTGATTCTCTCCTTACCTAAATCTGTGGCCTGCTTGGACGCCACTATAAACTTAGACATGGCCTACAGTACAAAATGCTAAAGTGAGATTTATGATAAAATATTATTCAACTTTTATGAGTGGCCATGGACGAAGGGAAGTACCTTACAAAGATCATGAATTGTTGATTGTTCAAACTCCTTAACAAACATGTTATAGCAAATGTCGATGTCCTCATCCTTCTTTACTTGCTTCAATATGTTCCAAGCTAAAGTCTCATTCCTCAGCAGAGTCAAAGGACTATCCTTAGGGAGAGTAGTAACAGGAGGAACGCTCGATGGTCCAATGTCAGGAAGAGGCGTAGGAACATCAACTTTAAGAGCCACAGACAAGGAAATAGGGGCTGTGGCGGGGAATGGTAGGATCATGTTCGACGATAGGAGTTTTGGACAAAGTAGACGAGTCCACGTTATGCCTTTTTTGGCCTCGACAACTAGGAAGGTTTCCCGTGTTAATCAACTTAGACATGACCTTCCTTTTTGATGAAGCGTGAGTTCATCAGTCGATATAGGTAGATGGAACCAACCTCCGGTCTGCGTGAACATATCCTCAGAGATGGTCACCGCTGTGGTGCCTGCCACAACGTCTTCGATGCCAAAGTTAGAACAGGAAAGCACTTTGTGAAATGAAATAGACTAGCAAGATAATAATGAGTGTTCCTTAGAGTGTGTATATACCTTCTGTTGGCAATGTGAGGGGCTTTATATATGTTGCCCTGGGGTTCTAGCCTTTGTGATTGGCATTATGGTGTTAATGTCTTCCTTTGGTAACGCCTCCTGCCTTCAATGTGCTTTCAACGGTCTGTATAGTTGGTTATGTAACCGTCCGAGGTGTTATTGATGGCATTGAATGGTCCAGCTATCTTCTTCACTAACATGGGCAAGGGTTAGGCTCTTCACTGGGGGATTTCCTTGTCAGTCTATCTTATCTCATCTGTGACCGATTTCGTCAGTCCCATTAGATGCCCCCGGATTCTATGGTCGTTGGGACATGTCATGATGACCATAGAAGATGAAAGGTCCTTGGCCTTTGAGTGACTCTTAGGACTCCGTGCTATATTAAATGCGTAGTGGCGGCGCTACACGTTTCATGGCCACGTGGTGCATGCTTGTTGGTGGATTTTTTGCACGACCCTTGGGTTTCCCACCGCTTTTCAGTTATTTGGGTTTTAGTTTTTAAACTTCCTTTCATTTCCCCCTTTACTTTTCCTAATTTCCTTATTCATTGCTCTCAGTCTTTTCTTCCCCGTTTGTTCTTGCTACGCTCCAACTTTATTCCGATGATTCTCCTTCTCCAATTTGCGCTGCATTTTTTCAAGGTATGTTTCTCTTTTTCCTTTCCCTCTGTCTCCTTTTTCTTTCCCTTTGCTATCTGTTGTAAGTTTCTGATTTTTCCCTTTTTCTCGCTGTGATTGTCTTTGTTTTGTGGCTTTTAGGGTTTTAGTATTTACCTCATTCTTTTGCTTTTTTTTTTTCTGGGTGTCCATGATTGGTAGTTTTGAGGTTAGAATAGCTTGCCCCTCAATTTCTTTCCTTTTTGCATGTTTGGGGGGGTCTTTAGGTATTTTCCCAAACGTCGAGGACTTTGTTTTCATGGGTAACAGTTTAGGTGTTGCGTTGGCTAAGTTGTACCCTTTGCTCCGTTAATCCATTGATTGGTTTGCGGGTCTGATTAAAGAGTGGGGGACGATGTCTGAGGTTAGGTCCAGTGAACTCGACACTGGGTTGTCATCTAGTGGGGAGCCGATGGAGGGGGATACCGCCGTCTCTACTCCCCGAGAGGTTAGGGCTTTTTACCCCCTTGGGGAAGTGTGTGGGCTGGATGCTGAAACCATAGGTAGATTTAGAGATAGATTTTAATTTCCAGAGAGGGTTCGTGTTCGTCAGCCAAATGACGAGGATAGGGCTTGTCACTTCTTTCCTGGTGAGTTATGCTTCTATAAGGCTGCCTTTACTTATGGCCTTACGTTCCCCGTCCACCCTCTGATTATGGAACTTTTGGCACATTTTGGTATTGGCCTCGGGCAGCTTATGCCCAACTCTTGGAGGATAGTGGTGAATTGTATGGAAATATGGTTGGCCGCTATCGGGGACATGATTAAAGTTGTTGAGCCCGTCCATATGTACCGTTTGAAAGGGTCTAAAGAGTACTGGTATTATGAGTTAGTGCCCTAGGAAAGGAAAACCAAGATTGTCAAAGGTTTACCATCGTCCTTCAAGTATTGGAAATCAAGATTTTTCTTTGTGTCCGGGGATGACTTTGAGACTCCCTCCAGTTGGGATTGGGGAGATATCCCGAGGTTGCTCCGTCGGTGGGGAAACCCAACCTTAGGTGCGTCAGTATTTCTTCTCGTTGCTTTCAGTTTCGTTATGTTTGTTTTCTTCGTCACTAACTCCTTGTTTCTTGTTTTGTGTAGTGAAAAGACGACCTAAGCTCAAGAGTAGGTATAAGGAGCGCATTGATAAGGCCATAGAGTACGCACAGTCGATTGAAGATTAGGACGACCTGGTTGATCCACGGACCCTTGCTTTCTATCATCTTGGTCCTGACCCGTCCTCCTACGTTCTGCAAAGTCTTGACATTGAAGGAAAAAATAGTAAGTATTATGTTCGTCAGTATTTGAGATCGTTCGAATTGACTTTCTCTTAAGCCCTTGGATTTTTTTTTTTTTTTGACAAGTGTTTTCTTCTTACAGAGATGACGACCAAGTTCAATAAGGATATGTACGCAAAGATGAGGTCTAAGAAGGACAAGCCTTTGTCCAGCATCGGGAAGAAGGGGGTACGGGTAACCGGGAAAGGTCCGTCTGTTACGCCAGTTGATTCTGCTACTCCCATCGTCTCCGGTGTTGAAACTATGAGGACGGCCTCTCCAGCCACATCGGTTGAAGAGATTCCCACTCCTTTATCGAAAAGGCCACGCATATCAAGCAAGGAGAAGGAAAAGGCTGACTCTCATTCGTCCACCATATAGAGCGACAAAGGGCTGGCCATGGACAAGGTGCACGAGGTAGTGACGGCTGAGAACTTGAAGGTTTTTACTAGTGTGCCATTCAATGTGGTAGCAAATCAACAAGTCCACAAGCTCGTCCAGGTAATCTGCTTGTGCACTTCTTGTGTTTTCTCGAATTTATACTGATGACTTTATGTTCCTTTCCAGGTGTTGGGGGAGAGTCTCCACATTGCTATGGAGTACTTCACACAGGAAGCCAAGGTGGCATCACTAACGTCGAGGATGGAGACCTTGGAAGAGGAGAATTCCTCACAGAAGAGAAAGCTCATCGAATCTATGCACGAGGTCAATACTTTGAAGGAAAGCACCAAGACTTTGACTGACGATCTCCAGAATGAGCGTCAATTAACGTTGGAGAAGGACGAGCAACTTCTGGAAGCTAAGGAAAAGCTTAAGACAATTGCTGCCAGGTCTGTCGAGGCTTTCCAACAAACTGAGGAGTACAACATTGTGCTCTTCAGTTGGTACTTCAAAGGCTTTGAGCTTCTAAGGTGGTACCTCATTAAGCATCCCACTGGAGTTGATCTGCAGAACTTGGATCTTGAAGTAGTGGACCAGGAGATGGCGATTGACGAGGCTGCCCAATCTTCCGCTCCTGAGGATGACGCCCCTGAAAAGGCTCCTGCCGACGATGCTGTGGCTGGTGATGACGTTGCTATTGGTGATGACGCCGCTGTATGCCCCCGAACCTAAAACTTGTGAAAAATTTTCTTTTTTTTTTTTTTTTAGCTCACCATGTTTTGGGCTTTTTGTACATCTAATTTCGGAACAATCTAATCTATTTTGAAAACTATTTTTGTTGCCCAGTGTTTATGGGCTCTTAGATGTGAACATAGTGTAATTGCCCGTCATGTTGGGCTTTTTTAAATTCAAGGTTGTTATCTTATTTGCTTGATTACTTACTTGTTCGTCATATGCTTGTGGTGTTTTGCATTTGTCCACGCCTTGTACTTAGCAGAAATCAGTAACTTTTTCTCTTTCTTTCATCACTGATTTGCTACTTAGTCTCATAATCCTTCCGGGGAGCTTGAATGCAGCCTGAGCTTTGTTTTGATTTGTTGCAAGGTTCTTGTCCCTTTTTTTTTCCTTCTAGATTCCATTTTCGTATGTGGCTTCGTCAGTAACCAACATCTGTCGGGTAAAGTATTGTCACTTAGTCATTTTGTTGTTTGACTTAAACCCGTCTTACACCCATTTAAGGGATCTTGTCATGTTTTATGGATTCGTCAGTAACTTACATCCGTTAAGGCGGAATCTTGTTACTTAACCGTTTGACTTACACCAATTTAAGGGATCTTATCATGTTTTATGACTTCGTCAGTAACTTACATCCGTCAATGCAGAATCTTGTTACTTAACCGTTTGACTTACACCCATTTAAGGGATCTTGTCATGTTTTATGGCTTCGTTAGTAACTTACATCCGTCAAGGCAGAATCTTGTTACTTAACCGTTTTTAGTTTCACTGCTGACTGGACCTGTTTGCACAAAGGTACTGGATGAATAATTCTTTTATTAATTTCAAGAATGAACATATTTACTTGATACATCTATTGGTGGTACTTCTTCAAGTGCTCAATGTTCCATGGTCGAGGGAGTTTCTGTCCATCCATGGTTTCCAGGTGATAACTGCCTTGCCTAGAGTAGTGGATGACTCGGTAAGGTCCTTCCCAATTAGGGCCAAGCTTTCCTTGGTTAGGATCTCTAGTTGCTGTGGTAACCTTGCGTAGGACGAGGTCACCTATGTCAAGTCGTCTGAGTTTCACCCTCTTATTGTAGTATTCGGCCATCTTCTGCTGGTACTTAGTCACTCTGTTGGAAGCTTTGTCTCGTATTTTGTCCAGACAATCCAGATTGAGTCGCAGTTGATCATCATTGCCTTCTTCGTTGAATGCCTCTCATCTGATGCTAGTTACTCCTAGTTCGACCAGGATCACTACTTCAGTGCCATAGGTGAGCCTGAAGGGGGTTTCTCCCATAGGGGTTCTTACTGTAGTTCTATAAGCCCACAGGACATTGGGCAATTCTTCTGGCAAGGCGCCCTTCGCGTCGTCCAGCTTGGCTTTGATAATCTTAAGCAGTGTCTGATTAGTTACTTCCATTTGTCCATTCGCCTAGGGATGCCCTGGGGATGAAAATTGGTTCCTGATGCCTAGGTTTGAATAGAAGTCCCTAAAGCCTTGGCTGTCAAACTGCCGCCCGTTGTTTGATATGATCGTCAATGGAATCCCGAACCTGCTGATGACTTGCATAATTGAGTGTAATTTATCACTTCTCAACTTTAAACTTTAGTCTAATTTTATTTATTTTGTTGATTTTAGACTTGATTTTTGTTATTTAAATTTTATTCCAGATTTGAAGAAAATAAAGATTTATTCAAATAAAAGAAATATGAAGCATCTAAAGAGAATATTTTTGGCCTTGGAAGTTGGCAAGAAAAAGAGAATGAGGCGCTGAAAAAGAAAGATGAAAAGGAGGCGCTAAACAAAAAGAGAAGGTGTGCTGAAAACAAAACCAACAAAAAGAAAAAAAGGCTGAAACAAAACAAAAATAGGCTGAAACATTGGTGTGGGCTGAACTAAAAAAGGTTTTGGGCTGAGGCAAAAACGTTCTGAACTGAAAAAAAGGTTTTGGGCAAAATTGAAAAAGGTTTTGGGCTGAAGCAAAAAACGTTTTGGGCTGAAAAAAATGTTTTTGGGCTCAAGAGAGAATTGTTTTGGGCTGAAAAAAAGGGCACACGTGAACTGAAAAGAAAAGAAAGGCAGGAAGAAAAGAAACAAAAGGGGAGGCTGAAAAGAAACAAAAGGGGGCACTGAAAACAGAAGCAAGAAAAAAAAAAAAAAAAAGATGCTGAAACAAGAAGAAAAGAAGGAGAAAAGAAGAAGGGGTGCTGAACTGAACAGAGGCTGAACGAGATCTATTGAGTATTCTTTTTCTTCCCAATCTTCTCAGAAAAAATTATGGTGAACTCGTTTGTGTTGGATTTAATTTTTAGCATGAACTAAACTTTCTTTATTCTAGGAAAACGATGTAATCTAGTTCCAAACTATGCTTGCTTTTCTATGTTAATTTGAACAAATTCTCTTCATGTTTGTCTGATTTATTCTAAGCTTATTGCTTCTAATTAACTGGCCATTAATTAGATGATTTTAATCTTATGATTTGCTGTTGAAAGAGAGAATTATATGATAGATCTTGAATATTTCAGCATAGGTAAATATAGAGATCGAAAGACTTGTATAAACCTATGTAGTATTAAAATCATTGGTCTTATTGCTTTCTTGCTTTATTAAATTGCATACTCTTGTGTAAAATGATGAACAAGAATGTTTCCAATTGACTATCGAAAGAGGCTTTTGGAAGAGTTTGGAGATTGTTAACAAACAAAGAAAATTAAATTCAATTAGCTAGATGAGTAAAGCATAGTGAGGAATTAGGTAAAATCGATTTCCTAGAAGTTTTCTTCCCATTAAATTGATTTTTGAGCAACATTTTTTTTTCCTTTGCGTATTTTCTTTAATTTGATTTTATTTTAAATTCCAATTACAAAAAACCTTAGTGAGTTCTCCAGATAAAATCAAGATTAGCATAGTTTTGGTATTTGTCAAAAGTAAGTTAACAATCCCTGAGGACGATACTCTTCTCATCACTTTACTATAAAATTATGATATTGTGCACTTACAGTTTTGCACTGATCACCTATAAATTATATTCTTCCATACAAAGTTTCTAATTCTTGCTTCAGTGATTGTTGCTAGGGCCTCTACTTCGACCCACTTTGTGAAGTAGTCAATAGCAACTAGTAGAAATTTTACCTGACCTTTACCTTGGGGTAGTGGACTGACGATGACAATTCCCCATTGCACAAATGGCCACGGGGAGGCTATTGTCGTCAGTCTCTCTGCTGGAAGTCACCGGACGTTCCCGTATCTTTGGCACTTGTCACACTTCTTGACGAGCTCCACTGCATCCACCTACATAGTAGGCCAGAAATAACCTGTTTGAATTACCTTATTCACCAGGGACCTAGGACTGGCATGGTTACCACAAATCCCTTGGTGGATTTCTTCCAGTATGTACTTGGCTGCTTCTTCGTCGACACACTTCAAGTAAGGCATGGAAAAGCCTCTCTTGTATATGGTGTCATTAAGGATCGTAAATCTGGCCGCCCTCTTCTTGATCTTTTTGGCCTCTTCCATATTCTGAGGGAGATTCCCATCGTGGAGGAAAGATATTATTCGTGTCATCCAGCCACTTGTGCTCTGGATTATGAATGCTGGAACTTCTTCAATGTTGGGGTGTTTCTGGACTTCCATTGCCAAGCCCATGCTTATCCCCTCTTCTTCTAACGATGTAAGCTTCGAAACTTTGTTTGCCTCCATATTCTGGCTTCTTAGGATCTGTACGAATTCCACCTTATCGAACTCCTGAGTCAGGTATCTCGTCAGCCTGAGGTATTTCTGCATTCTCTCTTCCTTTGCTTCATACTCTCCCTTGATTTGTCCGATCACTAGCTTTGAATCATTTTGGACTAACAGGTTCTTAGCTCCTAGCACTTTTCCGAGCCTATATCCCGTCAGTATTCCTTCATATTCAGCTTCATTGTTGGTAGCCGAAAATTTCAGTTGAACCCCATATTTAAGCGTATCTCCATCAAGGGTAGTTATGAGGACCCCTACTCCCTCCTCTTTTGGGCTGACGAACCATCAGTCTGTATCGTCCATTGCTCGGATTCATCAGTGAGCCTATCCTCTTCCGGAAAGGTGAACTCCGCAATGAAGTCTGCCAAAGCTTGTGCTTTGATGGCTGTTCTGGGATGGTGCTTAATATCAAATTGACTGAGTTCAATTGCCCATTGGATCATTCTTCCGGCTACCTCAGGTTTGTTCATGGATTTTTTGATAAGTTGGTCCGTCATCAACAGGATAGGATTCGCCTAAAAATATTGCCTTAGTTTGCATGAGGCTACTATTAACGCAAACGCAATCTTTTCAATCCTTGGATACCTGGACTCAGCCCCTTGGAAGGCTTGGCTGACGTAGTAAACTGGGAGTTGTTTCTTACCTTCTTCTCTAATCAGGGCTGCACTCACCGCTGTGGCTGATACAACCAAGTACAAATATAGGTCTTCCCCTTCCTTGGACGAACTTAAGAGGGGTGGATTACTCAGGTAACATTTGAGTTCTTGGAACACTACTTCACCTTCGTCGGTCCAGGCGAAAGCCTACTTTAAGGTCTTGAAAAAGGGTAGGCACTTGTCCGTCGCTCTAGAGACGAACTTGTTTAAAGCTACAATCCTTCATGTGAGCTTCTGGACTTCCTTGACGGTCTTGGGCGATGCCATGTTGATTATGGCTTGCACTTTCTCCGAGTTTGCTTCTATTTCTCTCTAGGACACCATGAATCCCAAGAACTTCCCTGAAGCTACACCAAAAACACACTTACTAGGATTCAACCTCATCTGGTATTTTTTGAGGGTGGCAAACGTCTCCTTCAGGTCATCCAGATGCGCGAGCTCTTCCTTACTCTTGATGAGCATATCATCTACATATAGTTCCATATTCCTACCAATTTATTGGTTGAACATTTTGTTCACTAGTCTCTGATACGTAGCTCCGACATTCTTTAATCCAAAAGGCATAACCTTGTAAAAATAGAGTCTTTGACTCATGATGAAAGCAGTTTTCTCCTGATCTTCTTCAGCCATCCTTATTTGGTTATATCCTGAGAAAGTGTCCATGAACGTCAGCAACTTGTGTCTGGTTGTAGAATCCATAAGCTGGTCTATTCTCGGTAGAAGGAAGCTATCCTTCGGGCATGCTTTGTTCAGGTCCGTGAAGTCCACACACATTCTCCATTTCCCATTTGCTTTCTTCACCAACACAATGTTTGCGAGCCATTCAGGATAGTATACTTCCCTGATGAAACCTGTCATCAATATCTTGGTAACCTCATCTGTAACTGCTTGGTCTCATTCTAGGGCGAATACTCTTCATCTTTGCTGGACGGGTTTTCTTTCCGGGTTCACATTCAACTTATGCTAAATGACTTCTGGAGCTATGCCCGGCATGTCCTCGTGGCTCCATGTGAAGACATCTAGGTTTTCTTTCAGGAACTGGATGAGCCTTGTTCTCATCTCAGGGCTTAACGTCGTCCCTATTTTCATCATCTTGTTTGCTTCTCCTTTGGCCAGCTCCACTGTTTCCAGGGCTTCCATTTTATCTTCTTTCTTCTATTCAATCATCCATGTGTGGTTCTCCTTTGCAGCCAGGACGGCTTGATAACACTCCCTGGCTAAGACTTGATCTCCTTTTACTTCGCTGACACCATTATCCGTCAGGAATTTTACCTTCAAGCAATATGTTGACATGGCTGCTTTCCATTTGTTAAGTGTGGGCCTCCCAATCATCACATTATAAGATTACAGGCAATCTACTACTAGGAAATCTAATTGACGTGTCAACTATGCCGGGTAAGTCCCCACTATTACTGTCAGCGTCACTATGCCCCTAGGATATACCCTGTCTCCACTGAAACTGACGAGGGGGGAGTCAAATGAACGCAATCTCCTTGGATCCAGCTTCAGCTGTTGGAAGGCAGGGAGGTAGATGATGTCGGTGGAGCTACCGTTGTCCACAAGGATCCTTTTGGTGTTGAATCCCTCTATATTCAGCATTATAACCAATGGGTCATTATGAGGCTGCTTCACTCCCCGAGCATCCACTTCATTGAAGGACATGTCCTGGTTTATCCGTTGTTGTTTGAACGGAGGTATCATGTGGATGCTATTCACCTGTCTTTGGTATGCTTTCTTAAGGGATCTGAATGATCCTCCTGTGAAGGGCCCTCCTGTAATCGTCTTTATCTCCCCGATCACGTTCTTTGTAGGTCGGAATGGCTGATCGTCATTCCTAGAAGAGGACTCATGCTGACCCTTATTACCATCCCTAAACTTGTTATATTCTCCCTTCTTCACGTCTTTCTGTAACTTACCCTTCTGTATCAACTCTTCTATCTGTTCCTTTAGGTCCCTACAATCTTCCATGTTATGGTCATGATCCTTGTGGAATTGGAAGTACTTGTTCTTGTCACGGACCATAGGAGATGAGTGTAATGGTCTCGGCCATTTGAGATAGTGTTCGTCCTTAATCTGCATTTAAATTTTGTCAATAGGCATAACTAGAGGGGTAAACTTTACCGTCCAAGGACCTTTGTCTTCTTTCCTTCTGTTTCTGTCATTATTCCAACGATCTGGGCGTTCCCTCTTTTGACCCCTACGCTAGTCATCCCTTCTTCCTTTGTCCCCTAGCCTCTCCACGTCTTTTATGGCTGCTAAAGTATCTTCGGCATTTATGTACTTCTGTGCTTTTATAAGCATTTCCGCCATCATCTTTGGAGGGTTCTTCACGAGTGAAGCCACAAGATCTCTGGATCTCAGTCCTGCTTTGAAGGTCGTCAGCTGTACTTTGTCATCAACTTCGTCTACTTCGAGGGTCTCCCGAGTAAAATGTTTCACATATGACCTCAAGGTTTCCTTTTCTCCTCGCTTAATGGTGAGTAAGTGATCCGCTGGCCTCTTAGGAAACTGCCCCCAAATGAAGTGAAGCAAGAAAGCGCTGCTTAACTGTTCGAAGTTGTCGATGGATGATGTGGGCAACTTTGTGAACCATTCCCTTGCAGCCCCTTTGAGAGTGGTGGGAAAGGAACGACACAATATCTCATCGGGTGGCTGTTGAAGGCCCAATGTCGTTTTGAAGGTATTGAGGTGATCCTGAGGGTCTTTGAGCCCGTCGTACGGCTCAAGCTGACGTAAATGGAATTTTGATGGCACAGAGCATTCAAGGACGGCTGTAGTGAAAGGTGAATCCGTGGCCCTTACCATTCTGTCTACGCTTTGGTCTGTCTTCACCTTAATGGCATTCCTCAACTCGTCCATCTCCTTCCTCATCTCTTGAAGGAGATTAGAATTCTATTCGTCCGGAGTAGGTCTTTGATGAATACTCCTCCTATGGCTGTCCCTTTCCCCCTCCACGTTATCCTTGGACCGATTCTCTTCCTGCTGAGCCTGTTGAAGCCGTAGCTTCATTTCCTAATTTTGTTTGGTGAGTTCTTCAATAGTGGCCGCAAGAGCTTGAACTTGCTGGGCCAAGGCTACGGAATCTAGATTGGATTCCATCTGAATGTAGAAGTTGATGGAAACTACGTTTTCAAATGTGAATCTGAAAATGTCGTCCCCACAGACGCCGCCAAATTGATGAAGCATGAGTCCGTCAGTCGATATAGGCAGATGGAACCAACCTCCGGTCTGCGTGAACGTATCCTCAGAGATGGTCACCGGTGTGGTGCCTGCCACAACGTCTTCGATGCCAAAGTTAGAACAGGAAAGCACTTTGTGAAATGAAATAGACTAGTAAGATAATAATGAGTGCTTCCTAGAGTGTGTATATACCTTCTATTGGCAATGTGAGGAGCTTTATATATGTTGCCTTAGGGTTCTAGCCATTGTGATTGGCATTATGGTGTTAATGTCTTCCTTTGGTAATGCCTCCTGCTTTCAATGTGCTTTCAACGGTTTGTACAGTTGATTCTGTAACCATCTGAGGTGTTATTGATGGCATTGAATGGTCCAGCTGTCTTCATCACTGAAGTAGGCAAGGGTTAGGCTCTTCACTGGGGGATTTCCTCGTCAGTCTATCTTATCTCGTCTGTGGCCGATTTCGTCAATCCCATCACTCTTTTCTAAGGAAGATAGGGGCATGAGATCCAATGTCTTCAAGGGAGGTGGACAAACCTGAGCAGTAATAGCACCTTCAGTCTGGACAACCTCGTCACGGCTAGCAAGTTCTTTCTCGTTGTTTTCCTTCATTGTTACCATTCTTGAAAATGGTCGTCAAAGCTTAAAACGGACTAATAAAACAAAAATAATAAAAAATAATGAAAAGAAAAGGAAGCTTACTTCGACAAGTGGCAGTCTTGTATGACAAAGCTTCCTTAAACAACTCAAGACCAAGAACCCAGCAGGCAAGACGATGTAAAGTCGTCAAAGAGTAAAAAATCCTATCAGGGAAGCAGTGAGCTTGTTAGACCCTCTCTAAGAGCGCATTGTTTAAGCTTGGACAAGTTACAACTAAGGGTGTGCATAAGTCGGGTTGGGTCGGGTCAAGGGGATTTTCTGACCCAACCCACCATGGTGGGTTAAAAAAGATTCAACCCAACCCAACCCATCACATAAGTCCAACACAACCCACATGGGTCGGGTTGGGCAATTTTTTTTTTTATTACCATTATTATTAAATTGAGTAGAAAAATATAAATATATTTAAAAAAGAACCCAGAGATTCATATCAATGTAACTCCTTAAAGGCAAACAACACTAATGTCTAAACAACAATAGTAAAAACAATAGAGAGAATGCCAGACAGAGACAAACCTGCAAACCAAGATAGAGAGAAAGAGACACAGCAAGTCAGCAAGAGAAAATATTGTAACATAAGAAATAGACCTGTAAGTTGAGACAAAGCAAAAACATTTAAAAATCAGCCAAAAGAAAACTAAGAAATCAACAAAGCAAAAGCTAAACATTGATCCACCATGGCAAGAGAGATAAGCAGATAGAGCGAGAGAGAGGAGAGAGAGAAGCTAGAAAAAGAGAAACAGAGCAAGAGAGGGAAACCCAAATACCTGCACCTAACACCGGAAAAGAGAACCACCAGAGTAAGGAAGAGGCCTGTGGTTGATACAAATGCAAAATCATATAAAAATCAGTAAAAAGAAAACTAAGAAATCAACAAAGCAAAAAGTAAATACTGATCCACTACGGTAAGAGAGATAAACAGAGAGAGAGAGAGAGAGAGAGAGAGAGAGAGAGAGAACATTGAGAAACTTTACCTAACACTAGAAGAGAGAGCTACCACTGGAAAGATGAAACCACCATCGAGGCGGTGATGATAGCTAATGGACGACAGTGGCTCAATAGAGGGAGAGAGGGTTAGGGTTCAAAAGGGAGTGAAATGGGAGAGGGGAGTGAGAGGCGGCACATTAAGAGAAAAGGTTCTAGGGTTTGTGTGAACTAATTGACTTTTATATAGGATAGGAAGAGCTGGTTATTTAAAAAAAAATTATTAATTATATAATATATTTTAAATATATATTAAATATATGGATGGGTCGGGTCGGGTTTGGCAGGTTTGAAATTTTATGACCTGAGCCCAACCCACCAAACCTTAAAAACTGACCTAACCTTGGGTCGGGTCAGTTTTGGTAGGTTGGCGGGTTGGCGGGTTGGCTACACACCTAGTTATAGCTGCAAAAGGAGAAACAAAGTTAAATGGGAAAAGAAAAGAAGATTTAGACTAGTAAAAAAAAAAAAAAAACAGAGGTTACCCTCAAGATGAAGACGACCCTAGTCACCAACCAATGGAGGGAAAGTATCCCTACTAACCTCGATGGGGTCTCCAGCCCAAGGACTAGAAACAAAAAAGAACTCTTTCTTCCACTCTCTATCAGACATAGGAAGAGACCTTATCATCCTACAGTCTGAGCCTCTAACAAAAAACTAGTAAAAGCCAAGGGATTGGTTAATCCCAGAAGGTTTATAACAATAGAGAAACTCGTCCACAGTATAAGGACCATTCCCCTCAAAAACTTCTCTCCACAACACTTGCAATGCCACGATGATTCGCCAACCATTGGGGTTAAGTTGATTGCGGGTAATGCCTAACCTAGTTAAAATCTCCCTAGCAAAAGCATCCAAAGGAAGTCTAAGACCACCTAACATGTAAGCCTCATATATACCCAACCTTGGGGAGTTGGGAGTACAACACCATTCCCCAGTAGCTAGAAGACAAGTGTGGATATCGTTAGGGATTTGATATTCACCCCTGAGTTTGTATAATTTTTCTACGTCTGTTGAAGACAGTATATTCAAAGCACAACAGACCATAGCATCGTCTTTTGATTGAATTGGGGAAGGAATGGGCTTTGGAGGAGCGGTACACAGGCCAACAGACAATCCTAAAGCTGCCATTCTCCTCATCTCTTCCTGAAAAACCTCTAAAAGAATCCCAGGGGTCCCAGACAAATACACTTCATCTGAAGAACTACTCTCACTACTACTACCTCCATTACTATTGCTCTCATTGTGATACTCGTCTATCTCCCTATCATCCCTATCGCTAGACGAAGACACCACTATCTCAACCCTTTATAAATGAATGCATAAGAGAAAACATATAGATGAAAAGGAGGGGATACCTGATGCTATACAAAGCGGACTAAGGACAAAAGAGGATTGCTAAATAAGGCGTGAAGGACGAGCAAAGACAAGAGTGTCAGAAGAGAAAATATGAGAAAGTGGGAGGGTAAAAGAGGTATTGGTCTATTTATAGGCAACAGGGTGGGACAATGAAATGACATGGACCAACCAGATGACAACACGTGGTAACTCTCACAAAGAATGAAGCGACATGACAACTAGACCGTTATGACCAAGCCACGTAGCAGTATGCATGACATTTAATCCCAGCGAGTCCCAGAACACCACATGGTAAAAGTCATCGACGAATGACAAAATGCCATGTGTAAAAAAAAATTATATATAGAAATATGGACGACCCATGAACAAGGGTGCAACTAATGGTGATTTAACCAATCTCATTCGTTCATGATGGACGTGGTCCAGAGTAATCCACAGAAGAAGAGGCCAAGAAGAGAGCATCATAAAGAATGAAGATGTGCCGTCCAAAGAAAGGAAGATCGTCCAAAATGATATTACTCGTCCACATCCTGGGAATGTATGGATGACCATCCAACACTTTGCCAATTTTAGAGGATTTTCTACAAGCACCAAATAATTGGACCACATTCTACTCTTCCGAGATGTGGGGTGAATTCCCCAAAATTCGCTCCATTCTCTCCACTAACACCACACATCTCCCATGCTGGTAATGGATCCAAACAAGTAGACCCACTAAAAACTCTCTATAAAAGGGACTTAACCCCATCAGCCTAGGGTACGTTTTCACTATTCATCCACTCTCATTGCTTGAATCCTAGAGAGAAAACTGACTTAACCGTCGAAGGGTCCTTGGCCGGTTTACCCCTGTCACCTTTGATAAGTTCTTTTTTTCTTTCAGGTCACTAAACCACTGTTAAAGCTCAGAGCATTCAGCCTACTGATTTTCGAACTTTATCACCTTGTTTCCTAAAGTTCATGGCTACCTTCTAATGATTCAATCTCATCGTTCTGATCTTGCATTAGGAACTCTTGTATTATTTTCAGTACTGTACTAACATCATACATTGTTGTTTCCTCTTCTGGTGCCCGTATCAAAAGATCATTTACGGAAGCCTCCTCCAATTGCTGTCCTATTCTCCTTAATAGCTCATCCTTAGTCATCTCTCCTGAATCCATCAAAATGGAGGCTTTCAACAACTTTAGCAGGAAGCTAGAAGAGACACTGCCTTTCTCTGCAGGCAATAGCCGCAAAATTGCATCCACTATTGACTCATGCTTTATCATATCTCCAGACTAAATCAGACCCTTGCTGAAACCTGGCAACCTTCTATAAGAATACGCTTTTAAGGCTGCTCCAATCACATCATTAGAAACTATCCTTTTTTCTTTAATAATCATTAGAAGACGCTTATAAAGATCAATTTCAAGTTCACACAAATCCTCAACCCACAGTCCTTAGGCACCAGACGGTTTCTAACGCCATTCCAGTTTGGATCATTCCCATTTTCCTCTGGAAGCTTCTTTCGGTTATAGGCATAGGACCAGTCAACCTTGTAAACATTAACACAGGCCTTGATAGCTCTAGAATCAATGCAATTGCTAACCATCTTCAAATCCTCAGATAATGGTAAGAGTCTTTGTAGTCTGAAGAACAATGATTGAATCTATCCAGCTGCGAAAAATGCTAGAAGTAAGAAATACATCAATCTTTTAAATGAGGTTCCCTTTCTCAATGGACTCATGCATTTCTAGGTACTCAGCTGCACATAGAGCTGCAACAACAATGTAAGCAATGAGGGTAACAGTCATGCCATAACAAAACTTCACACATATCTCAAAGGCTGCACAGGACGACCAGGAACGTCAGAAATGTGAACTTTGTGTGCGTTTGCGTAGCAGCCAGTGTGTGTTTCCAGCGTTTGCATTTTTGGCTGGGTCTCACAGCACTATTCACAACCCAGCCAAAAACACAAAAACATGCATATCAATGCATTTTTGGGTCCCACGGTACTATTCACACATTTAAAAATTATTTTGCTACAATGTTTTCAGCAATAAGTTTTCAATTTTCAAGTAAATAAGCAGGATTGAAACACACCTTTCATATTTGTTCTCTTCATTAGTGGTAGCAACCAACTTCTGCAACTGGGCGCTCTTTGACAGTAGAGGAAACTACACAAATAAAGAAATTAAAGTAATACATCTAAAGTGTAAAAGATAAAAATTGTGATTTTTTTTTTTTCTTGATGAGTGTTTAATGATGGCATTACTGTTTGTTAACAATCAGTTATTCTTGGAGTTATAAGGTTAGAAATAAATCGATGAATTACTGTAAGATACATAATAAATAAGATAAAAAAAAAAACAAAAACAAAAACAAAATATAACAAAAACAAAAAAAAAAAAAAAAAAAAAAGTGAAAAACATATAAGGTAAAAACTCTCTACTAGATATTAGATAGAAAAAGTTTCTCTCCAAACTAGTTCGGAGAAAAATCTTTCAAATTTCTCTTTTTTTTTTTTATTACATATGAATTTTGAAAAAAAAAAAAAAAACCTTACCGTTGGATTGCATGTTTTTATTATATCCTTCATGCTTGCAAAATTTCAAGAAAATAAAATGCCAATAACAATGTCATCAATCACATGTTTACAAGTTTTTGTGGTATAAAATTATACATGAAAAATAAGTTTATCGATTGAATAGTAAATAACATCTGATTTGAATTAAGTTAAACATGTACATTAAGAATATAAAAAATATGTAATCCAATAGTTATATTTCAAAATTCATGTCTAATAACATAATATAGACATAATATAAGAGGGGTATGAAGGATTTCTCTCCAAACTAGTTTGGAGAGAGACCTTGTCCAACTTGGGATAGTTTTTTCTTTTTTTTTTAATAGAAAATGAGGATAATTTTTTTTAGAAGGTGGGGTAGTTTTTTTCTTTTTGATAGAAATTGAGATAGGTTTTTATTTTTATTTTTTAACATTGGGTTGCAACTTTGTATCTTTTTCCTCCCAAGTACTTAAAAAATAAAATACCCCATATAACATTTTAAAAAAAAAAAAAAGTATGTGGTATATTTTTAGAACTTAGGATGGTTTTTTTTTTTTAAATGAGACCTAGGTTGTTTTTTTAGAAGGCCCTCATTTCTTATAATTTAGGAATAAGAATAAGTTAATTAAATTAGGAGTAATTTGTAAGTAAAAAATGTAATAATTAACTTAACTGCAATGAGGTAATTTCACAAAAAAAAAAAAAAAAAAAAAAAAAAAAAAAAAAAAATCTTTACTACAATGAAGTAATTTCTCACTACTGTTTTAAATATTTTAATAGTAATAAAGGAATTAGAGTAATACATCTACCATGTAAGAGATAAAAATTGTGATTTTTTTTTCTTGATTACTGCTTAATGATGGCGCTACTGTTTGTAAACAATCAATTATTCTTAGAGTTATAAGGTTAAAAATAAATCAATGAATTATTGTAAAGATACATAATAAATAAGATACGGGTAAATAAAAGAAGGGGCATTATAAAGAATAAACTTCCATAGTGATAATTCACACATACAAACAACTCCGTGTTTAGTTCACCAGATGAAAGAGAAATCCTTCATGGGTCCACAAACATTTATTTTCTCTTTACTTCTTCTTCCTAACCAAACAAGGGAAATGAAAACATCCTCTTTTTTTCTTGACTGAAGAAGATTCTTCAGTATCCCACTCATCTAACAAACCTTCCACTGTTCCACCAAAACCCCCAGTGAAAAGATGTAAACCCTCAATGAACTGAACAATTTGTGACATCGTGGGGCGTATCTGATGATAGACCACGCAACGAAATATCAACTTTGTAATTGCTACTCCATCAAAAGCATGAAATCCAGGTTCTCTCTTCAGGCTCTCATGCACAAGTGGACAGTCAACTGGTTGGAAGCCAGAATACTTGTATTTTTTCCAAGCCCATAACTCAGGTAGTTGATCATCATATTTCCACTTCTCCCCACCGAAGGCATGTTTACATATGAGTTCAAGAAGTACAATAGCAAATGAAAACTGATCTGATGTCGGCCCCCAATCTCCTGTTACAAATTTTTTTGGTAAGTACTATAATAAAATTAAAAGAGCGGGGGGGGAGTACAATCGGAATGCCAAAAGACTAATGGGTCCATGCTATTATGCTACTGTAAAACATAACAGGCAGAAGCATTTAAGCAGTCTAGGTTAATTAAACAACAAACAGGGACAATATCAAGGAGGAAAGCCTAGGAGGTTTTGCATGTGTATTCAGATTATAATCAACATTGTCATGTGCACAGATTCTGTTAGATTATAGTGACCAGGAATAATGCATATTTCTTCCAAATATCAACACAACTAAAAGAGGCAATGCCTGAAGGTTGTGAGTTCTCTAAAATCTTATATAAGGTTCACAATAGCTTCCCCCCTTCTTTTTCTGCTTCTCTTGTAGTGATGGTTAGCAGCAACAACTCCAAAATAAATACGAATAAAAATAGAAAAGACGAAAGAAAGGCTGCAACTTCTAACAAATTATACTTTTTGATTAAAATGAATTATAGGGTTTAAGAGAGAAACAGAACTGAAAGACTTAGCCACTTGGGTGAAAAAATTTTTGCAACTTAGCAACTTAAATGCCCATTAATTTGAACTTTAGGGAGGGTGGCAACTTTAAGCACTTATGCACATTACCCAAAATTCTTTTTTGACCTCTTATTATTTATTTGTATTTCTCAGTTATATAGGCACCCAGTAGGTATTGAAACCACAACCTAACCCTCAACCAGTGTTTATTGGACTGAAAACACTTTCGACTTAAGCAGCTATATGGTACTACTGCCAAAAACAAGGCAGGGGCAATTTGCTTTGGGCATTAACACTAAGGACAGTTAGTTTGACAATGATTTCACAGTGAACATATACATACACAATGTAGAGTTGTGGCTCTATCCTAAGTTCAGACCACTGCAATACATCAAAACTGGAGCTAAACCATCATTCACAACAAATTCAAGCCACTCTTTTGGTTTGGCCATATAAAACTGGCATTATGATTCTAACTCTCAATTATGCCTAGAACAACTTGAAAAAATGTGAAAATCAAAATGGACACAAATTAAGAAGCTCTTAACAATGCTGATAAAAGCAATCTACTACTGCGCACATATGTGCTCCAAATGACCTGCAAGTGCCCTTACAACTCCTGGGGGAAACGATACACTAAATGCAATTGGATCAAATGCAGTAGTTATGACTAAAATAACTACAATTAATTATCAAGTCTTTACTCTTTAGGCTTTAATTAGTCTTGGTCAGATTCACATGGTTTTAATTTATTCTCAAGTGTCAGGGACAATTCTATAATTCTCTGGCTTCTGGACATAGACTGTACTAATTGTCCATTGGGTCTTATTGTGGTTTTCTATGAATTTAATTCTAGTTTAGGCCTAGTAGTAGAAACCCAAGAGTCAAAATCTTATTATGGTTTCAAGAAGTCCAAGTTCTACTAGCTATAGAGGTTAGCCACCTACAAGTAAATAAATTCATTAAAAATCAAAATAAGAAGTGCACTGCCCAAGTACAGTGGCTGTATACAAGCAGCAACGCAAAACATAGAGAACTAGAATAAAAAGAAAATTAAAGATATACAGAAACTAATGAAAGTTCTAGGAAACCAGAAAAACTAGAAATCCTTCTGCAGAAAACATATAAGTAACAGACACTCAAACAAAGTCTTCAGAAACTGGAATTTCAACTTAACCACACTGAAATCAGCTCACTTGAAACACATACCGTTCCGCTCTCTCCCAATGCATCACATAAGACACAACAGAACATGCTACATCATCCCAAATCCTTTCTCACCAGGCAACCCCTCTTTCCATGCTAACAACATATCTCACATTGAAATGGGTATCACCCAAGAGACCAAATAAATAAAGAAAGATTAAATAAATAAATAAAATTTAAAAAAAAAAAAAAAAAGCGTGCCAATAAAGTGATTAAGAATCAACAAATTTTGCTCTTGAGAATCACATAAGGTGTGATGCCAAGGAACCTAGATGTGATGCTTAGGTATGTTTAGCTTCTATTTTTCCATTGAAATTAATTACATCTATTCAACATTAACAACCAAGTCTTAGTCCCACAATTTTGGGATCGGTTATGGACCATCAACAAAAAAATCAAAGTTGACCATGTTAAAATTATGGTTAAGTGATTAAATTCACTATTTTCTAATAGTTTAAGCTTTTGGGACAATTGGTAGTTTAACATAATAGTAGAGCAAGAGACCCTGAGTTTGATCCCTGTCTTCACCCTACCTTTCATTTAAAAAGTTAAATTCTCACGTGTTGGGCCCCCACTTATTAAGGGGAAGTTTAGGCCCACATGTGATGGGGGAGTATTAGAATCCTGGGTAAGTGACATCTAATAGCTTAAGCTTTGGTGAAAATCGTTAATTTAACAGACCACATGTATTCGTTTTTGCTATTTTGTTATATCCTAAAGTGATACTCTATGTTACTTCTATAATTGACATGTCTCTTTTTACTACTTCCATTAACGTTATTTATGGTCTTCCTCTTCTTTTTTGCATTTCCTCAACTTGAATCAACTCTCTCTTTCTCTTTGGGGCATTGATTGCTCTCCTCTAAATAATATCAAAGCATCTCAAATGACTCTACCCCATCCTTTCATCAATAGGGGCTATCCCTATCTTTAAACAAATTTCCTCATTTTAAATCCTATCTTTCCTTATATTTTCACTTATAAACATTCTCATTTCAGCTACACACATTTTATCAATTTTTTGCTTCATAACAGCCAAACATTCAGAACCATAGACACTAATTGGTCTCATTGTAGCCTTAGAAAATTTTCCATTTAACTTAATAGGTATTCAAGATCATAGAATAGTCTTAATGCACTCCTCCACTACATCCACTTTGCGCTTAAACTCCACGTACTATGTTTTAGCTTTGTCTTACTTAACTAAAAGCATTTAGACCTTAAGAGTAAGGGGTTTATGGTTAGTTCTTATTACCATCTTCTAGCTGGTCATAGTGTGCAGTTTTTCCCTTGGAAGAGCATTTGGAAGTAGAAGATTCCTTCTAGAGTGGCTTTCTTTGTATGGACTGTTGCCTTGGGGAAATGTTTGACAATTGACAATTTAAGGAAAAGAAAGGTATGCATTTTGGTGTTATATGTGCAAGTGTAACAGTGAAACTGTTGACCATTTATTCCTTCATTGTCCAGTTGCTTTGGAGTTGTGGGATATGGTTTTTGGTTTATTTGGAGTTTGTTGGGTTATGCCAATGTCTGTTGCTAAGCTTCTTGCTTGCTGGCAAGGTCGATTTGGTCGCCATTATAATGGATATATATGGATTGTTGTTCCTCATTGTTTGATGTGGTGTATTTGGAAGAAAAGAAATAATAGGTGTTTGAAGATAATGAGCGTTCTATGCCTGATCTCTAGCTTTTATTTTTTAGAACCATATTGGATTGGTTTTTTTTTTTTTTTTTGAGAAAGTTATTGGACTGGTTCTCAATGTGGAGAAACCAACCTTTTTCTTCAATTTTGGATTTACTTGATTTATATAATTTTTGTATTTGATATGTACACCCCTATATACTCCCTGTGTAGTTGGGTGTCTTTTTTTTTTTTTTTTTTATATATATTAATAAATCTTTATTACTTATCAAAAAAATTAAAAAAAATCTTAAAGTGTCTCACCAAATTACTAACTTGGCATTAACTCCACGTCTAGTTTCATCTACTAAGATTATATCATCTACAGAAGGCACAACTAGAAACTTTTTCTTGAATCAATTTAGTGAGCTCATTAATAGTAATTGCAAAGATAGATGGACTTAATGTTGATTGTTGATGCAAAGATATATGGACTTAATAGGAAACTCAATATTGATGCCTTCACTTATTCTTACACTAGTTACAGATTACAGATTTGTCATTACACATCCTTAATCAACTTAATAAACTAAGAAGTCATCAGTGTTTCAGTTTCAGCACCAAAACTTTATTAAAAGGACCTGATAGGCTGATACTGCTATAGGGATTTAGGTTAAAACGTTATAGTCAGTGAGGTAAAGCTTGTTTTTTGGTAGTAATTAGGTGTTAGAAAATTGAGAAATTCATACTAGAAATTCTCAGGGCATCTCACTTTGGCGCTTAGATGTTAAAGTGAAAGAGCTTATAGGGAGAGAACAATTAGAGTTGCTTAATAACAACTTGAAGCTGTAAAACAGCAAATAGGAAGTAAAGAGGTGAAGGAAAACAGAATAAACTAGGGTTCTTAGGCATCAAACCTAATGAGGGGATACATCTTGCACCAAAATTCTAATAGCACCATACCACAACATGAGCATCACACAAAGCCAGAATATTGTAACTTCATTCATCTCACTCCAGATCAGACAATGCGTCATTCATTTCAAGTTAAAAGCATGGCACCTAGTAAACAAGGAACCCAAGCAAACTTGCCAATCAAGTTCAACATCTATGATGGTTGACCAAGACTTATTATAATTAGATCCACTACAACAGAAACCAAATGGAAGACCATTCACAAGATAGCAGAAGTAAAAAATTCTAGCAAAACAGAAACATCCACAACCAGAATGCAAGGAATTAATGCCTCAACAACAACATGCACACAACTTTCAATACTGAAATACATTAATACACAAATGGAGATACCTGTCTTGAAAAAACTGTTGTCTAAATAGGGAATATCTGAGATTAACATGACGTCCTGGTTCAGAAGATGCTGCTTTTCACCAAGAGCTCCACCAGTTAGCATAAAAAAGTCGAATAGCACTGGATTGAAATCCTGTGAAACAATGAAGATCAAATCACACCAAATTTTAGAATCCTTTTGCTCATAAAACAAAAGTGAGTCTATTGAAAGCATGAAGAAAACCAAAGATGACCTGATCAAGCATTATAAGAGCAGGGTGAACAAAGTGAAGTAGGTAAGGGGGATTCTGACAATGCAAATGCTCAAGCACACGTGCAATCGCAGATGCCACCTGCATTCTTTGCTTCCAAGTTAAATCATCTGCAAATGCAATTAAAGCACTTTCCGTTTAGTCTTTTCGATGGAAATGGGCATCAATGGTTAAAGTTCATACGTTATGTAATGCATGAATCAGATGAACAAACAGCTAAAATGTCACAATACACGAAGATTAATATATATATTATAATGCATAGACAACACCAAAGTGGTGATCTTACCTTTGTCAGTGATGTTGATAAGAGTATCCTTTGATCTAAGATCATAGACAACACCAAAGTGCTGATCTTCAACTTCACAGCAATATCCAATCAATTTTACCAAATTTGGGTGATTTACAACATCTGGATGTGTCAGAAAAATGCATTCACTCTACAACAACAAAGATGAAGCAAATCAATTTTATTTTCTGTAGTTCTTCTTTTAAACATAACATTTAGTAGCGGCAGTAAATAATAAATGAAAGAAACGTGCGTAATGTATATACATACCTCCAGTCTGGTAAGTCCATAATTAGCATAATGTTTGGCAATTCTTCCAACGTCAGGGTAAAACCATATCTTGACTGTAACTTCTTGACCTTGCTGAGTTTTTCCCCTATAGACTTTCCCGAAATTTATCTTTCCAATAAAGTTTTCTTTGCTAAAGGAGTTTGTTAGGAGTTCCAAATCCCTCCAGCAATATTCTTTTGGTTCGACACAATCAGCAGAAAAATCCATCTCTGCATAATTTTTTTAATCCAATGTTAATGACTTAATTAAGAGTAAAATTTTACAGACTTACAGTATGATTATAATCCTAAGACACAGCTAAAAGGAATAATATGTCAACTTGCTATGATTATTATAATATCTCTATATATTATGAAAATTTAGAAAGTTAATTATGGCTTCAAAAAATATCCAAAATACCTTAATATAATTAGATAATCCTTATTCTTATTCTTAGTATCTATATATTGCAAACCAACGAAGGCAAAACCCACCAGGCCACCACCACTACAAAGCATGTTCAAATAAAAACCCTAGAATAACCAACAAATTTAGTGACATACCTGGAACGGACATTCACGCTTGAGTGACGATACAACGTTTGTGGGAAAACTGTTACGGAGAGAATCTATATTCGCCGTATCAGAGAGAGCTCTTCAGATAAAAAATAAAATAAATGTCGAATTACTTTTTATATTTATATGGCCTTCGTTAGACACGTAAGTTGTTTTACGTTTTGGATTGGGTAAATAACAAAGACACGTAACCAAATAAAGCCCGGAGTTCCAAAACAAATTAGAAGTGGAACTCTTATATATCTACAGTACTTATATTTTATACTGTTATTGGGGTTTTTTCTATTTTATATTATGTATAATTCTAGCGTACTTTTTATTTTATTTTTTTTACAGTACTTACTAGTACGCAACCTGCTATATTAGGGGGTCATTCCACCATACTCTCTCTTTTTTTTGGGGTATGGTACCCACCTAAATCTAAACCGTTAAATGAATGAAAATTTGATCCGAACCATTCATTTAATTTGAAGTAATTTAGAGTAAATACTGGCTACCGGTCAAACAAGTTATATATATAAGTAAAAAATCTAAAACAACCCAGTATTCACTGTGCGCTTCTCCTTCTCCTTCTCAGAAACAAATTTCTCTCTGCGCTTCTCCTTCTCAAAAACAAATTTCTTTCTGTCACGCTTCGGACTCTGTCACGCTTCGGACTCTATCACGCTTCTGATTCGGTTTATCTAAAGAACCCAGAATTCGGCTTCTTCTTCTCTTACTAATCAACCACAAGAACCCAGGGCAGCTAAACAAAACCCAAAGAAGAAACAATATCGGCCGGCGACGATATTTGAAATAGGTTTGTCTTTCACTTTCTGTTTCTCTCAGACGAAGTTGATTTTACTACTAATATACAGATTATTAAAATTTCTTTGACTATCAACGCATGATTTGTCTTTAGTTTTATTTATTGTAAGTAATCCCTAATGCTATAAATTGATTTGGGTTTTTATTTTTATTATTTTGATAGGAGATTTGGGTGTTGTTTGTTAAAAGTTGATTTGGAATTTCCTCCTATTTGAGAAACAAAATTTCAATACCATGATTGCTGTTTTCTTTCAACTATTTAGGTCCCCAAGTAAAATTTCAAATACAGTATTGCTATTAATTAGATCTTTTTTCTTCATGTTCCCCATATTAATTTCCCTGTTATGCTCACTTTCTTGGTACTGGTCCTTATATCAGTGAGTCTTGGAATTTAGCACACGGGTCTAGAAGTTCCATTGGACGATGAAGTTATATATGTAGACACTGTTCTGGAAAAAAATTGGCATTGAAGGTGAAGGTAAGGCCCCGCCTCAATTCTTCTAAATGAATCTACATTTTTCTACCTGAACTCCCATTTCATATTTTTTCTTCGTATAAATTTTGGAATGGTCATTGTTTGCAAGATAAATTTGCTGCACAAATGAATTCAAAAGCTTTCTCACGACTTTATTCTATGGAAGCAGTTTTTTTAGAACCCAAGGAAAATTACACTTCCGAGATCAAATAGATGTTGATGTACTATGATTTTTCCCTTTTAAGAATTGTAATCAGTCTCGACTGATTAACAAGTGCATGAAAAAAAAAAGCTTCATTTTGTTTTGTCCAACCAATGAATTTTCCATTGATTAGACTATTTACTCCTTGGTGGTTGGTAAAAGTGTCATGTATGCTTTGTAGATTTGGTGATGAAGAGTTTATTTTTAGAAGTCAATTACACAATTTGTGGCCTTTTTACCAGACTAGCAAATATGTGTCTTCCTTGTAGAATATTGAGTACAATGTGATAAATTATAGTTTTTAGTTTTAATGTGGTAAAGCAAGTACTCTTAACTATTTTGGCAATCTCTTTTGGCTTAGAAGCAAAATATATATTATATTGAAGATTGTGTCTTGAATAATAAGTGCTGGAGTGGCACTTCATCTTCAGGTATATTTTATTAAAGATTGTGTCTTGAGTAATAAGTGTAAGTGATTTGGTTGTATTTTCTACAGATTAGTTTTTGGATCTTGGTGGGAAATCTGATGCCTGTTGGCTATATACAGTATGTTTCTGACCATGCTAGTGATTTAAATTCCTAATCAACATTTTTATGTGGTATCTAATTTTCTGAATGTGCTGGAATTAGTTGCTAGCTATGGTTGGATAACAATTTGATCATGGAGATGAAATTTGTGGAGTAGTTGTCAATGTCAGAGCTAGGCAGGAAAAAATATCTCTATGGCTGAAGAATGCTACAAATATAAAGCCTAGGCAACTAGCATGTTTTGTTCACATGTAAATATAATATTTCAACACTAGAGGAATTACATGTTTTGTATAATCACATTATTAAGCGAATGTAATCACATTATTAAATTTAATCCATTTTGTATATAACACTAGAGGAATTATTATACTTAATATTTATACTGCAATATAAGCATATATATAAAGCCTCAGTTGTAAAGCTTGAATATTATATGCAAGAGATATGTCCTAAAGAAACAATGAAGCTTCTCCATGTCAAAGCTACCGTTGTCTAAAGGTTCTTACATACCAATCATAATGAAGTCTGGACTTATGTTTGTGTCCAGGAAGCTCTTTTCATGAACAATCTTTGTTTGTGTTTGTATTCTAGCTGTAAATTGTTACATGCCAAAGTTGGAACAAAAAAATAATAATAATAATAAAAATACAACCGTTATTATCAAGCTCCACTCTAGAGAGGTAAAAAACAATCTCATAATTGCCAATAGCTGTAAATTGTTACATGTAACACTTATATTGAACCACATGACTCAAGTACACATGTAAGACCCTATGTTTTAGTACATAGTATCTGATATCAACCTCAGTTGTTTATTATGCTACAACAAAACAAAGTTCTAGCCCACTACCAAACATTAAAAAGAAAATACATTGCTGCATATATGTAGTATTGTAGTTCCACAAGAGAGCTTTCCTTTTTTGTTGAGCAAGCCAATCAAAAGCTTTAGTCAACTGAAACTGGTTGCATGTTTTCAGCTTCTTTCCTCAGCTCTTGAAACAGGACAGATGACAAGTATCGCTCCCCAAAACTTGGATGAATAGTCTGAAATTCAAACAATCAACAGCCATTTATGGGCATTAATACTTGAATCAAATTGGTTACATAAGAACAGAAACACTAGAGATGTTGATAATAAAGAACACCATTTGCTTGTGTTGATTGAATTAGAAGCTTTTTCACAACCAAAACTGGTGATGTGTAGAGAAATGAATTTTGGAAACAGAATTATTTTTTCAGAATATAACCTTATTCACATTTCATGTATAAATCTTGTGAATTAAAGAAGAATAAGATAATAGACAAATAAAGTTGATCTTTATAATTTGTTTGCATATCCTGAAGCTATCTTATGCAAAATCAATTGGCTCCAGATGATATTCCTACTTGCATTAACCAGGACGATCGAAGTTATAAAATGCGTAATAGCATTCCAGATATCATCTTGTTGGGTCCATCTGGGGGTACTAAAAAGATGTTACTAAAGCACAGAAAGCGTTCTCCAGTAGCATCAGCTGATATAATTAAGTTGTGAGCACCCATGAAAGTGTAGAGATAGATATGCTTCAAAGAGTTATTTGAGTAATTACCATAAGTCCCTCCTTCAACGCTAATTCCTTGGCCATATTTACTGCATCTTCGCTACTAACCTACCAGATAAGTTTCAACATGACAATTAGGGAAAACCAAAACTATTAGCAAGAATACTATATTCTTTTTAAAATCTTTCTGTCATTGCTAACAGCATCATCAACAACACTTACCTCAAGAACTTTTTCCATTACATCCATGTCCAAAATATCTGGTTTGAACCCAACCCCATTGCCAGTAATCTGATGAGAACCTGATTCAAAATTTCAACAATATTAGAGTGTTAACTTCTCTTACCAGGACAATGTTATCTACAAAGGCATAGATAAACTTGAAAGTTACAAAGTCTGTATCTTCATTACTTTTATAGTCTTCCATTATTAGATATCAGTTGGACGAAAAAAAGATAAATTTGAAAATTTTCCAACTTTGTTCTCTTCAGAGGTTATAAAAAAAAGGAACTAGATAAGAAAGAAAATAGCATGAATTTTACCTGGTTTACCACCATTCAATACGTTACTTTCTGCAGGTTCTACTCCATATATCTACAAGAAATCAACTAAAATATTAACAAGGAATGAAACAAAATTATAAGGGTGAATGTGGGCAAATCATGAATCATTACCTTTACATTAGGATTTTGGGATTTAAGGTACTGTCCAACCCCAAAGACAGTGCCTCCACTACCAATTACCATGACAAAAATGTCAACTTGTCCATAAGTATCTTCCCATATCTCAAGACCTGTAGTTTCAAAATGCACCTGTTTTCCATTTTGAGGTCAATCACATATCCACCATCCACTAAGCAGGAGAGGATGAATAATGTATATACCAGATTCGAATTGATTCTAAACTATATATAATTTAAGATAATTATGTAGCATAGAAAATTTTATCCTACATGATGCCAATAAAGACTTTTCAGTTACAGGAGAAAATTAAAGGCAGGATAACTACCAAGGCGTTGGCAGGATTTGAAAATTGCTGGAGCATGAAAGCATTTGGTGTAGATTCCAAAAGATCATATGCCTTCTTAACTATTCCCCCCATCCCCTTGGTGGGATCAGTGAGAATTAAATCAGCTTAAATGCTCTTATAGTTACCCTCCTCTCCAAGCTTGTGTAAGAGGGCATGGTTAGAACCGTTTTGTATCCTTTGAGGGCTGAGATAAATGCCATACTGATCCCTATATTTCCTGATGTGGGCTCTATCAAAGTTATCTAACCTAACATTTATACTAAATTAGACAAACCTGAAGCTGCAGTATAAGTTTAAGACAAAAATATCTTATAACAAGGGAAAAATAAATAGATCACTAAGTTAAGTATTCAGCTAACCTTCCCAGGGTAATTAAGTTTTTCTTTTCAGCATTCACAATCATGGCATGTGCTACTCTATGAACAGAAATAAACAAAACAATTATACATTTTAATCATAAAAATGTAGTCAGTAATGTGTGTTTTAAACTGTAATAACAAGAAATATATGCTAGTAAATCTATCATTATGAGGAAGAAAGAAGATACCTGTCTTTGATGCTAGCAGTAGGTTGCATCATTTCTTGCTTGACAGCAATATAAGCTCCACAGCCTTCAGTGACTTTGTTAAGATATACAAGAGGAGTTCGACCAATGAGCTGAAGTTGGTTACAAAAAATAAAAAAAGGGTTTCATTCTATTAGAAAGTGATCACAAGCATTGTTTATATATGAAATTTCCAAAATATCAAAAGATGAATATTTTTTTTTTTCTTTCAAAGAACTAAACAGGAAAACATAATATTTCATTGCATAAGAAATATTGCTTCAACTAAAACAAATAAGTTATCATGTAAATATGCAGATATTGACATTTGTGAGCATACATTTGATAAGCCACCAAAAAAATAGTGCAAATGAGAAATCTGATCTCTGATTAATCAGCTGAAGCTTCAAATATCCTTTACCACTGTCTTTGTACTCAGGACTGGAGTAGTTTGCAAACTGATACTGCAAAAGAAGACAATCCAATTCACACTTTTAGCTCCATTTCTATGTCAAAGGAGGTGAATTTACAAGAAATGAGAGAGAGAGTCATTCCTAGATTTCAGGGGCATTATAGTCATTTTCTATGTTCTAATGGTATTTTGATCATTTTGTAGGTTGCAATGGTATTTTTTTTTTTTAAATGTTAGAGGGAATTGAAGGAGTTTTGGTCATTTTTTAGGTACTAAGGGTAGGGGTGTGTAGTGAAATTGCCAACCCACCAAAATCGACCCGACCCGACCCAACCCAACCCACTAGGTTAGGTCAATTCTTAGGAGATGGTGGGTTGGGTTGGGTCATGATTTTTTTTTTTTTTTTTTTAACAGTGAGTCGGGTTAGGTTTGGGTCATGAGATTTACAAACCTGCCTAACCCAACCTAACCCATCTATATTTAATATATTTTTAAATTAAAAAAATATATTATATATATATTTTTGCCCCTCTTCCTAAATAAACCCTGTACATTACACTACTAAGATATGGGAGAATGCATATGTGGTTGGATCTGGACCCTACACTTGGAATGGCTGTGATTGTGAGTAAAGGAAGAGGAAGCATTGGCTAAAAGATCCTATTCTTGGTCCGTGCCAAATGCATGACTACTTTGGGAAGAAAGTAAGATATGCACCTAACATGGGACTCAAGTACTCACGAAAAAGGAGATAGTGACTTTCTAAGGTCAGCAACTATAGGGACACCCCTTATTGGTTGAATGCATGTTGGACTACCTTAGAGACACATGTATCATTTACAGTACTCCTGATGTCTCTCTCAATGTCCATGACTTGTTTCCCAAGCAGTGGCAAAATCACCTACCCACAGGTCTCAGTGCCACGTTGGCATAATCTCTATCCTCTAGTCAACTTTCCATATCACAACTATGGAAAGGTCCAAAATAGAGAAATGATGACTTGACACCTATCTTTGTACTTAGCCATATTCCTCAAATTATAAGAGGAACATTAAGCTATATTTTAGGGTAAAAACCCTAGTAAATATTTGAAGAAGAGAGTAGAAAGTTGATAAGATAGGAAGGTAGAAAACAAGGTCTCTCTTTAAGGAAGAACACCTTTATTGTACAAGAGTGACCTCTTTTCCCCACATAATACAAATTTGAACAAAGCAAGAACATTCAATTTTTGCTCAAACCGTGGTTTTTCATCCCTTTTCCTAGGGTTTTCCATGTACATCTTGTGTCCTTTTTACGTTCTTGCTATCACTTTCTTCTTCTCTAACATGTGTCATGTCAAAGCAAGCATCCTTGTCACTTAAAACTTTTTCATGTAAATATACTATTAGATAACTTATTTTATTCTTTTATATAAGCTCAAATCTAACTTGCACATATAAAACCCAAACCCTAAGTTTATCTTATATAGTTTGTGTTTGTTTGCCGTTATGTTTATGATTATTTGGTTATAAATTTTCTTTTAATTGTAGTGGTGTTGTTCTAATGCTTAATTTAATTATAATGGGGAAAAAAAAAAGTTGTCCAACCCATGAGTTCAACCAACCCAACCCGACCCACGTGGGTTGGGTTGGGTTAAGTTGAACCCTTATAATGGGCTAGGTTGGATTTTTTTTTAACCCGAAATGACCCACTTAACACAACCCGTTTAACTCGTATAACAAATAAATATTCATTTTTTTTTAGATTTGTCAAATACCTTTTATATCCTACATATATTTTAAATTTAAAAAGAAAAATGAGTAATTACAAAAACTTACTAGGGATATAATTGGAAATTGAAACTTTACAAACCCTAGATCTCTAAACCCTACAAACCCTAAATTATTTCTAGATGGATGTTATATTTAATATTATGCAGGTTGAAATGGGTTATGTTACATTCATATCAACCCAACATGACTCGTTTATTAAGCGTGTCAAATGGGTTGGGTCAAGTCAACCCATCTTATTAACAGATCGGGTTAGGGTTAAAGGATCATGACACGATTATTAAATGGGTCGGGTTATGGTTGAGTCATTTAGTCAAATACCCTTATCTCAACACGACACAAACCCGACACGCTAACCCGAATTGACTCTTTGTTAAATTTCTAAGGGTATTTTTAGATATTCTCTATGTATAGGGACCATTATGGTCATTTTCTTTTGTAAGGGCATTATGGTCATTTTTTTTTTGTAAGGGTAGTTTGGTCATATTTTAGTTTTGTGGTTATTTTAGTAATTTTTTTTTTAGATTTTATGGTAATTTCAGTCATTTTTTAAGTTTCAAGATTATTTGGTCAATTTTGTTTGTTTTAAGGGTGTTTTGGTCATTTCTTAGTTTTCATGGTTATTTCGGTCATATTTTGGGTTTTTTTTGGTAAGTAGTTTTTATTATTATTATTTTATTTATTTTAGTTTCAGGGTTATTTTGTCATTTTTTAGGTTCTACGGGTATTTTGGTCATTTTTTAGGTTTCATCGGTATTATGGTAATTGGTGAGAAAAAAAAAAAGGGAATCATTGAATGTAACAAAAGTACCACCGAATGTGAGAATAGTATGGTCAAATGTGATGTTAGTATTACCTAATGTAATAATAGAACCATCATTTGCAAGAAAAGAATAATTGAATCACCAAACGTGACAAAAGTATAGTCACATGTGATTTTTGGTACTGCACAATTTGAAAATGGTACCATTAAATGTCAGAAAAAATACGAGTACAACCGAACGTGGCAAAGGTACAGTTTTGTCTATTTTGGCACACTTAATAAAATTGAGAAAAGAGAGGTTTGGTTAAGGGTACATATTCGAAATCATAATTTAAATTTATATAGATGACAAAAAGTAATATTGTATTTTAATTGTTTAATTTAATGATTTGAGGTATCTGCCAAAGGCCTTGTAACTAAATTGACACTTCCTCATGCACAAAGTGTTTGGGGGTTTAGGAAGAAAAGAGTTCGAACTGCAGGTTAGAAGCATGTTGTAATTATCTCTAAAAAAAAAAAGATTTGTTGTATATTTTTTTATGTTCTTTTTTCCCTTCTTACCTGATATTAATATTTTAGTTTTTGAGTGAATTACACATTTTTAGTGTTTTGATTGTTATAATTTGAATTTGAAGGCAAATTTCTAAGTCACACAGAAATTAGGAGATTACTATAACTATGATTGTCTTAAGCTTTTAAATGATTCACTTGAGCGTGAAAGCTTTTTTCTACTAACATATGAAGCTCATCTTGCATCTTGAAGTTAAGCACTAGCAACTAAGGATTCTTTGAAAATTTATTTTAATATAAAACAAGAAAAAGGAAAGGGAGAGTTAAAACCATTGCACTATTCGTAAGCTTAAGTGTGCAATCTCAGGTGGAAAATCTGCTACTGATTGTGTGAAAAAAAAATCCACAACTATTGTAGGAATGTGAGAATAGCACATGAGAGAACAATTAGTACCTAAATATAAATAATTACTACTAAGAGAAGATTACTGTGAAACAAATCATATTTTGCTATCATTTCTAGTAAATTTTTTATATAAGTACAATCAACCTGAAGTTATTAACCAAATAGAAAATTAAAAGGGATAAAGGATTCAAAACATTGTTTTTCCAGTACTAATCACACGTAAGTAGTGACAGTTTATGGCAATTACAACAAATATTCTGTTACATTGAAGCTCCAACTTCATCTGAATTCACTGCAACTCCATTAGGGGCATCATCTCCATGAAGTTGAGTAGAAACATCATCTATGGCTGAATTCAACTAAGCCATCTTCTCCGTTAATATTTTGCGGGTTCTCTGTAGTCATCACACCACTAATGCAATATCAATGCATTGCAAACATTTAAAAAAAAAAAAAAAAAAAAAAAAAAAAAAAAAAAAAAAAAAAAAAAAAAAGATAACTAAAACAATATCAATAATAGTTAAAAGAGGATGAAAATACAAGTAAACACAAACAATTTGTACAGTGTTTTTTTTTTCTTGAAGCACAATTCATAAAGCTTACTTATAGATACAAACCATTATATTTTTCTTGTTTGTCTTATGACAACCAACCATAAGTAGGCCTTTATTTGTAACCAAAAAGACTTTACTTTCAAAGCTGAACACATTAACAAACATGCATACACACAAAATGAATAATTTAAAGGATTGCGAATGCAGGAACAGCTTCTCACCTCCAAAGCTTTCTCCTTATCATATATAAATTTTGGCAACTTCCTCAGCAGATCTTTTCTGTCAGCTCCAGCAAGTGCCTTGCTTATCTGCAAAAACTAAACTAATCAGTACTTCAACCTAAAAACATTTTGAAAAATAAATAAATAAACAATACATCTGAGCTGTTAATTGTACGAACAGTATATAAATCACATCAATAGCCCAAAAGTGAATCAATAGCCCAATACTTACTGATGCATCACATGGCTGTTTAATTAGGCCAAATAATTACATACATTTACATATTTCTTGATACGATGACTTTAAATGAAATATTTTTACTCTATAGGCTCAAAAATGTGACAAAAACACATGTATTACTCCAATTAATTAGAACCTAAGGAGACAGATGCACAACATTCTCATTACAAAGCCACTAACAAAGATACTTGCGCAATTTGGTTTTCCATCAAATAAACCAAATTTTAGATTATTAAAGTGTCAAAAAGAACACATACACCACTCTACTTAATTAATAACCTAGGGAAACACAGACACCCAAGACCAAATAAGTTGGATTTCAATAGGTATATTTTCTCAAACATCTTCAGTGCATTTCACAACTCAAACCACAGCAGTAACATAAGGAATGAGAAAAAACTGATCCATTGTGACAAACTTCAAACTAAGAAATTATTATCAAGCTAAGAATCATAGTTATGTTTCAGTGAAAGAAACTAAGGAATAAGAAATGGATACTCTTAGGCAAAGAAATTTGGATCAGAGGAAAAAATCATAGATTTAGTATCAACATTTCCAAAATGCCAAAGCTAAGAGACCCATACACACAACAATTACAAGAAAACCCATATTCATTCAATCACAATAGATTCAGCCATATTGCAAAGCCCCAATTTTCAAACTCAAGCAAAACCATCAAGCTTTACACTCAACAAGAAAACCCATTAATCAAGCTAATAAAAAAAAGTCCAATTTCCATACACATAGCATCACATTTTAGCATAAAAATCCAAAAAAAAGGCAGAATACAGAGAGATAAACTAAAACTCTATAAAGCACTTCAACAAACATCTTCAATGCCCACCCAAAAACCAGCTTTTAAAATGCCAATAATAACAGTTATTGCTAATACCAAAAATCCAAACAAGAAAACCCATTCATCAAGCTAATCAAAACTTTAAAAAAATGTTATTCATCAAACTAATAAAAAAAGGAAACAAAATGAGTGTCAAAGGGGTTTCAGTCTTGTCTAAAAGGCAAAAAAAAATTGAAAAAAAAAATAAAAGAGAATGAAAATAAAGAATAAGAGAGCTGGACCCGCAGCCACCAGTGGTTGTGACACCGATGAGAAGCACCGCCAACAGCGATAGGTGTGAGTGGAAGCAGAAGCTCGGCCACGGTTGGGCTTGAGAGAAGAAGAAAACAGAGAAACCCAGATGAGAGAGAGAGAGAAATAGTGAGACGAGGGGAATGCCATAGTGGCAAGCATCACCGGTTATGGTGAGGGATTTGGTGGCTGCTAGCTATAGCCATGGAGATTCAGCCATAGACAAAGGTTTGGTGGAAGATAGAAATATTTTGAAATTTTTTTGGATCTGATGAGAAGCTTAGGCAGGAAGTAGTGAGGAGAGAGCAAATTGAATTGGCAAAGAGCTGAGCACACGGATTGCCAGCCTGGTATGATGAGGTGTCAAGTAAATGAGTCTTTAGATTAAATGGATGACTGATATTTGTGGGGTATTGCAATACCTATGGGATGTGAATCCATTTTTTATTATAGGAAAGCGCAGCACGATGGTACTACTCAATGTAAAGATAGTACCATTAAATGTGAGAGAAAATAAGACAATAAGGAAATGTGATAAAAGTGCAATTACATGTGATGTAGATGTTACATAATGTGAAGATAGTACTATTAAATATAAGAAAAAAAATAAGGAAATGAAGGAAATGATTGAATGTGACAAAAGTATAATTACATATGATGTTAGTACTGCTCAATGTGAGGGTGGTACCGTAAAATATGATAAAAAAAATAAAGGAACTATCGAATGTGACAAAAGTACAGTCACATGTAATGTTGGTACTGCGCAATGTGAGGCTGGTATCATAAAATGTGAGAAAAAATAAGAGAACTACCGAATGTGACAAAAGTACAGTCACATATGATGTTGATATTGCGCAATGTAAGGATGATACCATAAAATGTGAGAAAAAAAAGAAGGAAACCACCGAATGTGACAAAAGTACAATCATATGTGATATTGGTACTACGTAATGTAAGGATGGTACCATAAAATATGAGAAAAAAAATGGGAATCATCGAATGTAACAAAAGTACAGTCACATGTGATGTTGGTACTGCGTAATGTGAGGATAGTATCATCAAATGTGAGAAAAAAATAAAAGAACTACCGAATGTGACAAAAATACAGTCACATATGATCTTGGTACTACGTAATGTGAGGATGGTACCATAAAATGTAAAAAAATAATAATAATAAGGGAACCATCGAATGTGAGTAAAGTACAGTCACATGGAATGTGAGTAAAGTACAGTCACATGTGATGTTGGTACTGCGCAATGTGAGGATAGTACCATTAAATGTGAGAAAAAAAATAAAGGAACCACTGAATGTGACAAAAATACAATCACATGTGATGTTGGTATTGCACAATGTGAGGATTGTACTATCAAATGTGAGAAAAAATAAAGGAACCACCGAATGTGACAAAAATACAGTCACATGTGATGTTAGTACTGCGCAATGTGAGGATGGTACCATCAAATGTGAGAAAAAAAATAAGGAAACCACCGAATGTGACAAAAATACAGTCACATGTGATGTTGGTACTGCACAATGTGAGGATGGTACCATCAAATGTGAGAAAAAATAAATGAACCACTGAATGTGATAAAAGTACAGTCACATGTGATGTTGGTACTGCGCAATGTGAGGATGGTACCATCAAATGTAAGAAAAAAATAATGGAATTATTGAATGTGACAAAAGTACAATCACATGTGATGTTGGTACTGCATAATGTGAAGATGGTACTATCAAATGTGAGAAAAAATAAGGGAACTACTGAATGTGACAAAAGTACAGTTATATGTGATATTAGTATTACACAATGTGATGATGGTACCATCAAATGTGATGTTTTGGTAACCTGGTATATCAGGTTGCCTACTAATGGGTACCGTACCCCCCAAAAAAAAAGGAGGGGTACGTTAGAATTACCCTATACTAGGTTACTAAAATATCATATTTAATGGTATCATCCTTATATTATATGGGTAATTCTAACGTACCCTCCTTTTTTTTGAGATGTACGGTACCCATTAGTAGGCAACCTGCTATACCAGGTTACCAAAACATCACATTTGATGGTACCATCATCACATTATGTAGTACTAATATCACATATAACGGTATTTTTGTTACATTCGGTAGTTCATTTATTTTTTCTCACATTTGATGGTACCATCCTCACATTGTGCAGTACCAACATCACATGTGATTGTACTTTTGTTACATTCGGTGGTTCTCTTATTTTTTTCTCACATTTGATGGTACTATCCTCACATTGTGTAGTACCAACATCACATGTGATTGTACTTTTGTCATATTCAGTGGTTCATTTATTTTTTCTCACATTTGATGGTATCATCCTCACATTGTGTAGTACCAACATCATATGTAACTGTATTTTTGTCACATTTGGTGGTTTTCTTATTTTTTTCTCACATTTGATGGTACCATCCTCACATTGTGCTGTACTAATATAACATGTGACTATATTTTTGTCACATTCGGTGGTTCCTTTATTTTTTCTCACATTTGATAGTACAATCCTCACATTGTGCAGTACCAACATCACATGTGACTGTATTTTTGTCACATTCAGTGGTTCCTTTATGTTTTTCTCACATTTGATGGTACTATCCTCACATTACGCAATACCAACATCACATGTGATTATACTTTAATCACATTCGATAGTTCCCTTATTTTTTTTTTTCCATATTTTATGGTACCATCCTCACATTACGTAGTACGAAGATCATATGTGACTGTATTTTTATCACATTCGGTAGTTCTTTTATTTTTTTTCTCACATTTGATGATACTATCATCACATTACGCAGTACCAATATCACATGTGATTGTACTTTTGTCACATTCGATGGTTCCCATATTTTTTTTCACATTTTATGGTACCATCCTTACATTACGTAGTACCAATATCACATATGATTGTAATTTTGTCACATTCGGTGGTTTTCTTATTTTTTCCTCACATTTTATGGTATCATCCACACATTGCACAATATCAACATCATATGTGACTGTACTTTTGTCATATTCGGTGGTTCTTTTATTTTTTTTCTCACATTTTATGATACCAGCCTCACATTGTACAGTACCAACATTACATATGACTATACTTTTGTCACATTCCATAATTCCTTTTTTTTTTCCTCACTGTTGATACTAAATCTATGATTTTTTCCTCTGATCCAGATTTCTTTGCCTAAGAGTATCCATTTCTTATTCCTTAGTTTCTTTAACTGAAACAGAACTATGATTCTTAGTTTGATAATAATTTCTTAGTTTGAAGTTTGTCACAATGGATCAGTTTTTTCTCATTCCCTATGTTACTGCTGTGGTTTGAGTTGTGAAATGCACTGAAGATGCTGGAGAAAATATACCTACTGAAATCCAACTTATTTGGTCTTGGGTGTCTGTGTTTCCTTAGGTTATCAATTAAGTAGAGTGGTGTATGTGTTCGTTTTGACACTTTAATGATCTAAAATCTGGTTTATTTGATGGAAAACCAAATTGTGCCCACTTTGGCTACCGACCATAAGAGGAAGGAGGTCATTAAATATGTGCAACGTCTCATTAGGAAACGTGTGAGATGTGAGGTACGCGCTGAATTCGCTTTGCTTTCTGTTTATCAAGCAATTTTATCATCTGGGTATTTCACTATTTTCCTGTTTCTGCGATTCTGTTTAAGAACTACCAGTTTTTTTTCGCATTGTAGAGTGGTTTTGCTTGTAATGTAATGGGCTACAACCATAATGTCTTTGAGCTAGGTTGATGGCTACTTTTTTTTGGGGGTTGTTTTAGTATGTGTATAGTAATGTGACTGTGACTGTTACTATGGCTGAGCCATGTGCTACTGTTGAAGCTATTAGTGAATAAATCTTGGTTGGTGTGATATGTGGGGATTGTGGTTCTTGGCTGTTTGTGTTTGGAAATTGATTGATATAGAGTCAAAGATGTCATTTTTTTTGACGATTAGATGCGGGATACAAGTGATGGGAGTAGTAATTGTCAGACCGAAGGATGAATGAAAGAATGTGCCTGTAGTTTTCAACAGTGAATGGAATTTTGGAATGAGTAAACAATACAGGAGTTGGTTAAGGACACAGGAGTTGAGGCTATATTTAAATCTATGATGATTATAATTGTAGGTTAGTCACTAAGTGTATTTGTTAGAATTATCGTTGAATGATTAAATTCACAATTTCCTAAGAGTTTAAGGTTTTGGGGTACATCATATTTTTGCTTTGTTTTTTTTGGCTAGGTTGTTAGGGGGGAGGGGGGCTAGTGGGTACAAACTTCAGTGCCCAGACACCACAGGAGGTGCTGGGACCACTGGGGTATCCCTCGAATCCCAAGTCATTTTTTACATGGTGCATTAGCTCAAGTGTAGTCTGTGTTGTTTTGCTTTCTTCAGTACAGGTGGCTGTCTTTTGAGCCTTGTTAGTTACAGGGTTTATCAGGTTCTGATTGGAGGTTGGAGGGCTTAAATGTACATAGTGGTGTTATGCTTTGATTTGTAATAGTTAAATTAGATTCGACAAAAGGGCGGGCAGTATCTCCTAGGATATAAACTAAGAAAAATATGTATTTTATTTTAGTATTAAACAAAGGGATTCATGAAGATGATCTTAATAATTTGGATAACCTACATCATTGGACCGAGAGATTGTATCTTGAGTAAGGCTGACAGATCCTTCTATTATTAGAAGATTAGGATTCATCTGCTCAATTATAATTTATGGATGAACTAAAAAATATTGTAATCTATGAATGTAATATAAATTTAGAATATCACTACAGGGGAGCAAGTAACCTGGAGGATTGTTGCTCCATTTCATTGAAGTTCTTACAAGTTGAGTTTCCAGATTTGTGCTTATTTTGCAGGTCTTCCCATATGGATCAGTTCCACTAAAAACATATCTTCCTGATGGAGATATTGATTTGACTACCCTTAGTTGTCCAAGTGTTGAGGATGCCTGGGTATCTGATGTTCATGCTGTTCTGAGGGAAGAAGAACATAATGAAGCTTCTCGGTTTGAAGTGAAGAATATCCATTGCATTGATGCTGAGGTTCCCCCCACCTTATTCACTTGTCTTTTTTGAATTTAAATTTTTTTAGGTGGATTGGCTCACATCTCATTATGCATGTGGGCTGGCATTTTCATGCCTTGTTATCTCATATTGTTGAAATTGAAATTCTTTGTTAGAAGTTCTGTTATTTGCATGGATGACATGTTATGTAACTAAATATTTACCTGTTATATATATTTTTTTTATTAAATTGCATCTGTGTTTAATGGTGGCAGGTTAAGCGTGTGAAATGCATTGTACAGAATATCGTGGTAGATATATCGTTCAATCAGTTAGGAGGACTTTGTACGCTTTGTTTTCTTGAACAGGTATGATGTAAGGCTACCTTTTAAGATTATAAATGTGATTACCATGCTTGGTATCTTTTATCTTGCAGGATATATGATCCTATTTCATAAAAAAAACATTTTGAATTAGTAACTTCTTTTCTTTTTAGTAGTATTTGAAATGAATTTATTTTGTATGTAATATATATTATTTGTGTGCATTGGGCTGTGCTTGTTTACATTCTTATGGCTGCATTCCTTAGATTTATACCTTTAAACACCATGGAAATTGTTCCATTGTATGCATTTCTGTGCGTGTCTGCACACTTCAAGGATTCAAAGAATGGCACGTCTACATTCTAATGGCTCCATAACTTCCTTAAACAATATGGAATATGGAGTTGACTCAGTGCTGCCTTCTAGAAATTTCACATTTCTAATGCTACCTGTATGCAGGTTGATCGCCTTGTTGGTAAAGATCATCTCTTTAAGCGCAGCATTATTCTGATAAAAGCTTGGTGCTATTATGAAAGTCGTATTCTTGGTGCCCATCATGGTTTGCTTTCAACCTATGCTTTGGAGACATTGGTCCTTTATATTTTCCATCAATTTCATTCTTCCCTAAATGCACCTTTAGCAGTGAGTGCTCTTACAAATTAAAATTGAATTGCTTACTAGATGCATATGTTAGATTGAATACTTAATTTTATTTTCTCTTCCCCCACCCCCCATAGGTTCTTTACAGATTTTTAGATTACTTCAGCAGATTTGATTGGGAAAGTTATTGTATTAGTTTAAGTGGACCAGTTTGTAAATCTTCTCTACCTGATATTGTAGGTAAGTAACATCCCTTTGTCTTTGTGATGTTGGATGGCTTCATTGTTTTTTTTTTTTTTTAATCCCTCTTGCTCTCTTCAGCTGAGGTACAAGAAAATGGGGGAGATGATCTATTGCTAAGTGAAGAATTTCTCAGAAACTGTGCCGAGATGTTCTGAGTGTCCCCAAAGGGGTCTGAGACGAATTCACGAGCATTCACCCAGAAGCATCTTAACGTTATTGATCCACTTAAAGAAAACAACAACCTTAGGCGTAGTGTCAATAGAGGTATGATTCTTCTTGCTTCTATTGTGATGCTTTTAGAGTATGTGCAGGTTTGTTTCTAAAAGGTTCTTTGTTCCAAACTGACAAAAACTCCATTTGGTAGAAACTCCTATGTTTGCTTCTAGTCACCTTTAACCTCCCCACCCCGGCTATGGAATTATCAAACAAAAAAATTGTTACAATAACCTTTAATTTTGAAATGTTCTCTGCAAGTTAAAAATGTACGATTGCAACAATATGCAAATATTTGAAAAAAAAAAAATTAATATCTTCTGTATAGAAAAAATAATTTCATTTAGGTATAAAGGCAACTAAATTTTTGACAAAATATCTTAATAGAATGAGTTTGCATGTGGTCAAGCCTAATTAATTTGTTAAAGATCCATAGCCGACCCAAAAAATTTAGGATTAAGGCTTGTTGTTGTTGTATCTTAACAGAATGAGTTTGCATTTTCACCATGAGCATATGTTTTCACATGCATGTGTATAATCAGCAAAATTAATTGTGAAGGCTAGAATATTAGGGACTGTGTAAATAGGATGGTTTGCGCACAATTAAAGTAGACATAGTATTTGAATTTTTGATAGCCTCCTGGAATCAATTTGATGCCTTCTGGAGGAAAAGAAATCTGTTTCTTAGTAAACTTTAAAACTAGTTTTTCTAACCATTAGAAAAAAAGAAAAAGCAAATCCAGAATGTCTAATTGTTCTCATATAGCACCCGCTCCAATAGAAATTTCTCGATTTTGAAATGTATCAAAGTGGAAGTTAAAAATTATGGTGATTTTTGGAGGGGGAAAGTGCTAAGGATGGCGGGAATATTTTTCTTTTATGATATTTAAGTTACATAGGCACCTTGGCACACACCCATAGCCTCCACCCTGTTTTTAGGGGAGAGGAGGTGCCATTTGATTTTGATCTTCTAGGCAGGTTTTTTTTTTTTTTTTTTTGGGTAATTACACATGTATTCATATGGACTTGAGCTTGTTACCTATCTATCTTACTCTTAAAAAGTAGGAGGTGCCATTTAAGCTAGAGCTCTTTGGCATTGTTGGTAGGGAATTATTGACCTTGATGTTAGAGAATTTGCTGTTCTTCATGCCCAAAACATGGGTATCAGGGCAGCACAATTATTGCTAATAGCACCATGGTCGTTAAGTACATGACCTGTACAATGCTACTGCTGTTGGCACAAATATCTATTATGTTCTCCATTGCCATAAATCTGAACTGAAAAAATAGGAACAGTTTGTTGCTGTAAGTATCACCGGTTCTTTCACTTCCTGAATCATTTCAACTTCAGTGCTTCTCACACTGATGTTACCACCTCTTGCTAATATAATCATTGCCAGTGAAACACCAATTAACTGTATTTCATGGTAGTCAAAGACAAACAAAAAAAATATAATGGTTCGTATCTATAAGTAAGCTTTATGAATTGTGCTTCAAGAAAAAAAATAAGAAAAAGAAACACTGTACAAATTGTTTGTGTTTACTTGTATTTTCATCCTCTTTTAACTATTATTGATATTGTTTTTTTTTTTTTTTCTTTTCAATGCATTGATATTGCATTAGTGGTGTGATGACTGCAGAGAACCCGCAAAATATTAACGGAGAAGATTGCTCAATTGAATTCAGCCATAGACAATGTTTCTGCTTAGCTTCATGGAGATGATGCCCCTAATGGAGCTGCAGTGAATTCAAATGAAGTTGGAGCTTCAATGTAATAGAATATTTGTTGTAATTGCCATATAAACCGTCACTACTTACGTGTGATTAGTACTAGAAAAACAATGTTTTGAATCCTTTATCCCTTTTAATTTTATATTCGGTTAATAAATTCAGGTTGATTGTACTTATATAAAAAATTTACTAGAAATGATAGCAAAATATGGTTTGTTTCACAGTAATTTTCTCTTAGTAGTAATTATTTATATTTAGGTACTAATTGTTCTCTCATGTGCTATTCTCACATTCCTACAATAGCTGTGGATTTTTTTTTTTTTTACACAATCAATAGCAGATTTTCCACTTGAGATTGCACACTTGAGCTTACGAATAGTGCAATGGTTTTAACTCATCACACGCTTTTTTCTTGTTTTGTATTAAAATAAATTTTCAAAGAATCCTTAGCTGCTAGTGCTTAACTTCAAGATGCAAGATGAGCTTCATATGTTAGTAGAAAAAAGCTTTCACGCTCAAGTGAATCATTTAAAAGCTTAAGACAATCATAGTTATAGTAATCTCCTAATTTTTGTATGACTTAGAAATCTGTCTTCAAATTCAAATTATAACATATCAAAACACTAAAATTGTGTAATTCTCAAAAACTAAAATATTAATATTAGGTAAGAAGGGAAAAAAGAACATAAAAAAATATACCACAAATCTTTTTTTTTTAGAGATAATTACAATATGCTTCTAACCTGCAATTCGAACTCTTTTCTTTCTAGACCCCCAAACACTTTGTGCATGAGAAAGTGTCAATTCAGTTATAAGACCTTTGATAGATACCACAAATCATTAAATTAAACAATTAAAATACAATATTACTTTGTCATCTATATAAATTGTCTTTTCTCAATTTTATTAAGTGTGCCAAAATAGACAAAACGGTACCTTTGCCATGTTCGGTTGTACTCATATTTTTTCTGACATTTAATGGTACCATTTTCAAACTGTGCAGTACCAAAAATCATGTGACTATACTTTTGTCACGTTTGGTGATTCAATTATTCTTTTCTTGCAAATGATGGTTCTATTATTACATTAGGTAGTACCAACATCACATTTGACCGTACTGTTCTCACATTTGGTGGTACTTTTGTCACATTCAATGATTCCCTTTTTTTTTCTCACCAATTATCATACTACCAATGAAACCTTAAAAATGACCAAAATACCCTTAGAACCTAAAAAATGACAAAATAACCCTAAAACTAAAATAAATAAAATAATAATAATAAAAACTACTTACCAAAAAAAAAACCCAAAATATGACTAAAATAATCATGAAAACTATAAAATGACCAAAACACCCTTAAAACAAACAAAATTGACCAAATAATCTTGAAACTTAAAAAATGACTAAAATTACCATAAAATCTATAAAAAAAAAATTACTAAAATAACCACGAAATTAAAATATGACCAAACTACCCTTAGAAAAGAAAAGGACCATAATACCCTTACAAAAGAAAATGACCATAATGGTCCCTATACATAGAGAATATCTAAAAATACCCTTACAAATTTAACAAAGAGTCAATTTGGGTTAGCGTGTCGGGTTTGTGTCGTGTTGAGATAAAGGTATTCGACTAAATGACTCAACCATAACCCGACCCAATATCCATATCAAGTTCAAGATAAGTACAAAACGTCTCAATAACAATTACTACTAACTTTACATATCATAGTTCACACCATTCTCCATATCAAGCAATTCACAAGTGCTAAATTTGAACACAATTGCTACAAACTCAACACAACAAATAACCACATCAATATTCATATCAAGTTCAAGATAAGCACAAAACATCTCAATAACAATTACTACTTAGATAAGCATAAAACTTTAAGACAAGCAAACAACATTTAAGACAATTGTTATGAACTTTACATATCATAATCTATATCAAGATCAACATCAGGTATGTCATGCTCTTCATTTTGATTAGCGTCTCTTGAAGTTCCACCTTCAGGAACAACCTCAGTTTCAACATCACCCATACAATACTCAATAATATTGTCATCAACATTGATAGTGACAACATCAACAATTGCTTCTTGTTGGAATGCGTCACTATCTTCTGTATTATCATTAGATTCTCCACCCCCGACTTCCGGGACATCAAACACTCCCCTATGTTGGATGCATTGCACAATTTTCCAAGGGTCACGCAATTTGGTATCTTGAAGGTAGAAAACTTGTTTCGCTTGACTAGGAAGTATAAAGGGGTCATTTTGATACCACCGACTTGTAACATCAATGCTTGTGCAGTGTGCATCGGTTCTTATCGTTCTCCTTCGACCATTGGTACCAGTATTGTACCATTCACACTGGAACAAAACAACTTTATGGCGAAACATATACTCTAATTCCCAAATTTTGCACACATGACCATAGAAGTTGTGCGTTTCTCCCTCATGGTCCCCTTCGGTACATACACCACTGTTTTGGGTTACACGACGATTGTCTAGGTCCTTTGTATGAAACTTTACACCATTGACCATACAAACTGTGTACTCCTTCACATGCGGTTTAGGACCATTTGCTAATGACCATAACTGTTTAATAGCTTCTGATGACTCGTTAACTTTCAATCTATTCATCTATAATGACACACAAGTGATATTAATTAGTAATAAGCAATGAAGAATAAATTTAATCTCATAAATTTATTAGTGTGATTAAATTTCAAATATCTTACACGTTCTCTGAACCACTTGGGAAACTCTTGTCGTTGGATTTGAGTTATGATTTCTCCAGTAGGATTATGCAATGTACTTTTATGTTCGCTGTTAAAAATAAGGTGATTTACTTTCAGCTAAGCATTGTAGATAATATTCAAAACTTGATCAAACAATATATGCATATGAAATCACATACTTTAAATAAGGCTCTAGTTCAGGACTATTGTACAACAAGTACCAATGAGCAGTGTCAAGCAATGCACGAGACAAGTCGCCATCATTCCGCCTACCACCTGTAGGTCGGGCAGTCTGTGAAAAAACTACCAATCCTTCACTAGATTCACCAAAATCTTCATTTCTTTCTCTTCGGTTATGTACAGTTTCGATCCCATCAATATACAAAGACCAGTTATTAATACATTCTTTAAGAATGTAAGCCTCTGCAATCGAACCTTCTGGTCGAGCTCGGTTGGAAACGTATCTTTTCAATTTTCCAAGGTACCTACGAGGAAAAAATACGCACAATATGTGATTTTATACCACGTAGGAAAGATACAATTGTTGAATGCATCAAATGATCTAATTACCTTTCAATTGGATACATCCACCGATATTGTACCGGGCCTCCTAGAATTGCTTCTCGAGGCAAATGAACAGCAAGGTGGACCATAACATCAAAGAATGCTGGAGGAAAGAACCTCTCAAGCTTGCATAGTATAAGAACTATACGTTCTTCTAGTTTCTCTAATTCACTCCGTTTTAGGGTCCTTAAACATAAGTCTTGGAAGAAGTTGCCCAACTCAAACAATACAATACTTATGTCCTTATCTGCAAACCCTCGCAACCCAATTGGAAGAATTCGTTGTAGTAACACATGACAGTCGTGGCTTTTCAAACCAGATAATCTACCATTTTTTGCATTCACTGACCTTGATATGTTGGTTGCATAGCCATCTGGATACTTGACTGATTTCAAAAAGTCATAAAAACCATCCCTTTCATTGGGGCTTAATGAAAAGAAAGCCCGAGGCTTGTCATATGATCCATCAGGACGTTGTTTCAAATGCAACGTGTGCCTGAAGTTCATATTTTGCAAGTCTATCCGTGCCTTGTCAGTGTCCTTGTTTTTCCCCTCAATGCCCAACAAAGTACCATAAGTATTCTCACTAATGTTCTTCTCCACATGCATAACATCAATGTTGTGCTTAAGCTTCTTATTTTTCCAATATGGAAGCTTATACAAAATACTTACCTTTGACCAATTTGGCTCCCCAATGAGTTGTCTCCTCTTGTTACTTGGATGCTTTCCTAAAATTATATTTGGCATTCTATCTAGCTGCTCTTGTATCTTTCCCACTTGTAACTCTAAAGATCTCTTCCGTTTCTCTGGTAAACCATTATGCAACCGACTATGTCTCCAACGATGATCCATAGGCAAATAAGCTCGATGGTTAATGAATCCAATTTTACTTTCCAAACCTTCTGAATATGGTTCATCATTGCAAGTGTAACAAGAATGATAACCCTTTGTCCTCCACCCGGACACGTTACCAAATCCAGGATAATCATGTATTGTCCACAATAAAGTTGCACGCATCTGGAAATGCTCTTTACTATAAGCATCATAAGTTTCTACACCTTCTTCCCACAACTCCTTCAACTCATCAACCAATGGTTTCAAGTAAATATCAATTTCATTTCCCGGTTGATGAGGACCAGGAATAAGCAAAGACAACATAAAATATGGCTCTTTCATAACCAGCCAAGGCGGTAGGTTATAGGGGATAAGTATGACAGGCCACATACTATAGTTGTTGTTCATATTCCCAAAAGGGTTAAATCCATCTGTAGCCAACCCCAACCTTACATTGCGAGGTTCGAGGGCAAAATCAGGATATTGCAAATCAAACTCCTTCCACTCCTCACTATCAGCTGGATGCCTCATTATCCCATCATCCACACGTTTGTCTATATACCATCTCATGTCCTTAGCTCTTTGGCTTGACATGTACAATCTCCTCAGTCTCGGTGTCAACGGGAAGTAACGCAATACCTTATGAGAAATCTTCTTACCTTGAGCACGTGTATTCTTGTACCTAGGCGCCTCACACACCGGGCATTTATCAAGGTTTTCATTTTCCTTCCAAAATAGTGCACAATCATTTTTGCATGCATCTATATGCTCGTATGACATGCCCAAGTCACGTAATATCTTCTTTGCTTCATAAGTTGACCTTGGAACTAAGTTACCTTTTGGTAAAACCTTTGTCAACAATTCTAACATCATATCAAGTCCCTTATTACTCAAGTTGATCATTACCTTTACATTCAACATCTCAATAACAAACTTCAAGATACTATAATTAGTGCAACCCGGATACAACTCACGCTTTGCATCTTCCTCAAGTTTGTCAAAATGATGCACCTCCTCATCTTCGATTACATTCCTCGGTTCCCCTCTAATTCGATCACCTACCAAGGCATCGATACCATCCATATGATCACCATCCGACATTTCATTATCATGAATGTTCTCGTTCAATACACGAGATTCTCCATGATTATGCCAATTAATGTAAGATTGCATAATCCCACGATGAAGTAAATGGATACGCACAGTATGAAGAGATTGTCGATAGCAATTCACACAGTGAATACACGGACACGGAATATTACCACTCAAGTCCACAACCGCCTTTGCAAAATTAATAAATGCATTGACCCCTTCAATATATGGACGACTTAATCTGCCATCAGGTGTCTTACCCATTGTCATCCAACTTTTATCCATGTTTGACTACAATTGCAAGATGAATGCTATTTTAGCAAAATAAGGACAACTCATGTATAATGTATTCTAACATCTAAGTCTATAAGCTACTTAGGTAAAATAAGAATAACAAACCAACAATTCACAAGAAAACCAAACACAAACATCACAACTATAATGCTTATAAGTATTGAAATCTACTATTCATCACATCTAATCAACAATACCCAATCATAATTCAAAAGAATGTAAAACACTCCCAATATGTATTTAAATCACCTTATAACACCATGCAAGCCACCCGCTTGCTCCAACACAACATACCACCACAAATCCAATTTCCAACATCACAAATATAAAATTTTATAGGTATTTAAATCAAATAAAATACTATTCATCACATCTAATCAACAATACTCATTCAAACTAACAATCCACAAGAAAACCAAACACAAACATCACAACTATAATGCTTATAAGTATTGAAATCTACTATTCATTACATCTAATCAATAATACCCAATCATAATTCAAAAGAATGTAAAACACTCCCAATATATATTTAAACCACCTTATAATACCATGCAAGCCACCCGCTTGCTCCAACACAACATACCACCACAAATCCAATTTCCAACATCACAAATATAGAGTTTTACAAATATTTAAACCAAATAAAATACTATTCATCACATCTAATCAACAATATTCATTCAAACCAACAATCCACAAGAAAATCAAACACAAACATCACAACTATAATGCTTACAAGTATTGAAATCTACTATTCATCACATCTAATCAACAATACCCAATCATAATTCAAAAGAATGTAAAACACTCCCAATATGTATTTAAACCACCTTATAACACCATGCAAGCCACCCGCTTGCTCGAACACAACATACCACCACAAATCCAATTTCCAACATTACAAATATAAAATTTTATAGGTATTTAAATCAAATAAAATACTATTCATCACATCTAATCAACAATACTCATTCAAACCAATAATCCACAAGAAAACCAAATACAAACATCACAACTATAATGCTTACAAGTATTAAATTCTACTATTCATTACATCTAATCAACAATACCCAATCATATTTCAAAAGAATGTAAAACACTCCCAATATGTATTTAAACCACCTTATAACACCATGCAAGCCACCCACTTGCTCCAACACAACATACCACCACAAATCCAATTTCCAACATCACAAATATAAAATTTTATAAGTTTTTAACTAGAATTTACTTACTTTGCTCAAGCTAAGCTTACAACTTTCAGAAAAAGAAATCCAAAGTTATTGCAAATAATGTGTATTTAGCCTGCAAAAGAAAACTTAAATTTATAAGTCCTTCAATCTTGAAAATTAGTACACAAATATTTGAAACAATTCTAAAAAGAAGTCATGGAAGATATGATGCATATTAAAAAAATTCTTGTTAAAATCAACTCATAAAGATGTTTGTGAGAACCATAATAACAATAATAAGAACCTTGCATTCCAACTAGCCCAGCCACTTTGCGAGTTCTTCTTTTTCCTTCACCTTGTCCTTAATAGCCTTCAAATTGATAAAATAAAAAACACCCAAAAACAAAAAATCAGCACTATAGAAAAATAGAAAAAGAAAAGTGCCACTTGAAAGTTAAAACCCTAATATACACTACCATTAATTTTGATAAATATTCCATCCATTGAAAAAAAAAAGGTCATTCTACTAATTCCCTCCATTAAATTTTAATAAAGAAGAAAATGCAATCCTATAAAAAATATTCAGAAACAAAACAAATTTTACTTAAAACTAACTCAGCCCCCTAAAAAGCACTGTCATACAAAAATCCAACCCACCAGAATCCCCAATATCACAACAACAACAAATTAGCAACCAAAAAATATATATCACAACCACCCCCCACTTCTCCTCTCAAACATTAATAGAACTACCCATCTCCAAACCAGTACGCATTCCTCCTCATAACTTAACACACCATCTAACACTTGCCCACAAACAAACACAACACAAACCCACCTTACCCTTTTGCAAAAACAACAATTTAGACAAATAAACACAATCAAAGAAATATATGCATTCCTGTATGTGTGTGTGTGTGTGAAGTATTGCAGATTGTAGAAAAGCAATAAATAAATATAATTTTAGGAGTCTCATACTTGAAGTAGTTAGGGGGAAAAAAAAAAAGTTTGAAGGGAAGGCAAAGGGTCACCGGTTGAAGTGGAAGCCGAAGGGTTATGGGAGTTGAATCGGCGAAAGGAAGTTGAAGTGACGACGACGGCAAGCTTCAGCGATGACGGCGAGCTTCAATGACGACGGCGAGCTTCAGCAACGACGGTGAGCAAATGCGACGACGGCGAGCAAAAGTGACGATGAGCAAGCAAAAGCAACAAGTATGGCGAACGATTTGGCAGCGACGGCGAACGATTCGGCGAGATCGTCGCGAATGGGGATCGTCGCGACGGCGAGATCGTCGCGAATGGGGTTCGTCGCGAATGGGATCGTCTCGATGGGGAGATGGTCGCGAATGGGGATCGTCGCGACGGTGAGATGGTCGCGAATGGGGATCGTCGCGACGGCGAGATCGTCGCGAATGGGGATCGTTGCGACGGCGACGGCAACAACGTCGCGAATGGATAGTCGCGACGGCAAGATCGTCGCGAATGGATAGTCGCGACGGCAAGATCGTCGCTAGCCGGTTCTGTGTTGGGCACAATGGCTTTGGGCAGTGAGGGAGAGAGTGAGCGAAAGAGAGAAGTGAAACAAAAAGAAAAAAAAAAAGTGCTGAAGGTCATATTAGTATAAGAGCTTCAGTGAGGAACTCCAATTCGTTGCTATTGACTACTATTAGCGACGAAATAATTTTCGTCACTAATAGTGTTCTCATTAACACCTTTAGCGACGAAATTTTTCGTCACAAAAAACCTAAACTTTTAGCGACGAATCGGTTCGTCACTATAGCTGAATTTAGTTTGGCACCAAAATTTTCCGCTTGGCGCCTGAGTCCATATTAGTATAAAACTTTTAGTGAGGAACTAAACTTCGTCGCTATTGGTTGGCTTTAGTGACGAACATGGATTCGTCGCTAATAATATACTGATATTTATGTTTTTGTTTTTAGTGACGACATAGTTTCGTCACTATATGTGATATTCAGTGACGAAATAGTTTTCGTCACTAATAGTGTTCTCACTTACACCTTTAGCGACGGAATTTTTCGTCACAAAAAACTTAATCTTTTAGTGACGAAAAATTCCGTCGCTGTAGCTAAATTTAGTTTCGCGCTATCATTTTTCGCTTGGCGCCTGAGTTCAACACAACATATAGCGACGAAATCTAATTTTCGTCGCTAAATATTACTTTTTTTTTTTATAAATAGCGACGAAATATATATTTCGTCGCTATATAGTACTTTTTTGTGAGGAAAAAATTTTCCTCACTAAAATTCGTCACTGAAACTACATTTTCTTGTAGTGAATTTACATTTATTATAATTTAGAAATATTTTTATTTTTATTTTTCAAACAAATAAAAAAGATAAATTTTAAAGATAAGCAAGTAGTAACTGTAATTTCTTTTTTGAATACGAAGGGAAAAAAAAAATCCTTAAAACTATGATTCAAACCATTTCTTAGGACTTAGATCCACTCATCCCGAAGCATTTGAATTCAAAGTTTGAACATAGACCCACACTAGTAATAATTCAAAGTTGGTGTCATGGGTAGTTGGGCAGAGGATAGGTACTGTGGTTGGCAATCTTTAGATGATCGGTTAGAGCATCTCCAGCAGCTTCAGCACATTTTGTACTGTTTGGAGAATGAATAGTGACATTTAGCTTTTACATACCCACTTTTTCAAATACACTTCCAACAGATTCTCTATCACATTCTCTACTTCATTTAAATATTATTTCTTCATTCATTCTTTATCATCATTTATTCTTCCTATATTTATTCTTAACAATTATATTTTTTAATGAAAAATGTTATATTTACAACATTTTTCGCAATATTTTCACAACAAAATTTATGTGGAAAGTTTTTAATAGTTCTAATTTGAACTCACCACTGAAATTATTTTTTTTCTCACCAATATTAACTAATAACAATTTGTTATTTAAAATTTATTGTGAAAATATTGTGGTATAATTTCTCAATTAAGATTTTTTATTCTTTATATTATTTTTTATTCTTTCATTTCATTCTACTCCACACACGTGTCCTCTATCTCCCTTCTTTTATTTCTTTTTCTCCTCCAGAACGTTCCAGCAACATCTCTTTTTTTGGTGAAAGTTCTAGCAACATCTCTTTTTTTTTGGTGAAAGTTCTAGCAACATCTCATTTGCTCCTCTGTTCCTCAAAAAAAAAAAAAAAAATTGCTCTTCTCATCAGAGAAAAGAGAGAGACAGAGACAGAGACAGAGGAGAAAGACTGGGAGATCGGCGTTCACCATGCCATTGGAGATCGAGGTTCACCATGCCGTCGGAGATTGGCGTTCACCATGCACTACCACGTCCGCCGTCCCACCGCCGCTCGTCCTCCTCCCCACCACCAGGCTTGGTCAGATCGGCTTATTCCTTTTTTTTTTTCTTTTTTTCATATTTGCTTGTTCTGATTCAACTTTATTTTATAAGAATTGGAATTTGTTTTGTGTTCTGTGTTTGGATTATGTGAGAAATGGGGTCAGATTGGCTTGTTCTTTTTTTTCTTTTTCTTTTTTCATATTTGCTTGTTCTGATTCAACTTTATTTTAAGAATTGTTTTGTGTTTTGTGTTTTGTGTTTGGATTATGTGAGAAACAGAGAGAATGAGAGAGAAAAAATATGGAGGAGAGAGAAAGAATTGATATAATAATAGCTGGTGTAATTTTTTAATCCAAGAAATTCGATTGCTAATGTTCAGTAGCCCATCAGGTCTGATGGGCTACTATTCATGAGCCAAAAAAAAAATCCAGGTTTACCGAATCTGCTGGAGCATGAATGGACCATGAACAGTGCACAGATTCTCCAAATTTTAGCTAATATACCCAGATACATACACTGCTAGAGATGCTCTTAGTTTTGCAGAGTTTGCTTTTTAATGGGATATTATCTTAATTCTTTAAAAATATTTGTCAGGTTACTTAAAAAATGCCACTTGGCACACTTTATTGCTTTATTAGACACGTCATTAACGGAAGTTAACAAAAAGACTAATAATACTTACTATTTTTTTTTTTGAAAACTTACTATTTTTTAAACTATAGGAACCAATAGTACTCATTTAAAACTTCAGAGACTAAAAATGCTTATTAAATAAATTTTAATAACTAATCGTGTAATTTCAACAAGATAAATAGCTCAAATAAATATAAAAACATACTTTTTTTAAGAATTGATATAAAAACATACTTAAGTGTGTTCCTTTAATATTAGCCTGAACCAACAGGATTATTACGTGTTATTAATTTCAAATTGAATCTTAAATTGGACTAATCAAAAAAAAAATTCAAAAAAGAAAATCAAAATTTTTTGATACAAAATTAGACAAATCAAAATTAATTGTTCATAATCAGGCTTATTAGTGTGAATGCCATCCTTTATCGTTGGAATTTGATTCTTGATGGTCCAATTGAGGTTTGTGACTAGCTGTTTTGATTTAGATCAATTTGGTGAGCAATAATTGAAAATCCTATGGTTAGAATTAAGATGCTATTTGTAGATGTAAAATTAAACTTTTGCCCTTCAAATAAAGCTAAATGCGTGTTATAAAATGAAGTGTCAACAATTATATCTTTTGAGTTATTGCTGCTTGATAAACTAAACCTAATATTTTAAAGTGTTTTTTTTAAAAACAAAAAACAAAAAACAAAAAAACAAAAAGCAAAGATAGTGTTAGGTTCTAAATATTTAGAACAATTGGCAAATTGTGAACACAAACTTGTCTAGATATAGATCTTAGAGTCTATAGGTTTTATTAGACAATGCTCAATGTGATTCAAGTCAAGATTCAAGAACATACAAGATACAGGAAGAAGATTTCATAATCTGTTTGGTTCGATCGATCGAAAGACAAGCTCGACTGATCGAAAGTCGTATCTGCAGAATTTTAATTAAACCCAAACAGCAGTCCAAGCCCATTAAGGATTAGGGTTTCTAATCTATTTCTCCCAGTATATAAAGGAAACCCTAAGCACGTTTTTATGTGGCTTTTCAGAGAGAAAAGAGTGTGCCTCTTTTGTATTTAGGGTTTTGTTCCTAAAAGCTCTTTTATGTCTTCTACCGGTGCTATTCCTTGAAGAATCTCAAGATCCGGTATTGTAGAAGTTGCTGCCTTCTCTAGTCATCAAAGGTGCTGATGATCTAAATCTTCAAGGGTGGTCTTGGAGTCACAAACAGGAGAGTTTGTGTTGCTAAACCTTTGAGTGGATCTCAAAGTCATAAACGGGGGTGTTTGTGTTTTGCAAAGGCCAAAAAAAGAAGGAGTCCGTGGATTCGGAGTTTGCACGTGGTCGTGTCAGTAAGTTCTACTGGTTGGTAGCATTAGGAAGTCAAGCGGGGGTGCTTGTAAGTCCTTTTGTATGAACTTCGATTCTTTCTAGTGGATTTGCTTTTTACCTTGAGGATAGCTAGGTTAAATCCTCTCCAGGTTTTTTACTGGTTTGGTTTTCCTGAGTGATCATATCATTATCTTATTTATTTTCCGCTGGTATGCATGATATGATTGTTTGATTGTGATAACCTAGACTTGGAATTTGGACTAAGTAACAACTTGGCTAATTACCTAGGTTTAATCAATTGTATTTTAAAGGGTCTAAAAACTGACAGATAGTAATATTTTAAGAGTTCGTCTTAGTATTAAAAAAAAAAAAAAAGAGTTCATCTTTATATTTTTTTGAACATAGACTTTATACTAGAATAAAGATTAAATGGTCAAAGATTTTTATAAAAAAATTAATATTATCCAGGTATTATTTTTGACAAATCATCTTTATGTAAGATAAAAGTTAAGAACTTTTTAATAGCCAATATTATACTAAGTATATTATTATATATTTATCCATTTTACTTCAAACATGTCATAAAATTTTTATTTTTTATTTTTTTTTACGTATAATTGATTTACATTTTTAATACAAATTAAATTTTGTATAATTTTAATTGCTACCCCAAATCACTAATTGATCCATTGGTTGAGTTAATAACCCTAAGAATCCAAAAACCTACAAAGAGTTTAACTTCAATTTAGATTATAAAATATGTTCCGAACTACAAATTTTATGATGTTTTTAATGGTTTTCCTTAGTCTTGTAGTTTAACGGGTATTCTATATACTATAATGTTTTAAACAGAGACATACATATCAAAATAAATAAAGGGTTCCAATCCACTTTCTACAAATTCCCAGTGGACATAATTAAATTTAATCATATCGGTGGTAACTTATCTCTATATGAAGAGGATTTGAAAAGTTAATTATTGCCTTTTTGACTACCAAAAATACATATAATTTAATTAACTTATCTTTATTCATAAAACATAAGAAATGATGCCAAAACCGTAAATTGACAAAAATTTAAAAAAAAAAAAAATCTACTGAGTAAAAACTCCCCACAAGTTGAGTAAAAAAAAAAAAACTTTGTAAAAAACTCTACTTAAAATAAACTTCCCACGACTAAACTCTACTTAAAAATACTCCCCTACTCTACATAAAATAAAATTCCCACTACTCCATATATACAACCAATGTTCTATAATTAAAAAAAAAAAAAAAAAAAACCCGCCCCAAGTTCTTTAAGAAAATAGAAAAAAAATCTCACATTTTATAAAAAAATAAAAAACTACTCATGTCACATAAAAAAAAAAAAAAAAAAAACATATATTATGAATTGGCAACTCTATAACCTTTTATAATATGTGAACTGCATGAAAGTTGTTATAAAAAATTTAGTTATGAATGAAAATTTGGTTCATACATTTTGATAATAGTCAATTTAAAACCTATTATTTTCAACTTATACTTAATTTGGTTTTTACAGTTAACTTACTAACGAAAAAAATATCTATATAGCAAATAGTTTGCACAATTGTCACATATGTGGCTAATAAAATAATAATAAAAATTTAAGTGCTATTAGAAAAGCCACGTCAATCATAAAAAAAAAAACAAAAAAACAAAAAAAACAAAAAAAAAAAACACACATCATCAATTAAAAAAAAAAAAAATCATGTCAGAAAAATAAAACACTAAAAAAACCACCTAATGCCCATCCACCGAAAGCAAAAACCTCTCTTTAATCTGTATTGAAACTTTTCAGTTTTGACCTTGCTGAGAATATGCTTACACGCTCGCATCTCAGTGGCCAAATTATTCAATAATTGAGCTTTTAGCCTTTATTATTTTATCTTTGTATTCTATGCCATTCTTCCGAATATTTTTTACTAACATAATACATGAAAATTTCTCAAAAATAATAATAATAATAATAATACGTGAAAAAAAATACCTAAATAAAAAGTGTAGGGGTTTATATTTGTTGAAATTATTGTTATAGAATTTACTTGAAGTAGAATTTTCAAGCTCTTAAAACATATATCTAATAGAGTTTTACTTAAACTAAATTATTGTAATACTTGATAAGAGAATTACACGTTAAAGAGAAATAATAAATATATAAGATATAAAACCTAAAATACAAAGAAAAAGAAAATAGTGGTGACGTGAAAAATTATGAGAGTTTCAGAGGCTTCAGTTATATATATATATAAGCTGAGTTTTTTTATTAAGAGAAGTGCTATTATGTCTACAATTCTTTCACAACAAATTTTAAGTTGTAGATTGTTATTAGTTATTAAGGGTAGAAAAAAAAAGTAATTTAAGTTGTGAATTTAAATAAGAAATTAAGAACCAATAACAACTTCCCACCTTTGAGTTATTGTAAAAATATTATGAAAATGTTGTGGATATAACAGTCGTTCGTCAATAAATTAATAAAACATGGCTTACAAGTTAAGCCAGCCAAGCCCAAAAAATTTAAAGTTATACTTCTTCTTCGGCCTAATCTATATATATATATATAACCGAAGCATCTGCTGGCACTACAATTTTTCACATCAGCACAACACAATATTTTAAAAATAAAAAATAAAATTACAAACACTATTTTTCTCTCAGTGAAACTCTATATCTCTAACAAATTCAACTCAAACTCAAACTTTGATAATTTAACTCAAGGTTAATGATGAACACTATAAAAGCAGTGCAAACCCTAATATTTTTTTTTAACCCAAATCTAAAATCAATGCAAAATCACAAAAAAAAAAAAAAAAAAAAAAAAAAAAAACTATTTCTCCCCATCCTCTCTCTTCTCTAATTTTCCCTCCTTCATCCTTACAAAACTTCTGTGACTTACTTTGGACTGAACTAAAGAAGGGGACTATATGCAGCAATCTTCAAAGTAACGTGACTTTTCCTTTTATCCTCAAAAAATTACAATATCACACATCTGCGATCAGCTCTACCCATCTGTGACTCTATTCTCAGTTTCTTCCTCTCTCTGCATTCCAACTTCAAACGCACTAATCACTATGTTAAAGTTAAGTTTGATTTACTATTCTTTTTCCCCTTTTCTTTACTCATTAGCAACTGGTCTGCATTGCTCCAATTTCCAAGAGAACGTGCACCACGTGTGGTTAAAATTTGATGTTTTCATCAATTGAAGTTGTGGCCAGGTATGACTCCTCTTTCTTCTTTAATTCTTATCTATCTATAAATATATATATATATATATATATATAACCAAACCGAAATCACTGAAACTCCCACAATTTTCCACGTCAGCATAATATTTTAAAAAAATAAATAAATAAATAAAACCAAAGCCAAAAAAAAAAAGAAAAAAAGAAAAAGAAAAAAGGTCGTAAACCCAACACTTAAAAAAATAAAACCAACAAAAAAAATGTAAGCTCTGCCTTTCCCTTTCACAATGGTCTGCCATTCCCATCTTCTTCTTCCTCAGTCCTCTACCAATACGATGGTTTGCCATCCCCATGTTCTTCCTCAGTCCTCTACTAGTTCCTCCTTGATCAAACCCATAAACTTGCAACCAACAGCAAATCAAGCATCGCATCTCATCTACAGACCCACCATACCTACAAACCAAAGCCTCAATCTCCTTCCTCAGACCACCGATTTGCCACAAACCACCCACATCCAACCTCTACAACCCAGAAACGGCCCCCCATTTGCCGTGGCTCTCATAAAGCCTATGGCCACAGATAACCCACCATGCCCACCATACCCACAAACCCACAAACATCGAACAGAGGTCGAGCTCCTTTCTCAGACCACCCATGCAACCTCTACAACCTAGAAACGGTGCCTAATTTGCCGTGGGTCTCATCCAGCCCATGGCCCATCAATTACGTCGGTCGGAAATACACCCAACCTAGCTCGTCGAAATCGGCCCAAAGGTATCTAATAAACAAATTTAATTAGAACTCTATAATATATATATATATATATATATATATATTTTTTTTTTTTGAAATCGAACTCTATAACTATTAGGACTCTATAACTATTATCTTATAAATAGTTGATTTTTATTAGGTTTTTTTTTTTTTTTTTTTTTTTTTTTTTTTTTTTTCACGGCTGTTCAATTTCTAGGTTTATTAATCTTGCCTTTCTCTTCATTCTTTTCCTCCATTCGAATCAGGGTTAAAGGTATGGTATTCGTTTGCCTCTATGATAATCTATGTAGATCTAATTTCTAACTATTTTAGTGTGGATTTATTAGCTTTTTTGAATTTTAGTTTAGTTATAACAGATTTAGCATACAGCTTCATGGTTTATTTTTTACCCCAGCCTATTTTGTATTCTAGAGTTGATTGAGTTGTAGTTTTAGCTGTGTTTCTCTTTGTATCTTTGCAAACCCATGTAGCCAACCTTTTTAAAAATTTTATCCCAGCTTCATTGATTTCTGTTTTGTATTCTAGAGTTGATTGAATTGTAGTTTTAGCTGTGTTTCTCTTTGTATCTATAACTGAATTTGTGCACACACTTAGATAATCAATTTGAATAGATATTAAAATGGTGATAATCAATTTGATTTTTTTTGTGTGAATAGATATTAAGTCGTGTCCCAAGAATTTCTCATATAATTTCATTCCCTTTTTTGTTCAGCAACTATGTTTTTATCCCTGTTCTGAATTTATTTGTTTGTTTATAGAGTGTAACGGGAAGAGGCAAGTTACATTTATTAAGTTATTCTCTTTCGTCACGCATATCGGTATGTTTTTTGGTTTAGAACTTTAGAACTACTCCTTTTTCCTCCCTCCAATATCGTTTTCCTTTGAATGTAACCTGAAGTGTGTTGAAGCCTTTAGATGTCAGTATTTAAGTATCATTATCATCTAAAACAAGGAAAGACAATTGCATGTTCATCATCAATTATGCATCATTTACATTATTAGATGCTTGACTTTACTTAATAGCTAATTTGGAAATCAGTGGGGCTAATTGGGGTGACTGCTATCATGATCATATGCTAACTTTAAATGCTATTCTTCTTCTGTGAATGTTAAACCTAATATTTACCATTTACCACTCAAGTTGAGGATGCTATGCTACCTTAGCAAAATTGGTGTGGGTAGATTTTTGTAGCCCATGTGATCCAAGTGTTTAAAACTTTTTTCAACACAAACAGAAAATTGTAGAGTGTAGCTTAACATTGTTAAAATTTTATAAATGCCCTTGAGCATAATGTTGTTTAGTTTTTCAAATTTGAATATTGTATTGCTCAACAACATTATTTTTGTCTTCAAATGCATGAACATATGGACATGCAAGGTATGATGCAGTCGACACATTGATTAGATAATATCTTGCTGTTTGATAGTAACACAATCAGGTAGCTCGTCCAAGAATGGCTTGCTATTTGATTGGATAAACAAGCAACCAAATGATTTTGTGGTGTATGTGTCATTTGGGAGTGGTGCAACACTGTCACACTAGCAAATGAATGAGCTATTTGTGTCATTTTTTTTAATCTAGAAAAATGTATATTTTGTTATTATTTGATGACTGTTACAATTCTAATGTCACATCATTTTACTAATATCTTACTACTAGACTCATAAACCATTATTATTGCTAGATTCATAATAAGTTATTGTTCCTCTACTTTCTAATTTGTGATTGCTTTAGTGTTGTATGTGGGTTGCTTCATTGTTATTTTATTGCTAGACGTATATGACTTCATTGATACTATACCACTAAAGAGGTGAAAATTTGAACGCAAAGCCTACCACAAGATACTCCAAACTAATAAATGGATTTGGCTAAGTCTGGGTTCATTAGAGGAGTTTGACCCACCACTCTAATCAAAGCTCCCCTAGATTGATGTTGAAGTAGCCAAAGATCTACCACCTAAAAAAGCCAAGACCCCATACTCATATCTACTCAATAAATGAATAAATGAATTCATTTAGGACTTGGAACTTGCAACTTGCTCACCCAGTGAAACTTCCACTTACTAAGAATGTGCTGCTAGAGAATTGATGTTGAATTCCAATAGCTAATGTCACATCATTTGGAGGTTTATCTTAATTTTTATTTATTTTTAATTAAAAAAATTGGTAGCTTTCCCATGCATCGCACGGGTTAGCAACTAATTAAAATAATATATATTATACTACATAAAATTATAGTATATATATATATATATATATATATAACTATTATTAAACTATTATACATCATATAATATATAAAAAAAATAGAAATATAATAGGATTTTTTGGGCTAAGCAAAACAATTGATTATTATTTTTTTATATTGAGATCTCGTGCAATACCTAGGGCACAGTGTGCAATGCCTTCCATTTAATCCAATGACTCATTATTTTAACACCTCACCAATCTAGGCTGGCAATCCGTGTGCTCATTTCCGTTTTCATTTCAGCTTCCCAAATTTGAATTCCACTAAACTCTTTCTCCTGTCTCTGACTTCAACTGAGTTCTCTCCCTCACTCTCCCTAATGCTTCACTCTCTCAACATTGACTGCGCCTCCTCCACTCTCTCAACCTCCACGCTTGTTCTTTGCTCCTCCCTCAACGTAACTCACCATCTGAGATCCTAACCCCCAAACACTCTCACCCTTTTTAGACCCAGATTAGAGAGAAAGGGTTGGGGTTTGGAGAGAATCAGGTGTTTAAGTGAGCACAAGGTGCTTTTCAGACCCAGATCAGAGAAAGTGAGGGTTAGGCTTTGGAGAGAATCGGGTAAGAGAGAAGTTGATGCTCAATCTTCATGGCTATAGCTAGCAACTACTGTGTTCCGCTCCACCAATTCCGGTGGTAGTTTCGGTAAATTTCCTCTGTCTCTCTCTTTGATTTTTCATTCTTTTAATTTTCTCAACCAAAAAAAAAATTCTTTAAAGCTCACACTTGGTCGAGCTTCTTCTTGCACCCACACTACCACCGGCAACGGTGCATATAGATGGTGTTTACACCATTGGTGGCTGCCGGTACCCCTCTTTTTCTTTTTATTGTCTCTTCTCTTTTTATTTGCTTTTAGAAATGACTGAAACCCCATTTTGTTTCAGTTTTTATTAGTGACTAGGTACAATTGAATGTGCTGTGATTGAAGAGAAAGTGGCCTACTTGTAGTTGTTGTGTGTTGTTGTCTTTGACATTAGTAAAGTAATTCTGTTGCCTGGTCTATGCTAAAAAAATCATTATGAAATTTCTCTTTTTGTCCTAATTTTTCTTAGGTACCTGTTATTTTCCTAAATTGTAGATGGGTATTTTGCGTGTTGTAGTTCATTTTAAAGGTATAAACTGTGGCTCTTGATAGGCTAACTTGAGGGGAAAATTTTTGCTTGCTTGAATTGTTACCAATCATACTTAACAAGTTTAGCTCAAATTTTAAGTAGTCATTTTGATATTAGTTATTTTCTCCCTCTTTTTTATTTTTATTTATTTTTATTTCATTGTCAAAGATTTGCCATTTTTTAATTAATTTTATTTTTCAGTCCTTGCTAAAAAATTATAATGAGTCATTGGATTAAATGGAAGGCTGAGATTTGTGCTATTGCACACCCTAATACAACTATAGATTAAAGGGAGGTTTTGCTTTCCTTACTTCACTTCTCACTCCACTCACTAAAACTTTTCATTTCATTTTTTTGCTTTTGTTTTTGTTTTTGTTGTTAATTCTTTCACTACCGCCATGCCCACCACTACGACAGTTTAGCCCATGTTGTTGTAGATCATTGTTGGAAATATTTGGAAAGAATGGGACAAAGTTTTCCTCTAACCATTTTGGAGGAAAGTTTCTCCAACCCTTTACGTGACAACTACATTGAGTATCCATGTGTTCTTTTGGTCACATGATCTATTAAGATTTCATGTTCCTTTTTTAAATGGCGTAATGAGTTAGCTAAAAAAAATACACGTGCATGATCATTTTAATCTCCATGTAATGGGTGGGAGGAAATTCCTCTAACCCATTTTAGAGGAAAAATTTGTCAAAAAAAATTGTTGTAGTATCTAACAAGTATTTTGTATATTAACTGGCACACGAACTGTATCTTCTAACCTGTATAATTATTGGGAAGTTAAGTTTACTTATTGAGCATTTGCCTATCACTTCCAAAAAGGTTAGGTACATGCAGAGCAATGTAATGCTCAAATGCCCTATTGTAAGTGTTGATCATTGACTTGTCTAGACATGACAAAATGGGCGGGTCGAGTTGGGTTCGGGTCGGGTCAATTGGGTTTGCGAGTCAAACGGGTCGCAAGTTAAAACGGGTTATTTTTAAACAGGTCACGAGTTGAGTTGGGTTACGAGTCGGGTCTAGTTGACCCGTATTTTTCAAACAAGTTTTTTTTGGAAATAGATGCAATCTGTCAATTGTTTATGAGTTCCTTAACTGTGATTAGATTCTCACTGGTGATATTGTTACCAATTACCACTAAACACTTGACTTGATAGTCAAATTTGGTGCAACTCTTGTTCCAGCTTTTTAGAAGCTAATCTTAGTATAATCTTCAATTTGTTTAAAGTAGGAAGAGAAAATGAGCTGGCAAGTAAAGAATGACAAACTATAATGGAGTACCTAACATATTAAGTAAAGAAGAATAAGTAAGTATTTTATAAGAATTACATCTTAATCTCAATCTATTCAACGTTGGTAGACATGGCAAAACGGGTGGGTTGGGTCGGGTTCGGGTTGGGTCAATCGGGTCGCAGGTCAAAATGGGTCATTTTTAAACGGGTCAATCGGGTTACGGATCAAACGGGTCAGGTCAGAAAATTCTGACCTGTTTTGCCATGTCTAACTTTGTCATTGGTAATGAAGGCTGGGGGATCGCCGTTGGTTGGAAGTATAGTTATTTACTCTCTGCTTAATCTAGCTAGTTTATGACATAGACTTCTTTTGTATGTCTTTTTTTTTTTTTGTCAAACAATTATAATGCATTCTATGCCATTTATTGGGGATCTTATGGCGTGCTCTCTTGTTCTTTCAACTAATGGATAAGATAGTTGGGATCTAGGTTGCACCGACACGTCATTTTTGGCGACGTACCGATGTCCGACATGGAACCAGTAAGACTCGCAGGACTCCGGTGTCCGAGCTATGTTTCTTTCCTTTTTTTTTTTTTTTTTTTTTTTTCGCTTCTTTGACGCGACGCCGACATGTCCGACACACTAGCAGTGGAAAAAGAAATCATAGATTTTGACAGATGAACACCAATATCATTGATTTTTTGATATACCCTAAGTCATCAAGTGGAATTCTTGGTTTCTACAGCATGATTGTCTCAGAAAGAACATCGAAACCTTTTTCATGATATGGGAGGATGGATCTAGTGGGCTGGCTATGCTGGATGAACTATGGCCAGCCTGATTGTGAATTGTCATGAGCTGCTTGGTTTGTCTTGGAGGAATTTGTGCTTCATAATTTCTATATTAAGGAAGCGAGCTTTTGTATAATCCCTCTCTCGCTCAACGCACACATGCACATTCATTTGTTGCAATAGATGATTATGTTTGTGGTGTATGTGTGATATTGATGGTGGTACTTGACTGACAATTCCTTTGCAGGTTGCAGAGTCAAAAGTGGACAGTTATGATGCAGAATTATCATCACTCAAGCTTCAAATAAAAGAGTTGAATGAGAAGTTAGATGGTGTAAATGAAAGGGCCAAATCTTTTGAGAGAGAAGCAAAGATACTGGAGCAGGAGAAGATCCATTTGGAGCAGAAGCATGTATCTGAGTTCAAAGGGTTTGATCAAGTACAGGAAAGGTGTATAATTGCTGAAAGAGAAGCTAGTAGAGCAACTGAAGTAGCTGATAAAGCTCGGGCTGAAGCAGGTACTGCTCAAAAGGAAAAGAGTGAGATGCAGAGGTTGGCAATGGAACGATTGGCGCAGATTGAGAGAGCTGAGAGGCAAATTGAAAAGGGTTGCGTTAACGCGCACCTGTTAACAACAATCTTTTGCAGCTTTTTGCTGCATTTATTCTACTTTTCAGCTTTTTGATAATTGTTTAACATTTTTTTTTTTAATATAATCTTTTTTAACCATTTTTTAATAACTTTTTGTCACCTTTATTAAGTCAGACCCAATTTGGGAGAGGCATAAGAATGATTTGGCAGATGAGAATATGTGTATCAGAGATAGATGCTGTTCAAAAGTTGCACTATTGGAGGCAAGAGTAGAGGAAAGGGAGAGAAATAGATTCATTATTGACGTCGAACAATGGCAAAAGGTCTACTACAGTACAAGCCCTTCAGAGTCTTCTGGACACTGAACATGCAGCACATGCAGAGGCCAACAACAGGGTAGAAGCCCTCTCTCTTCAGCTACAATCCGCACAAGCGAAAATTGACAAGCTCCAGCAAGAGTTGACCAAAGTTTGTATTAATGAAACAGCACTGGATAGTAAGCTGTAGATGACTTTGAAATGGGTTTGGAATCCGTAGATGGATACAATTGACAAAATCATGAGAGGAAACAAGAGGTTTCCTAAAAAGAGAACACATAATTTAGAGGGAGTTGATTTGATAGATTAGTATAGAGCAGTGAACACATAATAAGCAGAATTAATGCTATATCCCATTGGGGTGGCAAGCCAAAACCGCCAAAACAAAGGCTCTCACTGTACATGTCTAAATTATGTATGGCAGAAACCATTTATGGTAATGACATGCACCTATAACGGAAAAAAAAAAAATGAATTTCATATGTCTAAATCCTATTACATGTATTATCCAATCAATACACAGTTGAATATCCTGTACTGATCAAAAGACTAACCAAATAAATTTTCTAGAGTAACAAATACCTTCTTCAACTTACTGTTGTATAATTTCGAAATTATTTTGTTTACTCCTACGTGACGCAACTCCGCCGAAATCTCTGCTATGGTCGGATAGTGATGTTCATCTTCCTCCATCGAATCTGGTACACACGTTAAGGCAAGAGTGTTCAACTTCTTTCCAGTCGCGGCACTACAGCCGCTCAATCGCAACTTGAGGTGGGCACCTTTCCTTTGGTTCTTCACAGCGTAGTTTCTTATATGTTCCCACTGGTGAAATGAATCCTTAAGTCGATGGTTTTTCTTCCACAAGAGCTGAAGTATTACGGTCCCTACTCCGTATAAGTCATTGCGTTTTTCCGCCCTCACTGTATATATATTAATATAACACGATTTTAAAAATGCTAGTAAAATATATATATATATATATATATATATATATATATATATATAACACTAACTTTTTTAGTTAGAGTTAGAGCTTTACCTGCACGAGTCGGTATGTATCCGCTTCCTACAGCTCCCGAAATCACCCTCTGGCCCTCGCGCTTTGCATGCCCAAAATCCGCCAACTTTACGTCAAAATCCTGTATTCATAAATATATTCTTTCAACGGATTGTAAACGTAAATTATTATTCCTATAATAAAAATTAATAAAAAAGCAACAAAGTTATAGTACATTTACCATTGTTAATAACATATTATGCGGTTTGACGTCTCCATGCACAATTGAATCAGAAAAACCATGCATATAATCAATGGCTGAAACTACACCTTTGATTACTTTTAGACATTTGTCCCACGTCAATTCTGTAACAAAATTATAATAATAATTAAATTGAATTGTAAAAAACTAATTACCAACCACCAAATTAAGAACAAAAACTATATAATACCTTGTAAATGATTTGCTACTGAACCGTTCGGAACAAACTCATAAATAAGATACAAATTTTCAGGTCCATCGCAATACCCAATTAGGTTTACAATATTGGGATGATTAAGTATACTTCCGAAGCTAATTTCAGCCTAAAAAACACAAAGCAAAACAATTTAAAAACTTAAATGAACAATACAATAAGTACTTCAAAATGAAGTTTGTATGAGTTTTGTTAAATACTTCGAACTGAATGTGGTGTTCTTCCGTCAGACCAAATGACTTCTTTACCGCGACTGCCTGAGGGTCAATACCGTGTTTGTTATCACTTGATATTAAACCTCGGTACACGAGACCGAATGCACCCGATCCTATTACGTTAGCTTCTGTAAATTCAGTGACGAAGCTCTGAATATCTTCGATGGTGAAGTCGATGCAAGAACCATCTTTTTCTAAAAGAAAGTCAAGATTCAGAACGAAATAGTCATCGAATAAAAAGAAAAAAAGATTTGAATAAATTTAAACAACGCAAACCCTATTAATAAAGTATAAAGATGTATAAAAGTTAAAATCTAATCAAAATAAATGCAATGCAACAAAATTAATAATGCACGGATAAAACTTTTTTCATAAAGTTACACAGCACGTAGAATAACAATGAAGAAATTACGTAGAAGAAAAAAGAAAAAGAAAGGAAGGAAGAAATTACAGCACGTACAATATGAACGAGGAATTTATAAAAAAAGAAAAGAAAAAGAAAGATAGGAAGAAATCATACAAACAAACGTTACTAAAGGAAAGAAATTGAAAGGAAGAAATTACAGCACGTACAATATGAACGAGGAATTTATAAAAAAAGAAAAGAAAAAGAAAGATAGGAAGAAATCATACAAACAAACGTTACTAAAGGAAAGAAATTGAGAAGAATAGACGGTGAAAACAATGGCTGCTTCTCTATTTGCGCTAAGTTCTTCTTCTTCTTCTTCTTTTTTTTTTTTTTTTTTTTTTTTAGTATAGAAAGGTTTTACCTACAGTATGAACCATTATTCTTATATAGTATAATTTTAAAAAGTTACGCGCGGTATTTCTTAAGAAAAAAAAATTTTAATTGGGCCTACCATGTTGGGTTTAAAAAACTTCCATCCAATCCAACGGGTTCAACCCAACTCACGTAAATCGGGTCGGGTTGGACCCATGGGTTGGATAGATTATTATCTATATATATATATATATATATATATATATATATAATCGAAGCTTTTGAAGCCCTTACAATTTTCCACGTCAGCATTTAATTTTTTTTTCTATTTTTTAAATTTGATTTAAAAATAAATCTAATTTCTGTCCCCATCAAATACACGTTACAACCTGTTTAAAACCAAAAAACGAAAACTTCTCTCCTCTTCTCGCACACTAACATCTCCTTCCCTTAAACCTAAAACTCACCCTTTCCTTCCACCAAAATCAAAACCCAAAACTCAGATTCTCCCATTGCTGCCGCCACCACAGATCTCCAAGTCTCTCGCAACTTTCAATGTCAGATGAGTAACAATTTGAAGTTAGAGTTCCAAATTTCATCAAAGTAAAGATTCTAATTTGTTTATAAATTGTCTAAGATAAGGGTTTGCTATCAAATTCGATGTTGGCTTTGTTCAACCTAGGGAAACCCTATAGAAGATCAAATTCTACATGGGCTTCATCTCTTGGCATTTTAAAGAATGGTTAGTGATGTTTTTATTTTAATTTTAGGTTTTCCCCCTTACCTATTCTCTTTATTTAGAGTAAATTTGTGGTTTTTTTAAAAAACCAAATGAGCCTTACATTATTATTGTTCATTGAGAGCCTTAATAAGGGGCAGAGAGAGTTAGAGAGGGAGAGAAAAATCTGAGGGACTTTATAATCAGACCAGAACTTCTCCGAAAACATTACCAGTAAGTTATTAATTTTGTTCTATTGTTTTTGGCTGTTAAGTATGATTTAGGGTTACGTTTGGGAGTGTTTCTTTTGAATGATTAGCATAGATTGATGGGTTTGGAACCGATAGTGGAGTTTGCTAATTTCAATTACTGGCAGCATTGCTCTCTCTTTCATATTTTAGCAAATTCAATCAAATTATTGCTCTCTCTTTCATATCAATTGAGGGGGTTGCTAATTGTAGTAGCATGGCTTTGTCCTCAATTTCTTGGTTATGATTTTCCATCTTTTTTTGTTAATAGGAAGGATGTGGTGTCATTGCCGAATGGTGTATTTGCCCATGTCTTATTTATATGGGAAAGATTTGTCAGTCCTATCCATCTTCCTACATTTAACTTTTACCCTTCCATACTATAATATTTTTTATTCTTTTTTCAAACTATTGCTATTGCATAGAAAAATAATTCAAATAATAGGTTTCAAAGATACTTCAAAATACGAAGCACAGATACTTCAAAATAGTTGTTGTATTGGATTAATTGATATTGTATAAGTAATAATGATTGCCTGAAGATTTAGAATTGTAATAAGATTTTAATCAATACTGCAAAGTTTGGTCAGACTCCCAAGGGTCAACTTCAAACCCAATGGATGTTTTTTTATAGAGGTGTTGAAACAGAGACTTTGACAGGTACAATCTCTGCCACTGCAATATGAATTGCCCATAATATTTTTGTATCTATAAATATTCTTCTCTTGGCTTCAACTCAAACTTTTCTCATAAACAATACTTTACTTTTGTTAGTGGGAAAGAAAGAAAAAACAACTTAGCAATCCAATCTGTTCTGTGTTAGACAACACCTTCAAGATAAAATACCCGACTGTTTTATTCTTATTACATAATCTGAATCTAAATTCCCAAATTTTTGAATTTTTACAAATAATTATGATCTTTTTCACTCATTTTTATTGTGTCCATGCTTTAATTTAAAAGATATTGCAAGGGTGGAGATGGAGTATAAGTATGAGGACTTAGCTAAAGCCCTTGAAAACTTTGGAAAGAGTTATTATATCTTTCTTCTCTTTTTGTTTGTTTATCTAATTCTTTGATTGAATTGGAAATAAACAGTTAAGTTCTTTTGCAATCTAACATTTTAATATATTTAGATTTTTATCATTTTGGGTGTGTTATTGATAATTGATATATGAGCCGATTTGTTTGGTCTGTTATCTGCTCATCCAGTAACACCCTTGATTATTTGGGTTACTAGTTTTGATTGAGGTTGATAGAAGGGCAAAATCGAAGACATCTACAATCCCACTTACAGAAGAAGGCAAATACGCCCCCAGGAACAATCTTCTACTGAACTTATACCTCTCATCATGTACTGCAAATTTACTAAGTAAGTTGACAAAAATCCCTAGAAAATATATATCAAGGAGAATCGAATATTTACCTTATATTTTTTGTGCGTATGGGTTGGATAAGAGTTTGGCTTTTGTCATTGGGTCAGTCTGTGGGACAAACAATGTGATGCCTAATTGAGAAGGTTACTAAAACAAACATTTCCTTGCATTTATTAACCATAACCCATATACTTTAATAATTATATGTATTATTGAATTTTGGTTTGTGTATGTGTTTCAAATTTGAGAAAAATTTTAGTTAAATTAAAGTAACCATTTCAGTATTACATTATTATTGAGAACATAAAAAATGGTCAAAGAGGAAGAAAATTTATAAATATATTACAAGTTGAACATTTATATGCTAGCAAATAACATTTACAAATATGCAGACACAGTAATGTTTCGCAATGTTGAAGCTGAATTGCATGAAATAGAGATTGAGTCTATTGATGAAACTAGAGAAGTAAAGGGAAGCAGAAGAATGCACTATTATAATGGTCAACACTTTCTAATGTTCACAACCACTATTATATAAGTATATAAATCTTTTTGAAGCCAAAATTTAATGGTGGTTCATGCTTAGCAATTCTTCTGTTGATGTAAGTAGTGAAGATCAAAACCTCATAGAAACAATTAATTTGAGACACATATAATTAAATGATATAATAGTTCTCAACTCTCTATATTACTTTGAGCATTTAGATCAATGAAAATTTCGTATCTTTGTTGTGTATTGAGGTAGCACCATGAAAGGTTAATTAGCAAATACAAGATTCTCTTTCTATGAAACATGTTTCTCCAACTTAGTTAGCCTAATTTGTTTATTGATCAATTTAAATGCTTTTCTTTCTTCTTTTTTTTGTCATTTTTTATTATAGATTGTATGCAAAGATGATCCATAATCCATTGATTCAGTATCAGTTACCTAAGATTGTCAGATTTACAAGAACTATGATTGCATATTAAAAGTTTGTTGCTTAGAACTATTTGATCATTTTTTGCAAAAGCACTTTAGCCATCATATGCTTTTGTGATTCAAAATGCTTTAAAACAATTGGTCTCTAGATGATATAGAGGCATTTACCCCACTTGGTATATACCATTGGATACAAGTTTCTGTATTGGTTAACATCTTTAGGATGTTCATTGTAATAATAATAATAATAAAATAATTAAAAAAAAAAAAACATGTTGTGTAACAGGTCACCATCTTTGCATTGTACCATTAGGACCCAAATATGGAAATATGCTTCTTATGGATTCTATCTTTTAATGCCTCAATCCAGCCTTAACAATTGCAGATTTTCTTGCACATAGTGACCCATTTATGCTACCAGTAATTGGAAAGAGGAAGCTGATGAAGAAGATCCTTTACGGGTGATTCTTGCAGGTTGATTATTAAGCTGATCCTTACTAATCCTTTTTATGGCATATGCAGGTTTTTTTAATGGTTAACCTTAATTCTATTACTGATTTTAAACCTGTGCACATATTCTTTATGCAGTGACCACATAGCTTTTCTTAAACTTGGTAAGGATGAAAATATGCAAAGCATAATGGAAAGGAAAGAGCGTTCTATTGGGAAAACTTTTTAATTATATCCAATTAACTTGCAGAAGATGGAGGATATGAGAATGCAATAAGTAGATCTATTATCAAGCATTGAATTTGTATATTTTCAATATTTCTATTTTCAAGTGTAAGTATTCCTAATCCCTTTCTCAGTTTTTTTTTTTATTTTTTATTATTTTTTATTATAACACTTTATAACGCCATTTTATTCAAGAGAAATCTAATTGAGTTTGTGGCTGGTGCAACTTTTCTTCTTTATTTCCTGCTTAATTTAACCATTTGAATAATTGTATAATATATCTATCCAAATTAGGATTTACTCTTTATGATATGTGCATAGGTTTACAACCAAAACATATGTGATTACGAGAAGTTTTGCATAATCCTTTGTACTGAACACTACCCAAATGTAATGCAGTGCAAAAGAAGAGGAAAGAGAACATCATTTTACACCATACAAGTTGGGAAAGTTGACATTCATCATGCATCCTGCAATGGAACAGTTTATCTCTTTCCTCTATCATAGATTGTTTTATTAAAAAGATGAAAACAACCTGTTTGTTATGCAAACAAATGTGCAAGATAACATAGATTATATTGGTGATAAATAGTAGATTTAATTGCAATTGAGCATTGTGCGAAATCATCACCATAGCATTTTTTTATAGCCAAGTTATAATGGCAAAATAATTTTTTTTAATTTTTTCTTTAAATATCCCGTGCATCGCACGGGTTAGCGACTAGTTATTATTATTGTTATTAAATTGAGTATTAGAACAACACTATCACAAATAAGAGCAAATTTGTAACCAAATAATTATGAGCATAACACCAAAAAAATATAAACTATATGAGAAGAACTTAGGCTTTAGATTCTATTTAGGAAGATAGGCAAAATAGTAAATAACAAAATTATATAATATATATATTTTAATTTTTTTTTTTTAGATATATTAAACATAGATGGGTTGGGTCGGTTGGTGGATTTGTAAATCTAATAACCCGAATCCAAATTGACCTATTGTAAAAAAAAGAAAAAGAAAAATAGTGACCCAACCCAACCCAGTGGGTTGATTAGGTCAGGTCGATTTTGGCAAGTTCGCTGCACACCCATATATTTAAGAATAAAATTTAGCTATAGAATTGGTTATAGCCGGTCTATATTCCCTATATATATATATATATATATATATTTGTCATAGCCTACAATTTTATTCAATATCATTAACATTATTACATATTTCAAAAATCTAATCGTTGCATTGCATATTCTCTATGCTCATAATACACATGTCAAATTTTGTACCAATTGAATATTATTTATTTTATGATCTATATGATCATATTATATTAAACTACAAAAACATGTTATTTGAACAATTTATTGATGACATAACTATTAATTTTTTATTTTCTAGAAATTTTGCAATCATGGAAAATACAAAAAAAGCAATGCAAATATTAAAAAAACCCTTAAAAATAGCAAAATGTAAAAGCTTGCCAACTCAACTGTTGTTAAAAATGTTGTTATATGTATATATATATATATATACTCTGTGTGTAGCATTGTTTTTTTAAAAAAAAAAAATTAAGTGTTACATTCACAACATTTTTACAAAAAATCGTAGGTGCTAAGTTGTTACTGTTTCTAATTTGAACCCACTACTAAAATTACTTTTTTGCCCACCAATAACCTCTAATAACAACTTGCCATTTAAGATTTATTATGAATATGTTATAGATATAGTGTAGATATTATATTTTGTCCGACCTCGGTAAGCATGTCAAAATGCCGATTTAAGTGCCCTAAAAAGCAAAAACCGTGTTTCCAAAACGAAGAAAATAGGGAAATACACAAAGGAACCATGTTTATAGGGATATACACAAAGGAATCATGTTTATCTAGATTGGATGATGGAACAAACCATTCAAGATTTTAAAATTTCAAACTTGTTATTTTTGGCAAAGTTTGACCAACGTTGACTAAACTCTAACTAAGATTAGTCAAAAGTTGGATTTTTTATCCGACCGTTTGATTGAGGTAAAATTTAATTATGTTAAAGATTGTAAAATTCCCTTCAAAACGACAGTTTATGGGCCAAAATCGTAGATAAAACGAATAAAATATCAAGAAAAATACCAAAACCCTAAATAAATGTATTATTTTCAAGTCAAGGTCTGTTTTGGGGTGTTTTCGTGCAAACAATTGTACCAATCTAGCTACAACTGGTGCGATATATCTGAACCAGATCAAAGCATGATGGGTTAGCTACCTTCCATAAAAAGGGCTCGAAGACATCTCCTCCAGATTGGGAGAAATGAATTTTTTTAAGAATAGTGTATTAAATTTTCTATATTGTGTCACTTCATTCCAAATGCAATATCCCAGCAACTGTAACTCCAAATCATATGAGGTCAAAGCTTATGAAAACTAGACATCTAGACCTTTCTAAGGACACTAGTTTTGAAAAAAAAAAATCTAAACTCCCAAAGAACTCCAAAAAGCAACCCAAAAACAAGGTTCAAAAGATAAAATTCCCTAGCCAAAGTTAACTCAAATTCCAAACTTCATAATTTTGTGTTGAGATCAAACAATAAGACTATGATAATTTGGGCTTAAATCTCTCTTGGTTAAAGTTCTATTTTGCAGGAAACAATCCTCTGTGTGTGTGTGTGTGTTTTTTTTTTTTTTTTTTTTTTTGAGAGAGAGTTTCAACCTATCGTATCCATTTCTGATGATAACTTTTTATAATCAGACCAAAACACTAATAAGTTTTTGGTGTGAGCGGGGATTGAACCCTAAACCTCTTATTCAACCATCATGTGTTTATATATATACATGCTGCATTTTACAGTTATTAAACATTCAGTGGCATGTTGATTGTATTGTGAGCAAACAAATTACTGGGCTGTGTTTTACTATTTGTTTGAAGTGTTTATTTTGGCAGTTTTCTCACAGACTGGCTCGACAAATCCAAATCCAACTAGGCCCATTCTGCAGGATAAATTAGACCCAAATCCAACTAGGCCCATTCTCCAGAACGAACCAGGCCCAATCCCTCTTAACCCATCAGCCTTCGTCCAAGTAGTGTCCATAAATTCTCTAACACGTGTATTTTGACCGAAAAGGCCCTGCACTTTTTCTTTCAGCAGTCTTTTGGAGCTGGTTGAACTCCTTATTCATGCCCAAAATTAAAGGAAGATATTTCCCTGAACGCCCTTCCATCCTTACGGCACCCTAAAGTCGTTGGGTAATGAACTTTTGATTTGCCCTTGTGAAAATGTCCAAATAACACCTTTTTGCATACTATTTGACAATCTACTACTGTTTCAAAAATATTTAACAATCTATCACTTTTTAAGTACTCGAGGTTAACGAAATCGAGTTTTTAATAGTACTCGAGTTCTAAGAACTCGAGTTCCTATTGAGTTTGCCAACATGGCAGTGGTTGAGCTAGAATTTTGCACATTAAAAATGCCACCTTGAACTCGATGTCCCTAAGCTCGAGTTCTGTGTTGACCAAACTCAAGTTTAGAAGACTCGAGTGCCGTGTTATTTTACATACATAGTACCCGAGCTCAGTAAACTTGAGTCTGACTCAGGTACCATGTTCTTTTACTACACCATACTCAAGTTCTATGAATTCAAGTTTGGATCGGGTATCTTATTATTTTACTACATTGTACTCAAGTTTTGTGAACTCAAGAACCTTCTTAGGTTTTTAATATAGACTAGATTCAAATTTTAGATTTTTTACTTGATGACATTAAACGTTACTGGTTTAGCTAACTCTAACAGTACAACCACGTCATCCCACATTTTAAAGTTTAAAGCTCTTGGAGGAAAAAAAAAAAAAACCTGATTAATGATCTAGATTCAAATTTGAAATTTAAACCTAATTGACGACATCTTTTATTAAAAAATATTTTAGCCTTTAATTTATTTAAAACCATTATCTTTCCAAATTTTGAATTTGAAAATAACTTCAAAATGATTTGATTCTCATTGTTTATGAAAATTTTATTTTTAAGTGCCCCTTAAGGCATGTCCTAAATTAACTATTCAAATTTAAATTTGAAATTCAAATTTCGTTTGACTTAGGTCACTTGTGGAAATGTGATATTTCGTTCAATTTGGCCTTAAAGGCTAAATCTTCTCCAAATTAATTATTTTCCGACCTTCCTTATTCCCAAATATCCTAAATGAAAGTCAAGAAAATCCTAACTCTAAAACAAATGAAAATTAAATGGCAATTACGTGAATTCAAAATTTTTTGTTATGTTATTGGTTTTATAGAATTTATTAATCAATCTAATTAAAGTAATTCAAAGACTCTAAAAAAAAAAAAAATTAAAGTAACTCAAATAATGCAAAATAAAATAAAATAAGATAAAGCAAAGCAACCCCATATGCAAAGGAACTAGTCTTAACTTAGTTAAGCAATCACAAGCAATCTACCCTATCACCATATTAACTATTTACCAACTAAAGAAAATAAAAATTCGAAGAACGGAATGAGGAATTAAAATTAGGAAATCTTGTTATATATAAGAATCGAAAAATAGTCATCATGTGAGTCATGCATTTATTTCCATCCAAACCTATCAAGCATTCAACATCGAATCAAAGTTAATTCAATACTTACTTATGAATTTGAACCATGCATTCTAATGCTTATAATCATAATCATTTAAATAAGTTAAGTGGGTTGCCATTTACCAGTAGAATAGGTTAGGGTATAAAGTAAAAAAAAAAATCTTGCTTTCTCTCTTGTTCTTTCAACTCGTTGCAAGATGGATTTGAGCAAAGCTTATGATAGATTGAGTTGGAATTTTATTGAAGCCACACTTCAAAAAATGGGTTTTAGCCAACAATGGATTCAATTGGTGACGTAATGTGTCAGCATAGTGACATACAACATTTTAGTCAATGGAGCTCCTACAAAAAAATTCAAACCCAATTGTGGTATAAGACAAGGTGACCCATTATCACCATACATACTCATTGTCGGCACAAATATTCTTTCATGCATGTTGCAGGATTTAGAAGCTAAAGGCATGCTAAAGGGAGTGGAGAAAAATAAAGGAGGGCTACCTATTTCACACCTCATGTTTGCAGATAACATTATCATCTTCTTCAAGATATCCAATCAAACTATAGACAAGCTAAGCCAAACTCTTCAAAGCTTTTGTAAAATGTCAAGCTTTTGTTTTTCAAGAGAGTGTTCAGCAACCATTTAAACTCTTCAAAGCTTTTGTCAAAAACCGAACAAATGAACAAAAAAAAAACCAAAAAAAAAAAAAATTTATACATATCTATACAATATAAATAATGGAAGTTTTGCAATAACTTTTACAAAACTATTTTTGCACCACATCTTTAGCACACTTTATTATTTTTTTGATTTTTTGCAATTTTTTACTTTGTTCAACTTTTCATCTTCTTCAACTATTGTCTCCCTAATTCAATCTTTCATCTCCTCAAATCATTATTTTTTAAAATTTTCATTTGATTACTTCTATAGATTTTTAAATTTATATCTTCTTAAATATTATAGTTTCATTTTATTCAACCTTTCATTTACTTCCACTATTCCTCTTCCATCTTAATTTTTACGTAAATTTCTTATTATTTCATTCTCACCCCTCTCCTCTATTCCTTCAAAGTTTTTAACAACAAAAGAGGTCAATACTCTCTCTCTCTCTCTCCAATTTTGTTTCTCTTTTGGTCGATTTTTTTATTATTTCAACCACTTATTTTTTTCCACTAATAGTTCTTTTGTTATTGTTGATTTAATTGCCACGTCACATATGTTTCTCTTTTTGATAAACTTGTATAGAATTTTATGCATATTTGGGTATTTTGGAATTATAATTATCGGTCACAAGTTCTTTTTCTTTTTCTTTTTTAATCCCAGTGGTTTGATTTGATTTGGGTTAATAATTAGTTTTTTTGAAAGTTAGAATTTGGTTTTTATAATGTAGGGTGATTTTTATAAAACATGAAAAGATAAATTATACAACAATAGATTGCAAACATATGTAAAAAGAAGCAAGTAATGATAAAACGTACAATAGGAAGGTCAGAAATTGCATCTTTAAGCAAAAGCTTTTCTTCCAATTTAAGATTATGGCCTTCATCATGAGCAACTGTATTTTTCTGCATCAGTACATAAATAAACTTATAAGAAAACCATCGGTAAAGAAAATAGAATTTCTTCTATAAATCCAAGTAACCCTCTTATAACTCAAACTCTAATGAAATAACCCCCCTTACAACAACATCATAGGTGAGGAGTGGGAACTGAGGCAAATTTTGCCAAAGGAAAACAACTGATTATTGCAAAAATGCTTTAGGATAGTTATACAAAATAAAATATATATAATTATTTTCGGACCTTAGAAGGCTGCCCCTGATAAGAAAACATGCATGCGGAATTTTGGAAGCCCATATGCACCTACAGCCATCATCCCCATCCGAACTTGATGGTTCATGCAAATGAGATGACCCAATGCATAACATCCAAGAAAGCCATTTGCAAATTTAACAAAGTCAATCACATTTTCAATTAAAACATATCATAGATTTAAATTTTACACAAAGTTCATATAAACAATTAGTTGTTTAATTTTGTCATTAGCTCATATAAATAATTAGTTGTTTAATTTTGTCATCATCCAATGGATTTTCTTTATTCCTAAACTGATTAAAACCACTTATGCCTTGACAAGGAGGTCCACCACATATCACATCAGCATCAGCCTTGTGGGACTCTTTGAGGACACCATTCTCTGTGCCATTCACACCAATTTCAAATTTTATAACTAAACAATTAAATCAATTAAAAATTGAAAACCAAAAAAGTCAAGAAAAAAATATTTATACATATCTATACTATAGAAATAATGGAAGTTTTGCAATAAATTTTACAAAACTATTTTTGCACCACATCTTTAGCACCCTCTATTATTTTTTGTTTTTCGTAATTAAAGTAATTATTCAATACTTTATAGTCGGGTTACACTAATTAAATTCATGGCGACATCAACAAAGAGAGTACCACGTGAAGAAGGGGAGAAATTATTAGGTTCACCGAAAGGACTGATGAAGTGGTCCTCCCAACCAATGAAATAATGCCACTTATGCAAATGTGTGAGTCAGATTTCTAATCAGCATAAGAATTGAAAATAAAAACCCATTACGTGATGTCACATTTGCATAAATGACAGCGTTTTATTGGTTAGAAGGATCAGGAGGTCCACTCTAGTAATTCTGGATCTAATAATTTCTCTATGAAGGGAGTGATGGGATGCACTCCATGAGTACTTAATAATTTAGAAATTGCTAAAATCACTACAATTTTAATACATGAGCTTTACAAATTGAGTTAGGCTTGGGTCCGATGCATGCATTGGACCTGTTGGGAGATGACATGTGGCCAAAAAGGGGCATGTGTCACCATCGTAACTGGCCCAATGCTTTGCCATTAGAAGTTGATGTGAAAATGAATGTTGTTAGGTTCTAAAGACTTAGGAACTAATGTATTTAGAACTCTAATGTGTAATGTTGGTAAATCATGATCAAAACAGTTGTTAGTCTTGTTTAGACTTGCTCAAAGTGTGTGCGTTGTATGTTAAGTTGGAATCAAGTGGCTGTAGAAGTATTAGTGACTTTCGGCCTGGCTCGATCAATCGAAGAACAAGCTCGATCGATCGAATCTCGAGCAGAATGTTTTTTCTACAGAATTTTCAACTCAGCCCAAGCCCATTAAGGATTAGGGTTTCAAATCTAATTCTCTTAGTATATAAAGAAAACCCTAGCCACGTTTTTAGAGGAGTTCCAGTTGCTCATATTGCTGTTTGTGTAAATCTCTTGTGAGATCTGTGAGGAGCTTTCCTTTACACAAGTTTAGGATTATCAAGAAGGAGATTCGTTCGAGAGCTTGATGATCATTCAGTTGCGGCCATAAGAACTTAAAGAAACACAAGCAGGGGTGCTTGTACTTGCTGGAGAATCCAAGAAAGAAGGAGTCCCTGGTCTCGGAGCTTGTACGTGGGCGTGTCAGTAAGTTTCTACTGGTGGGTAGCAATAGGATGTTAGCGGTCTAAGTCCTGTTGAACAACTTCAATTCTTTCATAGTGGATTTAGGTTTACCTTGAGGATAACCAAGTTAAATCCTCCCCAGGTTTTTACCAGTCTGGTTTCCTAGGTGATCATATCATTGTGTTATTTATCTTTCCGTTGCTTTGCATGATATGATTGTTTGATTGTGATAACCTAGACTTGGAATTTGGACTAAGTAACAACTTGGCTAATTAACTAGGTTAATCCAATTGTGTTTTTAAGGGGTCTAAAAAACTATCAAATGTGATTGGTGAATTTAAAAAAATAATAAATGAATGTCAAAATTAGATTGGTGACACATTAGTTTGTAAAACAATATTATAAAATTTTTAGGGTTCCTTAGCAGTAATAATTTCCCTTTTTTGTTTGTTTGTTAAGAGTGTAGAGAAAAGAAAAGAAATCAAAGCTATGAATTCTGGATTTCTCTTTACATAGAATCAAACGGAGGATTAGAGTTTTGATTTTAATGGGTGTCTGAGCAAATGCAAAAATATTCGATTGTCTGGTTTGTTATTTAAATATGGGTCTTGTCTAAGACTAGTTCTTGTGGATTGGAATGACTAGTAATCTTATAGCTAAAGTTATACATTGAAACATTATGAGGTTATGAAGTTAATAATAATGAATAATTTATGAGCCTGACTTGGTTATTGATTGTGTTATGATATGAGTATTTTCTGTATTTCTTGACATGGTAGACTGTGTAGTTTTCCTTGTGCATTGTGCCCATTTGATGTTATTTGTTGACTGAAGAGATCATGCTGTTTGTTGAATTTATTTTTTACTACTTATGACCTTTCATATAATTTTCAAATTTTGCTTTTGACCCTTGTCATTTGTATATCGACTGTTGGGTGATGAGAAAAGTAGAGAGATCTTCAAAGAGTTGTACTAGTTCAGTGGACATAAACTATCAGCTTTTGTAGAATGCTATTTTGGTTTTCCAACTCTATTCATTTGAGTTGGTCCAATCCGTACATTTAGTTGTGTATTTCTTTTTGCAGGCAGCTTCTACTACAGCAGAAGCTGAATTACCTCCTACACATCCAATCAGACTGGGTTTGGCCTTGAATTTCTCTGTATTTCATTATGAAATTATGAACTCCCCTGAAAGGTATGCATATGATATCCTTTCCTTTTTTGTTATTTATTTATTGATAAATACCTTTGTTATTGTTTAGAGAGAGAGAGAGAAAGAGGAAGATGATTTACTTGTCCTTGCATGTTAATTTTTATCCCAGGGCCTGTTACCTGGCAAAGCAAGCTTTTGATGAAGCTATCCCAAAGTTGGATACTTTGAACGAGGAATCTTACAAAGATAGCACTTTAATTATGCAGCTCTTGAGGGATAACCTCACATTGTGGACTTCTGACATCCCAGAGAATGAAGGTAACTTGTAGATCTTTATAGGATAAATCAATCTTGCTAGAATTTTACTCTTGATGAAACTTTAGTGACAACCATTAAATTATTTCAGTTAACATCTGCTTGGGTAAATGAATCAGTCTATATACGTTAATGTGACAAAGAGGCTGGGTTTTGTCTATCATTTTCAAGTTTCCATGACTTGTATATTTATGTTAAACAGATCTACCATTTTTTTAGTTGAACAGCAGTGACATTGTTGGGAGGTAATGTAAGTCTTGGAGTCAAATTGAATATGAGATCCCAAGAAGGTGCATAAATTAATGTTCTGAAAAAGGGAGAAATTAAAGTAGCCTTTTAGATTCAGATTCGAAAAACATGCATTTGTTATTACAGGTCCTATAAAATTAATCAAAGAGGATCTTTCTAAGGAAAGTAATAATTGGATTATAGTTTAGAGAAAGGACCAGAGAGGAGGTTTTTTTTGGTGGGGGGGGGCCGCAGTGGGGACGGTAGCAGTCTTACAAGCCATGATAATTTCTTTGATGTCTTTTTAGAGCAGATTGAGGTGGATTCTTTGCTGCCAATCTGTGTTTGAAACATGTGCATTGTGTTAGGTAAAAAATGTCAAGTTTTGGCCCTTTAATCTATTATAATAGTTTTCGTCTCTATCATATCGTTAATTTCAGCTTTTACTGGACAACATAAGTACAATATCCCAAATTTTATTATATGCTTGGAAAACATGACATATCAGTATACTTATTCTGTTTTATTAGTGGATTATGTACCAAAGCCACTTAATATAATTTATTTTGCACGGACAGAACTATGCTGAATATGAGACTGTGTTCCCATTTAAAGATTTGAAAGTTTACCACCTTATGGATGTCACAAAGCTTTTCTTGAAGATGATCATGTAAATTTTTTCCCCACCTTTTGAGAGGTTTATATGTTTTGCTTTCCCAACTTATTGAGTCCATTTTAGGAAGTCTGCCACAATACTTCTTGTTGTATTTGTTGGTGTGACATGTTGAATACCATTTCTAAAGAGTATACCTTTCAAGGTGGGTTGGGATTATGCTTAATTGGTCTCATCTAGAGGTAATTAGCCCCCCTCCCCCTCTTTTTGGAGGCTGATTTCTAGACTTGAACCCGCAATCCATCACTTTTAGTGGAAGAAACTTTGCATTGGGTATCATCCAAAATGAGTATATTGGATTAGTCTTATTTTGTCATGGAGAGCTGGTCACTTATGTTTGAAAAATGATCAAGCACTACAAAAAAAATGTACTATTGCAGCGGGCCAAAACTGCCGCAAAAGCCCAAAAAACCACACTAAAGGTCCATTTGACCTTTCGTAGCGTGTGCTATTGCGGTAGTTTTACTCGCCAGTGTTGCGGTGCCACAATAGCTCTATTGCGGCAGTAACAAAAAAAGCCACTATAAATGCACCTTTTAGTGGCCTTTTTGGTTTTTTGTGGCGGGCAGAAAACCGCTACCATATGAGGTTAGAATTCATGTCAATTGACTTTTAGCGGTGGGTTATGCCCGCCGCTATTGTTGTCCACCTTTAGCAGCAAGCAAAAGGCGCTACTATAGGGAATCAATTAAAACAGACTAATTGCACTTTTAGCAGTGGGGAGAAATGTTGCTATATGTGTAAACCTTCTAGCGGCAGATAGAAATGCCGCTATAGGGCTTCATTTAAATCATAATATATGCACCTTTAGCGGCGCTTTTTGACCACTGCTATAGGTTTTTTTTTTTTTCAATGGGTTTTAAAACCACTATTTTTTTTTTTACAAACCTGTTACGAAGAACCTGTAATAGTTTTAACTCTACTAACACAATACCACAAATGTAACTAATTAACAACACCACAAATGTCTCCAGACTAACGTAATATTAACATAGAAATATATTATCAAATACATATAACATTGTCTATAACCATTGTCAAAGTTCCAAAGTATTTAAACAAATCCTTCAACACTTTTGCAAGAAGATGCCCTTGGTATACTTTTGCAAGAAGAACCAGTAGTCCCAACTCCACGCCTGCTGGTAATAGTATAATTAATAGTGGTCACTCATTCTGGCTTAACATTGGGAGGAATGGTTGGAGGTGGTGCGGGCAAAGGTGGTGGTTGTCTACTAGCTTCCTCAGAATCACCTGATTTCTCCATCTAGACTAGGGTCCTACATGCCAAATTTGCAAGAAAATAATAATTAGGAAAAAGAATGCAAATATGTTACGCCAATAATAAGAATTTGAGTAAATGGTCAAAATTCCCTTAATTGTAGACGCCAAAAGTTGCCTCCAGTTAGAAGCTAGAGCACAAAAGCAAAACAAGAAAATAGCACCTAAAGAAGAATCATTAAGAAAGCTATTTTATGCTAAATTATGTGTTATTTTGGCTAGGGTTTTTGAAGTACTTTTCTGGCTTGTGCCAAATCTGATTTTGGCTCCTGTGAACAATGAAACTACTTACAAAATCCAAATCACAACAATAGAATAAAGCAAGCTAAGAAGTTCACTTAACATTTAAAGTCAAACAAACCATTGCAAAAAAATCAAGAGAATACTTAAAACATCAATAACAAGAAAATTCCATGTTCTTTCAAACAATCAGTCTTATACAATAATTAGTTGAACAAAGACCATGATAAAGAAGAAATGAAATGGCATAAGTTTTCAGTTCAGTATAACACAGATTTATTCACTCTACTTAATATTAACCATATCTTTTCCTTTTTCCAAGGCCGGTTAACCATAACAAACAACACAACAATCAAGTGAAAAATAATATTCATATTCATATTTAGAGCCACCAAGGGCCATTGGTAGAAAGCATATGATCCCTTATCTGATGGCATTGTAAAATCAAAACCCCACATACACATGAAACAATTTCTATAGATTTCTTTTTTCTTTTTCAACATTGATAAGTTCTTAATGTGGAGGGCTATCATTTTCATTTTTAAACACCATAGTTTAATTCTTATGAGATTATCACTGTAATCAATCGCAAGGCAAAGAATATTTCAATCGAATGAAAAAACTAAGCTGCTGTAGCCTATAAATAACAAATACTTGCATCATACATGAAAGATTATCAAGTGACTAAACAATTTCAACAAAGAGAACCATACATGAAAACCAATTAAAGAGACAAAAAATTAAGCAAAGCTCCACTTCAACTATAAATATTTCTAGAAATAGAAAAACTACGAATGGCTTTTAAATCTACTCTAATCAAAAAGCTAAAAGAGGGTATTTTGAAAACAATGAAATATATAGTTTCATTGATGTAGATCATATTGTGATAGATTTGTTGGAGTTATCTAGATTCAAATAATTTCAAACCATTTTAAGGAGAAGAAACTAACCAGAGAGAGGTTTTGAAACTCTAAGACTCATCATCATTGGACTCATAAACATCATCGCTAAGCTCTTCATTATCGATAAAGTCTTGTTCAAGCAATTCATCCTCACTGATCAACGGTGTATCATAAATGGTTCCTTCTTCATTAACTCGAGTCCAAGCATGGTTGTCATTTGCATCATCACATGCATCATCAGTGGTTATATTGTAAGGGACATTCTCAAGATAGGTACCCATTTCATCATCATCATCATCATCATGTGAAGCATTAATACCAACATTAAACACCTCCCTAGGTTTTGTTTTGACCACCATCACCCAATCTTTATGTCTCACGTCTTTCACGTAAAACACTTGTGAAGCTTGAGATGCTAATACATAAGGCTCGTCAATCAACCAACCACTCGTGTTTATCAATCGTGAAAAATTGATAAGGGGAAATCCAAACTCATCTTTTTTGCATCCTCTCCCACTAATAACGTCAACCCATTGACATTTGAATAGTACATATCAATACTTGTCAGAGTAGTTCAACTTAATAATATCGATTACTACACCATAATAAGTAACACTACCTTTAGTAACAACACAAACTCCACTGTTTTGAGTTTTCCTAGTTGCCTCAAAGTCTTTGGTGTGAAACTTCACACCATTTATAACATAAAACTTGAACTGTTTTGCTTCATTATTTGGATATCAAGCAAACCATATGAATTTATTAGAGAGTTTCTTTTTCTTAGATGCATCTATTAACATCACCTAATATAGACAATGACGTTTATTATAAGTATGCTATCTAAAGTGTTACAACCAAGTTTTATATATAGACATTGAAATCACCTATTATAAACAATAAAGTTTTATGTATATGCTTTACTTACATAGTTCCTAAACTAGCTGTAGAATTTCTCCATATGCTGCTTTTGAATAACATCATCGGTTATATGAAAAGGAAAATCAACCTTGGTCTCCGCTATGTGTACATTATGTAGACAAACGTGTTAGTTTTAAGTTAGAATATTGTACTTGAATGCCATGAAAGGATACGCAATGACATATTACTTACTCATGAAATGGGGTGATTTTTTCACAGTTGAATAGCACATAACGATGTGCTTGGATCCATGAATTTGAATCTAGTGTAATGCTCACCACTTCGCTCATGGATTCCTCAACGTTCCTTACAGGTTGATTTCAACATATTTAAAATAGTGTAAGTAGAATGCTAAGCATTCCTCTGCTATATACCCTTCTGCAATAGAGCCTTCTGAATAAGTTTTATTATGCACATAAGACTTAAGTCTTGACAAGTACCTATTGGAAAACCCAAGATCAACAAAAGAAAATTGGTGTGAAAAACAATTAATTAGATAGACAAAGTTACTATACGTGTTACCTCTCTATGGGATACATCCAATGATAATGACTGGGCCAGCAACTTTGGCTTCACTAGCCAAATGCATGACTAGATGTACTATCACTGTAAAGAAAGAGGGAGGGAATATCCTTTCCAACTCACACAATGTCACTGCAATTCTCTTCTCAAGAGCTCTAAGTTCATCCACATTTAGTACTTTGGAACATATCTCCCTAAAGAAACAAGATAAGTCAATTAAAGGCCTACTCACTTCAGGGGGCAAAGATCCACGTATTACTATTAGAAAAAGTTGTTGCATTAAGATGTGATTATCATGGCTCTTCATCCCACTAATCTTGCGTTCTTTAAGTTTAATACAACGTGGGATGTCTAAAGAATATCCATTTGGCACTCTTACATCCTTCAAAACTTGTAGAAAACCATCCTTTTCACTAGCATTCATATGGTAGCAGGCATGTGGCATACATGTCTGATCATTCCCAACCTTTTCCAAGTGAAGTTCATTTCTTATACACATATCCTTTAGGTCTTGACGTGTCTTCAAGTTATCCTTTGTCTTGTCATCCAAGTTCAATAATGTGCCGATTATATTATCCACTACATTCTTTTCAATATGCATCACGTCAAGATTGTGACGCAACATATGATCCTCCTAATAAGGTAAGGTGAAAAATATACTTCTCTTCTTCCACACAGTTAAGGCTTCCTCCTCTCTTTTTCTTTTATTGGGCAAATTAACTGTTTTCTTCCCAAACACATGATCGACTACAGCATCCGTTTGTAATATGATTTCTCTTCTGGATACCGTAATAAGAGCTGATCTCGTATCAACATGCCCATCAAACGATTGTTTTTATTTACGGAATTTATGATCGCTATCCAAGAATTTCCTATGTCCAATGTAACTAAATTTCCTTCCATATCTTAACCAACGAGACTGACTATCATTGTTACAAGAGGGACATGCAAGAGCACCTTTGGTACTCTAACTTGAGATATCACCATATACAGGAAAATCATTTATGGTCCACAATATTACAGCATGCATTTGGAATGATTTTTTGGAAGACACATCAAACGTTTTTACTCTAACATCCCATAATTCCTTCAGTTTTTCTACTAGGGGTTGTAAGTACACATCTATATCGTTCCCGGGTGAGGTTGGACCGGGAATCAATAATGATAGCATGAAAGAAGACCTTTTCATGCACATCCATGGAGGGAGATTGTCATGCCTTAAACCCAAAAGGGTCCAAAGCGTGAGGGAAGGACTATTAAGAGCGAGAACGTAGGAGATTTTTTTTTCTTCTTTTCCTCTCCTCGACACATGACAAGAATAAATAACCATACTAAAATCTTCATATTACAAGTCACAACTCTATGACACATTTACAAATAATAACTCAAGTCGTGTGCCTCCAAATAATGCATGAATATATTTCAAAGCTCCAAATGGATAACACAAAACAACAATCCCTTCTAGAATACACAACCTTAACATTGAAGTTAGGCCTACAAAGCCTAAGGTTAACAAATCTCAAGTATCCAACCTACAATAAAAGTAATTATGATCTCGTTAAACTTTGCAAGATTGAGTCACCAACTAATCATAGCATAAATCTCTTAATTAGCATAATGCTCCAATCACCACCAATAAAACAAGCTCCATGCCCGAGGTATAGCAAATTTATCTGAAAAACTGTTGGATAGTGGGATGAGCTAAAGCCCAATAAGTAGCATAATTAATGAGGGTGCGGGAAATGCAAGTCTCATGATAATGGGCATATTACAAAACATGTTATACTTTGGGAATTTCCATGAAAATCCAACAAATCCATTTCCATTGGTAAAATAACAAGAATGATTAAAACTATGCAGCACAAAGCTTTCTTAAAATATTTCAACTTGAAACTACATACTATACACTGTGAGCAATTACAACATTGTTCCAAACCAGAAAATCCAACCCAAGGCCACGTGACAATGCTGTCACAAAGACGGAACTCATCACCAACACACTACCAGAACTAATTTGCCGTCACAAAGACGGAACTCAATACCGTCACAAAGATGAAACTAATACGCCGTCACAAAGACGGAACTCATATGTCGTCACAAAGACGGGTGTTAAGATACCAATGTCACATAGACTATAGTATCTAGCAAGGTTATCACCGGGTAATCACACGTCATGGCACAAGAGTAAAATATAAAGAGCTCACAGATTACATGAATTCAAAACACAATTCATTTCCAAGTAGTTCCACAAAACCTTTTTGTTAGATTCTAAATGTTTAGAACAATTGGCAAATCGTGAACACAAACTTGTCTAGATAGAGATCTTAGAGTTTATAAGTTTTATTAGACAATGCTCAAGGTGATTCAAGTCAAGATTCAAGAACATACAAGTTGCAGGAAGAAGATTTCATAATCTGTTTGGTTCAATCGATCGAAAGACAGGCTCAATCAATCGAAAGTCGTATCTGCAGAATTTTAATACCCAAATAGCAGTTCAAGCCCATTAAGGATTAGGGTTTCTAATCTACTTCTCCCAATATATAAATGAAACCCTAAGCATGTTTTTATGTGGCTTTTCAGAGAGAGAAGAGGGTGCCTCTTTTGTATTTAGGGTTTGTTCCTAAAAAACTCTCTTATGTCTTCTACCGGTACTATTCCTTGAAGAATCTCAAAAACCGATATTGTAGAAGTTGCTGCCTTCTCTTGTCATCAAAGGTGCTGATGATCTAAACCTTCAAGGGTGGTCTTGGAGTCACAAATAGGAGAGTTTGTGTTGCTAAACCTTTGAGTGGGATCTTAAAGTCACAAACGGGGGTGTTTGTGTTTTGCAAAGGCCAAAAAAAGAAGGAGTCCATGGATTCGGAGCTTGCATGTGGTCGTGTCAGTAAGTTCTACTGGTGGGTAGCAATAAAAAGTCGAGCGTGAGGGCTTGTAAGTCTTATTGTATGAACTTCGATTCTTTCTAGTGGATTTGTTTTTACCTTGAGGATAGGTAGGTCAAATCCTCCCCAGGCTTTTACCGGTTTGGTTTCCTGGGTGATCATATCTTGTGTTATTTATCTTTCCGCTGCTTTGCATGATATGATCTTTGTAATTGTGATAACCTAAATTTGTTAAATTGGACTAAGTAACAACTTGGCTAATTACCTAGGTTAAATCAATTGTATTTTAAGGGGTCTAAAAACCAACACTTTTAATATCCAAAGATATTCACAAGCTTCTCAAAGCCTTCAAACTCATTTTTTGTCAAAAGATTTTGTATCAATTCTCCCAATTATCAAAGCATCTTTAAATTTTGCAAATAATGCAATAAATCCATAAAATCCATTCTCAAGAATTTAATCAAAGATGCTTTTCTTTCCCATGCCAAATATTCATGCATTTCCCAATATGCAATATTAAACATGATGCACTTTTCATAAATAGTCATATATATTAAGGTTGCAACACAATAGTTTTTTAGAAAGATATAGTTCCATAAATAATTTTCCAAAATGTGTTTAACCAAAAAACAACGTTTATGCAACATGGTTATTTTCCAAAAATCTCATTAAAAGCTACTTACCTCGAAAAGCCAACCAATTTTACCTCAACCGGGCATCACAAAATCAACTGATCCTGTCACTAGGTCCATCACCAAGAATCTCAAAACCTAGAAACATAAGGAACAAGCCTATTAATAACAAGGCCTATCGCAAAGTTTATCATCACATTTGTCTCCAAAATCAAATAGGATCTCCTAAAACAAATCAAATGCACTAAAGCCTAGCTTGCCCAACCTAAGACAAGTACCCATTCCCAAACGGGAACCAGACAAGCATACAAACTCATAGTGCCACAGCACAAAACCAAAGCATTTTAATTTTCCACTGCAAGCAATGTGTACATATAAAAATAACATAAAACACATCAATTCATAATAGGGGTAGCATATCTCATGAGTTTCCCTTTAGAGCACTACATGATTAAACCAAACCATTAATAGACTTAACTAAGTAAAACACATGTCGAAGAAAGCACATGAATTTACAAACCAATCCATTCAACAAAGATTTGAAGTAAATTCCACAAAATCTCAGCGTTTTCATCACACTTTTAGATTCAATACACAGTTGGCCAGCCATTTTGTAAAAATTATTTGGTCCACGAAAAGTTATCCGATTAACTTGAAATTAAAGAGGGAGAAGACTTTATGTGTCTAGTATGTACTGCCAAAAATTCAGCTGACTCATGTATTGTAGCTGACTCAAATCTGTCAAGGACAGATTTACAATTCCAAAGTAAAATTACTATAATCTTAATACTATGCCAAAAACTTTGAAACTTGATTAACCTCAAAGCTACATGTTTTAGCACATGATAACAACTATGAATGCAACCAATAACCTCATATAATAGTCATCACAACACGAGTCAAGAAATTCGATCCTCTAACTCATATAGGTAATTTACCAAACACTTGGCATGCAACAAGCACATGCCCACATTCACATATGTCAAAGCCATTCAAATGCAAAGGAAACACTTTGAAATCCACTCATGCAACAACAAAACCCATATAGTTGCTCTAGAAAACCAAACCTCAAATACCCACTAGTAAAATAAACAACCAAAACACCCCATCAAAGCAAACACCCCTAAATAGTTTGAATTTTTTGGATTTAATATAAACTCTTGCTGCCCAAATCCTCATAACCCTCTAAACTTCCAATACTCACCAAACCCATCAAGTATATATCATAAACATCATAAACTAACAAAACCCAAAGGATTTAATAGAAGAAATTGAGAGAAAACTTAGATTTTTACCTTGGGTCTCTTGCATTTCAAAATCTCATGGAGTTTTGGCTCTACTAGAAGAATCAATGGAGATATAATCCTCCCTAATAGGGAGGATTCGACTAGAGAGGGGAAAGAAATGATGAAGGAGATGGGAGCTAGAGTGTGTTTGTGTGTATCGATGGGTGGGTAAGATAGAAGGATAGAGAAATAGAGAGAGGGGCAGCCAGTCAAGAGGGAGAGAGATATCAACGTGAAATGAGGAAGAAAAAGGGGGGGGGGGGTTAACTTAAGTTGAAAAACTTAATTACCAAATTGCCCCAAAAATATCTTGTGAGTAGATTACCAATTTGCCCCTTAAGCTTCTTCCAAATTACGCTTAATAACTGGGGTGTTACAGAGATTGTATGGCATCAAAATGATAGGCCATGTATTATGAGTATTACTCATGTTTTCATACGGGTTGAATCCATCGGATGCTAATCCAAGCTTCACATTACGAGGCTCGGATGAGAACTCTATGTACTTAGAGTCAAATGATTTCCAAGTTTCAGAATCGGCAGGATGCCTCAGTAACCCGTCATTCACACAATCGTTGGCATGCCACTTCATATGATTGGCTGTTTCAGGAGACATAAATAGTCTTTGCAATCTTGGTTTTAAGGGGAACAACCATAGGATCTTTGCAACTTTCTTCTTTCTTTTCTTAGAGGAAGTATTAGTACTTTGTTGACCTTTACACTCATTACTTTCCCATCTTGAATGGTTACTGTAACACCCCGATCCAATTTTTATAATTAAACTATGTGTTTAAGTGGTTAAGTATTATTAATATTTTAAGCCACTTACTTACAAAAATTAATATAAGAGTATTTAATAAACATATTATTTTGTAATGTCATTGAATAAGAATTTTAAAGATTATAAACAATTGAAATGACTATTTGTATTATAAAAATATATTTAGCATGTACAAAACTATATTAGGTGGTCAAGTTGTGAGATATATATATATATATATATATATATATATACATATGCAAAGTGATATTATTTTGGTAGAAAAGTAAGTGTGAATGCAAAGATTATATATATAAGTGTGAATGCAAGAAATTTGGAGGAGTGGGTGTGATATTTGTTTTTCCCTAGCCATACACGTACCCCACCCCTAAAGTCAATTTGACTTATGTTTATTTTGCTGCATCTGAAGTCCAGCAGCTCACTTTCCTCTTTCTCTACTCCTTTCTCCCCTTTCTTTGTTCTTCTTTCCTCTTCCCTTCTTACACGGCAACATCTCTCTTCCTTTCTCACCAAAAATTCTAGTTTCTTTAAAGAAGGAATTAAACAATTAGCCTTAAGGTTTCATCTTCAAAGTGTGTGGGTAAGTAATTAAACCTCATCTGATTTTGTGTATTTGGATAGTATAATTGTTTGCTTACTTTCCCTTTTTGTTCTCTGCTCTGTTTTTGGAAGTTGAAGTGGTGTTTCTGTTTTAGTGATTTGAAGGTTTGATGAAATTATGGTTTATTTAATGTTTAATAACATATTTTAGTATGTTAAATATAGGTATAAAAATACCCAAATTAAATTAAGACCTATTGCTATTTGTTGATGATTTTGTAAGATTATGTACTGAAGCTGTCTCTGTGACAGATTTGATGTTTACTACAAGAAAATTCTGTATTAAATCGTATTTTGTGAATTTGGATGCTAGGGATAGTTCCTTTGAAACATAAGACACTTATGGTTGTTATTGAATTGGTCTCACAGCATTTGGATTAATATAAAAATAATGGTTTAATTTATAAGTTGCATGAAATTCTGTCAGGACAGATCTGAGTATACTGTCTTGCGTGATTTTTAGTAAATCATGGGTTTATGTTTTGACTCCGAAATTTTTATGGTATATACTGAACATACAGGGGAGTAGTTCTGTAAATTTTCATGACAATTGGATGTGTTTGAGCAGCCCGTTTGTATTTTACAAATGGAGCCTATGCTGCTGGAATAGAACAGTGAGTAGTAAGGGCCATGTATAAATTTGTGGATTTAATTATCAAGTTAGGGTGAATGTTTTGAGCTATAATTTAATATGCTTGTCTTTTGGTATGTCTCGATCATAGATTAATTTTGTGTAACTTGTTTTGAGGTTTATTACTCAAAGGAAGGGGTTCTAAACCATGAGACGATTATATGTATGAAGCTGTTTTGCCCGACGTGTTGTATATTATCATATGAATGTATATAGTTACATGATCATGCTTAAAAGATTTTATATTTATGCATGCATTATTGCTCTGACCTTAAAGCACCTTTTGAAATAAAGTTAGCTCTTTTAGAGATATGGGATTAATATAAGGATGTTGGTTTCTCTAGGATTTTGTACTTGTTGTTGATGAATGTATTTTTGTTTGTGGGAACCTCGCCGAGGTGGGATTAGGACTTCTTTGATTCTAAGAGATAGGCTTTGAGATGAATGTGAAGTTTATGGTAAAGAATTATGGATAGTAATAAGCTTTGATTTATGGTTTAGGTGTTACCAGTATCCAAGTCTAAGCTCCTTCGACTTTAGGCTCTCAGTTCCTCTGCTTTCAGGTAAGAGATAAGTTATATGAGCATTTGGTAAGTCATGAGGTTATTTTAAAGTATGTTATGCATTAAAATGTTTTTGATTAGAGATATGACATGTAATCATTATTCTGACAATGATATGTTCGTGAGCTTTCGAAAAACTTATGTATATGATTTAAGCATATTGATGCTATTATTGATTCCACGAACATGATGTTTAATGAAAAGAATGGAAATGCTATTATTATGAAATGTTATGCAAAATAAGAAATTTCAGTATGATGTAAAGTATGAAATGTTTTCAGGTTATGTCCTCTGATAATTTGAACTCAGCCAGTAGGGGTTAATTATTGGCTTTCCATGGAAATATGTTATCTGTTTGGCCATTTAAAGTAGAGGAAATGGGGCTGCCCGTAACTCTAGGCCATTTAAAGTAGAGGAAATGGGGTTGCCCGTAACTCTAATCTGACTAAGGCCTTCTCCCCAATGTGTACGGACGGTGGGGAGGAACAAAACCTGGAGGAGATGTGCCATCAGGCCTCTCAAAGGGGACAATATCATGCACATGAGGTTTTCCAAATGTGATGAGGCCTTCTCTGTACAGCTTATCAGACATGGACTAACCAATATGTTATGAACAGCTATGTTATGTTATTAATCATGAGAGAATTATTTTGTTTAAATGCATTGTGAAAAGTGAAAGCTCTCATGGCAAGAAGAAGTTTCTAATGAAAAGAAAAGCTGTTCATTAAAGATAAAAGTTTCTGAAGTTCTGTTATGCTATAAAAGTAAAGTTTCTGATAAAAGTACAAGTTTATGTTTAAAAGTATCAGATATCTGTTTTTATGAAACGTTAAGTTTTATGATCATGAAAGTTATAGTATTCTATGAGAAGAGGTTTATAAAGAAAGGTTTTCTTATTGAGTCAAGATGTTTCTAGTTTAATACAAAGTTGCCGAATAATTGATTTACGTTAAAATGATTATTTTGTAATGAGAATATATGTGGTGACTTTGTATAAAATGATAGAAGTTTAATCCGAAAGGTTTTGGTAATATCAAGCTGATAAGAAAAGGGAGAACAATTATTTTCCTATGAAAATGCATCCTTATTGAATTCTCATATATCTTACCTTTACTGAGCTGTGTAGCTCACCCCTTCCACTCTTTCAGTTAGCAGGTTTTATTTTGGAGCAGAGGGAGCCTTAGACGAGTTTTGAAAGGAGCTGGTTTTAGTTTGATATGTATAGATCCTAAATTAGCATTCTGACGTTTAGCTTTATAGTTATTGTGTATTTTAGGATCAAAAGAAAGTTGTGTATCTTAAAGTATTAAGAGATGTATTATGTGAAAGTGTGGAAATTAAATGATTGGTGGATTGTGTTATATTTTGAGTACAGTATAGATGCTCTGACTATCAAGTGAAAAGTGATATCAAGAAGTAGAGAAGCAACAAAATTATTCTGAAAATAAAAATAGAAGCTTTTGGAAAAGTTTTGTAAAAGTTTAAGTTGGTTCTTGTTAATATCAGGTTTAGGCTTGATATTAGCATGCCAGTCATGGTCACAAATCCGAGTATCGGGTTTGGGGCGTGACAGTTGTGGTATCAGAGCAAAGGTTATGATTTTGTAGACTCTAAGTGTTGATCTTCAGAGTAAGATATTAAGATTGGGTAGTTAAGGGTAGACAAGTAGGGTACATCTCTTCTGAGATGTTTGAATTGTTTGATTGTTGGCTTATTCTCTGATGTCTACTATCATTTTTGGATATTTTGAATTATGAAAGCATGCTCAGTATTGCTATGGTTTTAGCTCTTTTTTTATTTGTATTACGATGTTTGCTACATTTGTGTTTTGTGGTCTGTCTTGTTTTTCACACAGGTCAAAGAGATCACTTTCATCATTTTTTGTTCCATAGAAACCTTTGGAATCATCTTGGTTAGAGTACTATGGAATCATAGTAGGCTAACGTTGGGTTTGATATATTCTGTATATCTCTGAATAAAGAAATTGTGGTTGGCTTCTCTATTTGACTAGAAAAATGAAAATGGAGCACAGACAAGATATGTGATGTATTTTTATTAATAAGTAGATTTGACCGCCTAAATGGAAGCCAAATCTTAAAGCCCTTAATAAATAAATAAATAACTACATTACTTCAGTCTTTTCTGTTGTTTGGTGATCTGATTCTTTGTATTACTATGACATTCAAAAAGGGAGCATACATGGTAGAGTAAGTTTGTTAAACCTTTAGCCGAGGAAATTTTTTTACCAAAGATTTTGTTTATTACAATTGCTATTAACTTAGTAAATTTAGTGCAACATACATTTTTGAGGTGTTGGAAGGTTTAAGTAGTTGTATGGCACATGATTTTGTCAGAATGAGTGTTTTGGCTTGTTCAAGTATGATATAAAATAACCGCTGTTAGGTACTCTGTGATTCAAAATTGATGTCTTGGGGTTATTCAGTTTTTAATTGGACTCAAATTTGTAAAGTTTTTATTTATTTATTCTTTCATGTTCCTTGCACTGTTTTTCTCCATTATGTGTCCAATCTTTGACAAAGTTATTTTTTATGATAACATTTTCTGGCATTATTCATAAGGTATTAATTTTTAACGAGTTCACTTTAGATGTGCATGGTGGACATATACTAAGAAATTGGCCACGATCCTAAAAAGTGTATATATATTCATAGTATATTCAAAAATTATGCTTGTTAACATGCATCTGCTCTTGTATAACAATTGCATGTGTCAATTGAGGTACTACATTTTTTTTTGAGTTTTCATGTAGAGTTGAGACAAAGTTTCCCATTACAAATTGTAAAAGAATAGTGAAATGAGGGAAATTAAGGTTGTAGATTATTTGTTTGTTGGCTGCTAGTGCTACCTAAGGATGTGCTTATCTCCTTTGCCCTTCCTTTCTTCTTTATTATTTTAACATGATGCTTCGTAAATGCTACATGGGTATTTACTATATTAAACATTAAATCAGCATTATTGCCATGGACATTGTGCTTTTATGGCCTTATTTGAACACTATTAAGGTTGGTTGGGAAATTGTTCTGTAATTCACTTAAATGCATATTCTACAAGGTTTAAACTTCTAGGATCATGTGTCACCTATGGTCTCATGTTGTTTCAATCCTTGTGTAATTTTTCTTTTGCAAACTTTATTTGGTGTTATTCCCTTTTGCAATCTAGGGCTCTCTTGGCATAACAAACAAATCAGTTTTGGAAATTCTCTCCCTTTGTTTAAGGTTCTGAATTTTTTTGGGTTGGCATCTAAAAAGCAACTTGACCTTGCATATTCTGGAGTTAGTAATCTTCTTGAAGTTAATATGATTCTTCTGGCTCTAAAGAATTTTGATAGTATGCATGAATTGTGACCACTCTAATAATCATACTGACAATGCCTTTGGGCAGGTTGAAAGACCTGTCTATGAGTGCTTGTGGTACTCTTAGGGTTGGGATAATTTACAGGTTAAGGGATTAAAGCTTTAGACAGAGAAGTTAGGATTCAAGAATAACTAGGGTTTTGGTAAGCTATGATTAACATGAACATAATAATTGTGCCCTCTCTCTTTTCTAGTACAAGTGAACTTATGAGATACCTCAAGTAAACTATAGTGTGGTAGTAATATGTTTATACTTCAATGAGGAGGATTCCATTTTAAATTTTGAAATGTAAAACAATGATTATTTTGATTTTTGAAATGTAAAAAAAAAAAAAAAAAAAAAAAAAAAAAAAAAAAAAAAAAAAAAAAAAAAAAAAACAATGATTATAATGTTTACTTGGAATTGCTTATTAAACTGTTTAAGAAAGAAAGGAGTTTTTAAGAGTGAGTTATTAAATGTTTTGAAAATTTTGTCTATCTTATTTTATTGTAGTCAGCCTTCCTAATGTTGGTATGGACTGATTTAGTTGAACACCGCTGGCCACGTGTGGTCTGCTAAGTCATTTGCCAACTAACCTTATGTAGGGTGACATAAAATGATTATTTTGCCTATTCCTTGGTCAGGTAATTTGTTAACTGCCGTTGAGCTCACGTGTGGTTAAACAAGTTATTGACAACGTATTACTTTAATATCACTTAACATCACTAGTGATGATATTATTTGATGAAGTTTATTTAAAAAAAAAAAAAGAAAAAGAAAAAAAAAGGGGGTTTTCAGAGTGAATTTTGATAAGTTTTTGGTTGTTGATAATGTATAATGTTATATATCATTTTTTTTAAAAAAGGAGAGATATATGCTAAATGGATGCTTTCTAAGAAATTCTTTGAATTTGAGGAATTGACCTCATTTGATTGATTCATTCTATTGTACCTCTTGAAATATAATGTGTAGCTCAAGTTACAAAAATTTTGACAAGTGAATGATTTTTAATATTTGATTGTCACAATTAAGATCTTTTCTTTTTAATCCGTTGTTTATATTGATATTATAGGTATTGATATTATAAATTTTGATCGGTGCATGAAAGAATTTCTTAATTGTATTCTTAGATTGAATATATGTTAGTGACATGTGCTCTTAGTACTTGTCTGCATGTGTATATAGTGTTGTATCTTTTAATCAAGCATGAAAATTGTTGAAAGCATGTATCATAACTTAAGGAAATTTTGTAATAAGATAAAGAATTGTAATGTATATAAATGACTTGCCATGTGATTCTACTATGTTTTGTGATTTTCTCAATTTATCATTTCACATTATTGTAATACACAGATATTTGCTATTATAATTTTCGAGGACGAAATTTTTTTTTAAGGAGGGAAGGATGTAACACCCCGATCCAATTTTTATAATTAAACTATGTGTTTAAGTGGTTAAGTATTATTAATATTTTAAGCCACTTACTTACAAAAATTAATATAAGAGTATTTAATAAACATATTATTTTGTAATGTCATTGAATAAGAATTTTAAAGATTATAAACAATTGAAATGACTATTTGTATTATAAAAATATATTTAGCATGTACAAAACTATATTAGGTGGTCAAGTTGTGAGATATATATATATATATATATATATATATATACATATGCAAAGTGATATTATTTTGGTAGAAAAGTAAGTGTGAATGCAAAGATTATATATATAAGTGTGAATGCAAGAAATTTGGAGGAGTGGGTGTGATATTTGTTTTTCCCTAGCCATACACGTACCCCACCCCTAAAGTCAATTTGACTTATGTTTATTTTGCTGCATCTGAAGTCCAGCAGCTCACTTTCCTCTTTCTCTACTCCTTTCTCCCCTTTCTTTGTTCTTCTTTCCTCTTCCCTTCTTACACGGCAACATCTCTCTTCCTTTCTCACCAAAAATTCTAGTTTCTTTAAAGAAGGAATTAAACAATTAGCCTTAAGGTTTCATCTTCAAAGTGTGTGGGTAAGTAATTAAACCTCATCTGATTTTGTGTATTTGGATAGTATAATTGTTTGCTTACTTTCCCTTTTTGTTCTCTGCTCTGTTTTTGGAAGTTGAAGTGGTGTTTCTGTTTTAGTGATTTGAAGGTTTGATGAAATTATGGTTTATTTAATGTTTAATAACATATTTTAGTATGTTAAATATAGGTATAAAAATACCCAAATTAAATTAAGACCTATTGCTATTTGTTGATGATTTTGTAAGATTATGTACTGAAGCTGTCTCTGTGACAGATTTGATGTTTACTACAAGAAAATTCTGTATTAAATCGTATTTTGTGAATTTGGATGCTAGGGATAGTTCCTTTGAAACATAAGACACTTATGGTTGTTATTGAATTGGTCTCACAGCATTTGGATTAATATAAAAATAATGGTTTAATTTATAAGTTGCATGAAATTCTGTCAGGACAGATCTGAGTATACTGTCTTGCGTGATTTTTAGTAAATCATGGGTTTATGTTTTGACTCCGAAATTTTTATGGTATATACTGAACATACAGGGGAGTAGTTCTGTAAATTTTCATGACAATTGGATGTGTTTGAGCAGCCCGTTTGTATTTTACAAATGGAGCCTATGCTGCTGGAATAGAACAGTGAGTAGTAAGGGCCATGTATAAATTTGTGGATTTAATTATCAAGTTAGGGTGAATGTTTTGAGCTATAATTTAATATGCTTGTCTTTTGGTATGTCTCGATCATAGATTAATTTTGTGTAACTTGTTTTGAGGTTTATTACTCAAAGGAAGGGGTTCTAAACCATGAGACGATTGTATGTATGAAACTGTTTTGCCCGACGTGTTGTATATTATCATATGAATGTATATAGTTACATGATCATGCTTAAAAGATTTTATATTTATGCATGCATTATTGCTCTGACCTTAAAGCACCTTTTGAAATAAAGTTAGCTCTTTTAGAGATATGGGATTAATATAAGGATGTTGGTTTCTCTAGGATTTTGTACTTGTTGTTGATGAATGTATTTTTGTTTGTGGGAACCTCGCCGAGGTGGGATTAGGACTTCTTTGATTCTAAGAGATAGGCTTTGAGATGAATGTGAAGTTTATGGTAAAGAATTATGGATAGTAATAAGCTTTGATTTATGGTTTAGGTGTTACCAGTATCCAAGTCTAAGCTCCTTCGACTTTAGGCTCTCAGTTCCTCTGCTTTCAGGTAAGAGATAAGTTATATGAGCATTTGGTAAGTCATGAGGTTATTTTAAAGTATGTTATGCATTAAAATGTTTTTGATTAGAGATATGACATGTAATCATTATTCTGACAATGATATGTTCGTGAGCTTTCGAAAAACTTATGTATATGATTTAAGCATATTGATGCTATTATTGATTCCACGAACATGATGTTTAATGAAAAGAATGGAAATGCTATTATTATGAAATGTTATGCAAAATAAGAAATTTCAGTATGATGTAAAGTATGAAATGTTTTCAGGTTATGTCCTCTGATAATTTGAACTCAGCCAGTAGGGGTTAATTATTGGCTTTCCATGGAAATATGTTATCTGTTTGGCCATTTAAAGTAGAGGAAATGGGGCTGCCCGTAACTCTAGGCCATTTAAAGTAGAGGAAATGGGGTTGCCCGTAACTCTAATCTGACTAAGGCCTTCTCCCCAATGTGTACGGACGGCGGGGAGGAACAAAACCTGGAGGAGATGTGCCATCAGGCCTCTCAAAGGGGACAATATCATGCACATGAGGTTTTCCAAATGTGATGAGGCCTTCTCTGTACAGCTTATCAGACATGGACTAACCAATATGTTATGAACAGCTATGTTATGTTATTAATCATGAGAGAATTATTTTGTTTAAATGCATTGTGAAAAGTGAAAGCTCTCATGGCAAGAAGAAGTTTCTAATGAAAAGAAAAGCTGTTCATTAAAGATAAAAGTTTCTGAAGTTCTGTTATGCTATAAAAGTAAAGTTTCTGATAAAAGTACAAGTTTATGTTTAAAAGTATCAGATATCTGTTTTTATGAAACGTTAAGTTTTATGATCATGAAAGTTATAGTATTCTATGAGAAGAGGTTTATAAAGAAAGGTTTTCTTATTGAGTCAAGATGTTTCTAGTTTAATACAAAGTTGCCGAATAATTGATTTACGTTAAAATGATTATTTTGTAATGAGAATATATGTGGTGACTTTGTATAAAATGATAGAAGTTTAATCCGAAAGGTTTTGGTAATATCAAGCTGATAAGAAAAGGGAGAACAATTATTTTCCTATGAAAATGCATCCTTATTGAATTCTCATATATCTTACCTTTACTGAGCTGTGTAGCTCACCCCTTCCACTCTTTCAGTTAGCAGGTTTTATTTTGGAGCAGAGGGAGCCTTAGACGAGTTTTGAAAGGAGCTGGTTTTAGTTTGATATGTATAGATCCTAAATTAGCATTCTGACGTTTAGCTTTATAGTTATTGTGTATTTTAGGATCAAAAGAAAGTTGTGTATCTTAAAGTATTAAGAGATGTATTATGTGAAAGTGTGGAAATTAAATGATTGGTGGATTGTGTTATATTTTGAGTACAGTATAGATGCTCTGACTATCAAGTGAAAAGTGATATCAAGAAGTAGAGAAGCAACAAAATTATTCTGAAAATAAAAATAGAAGCTTTTGGAAAAGTTTTGTAAAAGTTTAAGTTGGTTCTTGTTAATATCAGGTTTAGGCTTGATATTAGCATGTCAGTCATGGTCACAAATCCGAGTATCGGGTTTGGGGCGTGACAGTTACAGTTTGGACAAGCTTCAAGGTTGGCATTCTCCTTCCAATATAAAATACAATCTTTAGGACAAGCATGAATCTTCTCATAGCTGAAGCCCAAATCCTTAATAATCTTCTTAGCCTCATAACAATATTTTGGCAACTTAGCATTTGAAGGAAGAAAATCAAGCAAAAATTGCAACAACATGGTAAATGATTTGTTGGTCCAACTTTTAAGACACTTCATGTGGTACAAATGCACAATGACTGACAATTTGTTAAAAAGTTTACAACCTTTATAACAAGGTTGATTAGCATCTTCAAGCAATTTCATAAACCAAAGTGCATCTTCATTAGGACCTTCTGCAGGATCTTTTGTGGGTTGTTGTACAATAGGGACTTCTTCCATTGGCTCAGATGTCATATCTTGTATGGGAAACATGTCATGCAACATGTCACGAAGATCGGCATACTTTATCGGGTTTTCTTGGACATGACTATTAGGAATTTCAGAAGAAGTCTGTGCAAATGATGATTGCCCATTAAAAACCTAAGGGTTATAACCCCTACAAATCCCTTTTGACATTAAGTGAGCCTATACAACATCTATTAGGCCACAAATTTGTATGCACACATTTTCTACACGGACATGAAATCGTTCCATCTAGGTGTGCATGGTTAGATGCAAAATTCAGAAACTGTTGGACTTCATCTAAATATTCTCATGATCTTCTATTCGTAATTTTCATCCAACTCCCATCCATTGCTATAAAGTGGTTTACAAGAAATACCTATAATGTGATTTCAAGAAAGCACAAAGCAAGAGTTAACACACATTTCATTTACACAATTTCACTTTAATTTAAGAAACAAATCATCTTTAATCATTCACTTTTAGCCATGCTCCTAACAAAACAATGAATTTAAACGCATAGAGAAGTTATCAATACATTTGGTAACTATAACATCATTACTAGCAATAGTCTAAAATGAATCAATCAAATAAAAACAATTCAACAAGAATCATCCAATATTACACAAAATAGTCAACACTTCCAATATCAGCTAAAACCACCTTATTACTCCATGCAGGCCACCTGCTTGCCCCAATTCAACAACCCACCACAACGAGAGAGAGAGAGAGAGAGAGAGAGAGAGAGTACCTTAATTATTTTACCAATTTAACTTACTTTGCATGCAATTAGTTGTATATATGAGAGATCAACGGTCCAAATGCTGCAAAGTGTCAACAACAGGATTGGACTAGAAATATTAGAAGGTAGAGTATCATAAATCTGTAAGATAATCCACTTCATATATTAAGTTACTACTAATTACAGTATTAAAGTTTGGACTAGCAATATAGTGTTTTGGAAAGGAAGTGGGCATTGTGTAAAGAAGGGGATCCTTGTCATGGTTTACCAAGTCAATAATGAATTATAGTAATTCTAATCACAACACATAGTTAGTTGATTGGATTTTAAAACTCATAAACGCAATAAAAACTAAAATAATGAAGTCATATTTTGATATAATGCTCCATTAGAAGTCCACAAATCAACAATCAACTATGTCTCAACGGTATATATCAAAAACTCAATTCCTAGTCCAAGCAAGAAGGCACCTTTTAATCTTTAATATAGAACCTGAAACTTTTGGAAAATAATATGCATTGAGAAGAATAAGATAGTCACTTATCTTCTTCTTCTTTTTTTAATAAAGAATGCATTTTGTTAGAATAAAGGTAGGAGTGGAAATTTTGATACCATTAAATAGGTCTAGTTGTTCTTTTTACAATTGGTTCATTACTAGGCCATCCAAACAAATCCTTGGAACAAAAAAACACATCAATAACCTTAAAGGCATCACACATCCATGAGATAATTACTTATCAAGAAAAAATTGACAAGATAAGCTGATATCATTAAGAAAAACCAACACATAAGCATCAAATCCCAGATAAAGCCTTAATCCAATTACCAAGACTACAAAAACCTATTGACTATTGAACTAGTTCAAACAAAGCAGCACTAAAGTTTTTGTCCAAGTCATAGGACACCACATCTTTTCAGCATTATTTCAACAATGCACTTTTTTTTCTAGCACTCACCTTCTTCTAATACCCATCAACCAAATTACTCAATACTACTAAATTATATATGTATGTGTGTGTGTGTGTGTATGTGTGTGTGTGTGTGTGTGTGTATTGTACACATGACTAAGTAACCATGTAAGACAGCTTTCTTTGATCTCACCCTAATGATGATTAACAAATCATATATTCAAGATCAATCAATTTGCTTTAATCACACAGTTAGAATGAAAAGACTTCATATACGTAAGCTCTTTCTTTGAAAAAGAAAAGGCTTCATGTCTCCATAGAAATCCCCATGCCTCTCAAAAGGCTGAGAGGCTTAAATGTCAAAATAGTAAATCTATGTAAGATATTCATCTGCATATAAACAAGTTTGTTAACAAGTGCTTGGTAAGAAGCATCTTATAGGACTCAGGAGAAGCTCCTCTTTCAGCTTTGCATACTTTTGTCGATTCTCAGTTAGTTCCTTTTCCCTTAGGTCACAAGAAGGAGGTAAATAACCTAAAAGCAGCTGGTTGAAAACATATAGGGGCAATCAATTCTTAAATAATCACAAGCATCAAACAATAAAACTTTATTAATTTGGTCCATTAAACATCTTAGTGATCAAGTATCTTAACATGTAGACTAGAATTTAACTTCCAATCCTTAGATTTGGAAACATTCATTTATAATTTGTTACATTCAACTGTGCTTTTTTGATTTTTTTACGAATACCTTCAGCTGTGTTAATGCTTGCTTCTAGTTAAAGATCCAATTAAGCCAGGGGATAACTCTGTTGGTTATCTGAGTGTTGTATCAAAGCATTATGCAGTAGCTCTTTCTAAATATACTACCCATAGACATACACTTTGATGAACACACACACAGACCTTAAATTCACATGGGAGGTCCTTATTCCATTTTTTATGAGATGAAAACCTCCATCCCACCCATCAATTTCAAAGGTGTCCACTAATCATAAAGGTAAATGAATTTTCAGGATGAAAATTAACTGAATGAGATATCAAGTTTCAAGAGCTAAACTACCCTAACTATCCTATTAGTCTATCACTGCAATTATAGTACAATCTTTAGTCACTGAGTGCATGTATAACTTACCAATGAATCAAAAATAATAGTTCCAATTTTTGGTGCACAGTCGGAATCTCACACTAGCTTGCTGAATTAAACCTCAAAATCCAATACCAATTCAAACACCAAAAAAAAAAAAAAAAAACACAATAAATTAACCAAAAACACAATAATTTAAACACAATAAATTAATACCAATTCAAACACCCAATGAATTAACTAAATTCATAAAATCACAGAACCAAAAAAAAAAAAAAAAAAAAAAAAAAAACCTTGAGTGGGATGCAATCGAGAGAGAGGGAGAGTACCATTGGATTGGGATATGGTGATGGAGATGGAACATTCCTTGCACAATGAGTATAGATCAATAAAAAAAATAAAAAAATAAAAAAAAACTTACGGATCGGAATGACGTTCTTGGTGCAGAGCTGGTGGACGAGCTGGTGGTGATGTTGGCGGCAGAGGGTAGTTTTGTCGAGCTCAGGCATGGAGTGGAGGGTGGAGATGTTGGTGTTGGAGTGGAGGGTGGTTTTGTCGAGCTCAGCGAGGATTGAGAGTTTGAGGATTTGGGATTGAGAGTTTGGAGAGAGTGAGAGTTTCGGATTGAGAGAGAATGAGAGTAAGAATGGTAAGTGGGAAAAGTGAATAAGTGGGAAAAATGAAAACCTCAGAGGGAAGACAAAAAAAACAGAGGGAAATTTTGGGGCTGGAAATTTAAAGGTCTATAGTGGCGGTCTAACCTGCCGCTATAACTAAGAAAAAGCATTGCAAAAAGGAGTCCTTATTGCGGCAGTCATACAAAATGCCGCTACAGCTTGCATATTGTGGCGTTTTTCTCTACCGCCACTATAATATCTGTGTAAAATGATATATTTATTGTGGCAAGTTTCTGGAGAGCCGTTATATCTAAGTTACTACCGCTAAAACATATATATTGTAGCGGTTTTATGCTCGCCGCTGTAGGATGCTGCAAAAGACTATACCTATAGCGATAGTCCAAAACAAATGCCGAAATAGACCCTATGTACAGTAGCAGTCCCAAAAAAACGCTGCAATATGCGACATATAGCAGTGGTTTTTGCACCCGCCACAAAAAAAACCACCGCAATAGTACAGATTTCTTGTAGTGAGGTTGGTTGGTTTATTTGTTTTATTGGTCCGACAGTTTTTTTTTTTGGGTGAATTTGTTGGTTGAGGAAAACCTAGAGAGTTGAAAAAAGTAAAATGTATTTGAAAAAAGCAAGTCTTTATTCCGTAAGTTTTTAAAAAATGACATAAGATATTTTTGCTGTATTCTTGGATTTTACTATTCTTACTTAAGTATGATCAGTTTTTTATATACAATCCAGTGTAATTAATAGAATAAAATAAATCTCTTCGCATTTATCAAAAAAAAAAAAATCTCTTTGCAAAAAAATAAAATAAATGATTTAATAAAGGGTAAACTACGTATTTGGTCTATATCCTTTACATCATATTTCAATTATATTAATTTGGTCCCTAATCTTTTAGTGCCATGTCAATTTATTAAAATATTAAAAGAATAAAAAAAAATCTCTTCGCAAAAAAAATAAAATAAATGATTTAATGAAGGGTAAACTATGTATTTGGTCTTTATCTTTTACATCATATTTTAATTTAGTCTCTAACATTTCAATTATGTTAATTTCAACCTTTCAGTGCTGTGTCAATTTAGTCCATACTATTATCTCTTTGATAGAAATTGCTGATGTGGAAAATGGTCAAAATAAAAAATTAGTTTATTGTCACATTAACAGAAACTAATTTTTTATTTTGGTCGTTTGTCATTTCAGCAATTTTCATCTAATAGATAACGGCAATGACTAAATTGACATGACGCTGAAATGTTAGGGACTAAATTGAAATATAATGTAAAAGATAGAGACTAAATACATAGTTTACCCTTTAATGAAAATAGTATATGTGAAGTTTACTATTAGCGAGAATGTAGTTTTTTTTTTTGTTTTGATATACTGATAGTTGAGGGTGGGGCATTTGAACTTTAAATGTCTCAGTTGAAAACACCAAAATGTACCAACTAGTTAAGTTATGAAACTAATTGCAACAAGAATGTATCTCTATATTTTCGATATTAGTTTGTCTCATTTCTGTAGCATGCTCCATTTGTTATTGTATTTTTAATATAGCCCCATTTTTGAATATTTCCCTAAGCCTTGAGGTAACTGTTAGGTTCTAAAAGTTTACAAAAATTAGCAAATCGTGAACACAAACTTATCTAGATATAGATCTTAGACTCTATAGGTATTATTAGACAATGCTCAAGGTGATACAAGTCAAGATCCAAGAACAAGCAAGTTGCAGAAAAGAGAATTCGAAATTTGTCTAGTTCGATCGATCGAAGAATAGGCTCGACTGATCAAAATACGGGTCTATAGAATTTTAATTAAGCCCAAATAGTAGTTCAAGCCCAAAAAGGATTAGGGTTTCATATCTACTTCTCCTAGGATATAAAGGAAACTCTAAGCTTGTTTTTATAAGGTTTTTTAAAGAGAGAAGAGTGTGTCTCTTTTGTATCTAGGGTTTTGTACTCAAAAAGCTCTCTCATATCTTCTACCGATGTTATTCCTTGAAGAATCTCAAGATCCGGTGTTGTAAAAGTTGTTGCATTTTCTAGTCATCAAAGGTGCTGATGATCTAAACCTTCAAGGGTGATCTTGGAGTTACAAACAGGAGAGTTTGTGTTTTTTATCACAAGTGTGGGTTCTTGTATTGCGAAGGCCTAATAGAGAAGGAGTCCGTGGATTCAAAGCTTGCATGTGGTCATGTCAGTAAGTTCTACATGTGGTAACAATAGGATGTTAGTGGTCTAAGTCTTATTGTAAACTTTGATTCTCTATAGTGGATTTGTTTTTTACCTTGAGGATAGCTAGGTTAAATCCTCTCAAAGTTTTTTACCAGTTTGGTTTTCCTAGGTTATCATATCAGCTGCTTTATATGATATGATTGTCTTGTTTTAATCTAGATCTGAATAATAATCTTAAGTATTCACTTGGTTAATTAATTAGGTTAAACAATTTAGTTTACAGGGATCTAAAACCTGACAGTAACAAACCTAGTGCCAAAGTTAATTTGGATGCAAATTAAGTTAACTCTGAAGTCTTGAAGTCACAAAGAATTTTTTTGAAAATCTTGGTTCTGTGAGTGTGTGTGTTTTCTGCTCTGTCATTAACAACAATCAGGTGCATATTGTCGGTCTTCCATGCATCTTGAACTCTTTCCACTAGGATCTCTCTCTCTCTCTCTCTCTCTCTCTCTCAAGATTCCTAACCTTCGTTTTTTTATATATATATATATATATGTATATTTTTGAATAATGACTATTGCACACAAAGTACACATACCAATTTATTCTTATTCTTGCACACTTTTTATTATACATTATCGATATACATCATCTATTTCATATTTCAAATATGAATGTTAATATAAAAAAAAATTATAGACATTGTGCATAAAAATAAAATCATAGACATTATTTTTACGTGGCGTACATCAACGAGAGTGACTACATATTTTTCTAAAATACAATTTGATATCTATACATGTTTGCCCGGGCCCAGGATACTTGCACGTAGCTTACTAATGGTTATGTTTACTACCACCACAATTCTATGACTTTTAATATGATGAAAATGATCATTCTCAAAAAAAAATATATATATATATATATATATGATGAGAATGATAAATATAGATTCAATGGTTTATTTACAATCTCAAATGACATATGCGTTGCGTGTATATTTCGAGCGTGCAACGGTGCAACCGCAGAGTTAGGGATTATTAAATGCACAAATGAAACAATATTTATATTGCAACGCTCGAAATATACATGCAACGCATATGTCATTTGAGATCGTAAATAAACCATTGAATCTATATTTATCGTTCTCATCATATTAAAAGTCATAGAATTGTGGTGGTAGTGAACATGACCATTAGTAAGCTACCTGCAAGTATCCCGGTATATATATATATATATATATATATCAAGTACGACTGTACGAGTTCTATGCTTGTAGTTATGGTTCCTTTGCTATTGTTTATTCTTGCAACCCTTTAAAAATTGAATGTTAAGTAATACCGAAGAAAAATATATTTAAAAGATGCACTTCGAAAATTATTGGCTTTACAAAATCCTCCCAAATAAGAAGTAGCTTCCGTTAGATTTCTTTAAGCTCAATTATTAATGGGCGCTGACATGCTGAGGAAACTAAATCCGTGTTGAATTGGCAACCTAGATTCTAGGGTCAAGAGACAAGACCATGAAAACATTTAGATGAAACTTTTAACGGATTTTATCCTGACGGTAAAAAAAAGAGTTATTTTAGAACATCTTTTCGCCACATACTTTGTTACAATTTATTTGGGTGTCATTTGATGATTAGAGTATATCATTTACATAGGGGTATACTACTTTAAATACTCTAATTATTAGTTGACACTCAAGTAAGTTGTGACAAAGTATATGTTTCTAGACTTTTTGATAAGAAGACCAATAGAAAACTGGCATCTTGGACAAAGAACACCATAAAAGTAACAATTTGGATGATACTTTATGCATTCATAATTCAGCCAAAAAATACTTTACGCATTTTAAAAGACCCTCTACAATGGGGTTTCAATAAGGTTTATACCTTACATACGTGCAAAATTTTAAGATAATTAGATATCAATAGTTATGTTATCTATGAAATATTTAAATTTTAAGATTTTATATTTTAAAATTATGAATAAAAGATGAGTTTTTAAATCAAATAACGAATAGCATCTGATTGATAGAAAACTTAGCATGCATGTTTAAGGACATAGAACTCAGGTAATCCAATAAATGGTGGGATTTTCAAAATTTTAATTTAATAAAAAAATGTTAGGTGACTTAACATTACTTAGTATTATATCAAAAGTAACTTGATATGACCCTACGTATGTATAACCAAATTTTCTCCATATAAAAACATCGTACAAGTCTATAACCAAATCTTCTCCATATAAAAACATCTTACAAGTTTATATTGTAAAATTGACAAAACTTAAATATAGTATCTTAGGTGTTATTTTTTAGGCTCCTTTCTTAAAATTTAACTATATAGCTTTTTTTATATGTAATGGAAATATATTTTTAGTTAAGTAACAATATGATTGACTTTTAAGAGGAAAATCTAAAAAATAGCACTATACTTAAGTTTTGCCCTTGTAAAATATAATTTTCAAAAGGATAAATAGCATTTAATAATTTATTATGCTTATTACGTGCTCATGAATAAAATCTCCAAATGGGAAATTTGACATGCCCTTTGTATTTAGGGGTGTAAAAAAAAAACCGATAAACTGACCGAAATCGCCCAATCACAAAGACCGAAACCAACCGATTACACACAAAAGGATTTCCATAACCAACCCCTCGAAGAAGGTATTAAAAGCGGAGAAGACAATTCCGCACCGTGCCGGCCGGTTCGGCCGGAACTTAACTTTCCGGCAAGTCAAGCGGTACAGAAACACTACTGATTCGTACCGCCTAAAATACCGGGGTATTTCAGCTCATTTCGGCAGTTCCGGCGAATTCCGGTGTGTTTCGGCTGTAAACTTGTTTCGGGCCAGTAAAAGATGAATGAGTTTTTTCTTTTTTTCTTTTTCCTGAGTATTTTTGGTACTTACAAATCTTTATCTTCAGACTGTTGGATGACCATGATAGTCCAAATTTCAGCTTGCTGGATCATCCCTCACTTCTTCTTCCTCCTTTCAACATACCAGATGGTTCAGGCAGACCTTTCTCTTTCTTATTTTCATTTCAGCGAGCAACTCCCTATTTTCTCTACATCCTTGAAAGACGAAGTCCCATTTTATTTTAAAATGAGAGACAAGTTTTTACTTTTCGGTCAAATTGGTGAACGTATTGGGACATGCACCTCAGGTCCAAAACGCGTCAGATGGATCATGTGCATTTACTGTGCACCATCAAGTTTTGACACTTGATGTGGTACTCGTGAAGTTAGACGGGTGTTTGAACAGTTAACATTTTTCAAATATATATAAATGTTAGAGCATTCAAATCAGCTCATCTAAAAGATTCCAACTATTTTACATTAAAAATCTATTTTTTTCTATTTTACACTATCACTTTTACAAAACACCCATATCAGTTCATCTATTCTATCACCTCTCTTATTTAAATAATCAATTTTCTCAATTATTTTATTATTTCTCTCACTTAACCCATTTTACCCGTTTTTATACGCGCTATCTCTCTCTCTCTAACATATTTTCTGATTTCTGGCTCTCTCTCTTCTATCTCTCCATACCCACTCTCTCCCTCTCGGTTTATCTCTATATACTCATCTCTCTCCCTCTCAGTCACAAACCAATCTACATCATCTCGATCATGCACCGATCCACAACTCCGATCACAAGTATTGATCCACAGCAGCACCGATCCACAGCTCCGATCTACAGCTCCGATCACAAGCACCGATCCACAGCTCAATTCTCCCTAGCTCCGATCTACAAGCACCGATCTCCCTAGCTTCGATCAGGCAAGACCCATACCCACGAGCTCCGATCAAGCAAGACCCACGAGCTCCGATTGTTCCGATAAGCACTGATTTGTCTCTTTTTTCTTTTTCTTTTTTCTTTTTTTTAGCAAGTGTATCTCTGTGTTGATTTTTCTATGAGGTTGTATTTGTGTGCATCTGAGGAAAAGAAGATGAGGAGTTGAGGTCGTTGTGCACGGAGAAGAGAGAGAAAAATTGGTGCGAACGGAAATTAATAAAAAACTAAATACACATGCTACAGTACCCGTGTAAATTTACACAGGTACTGTAGCTCGGTGAAAATTTTGGATGATTATACACGATTTTAAATGGACTGATGTAGTGTGTTTTTTAGTTCAAAATGTGTAAAAGTGGCCAAAATGTGTATTTTACACATTTATATAAGAGTTGATGTGAATGCTCTTAGAAGTATAAATTGGGTTAAAAATTATAAATTTATCTTAATAAAATACATGGTTTTAAACTCTAACTAAATAAGTAAGTATAATATCAAAAAAAAAAAAAATAGTAATGTTTATATAAAATAAAATAGCGGTAATTCCGAAATGATTCACTGGTATTGAACGGTACCAAAATATATCGTTTCTTTAACCAAACCGAAACAGTCTTCGGTATGAAATTGACTCCCTTAGTTAAAAGTTAAAACTATGTCCAGCTTTACCCTGTTGAGGTGCACGACACCTACAAGTCTAGCCTACTTGGAATTTTATTTCAAGTTGGAATAGGAGTTTTTTTCCCATTGTTATTAGTACTCATATTCCTCAAGATTTTCAAACCCGAACCATTCATTAAACCGTAAAAGAGAGAGTTTCAAGGTTTTTGAGGTCGAACCGTGATGACGTCATAATTAATTTAATAATTAATTAAAGCCTAAATATAGATATTAAATTTATAAAACTAGCAAAATTGACTAATATATCTATATATGTGAGGGAAATTTCATGATTTTCAAGTATATATTTAATAATTAAATAATAAAGTTAATAAAATAAAATAATAACCATGAAAACATTAAAATTTATGATTCATTTTTGAAGTAAAGTTGAATATCTTTGAAGGATTTTGATTATAATTTTTTTTTTAATTCCTTGTAAGAGATGGATAATTTAATTAAGTAGAATAAAATTGTGTTAAGTTGTTTTTAATTAAAAAAAAAAAAAAATTGCTAAGGGGTTGGACCACACGGTTCTTGCCACCGGTTCGTGTGGTCCAACCCTGGTTTTAGGGGTTCATGGAATTAACTAAAAATCCAGTTCTTTAGGCTTAAAAAATCGTTTTTCATCCCAATTTATAGTTTTCACGGTCTGACCTCTCGATTTGGTCCAGTTCTGAAAACTATGATATTCCTACTAGAAATAAGAGAAGTGGCCTATAAGTCTAAGACTCCTAATTAATATGGATTGAATTAGGACTTTGAGGCTAGGCGGCAGGGGCTTTATAAAAGGCATTGTGTGTGTGTGGTTTCTAAAAAGAGAGATTGAAGAGTGAAAGGCAGATGTGCGACATTGAGGAAAAAATGAAAATTTAATTTTTCTTTTGCTCAAGATATACAAGGAAAATAAATTGGAAGTTTTTTAGGAGGATTTTTTGAAATCTACAACCACATAAAGTTGAATAATATGATTAATAGAAACATTTAAAAATGCATGCGCAAATACATATATGACCAAAATTTTCTCCATTTAAAAACAAGTTACAAGCATATATATATATATATATATATATATATATATTGCAAAATATAATTTCCAAAATGAAAAACACTTATTAAACATCATCCAATCATTTTTTTTTTTTTTTTTGATAGGCATGCAATCATTTATTATGCTTGACACATGTTCATGAATAAAATTTCAAAGGTATAGTTTTGTGTTTTGAGAAAAAAAAAAAAAAAAATCCCAAACCCAAAACCCAGTGAATATAATTAGAAAATACAGCTGGGCTTAGTCCTATCTGTGAGAGACCGCGCCTCCGGCCTTTTTTTTATTTTTTTATTTTTTTTTATTTTTTTTTATAGATGTTGGGCCAAACCCACGTGAATCGGTCGAGTCATGTTATTGCCTCTCAAGATGGAGGTTCGACTGATTATATTTTCCCCTTTAGATTAAGGGTTTTACAGTGAAGTTGCCACTTATTTAATTATTAGAATAAATAAGAACTAAAATTGAAAAATTCCTCATTTTATTGATTTGCAAATGAATTTACATTAATCATAAGAAATTACATGGTTTTGGTCCTAGATACAATCTAGGATAAAGTACATGAATTCATTTCCTAGTTATAATTTAGAAATTGAAAATTACATGGATAAATATTTGACCTACCAACCCTTGATCTAAGCTCGAAGGCTATGTTACAAGGTGGAAAGGTGTTAGGCACCCACCTTGCCTAGTGAAACCAGTCTTCTAGATTATGGTGGCCAACATTCATATCATATTATCCAATATGTCAATCAATTTACATGTTGAATTTAACGTGTGTGCATGTGATAAACTCTAATTCAATTTATTAAGCGTTTTATTTGGATTGAAAAAATAAATTCTAGTGAATATGTGTGGATGGTGATATCCTAGATTCAAGAATTTAAAAGAATTATTAAACAAACATCTTTGTCATGTTTTTTTATGTGAATTTAAGATCAAAACTAGTGTTATGCATGAATATGTGAGGAACAACCAAAAACATATGAAGAACACATAAGAACATTTAAGAACATTCAAACATATTCAAGAGAATTTAAATAATTACTATAATGCTTCAATCTTAAATTCTCATCATAGTAACACAAAAAAACAAGTTAGGGAAAGGGATTATACTTTCATGCAAGATCTATATGGTGGAGAAGGAGACTTTTGGTAGAGGTCCTAAGGATGGAGGAAAAGAAGAGTTAGGAGAGGGAGAGTGAGTCTTACTCAATACCTTGAATCTCAAGAAGACCAAAATATGACAATACTACTCTACTTCACTAAAACTCAAGAGAGAAGAAGAGATGAGGTTTTTGTGTGCCTTGGAATGGAGGAGAGGGGGGTTTATATAGTAGTGGTGGAGAAAATATAAACGGAAGGTCATTTAATGAGAGTTGACAAAGAATCATGAACCTAGACCTTATTTTAGCCTTTAGAGAAATCTAGTGTATTAAATGTAAAAGTTGGTGGGAGTAAGGAGTAAGCAAAATTCGGTTTTCTTGTAGCTACTATAACAACCTGTAGAGCCAACTGCAAAAAATCAAATCTTACTCAATTCTGGTCGGAATTGTCTCATTATTATGCTCAAATTGAAACCCCGGATGTCTAGTTTCTGGGAAAATTAACCTCATTCACAGATTCAAAATATCCTGAGAGATATCAACGAAATGGTAAGCAGAGGTCATTTGTTAGAAAATAATTTCAGCACAATTAACATTAATAAGTCCCAAATTAGTTGCCAATTAACATTAATAGGATCCAATCACTCCAATTTCAGTATTAATTAGTTCCAAATTTACCCTAGTTAAAAAGATAATTGCACAAATTACTCATTGAATAATTAATGCTGAACTGTTTAATTGATTAAGTGTGTGCAACCTTACCATAAAATGTAGTCCTAGCCAATCAAATTATGACACGTCATTAATCTCAAATTGATTATAATTATAACCAATTGGAATCAATTGTTTATAATCACATATAGTCAGACTCAATATATGATAGTGCATCTTGGCTATTAAAACTTGATTTGATGATAATTTTCAATCTGATGGTCCGGTATAACCAGTCGATTTGATCATTAGAATATCAAGATTATTTTGATGAAATGAAATTAAGAATCTAATGATCAGAATCAAGATGCATATTTACAGAACAAAATTACCATTCTACCCTCCATGTGAGGTTAAATGCGGGTTGCAAAATGGGGTGTCAACAAAATGCCCCTCATTGGCAGAGCTTGAAAAGCGAATGTCAATGTATGAAAGAGACACCTAACTTTGCAATCAGTATTTAACCGTGGTGAATGTATGATGCATGTAGATAAAAATGCAGATGGTCAAGTTGTGGATCAAAATATGGACTGAATCTTAAGGGAGATTGCCTACATACCTCTTGGTGAGAGGATCAGGTCCAAATGTAGTTCATACATGTAGCTTCTTTATTTATTTATTTATTTAAAAAAAAGAAATGAGTACAAGACATGCTTACCAATGGTCACGACAAAATGACGATTTCAGTCATGCTTTCCAGAGGACCAACGATCTTGAATTTTGGACGTGCTTCCCAGAGGTCCAAGGATTGGAATTTTGGATGTGCTTCCCAGAGGTCTAAGGATTTGAATTTTGGATGTGCTTCCCAGAGGTCCTGATGGATTTGAAGTTTGAACGTGCTTCCTAGAGGTCCAATGGATTTGAAATTTTGGACGTGCTTCCCAGAGGTCCAAGGATTTGAATTTTGGACATGCTTCCTAGAAGTCTTGATGGATTTGAATTTTGGACGTGCTTTCCAAAGGTTCGATGGATTTGAAATTTTGGACATGCTTTCCAGAGGTCCAAGGATTTGGAAGGCATTATTCTTGCCGATGGGTGTGGGCCCTTTATCCTAGTACCTGTAAAATAAATATTTTCAATTAGTAACAGAGTTATTCATTAAGAAGAATTTGGCATACCTAATGAATGCCCCTAGTTTGGGACATATACCATGCTTCAATGAATGCTGAGGGTGGATTGTTGTCTTGATGTTGCACCACTGGAGAATATGGAAGAGGATCATAACTTTCTATTCTTGGTTCCTAAAGAAGAATTTAATGAAGATTTTTCCTGGGACTTTTGAAATTTTTTTTTTAAAGATTTGGAAATCCTAAATTTTTTTGAAAGAATTGAAAATCTTGAATGATGCTTTTTTTTTTTTTTTTTTTAATGCCACCTAAGAAATACGAGCTTGATGCCCCTAGTCTCTTGATTTTTTTTTTTTTTTTTTTTTTGAAATATGAAGATTTGTTCAAAAAGTGAAGAAGATGAAGATGAAGATGGAGTAAAAGTGATGAAGATTTATTCATGATGATTTTTTCTTTTTTTTGGAAATATGAAGATTTGTTCAAAAAGTGAAAAAAATGAAGATGAAGATGGAGTAAAGTGATGGAGATTTTTTCATGATGATTTTTTTTTTTGGTTGAAAAACCTATTCTTTGAATGAGAATAGCTTTGGTTGGAAGTTGATGTGGATTGCTGGATAAGTCTTTGCTTAATTCCTGCAAAAAGATAATTTCAGTTAGCAATGGATTTTTTTCATTGAAATGAATTGGAAGTACTTAGCCCATGCCCCTAGTTTGGGGCAAATTCCATGCTTAGATTGAAGCTGAGTTCATTTGATGTTGCGACCATTGGGGAACATGAAAGAAGATCATGGTCCGTCATCACTGGTTCCTGTAAAATGGCTTTCTTATTCTAGCTTGTTAGAAACCAGTTATCATGAAAACATTTTTGGCCAATGGCCCTAATGTGGACATGCTTGCAAAAAAATGGATTGATCCCTCAAATGAAAAAAATGTTTTCATGCAAGGACATATCTGCATACAATATAAATAGGCCAATGCCCCAAGTTTAAGCATGCTTGATGCAAAACAAATGGGTTAGCCTAACTTGCACCCAAAAAATTTTGTCACATTGTTTTGACTTTGCTCCCCAAGGTTGTTTAGGTGATTAGGACCAAGCCTTTGAAAGGCTGCCTACGTATCTCTCTTATAGAGGATTAGGTCAAGACATAATTCAGAGAACTAGATTTTGGAAAATAATGATTTTTTTTTTTTTTTGAAAAAATCAAATTTCCTTTTTTTTTTTTTTTTGGAACAAGATGTGATCATTTGAACAACCATTTTGGGAAATCATGGTGTTTAAGAACCAAACAAATCTCTTTGATTATGAAGGATCAAGATCATTAAACTCATGTAATCAAAATTTGCTCTTTCTTTTGAACATTGTCAGATTAACTCTCCAAAGGCAATCAAGAAATGAAATGTGATAATATTTAGGAATCCCATTATTGGGTGCAAACAAGGAGAGTGCTCCAAGTTTGAAAGTTCTTTTAAGCCATTTGGGGATTTGAGAAAATATTATTAGAGTTTAAGATGTGCCTACAATTAGCAAGACTTCAAGGGGGTCTTATTCTTGGGTTGTAATATAGGCCAAGTTTAGGTTATGAAATGAATGATATAAAAAAGCTCAAAATTCCCTATGATGTTCCTCCTAAAGTATGCATTACTTAGAAATCAAGTATTGGAGGAGTTTTCCCATTTCTTCTTTGTCATCTTCTCACTAGTTTTCATTGTCACTTGTATCAACATTTATTTCATGCTTATTCCTCTTGAATTATATCTCTAGACTTTCATCTTATAAAATAATTTTCTTTTTAGGTTACATCCTCAAGTTTTATTTTACTAGGATTTTTCCATTTTTTTCTCTTCTTTGGCCCTAACTTTTGCCTAGACTGTCCTTTTGGGTTTTCAGCTTAGCAGACTTGAATGTTCAATTAGTGTGTAAAATACCTATGAATGTTTAGACTCCCAATTCACAAATTACCAACACAAGCTTATATTCAAATAATGTATGTGTGGAAAATGAAAATAAGCTAAAACAGAATTGGTAAAACAATCTAAACCAAAATTAATCACAACCACAACAGTAATTAAAAGCAAAGATTAAGGGAAGAGAGATGCAAACACAAAGACAACACAACGATGTGTTATCGAAGAGGAAACTAAAGTCTTCAGCGAAAAATCTCTCCGCTGCCCTCCAAATGGTCAATAATCCATTAGAGAATAAAGTTGGGATATATGAATAGCAGAAGACCCTCCAATCCTAGTCTACCCAGTGCACCTAAGCCCTCCAAGCTTCTTGCTCCAATAGGGTTACGCCGAAAACTTGTCTTCTCTAGCTTACCGGATCCCGCAACAAGCTCCATGTTGCATTCGCCATCCTTGGCATCTTCCAATGTTTCCTAAGCTCCAAAAACACTCAACATTCTAAATGGGTGTGAGTAGTATTTGGGTATAAATCTCCTCTCAATGGGTATAACAATGGGAGAGGGAATGAGAAGAGACTATAAAGATTTCTCTTTAAGAATGAGTAGCTCTCTCTCTAATAAGGTGGGTGTGTTGTAGAAACCTCTCTTAGGGTTTTTCTCTCTGAATAACCACACTACATTTCGTAGGAATAAGGGTATTTATAGTAGGGTATGAGATGGAATGAGAAAAGTCAGTTTTCATCCAAATAGGGCATTCTGGCGACTTGGCCTCGTGATTGGAATGAGTCGTGAGTTTGAGTCGCGAAATAACTTTCAGGCCAGACTGTACTTTTTGTCTTGTAGTGCTCCAGCTGTCGTGATCCTTCAGCTCCCTACATGCTTCACACGTGTGGCGACTTGCCAGTCGCGAGTCAGTTACGAGACTCCTCTTGAATGCACACAACTTGAGTTTCTTCACACTCTTTCACACACAACCCTTACATTATTCTCATCTAAATACAAAGTTTCTACAAGCTGAATTACAAGCAAATTTGGCACGATATAAAGCCAATACATGGTTGATTAAATTCAACCTTACAATCTTCTCCTTTGGCTATTCCATGACAAAACACCCTAAAACAGACTCTAGACTTAAATGTGAGTTTCGGAACAGTAGCAAAACTCACTCACACCTAAATCTAGAAACTGTGATGCACTTGGAACAAAATACCTATAATCTAAAACACTTGCGCAAAACACATTAGACCCTTAAGGTATATCAAGTAATAAAAGAATAAGTATAATGAAACAAGTAAATTGCGATCAAATAAATATGATATGAAACATATGAGCAACTTAACCATATACCAAAACAGTCATAAAGAAATGACTACAATGATCACATAGCAAAGCAAATGATCATCCAAACATGCATTTAATGAAGCACAATAGCATAAGGATGTATGCATGTCCAACACATACATAATGCAATGAGAACAACAAAGCATAGATACTAAACATAACTCAAAGCACCATAAAGCAAACAAGAAAACAAACATAAGGAAAAACAAACAAAACAAAGTTTTCTTATTAACACAATGTCTTCTCCCCCTTGGTATATGCATCTCCCCTATGGAATACCTCTCCTCCTAAGAATGTGCACAAGAGTCATATAGAAATGACAAAACTCTCCGGTATACTACTCTAGAGTATACTCTCCCCCTTTTTGTCATGAATAGACAAATGATCAAGGAGAAACGAGGGCAAGAGATGAAGGTAAAAACAATGATAATGATGCATGAGGGGTGCAAGATGAATAAGAAAATGAAGCTCAAACCTAAGATAAAAAAAATCCTACAAAGCATAAGATAAACATGACATGCTAGGATGAAGAAATAAGGTATAGACCAATACATGACAAGGGCAGCAAAGGTGTGTGCAATAAGTGGCTATGTGCAATGCATGACCAAGGCATGGAAAAAGCTCATGTAGGGCAAGGTGTGTTAACTACACAACCAATGATCCAAACATGTTCCTAATGAGGAAACATGAGAAACCCCAAAGTTTGATACTCATCAGAGTCCAAACAAGTGAGAAAATGCTTAAGAGGCATTTTATCAAACACCTAGCGTGCACATTATGAACAACAATGTGAAACAATGAATGAACATCATGAAATCCACTCTTAATACATGTTCTTTTTGCCACAAGGGGCCAACATCCAAAGCATATCATCAAAAGAAACCAATCCCATACAAAAATTTTGACAAAAATTAAGTTTTCCCAACCCCTATGATGAAAATCCCAACCAAGAGCACAAAACTCTCCAAAACATAATTTAAGGAATTAAATTAATGAAAAGAGTTTAAAATTACCTTAGAGATGTTAATGGAATGAAAAACCATTCAAATTGATTGAGTTTTGATATTAAAATATTGAAAGAGGGGTTTTAGAGAGGATGAGAGAGGTTTAAAAATAGGTTTCCCACGAAAAGCCTTTTAAAAAGCTGTTTCTAGGTGTTTTGCGACTGGCAAGTCGCGAGATGAGTCGCGAAACCATTTTGTGTAAACTTGTGACTAGATCTCGCGACTGGGCAAGTTGCCAAAACGAGTAGCCAAAACTCGCTACTCACGAGAGTAGCCAGAACGAGTAGCCAAAAATTCTAACACCTGTTTTTCAACACAGAACATGTTTAAACAATGAAAAACAAAGTAAGTACTAAATATAAACACAAAGAGTGATAAAAAGCACTTCCAAATACATATAAAATGATCAAAATTTTTTTTGGATTGATCCATATATAGTTAAGCACACACACATCACATTTAAACAAGTACAATCGAACAAATGAATAAGGCATTCATTGAATATTAGGCATGTATGTTGTGTGTGTGTATCAAATGTGGAATAGCCCTTAGTCTAGAGTGAAACTTCAATAATCAATTCAATCAAGTCATACACAACTAGTACTAAGTCAAGTGGTCTATCTCAATTATAGAAATGAACATATATGACCTCTCATAAGAAAATGATTACATAACTTTAAACCTTTTCATTTGGCTTCTTTACAATTCATAATATTTGATCATTTTTCTATCTTTACATCTCTTTTTGAGATCGATGTCTGAAATTTTTGATATTTCAATTTGATGAACAAGCCTTTAGCTTTTCGGGGTATCATACATTTTCATAAAAGTCGCTTTCTCTTTTTCTTAGTCAAATACTAGTATGTACGACGGCTTTTGCAGCTCATTATCTCTTTTCATTTTGAGATTTACATTTGTTGAGCTCTTTAAGCAAAAACAATAAAAGTGTGGGAAGATATATAAGCACAAGTCTATGCATATATCAAAACTAACATGACTATTGACTAATCATTCATGACAAGCTTGAAGAACGATTTACAACAATCACATATAGATGTCAAGATTTTTCCCACAAAGATAGATGTGCATACTTTTAAATGCACTAAGCCTATAAATGCACTAAGCCATTTGTACAGAGGTACTAGGCCAAACTCACATGAGATATGTGCTTAAACATATATGATCAAACTTTTTGAATTTTTCACTTTTTGAATTTTTCACTTTTTATGTGATTTTGAACTTTTACACACACAAACAAAGACATAAAAGTAAGATAAAAAACAAACAAAAAAATGCATATAAAGAGATGCATAATGCACAAATGTATGAAAATGAAGCATCTAATGCATGAAGGGTCTAACAAAGATTGAAAGAATTAGATCAAGGACCAAAAGAGCAAAAGCTCAACCATAGAAACCCTTCCTCATCCAAACAGAATGATTGTTTGGAATGAGTGTCTCATGAGAAGTGAGATGAGGGTTAGAAGAATGAGAACCGAAGATGTACATAGACAAGGAGTTAAGAGCATTAAACACTTTCTTTAACAACACGCTATTTTCACTTAAATCCGGTTTACCCTTTTTAGCATAACTTCCAAGAAGCTCAAGTTTCTCTCTTCTTTTGATTCTTTTAAGGGCATGAAATATAGAGTAATGAGGTCTTAGATGACCAAAAGCACCACAATGGTAACAAATAATGTGTTTAGGTCCACTAGACTTTTTGGGGAGGGATCTAGTAACATGGTTTTGTTCTCTTTTCAACTTATGACATTGAGGTCTTATATGACCAATCACACCACAATGGTGACAAGTTGGAACAAACTTAGATCTATCCAAAAATCCTTAGGTTAAGACCTAAATGGAGGCTTTGACTTAATAGCCTTTCTCTCCACCTTTTGATTTCTTTTGTGTGGAGGAATGTACACCGATTTGTCCTTTGAGGTAGAACACACAATAGGCATAAAATTGGGTATCACAACATGATTGCAACAAATATTTTCATCATTTTTAGCAATAGGTTCAGCAATCAAACACTTGGCATGTATCTTAAGAGATTCATTTTCACATTTTAGCTCATCAACAAGTTTGTTAGACAAAACAAGTTTAGCATCCAAGTCCATATTCAAACATTTAAACTCTTTTAGTTTTTCAAGAGAATTTTTAGCAAATTTCTTATATTTCTCAACCAATTTGTTGGATGCATTGAGCTTAGCAATCAAATCATCATTTTCACAAAATAACTTGCTCAAATTCTTTTGAAACTTCTTAGCTTTTTTCTTTAAGAGTTTGTCCTTTGGAATATCAACAACACCCAATGGTTCAAGTAACATGTCATCACAATTATGAGGATAAACACTCATAGAGGCATTTTTACAAACACGTGGCATGCTACAATCATCAACAACTAAGGAAGCATACAAATCACTATCCATGGCAACAAGCAGAAGGGGTCAATGATCACACTTAGGTATTTAAACCATAACAAGTGTACCCGCTCTGATACCAATTGAATGTTCAATTAGTGTGTAAAACACCTATGAACGTTTAGACCACCAATTCACAAATTACTAACACAAGCTTATATTCAAACAATGTATGTGTGGAATATGAAAATAAACTAAAACAAAATTGGTAAAATAATCTAAACCAAAATTTTTCATAACCACAACAGTAATTAAAAGATAAAGATTAAGGGAAGAGAAATGCAAATACAAAGACAACACGGCGATGTGTTATCGAAGAGGAAACCGAAGTTCTCGACGAAAAACCTCTCCGCCGCCCTCCAAGCGGTCAATAATCCACTAGAGAATAAAGTTGGGATACATAAATAGCAGAAGACCCTCCAAGCATAATCTAACCAGTGCACTTAAACCCTCCAAGCTTCTTGCTCCAACAGGGTTACGCCGAACCTTCTCTTCTCTAGCTCACCGGATCCCGCAACAAGCTCCATGTTACATCCGCCATCCTTGGCATCTTCCAATGCTTCCCAAGCTCCAAAAACACTCAACACTCTAAATGGGTGTGGATAGTATTTGGGTACAAATCTCCTCTTAATGGGTATAACAATGGGAGAGGGAATGAGAAGAAACTGTAAAAATTTCTCTCTAAGAATGAGTAGCTTTCTCTCTAATGAGGTGGGTGTGTTGTAGAAACATCTCTTAGGGTTTTTCTCTCTAAATAACCACACTAAATTTTGTGGGAATAAGGGTATTTATAGTAAATTTTGTGAAAAGTCATTTTTCGTCCAAATAAGGCATTCTGGTGACTTGGCCTTGCGACTGGAATGAGTCGCGAGTTTGAGTTGCGAAATAACTTCCAGGGCAGACTGTACTTTTTGTCCTGTAGTGCTCTAGCTGCTCCCTGCATGCTTCAAACGTGTGGCGACTTGCCAGTCGTGAGTCAGTCACGAGACTCCTCTTGATTGCACACAACTTGAGTTTCTTCACACTCTTTTACACACAACTCTTACATTATTTCCACCTAAATACAGAGTTTCTACAAGCTGAATTACAAACAAATTTGGCACGGAATAAAGCCAATACATGGTTGATTAAATTCAACCTTACAGGACTTTCTTTTTTATCTATTTATTTTATTTTATTTTATCTTTCATCTCTTGATTGAATGGAATTTTGGGGATCTTTTACCTTCCTTGTTTTTCTTAGCTTAAGTCATTTTGATGCACTCTCTAGATTTCTTTCTTGTCTCGATGCACTTACACCTTTCTGTGCTTGATAAATCTTTTCCTTTTTTGATGAACTCTCTTTTAGATGAATCTTATATTCCTCTTGGCATGATAAATTTTGGGCTCTTCAAACTTGATGCACATTTTTTTCTCTCACGTTGATAGAATTTCATTTATCTTTCCTTGATTGAGTGAGATCTCTTATCTTTAGCATAATGAATTCTCTACTTGTCTTTCACGTCTTCTAGGAGAGTTTTATCAATTAACTTCAAAGTTACAAGGTTAACTCCTCCTCAACATGAGATTTAAGCATGCATACTTTGATTTTTCCCATCCTAGGTTTAGATTTTAATGGGTTCATGAGAAAAAGAGACTAAGTGTTTAAAGGCTCAAATGGGCTAGCAATGGGAAAAGATAATTTATGTAATAAATCTGACTGAAACTTGTTTCCAAGCCTTACCTTAGAGTGACTATGAATTACTCTAAAGGGAGATAAGTGTCGGATATATGGTAAATTGTCTTTGAGGGCAAGTGGGAGATTGTTGGGGTTTATGCCCTAAAATCCAATTTATTGGCATGTCATAAATAATTAAATAGTTTAATTATATGAGACTATTTATTAATGAATTAATGAGACATTATCTTAGTCTATGAGATGCATAGTATGTGATTTATATGAAAAGTCACAGAAAATATAAATCACAAGTTCTTTGTAAACTCAGAATTTTAGTTCTTAATCGATGATGAAATTGGGCATTTTATCTGTGAAGACTATAACATATCAACTACGATAATTTATCTTGATCATGGAAGTTGAGACTTCTAATTGTTATGTTGATATGTTTTAAGAGTTAAGACATATTGAATTGGATCGTTGTGAGATTTTTTATTCTCCTAATGACTATTAAATGAATAATAAATCTCATAACTTCTATTTGCATGAACTCTAAATCTTGAGAAAATAATAGACATGATCATGAGATGTAGGTTGCTTTGATATATCAGGAGTAAGATCTATAAGTTACGGTCAAAACCTCAGTATGTTGGGCAGTCGCATTTAGTCTTGATGGAACATATATTCTCAAGATGGAATTCATAATATCTTAACGGAGATATAAAATATTCCCTTGAGATAAGTTTAATGGGTTTGGTTATTCAGAGTGTTGGGCCCAACCACTTTAGTAAGGACTTACTAAAGTATATATATTTATGGAATTGGATTTCATAAATATATATTGAATAACATAAAGGATTAAATCGGGTACTCAAGGATTAAGATGTAGTAATTTTCAAAGTGGCAATTTAAATTCATGACTTTGTCTTACTACGAATATTTTAATGAAGGGGTTGCATGTATAATAAAGTCTTGAGATATAATTTATAGATAAGGCCTAGAGTGCAACTATATTTATATAGTAGTATTAAATATAGTTAATGGTAACTTTGGACTTGTCACGAGTTGACAGAAAAGCCCAAGGCCCATTGGAGCTAGTGTCTTATTGGTCCCTTTTGGTCCCACTCCAACCCACATACTAGAGCCCAATTGGAATGACCCAAAAGGGTAGCCCAATTAAATAATCAGTTGTATATAAGGAGAGAAACATACAGAATTTCATTAAGGGGTTTTCATGAAGTCCTTCATAAGAGTTCTCATAGAGAAATGAAATGGTTTGTTTGTGAGTGTTGGACACTCATTATTCTCTCCTTGGAAACTAATTGAGAGACCACACATCTTGGGCATTAAGTTGAATTGGAGTGAAGATTAAAAGTTTTCCTAAGAACTTCTGATCTTCGGTTTTGAATTTTACTACACCAAGGTACGCTTTCTTTTTCTTAAATTCTGAAACTTACATAGTACATATTATCAATTACGAATGAAGTAGATCCGTTAATTTTTCCACTGCGTATGTTTTGTATGCGATACAAACATGTATTTTTCTAACATAATGAACATTCTAGGTAATAGGAAATAATTTGGTTTAACTAGAGATGACCTCCTATCCCTAGTACTGCTTGCTTGTAAGCATAGTGACTCAAGCTCTTTTAATAAATTCATCTTAAAAGAAAAAGTATGAATGCTCTAATGTTGTGAAACAAAAGACCTTTGAAAATTGGATTGAGTGCCTGAATTCTTGGGATTTTCCGATGGATGGATTCTTTTTGATTGCCTTTTAAGACCATTTCTTCTTATATTCTAAGTCACGTAGCAAAATTCTTTACATGGATCAAATGAAATTAATCATTCCTTAGTACAAGTTGATTGCTCAAGCCTTTAAACATTAAGATTTAGAAAATGTTTTGTTCAAGGGATCCTCATGTACCATTTTGAAAAGGAGACTTTTTTTAAAAAAAAAAAAAAAAAAAATCTTGAATGAAAAAAGAAAAAATTGGGTCTTTTTGAAAAAGTCACTAGGAAGTTCAATGGACCTAGTTCAAATATATATATATATATATATTTTTTAAATGACTCAAAGGCCCAATGCCCCTAGTTCAAACACTTTCTCATTTGAAATTTTTTTTCTTTTTGGAAAGATTTGGGAATCTTGATTTTTTTTTTTTGGATTTAAAAAAAAAAAAATATATATATATATATATATATACACACACAAACACATTAGCAAAGTACATCAAATGCTACATGGATTTTTAGAATTCAAAGAAATATAGAAACATGGAATAAACAAAAAAAATTTAAGCTTAACCATGATGTTGCAAACCAAATGTGGAGTGAGGCAAAGTTGGGCCACTTGCTTCTTCTTGGCCCATTTAGGATGCTTGAGACTTGGTATGATTGAACCTTGATTATGATGAAATGGCTTGAGCTTGCACTTGGAAGGCTTGAACCTTGATTATGATCTTTTGGTATTTATTTGAAATGGCTTGGGCTTGCACTTGAAAGACATGCATCTTGTGAGCTTTTGGCTTTTGATGTTGATCATGCATATACACCTTTGATGGGCTCAAGTGTTGGGCTTAGAATGATTCAAGAAACAATTTTTGGTTTCCATACCAAGTATAGTTCAATCATAGGCTTTTGGGCTTGACTTCATTCATAGCATACAAGGTTCAAACAATTATGATAGGCTCAAGTGTTGGACTTGGGCTCATCATGGTTCAAAAAACGGCCAAACACATGCATAATGCAATGCAATTTACATAGAGCAACCTAAGGGTAGGTTCTATGGGTCATTACAACATGGGTAGAAGGTAGGTTAAAGGTCCCCACAAGCTAGGACATCGTACCTCCCAACTTGTGACGCCAAGAGCGCTGTGTTGGTCCGAACGGTACAGTTTGTCCTTATAAACCACCATGACATAGCCATGATGATCCTCATCGCGGTGGGTGGTAGGTTCACCGCTGGGTATGTGAGTCTCAGGAAGACCACAATCCATGGCTAATACTACCAAGCTTCCGGGTTAGCACACAAATAAAATAAATTTCATTCAAATAAATGATGCATGACATGCAATATAATGGCATATTAGACATATTATATACAAAAAGAAATAAACAAACAATGACATGGTTGGCCACCATAACCTAATTGAAGCTTAACCCTCAACATCTCTAGTGGAGTCACCACTGTGAGAGACTGCGCCCCCGACCCCTTTTTTTTTGGATGTTGGGCCAAACTCACGTGAATGGGTGAAGTTGTATTATTGTCTCTCAAGATAGAGGTTCGATTGATTATATTTTCCCCTTTAGATTAATGATTTTACAATAAAGTTGCCACTTATTTAATTATTGGAATAAATAAGAAAACCAAAATTGAAAAATTCCTCATTTTTTTAATTTGAAATTGAATTTACATTGATCATAAGAAAATTACATGGTTTTGGTCCTAGATACAATCTAAGATAAAGTATATGGCTTTGTTTCCTAGTTACAATCTAGAAATTAAAAATTACATGGATAAACATTTGACCTACTAACTCTTGATTTAAGCTTGGGGGCTATGTTACAAGGTAGGAAGGTATTAAGCACCCATCTTGCCTGGTGAAATCGGTCTTCTAGGCTATGGTGACCAACATTCATATCATATCATCCAATATGTTAATCAATTTACATGTTGAATTTAATGTGTGTGCATGTGATAAACCCTAATTCAATTTATTAAGCATTTCATTTGGATTGAAAAAATAAATTCTAGTGAATGTTTATGGATGGTGATATCTTAGATTTAAGAATTTAAAAGAATTACTAAACAAACATCTTTTTCATGTTTTTGATGTGGATCTAAGATCAAAATTAGTGTTATGCATAAACATGTGATGAACAACCAAGAACATATGAAGAACACATAAGAACAGTTAAGAACATTCAAACATATTCAAGAGAATTTAAATAAGTACTATCATGCTTTAATCCTAAATTTTCATCATGGCAACACAAAAAAACAAGTTAGGGAAAGAGATTATACTTTCATGCAAGATCTATACGGTAGAGGAAAAGACTCTTGGTAGAGGTACTAAGGGTGGAGGAAAAGAAGAGTTAGGAGAGGGAGAGTGAGTCTCACTCAATACCTTAAGTCTCAGGAAGACCAAGATATGACAAGACTACTCTACTTCACTAGAACTCAAGAGAGAAGAAGAGAGGGGGTTTTTGTGTGCCTTGGAATGGAGGAGAGGGAGGAGAGGGGGGTTTATATAGTAGTTATGAAGAAAATATGAACGGAAGGTCATTTAATAAAGGTTGACAAAGAATCATGAACCTAGACCTTATTTTAGTTTTTGGCAAAATCTGATGCATTAATTGTAGAGATTGGTGGGAGTGAGGAGCAAGCAAAATTCGGTTTTCCCGTAATTACTGTAATAGCCTGTAGAACCAACTTCAAAAAATCATATCTTACTCAATTCAGATCGGAATTGTCTCATTTTTGTGCTCAAATTGAAGCCCCAGATGTCTAGTTTCTGGGAAAATTGACTTCATTCATAGATTCCTGAGAGATATCAACAAAATGGTAACAAATGAAATAATTTCAGCACAATTAACATTAACAGGTTCCAAATTAGTTCCCAATTAACATTAATAGGCTCCAACCATTCCCATTTCAGACTTAATTAGCTCCAAATTTATCCTAATTAAAAAATAATTGTACAAATTACTCATTAAATAATTAATGCTTGACTATTTAATTGATTAAGTGTGTGCAACCTTACCATAAAATGTAGTCCTAGCTAATCAAATTATAACACGTCATGAATCTCAAAGTGATTATAATTATGACCAATTGGAATCAATTGTTCATAATCACATATAGTTGGAATTAATTGTTCATAATCACATATAGTCGGATTCAATTTGTGATAGTGTATTTTGGCCATTAAAACTTGATTTGATGATAACTTTCAATCTAATGGATTGATTAGGGCTTATGAACAATTGATTTGATTATTAGAATATTAAGATCATTTTGATGAAATGAAATTAAGAATTTAATGACCAGAATCAATATGCATATTTCCAAGACGAAATTACCCTTTTACCCTCCATGTGAGGTTAAATGCGGTTTGCAAAAAGGGATGTCAACACTACCATCACAAAACTTACACATTTTGATGGGTTTAAGGGCTTTTTTTATTTTTTTTTTTAAATTCTTTATATTGATTGTGGGCCCCATATGTCCTTTCTTTCTTAAACCTACAAGTTTTTGAGGTAGCATTACACGTTTTCATTATATTTGTCTTTGAGAAAGTTTAGTGAAAGTGACTATGGGTCCATAGAATCTTTATTATTATTATTATTATTATTATTCATAGAAATCTTACCTATTTAATTGACCAAATGTTTACACAATTTGATAGGATGAGGTAAATACTTATCCAATAAAAGGGCATAATTCTTAGATACTTTCGAAACATTGAGAATGATGCTCACTCTTTTCACATTCATAGTGGAGTCTACTCATTAAAATCGTGATAGAGTCCATCATAAATGTGAGAGGAGAGAGCACCATTTATCCATACTCCAAAAATACCTAATAATTTTCCATTTATCCATATGCTAGAGTAAAAATTTTATCTTGTAAAAAAAAAAAAAAAAAAAAACTTTGTGTTTTCAATAAAAATGTCTACAATTCAAATGTCCTAATTATTGAATTATAGAAAAAGGATCTTACAGAAAAAATTATCTTTTATTATCCTAAACAAAAGAAATCATGAACATTGCATGAAGAGAAGCCTTTTTTATGAAGGAAGAAAAATTTAAGTGAAAAGATAAGCACTTTCCAATACCCAAAAAACCATTCAAGTCAACTAAAGTTTAAAAGTTTAAAGCACTAATCAAAAATTCACATTACTTTATATTAAAGGAAAAATAAATAAAGAAAATAGAAGTGAACACAGAAAGATGTTCTTACGCGAGAAAGCCTCTTGACTAGGTCTATATTTACTGTTCGTTTGTGTGCCAACGTCAATTTCTAAGGACTTGCTATGTTTAAAGGTCAGTTATTTATTTATTTAATTTTTTTTGGAGAATCTGTTTAAAGGTCAGTTAGTGCAATAATTAGACTCGTTTTTCAAAGCATTCCATTTTGATACAGGATAGCTCTAGACTATTTTGAGAAACTGGATAGCAATAGACTTTGATATATCAAAGTCAAATAAAAAAAAGTATGGAGGCATGTTATGGCGAATTTGAAAAGAAAATATTCTTTCACACTGCTTTCACATAAATTATATCACACACATATTTTGGTAATAATTAGTGTACTTATATTATTGCACATAAAATATACATAATTATTTTTTTACTCTGAGCTTGTGGCTTGTAGTCACAACTTTCACGTAAAAATTATTACTTTAAGTCACGAGTTTAATATTAAAAAATTATTATGTATACATTGTGTCCACCACTGTGAGTGAAATAAATATCATTCTTTAAAAAATGCCAACATTTAGGTCCTATATCTTTCTTTCGCACATGAAAATCACAGTTTGAAACTCAGTCTTCTTCCTTGCTTGTGTGATAGGAAATATGCAAACCCAAGAAAGGTCTTCGAACTGCCGAGGCCTGGCTTTTGAGATCAAACCTCATGCAGATCCCTTTGCCATCAAAATACCTTGGCTTGGCTCTCCCAAAGAGTTCCCTTCTTTTATTCAGAGGTCTATAAGCAAAAGCAGCAGCCACTTTTGTGATCTTGACCTGGACGATGAAGATCATGTAGATATTGGTTTGGAGGTTGTGGAACAAGGGAACAACGTAGAGAAACAGATCAAGCAAACCCCACTTCCACTTTTGACTGCTAGCATACATGAACAAGCATCAAAGCCATCTCGAAAGAAAAATTCGTGGCTGTCAGTTATACTGCTCGACGAAGGGTTTTTCAGAGTGTACAAGGGACTCTTTTCAATTTGCTTGATTCTAAACATTACTGGCTTGGTTCTTGCAACCACGGGGCATTTCTCGCATGGGAAGAATATAACTGCCCTTTTCTCCATTGCCAATATACTTGCTTTGACACAGTGTAGGAGCGAGGCCTTCTTGCGTGTTGTTTTTTGGCTCGCGGTCAAGTTCTTGGGAAGGTCATGGGTGCCTCTCTTTATTAAGACAGCCACAACATCCCTTCTCCAAAGTCTCGGAGGTATTCATAGTAGCTGTGGTGTCTCTTCAATTGCATGGCTGATGTATGCCTTAGTCCTTACCCTCAAAGATGGAGACAACAGTTCACCTGAGATCATAGGTGTAGCCTCCACCATTCTTGGCCTTCTTTGCCTCTCTTCATTGGCGGCTTTCCCTCTAGTTCGCCATCTTCATCACAATGTATTCGAAAGAACTCAACGCTTTGCTGGATGGATTGCTCTTGCTCTTCTCTGGGTCTTTATTATTCTTACAATCTCTTATGATCCAAAAACCAAATCCCACAAGAAAGACATTAGTTCCAGCTTGATCAAACGGCAAGAGTTTTGGTTCACCGTGTCCATCACTTTCTTAATCATCTTGCCATGGATGACAGTGAGACGTGTCCCCATTAAGGTCTTTGCTCCTTCAGGCCACGCCGCAATTGTCAAGTTTGATGGCGGAGTAAAAGCTGGTATATCGGGTAGGATTAGTCCATCCCCTTTATCGGAATGGCACGCATTTGGCATAATTTCTGATGGGAAGAAAGAGCACATGATATTAGCTGGTGCTGTTGGTGATTTCACAAAGTCCTTGGTGTCAAATCCACCAAGCCATTTTTGGGTTCGAAAAGTGCACTTTGTGGGCTTGCCTTATCTTGTTAATATGTATGATAGGGTTTTGTTGGTGTCAACAGGTTCAGGAATTTGTGTGTTTCTATCATTCCTTTTGCAGCCATGTTCTGTTGATGTGCGGTTAATTTGGGTAGCCAAGGGAATTGAACAAAAATTTGGAAAAGAAATCAAAGAAATGGTAAGTGGGTGGCCAAAAGACAAGGTGATTGTCCATGATACTGCTGTGTTTGGTCGTCCCAATTTGTCTCAACTGAGCATTGATGCTGCTAGAAATTGGAGCACTAAAGTTGTTATTGTTACCAGAAATCCAGAGGGAAGCAGAGATGTTGTCAACGCATGCAAGGCAGCTGGAATTTCTGCCTTTGGTCCAATATGGGACTCGTAAATTAATCGCTTATGACCGTACACTAAATTTTATTTTGATTTTTTTTTCCCATAAACATTTTGCAATTTTTAATTTTTGTTCTTTTTCTCACCTCCAATTGCCATATGTAAAAAAATCATCACCATTTTACTTCTGTGAATATATTTGTTGAATATCACCTAAAATTCTTATTAGTTTTCGTTTGAATATTCTGAATATAGAAGAAAATGTTTTTTTTTGTTAGTATAGAAGACAAGAATTCTCCTTCAAATAAAAAGGAAAAAAATTTTTCTTGATGAAGAGTAGTTGGGTATTTTTGGTCCATTAAGAAATAAGATTGGAACCTTATAAATGTGTAACGCTTGTTCGGGTTGTCATTGACATGGAATGACGATTTCATGTTATTTTGGACTCATCATTATATATGGACTAAAAGGGAAGGAAACAATTACCACATAATCATTCTAGAACATAACTTCTCAATTAACCAAAACCTCTAAAAAAAGAGAGCATAAAATTACCGGCAATGAAGATGACGCAGTGGAAAATCTTGAATCCTTGTAACTTGAAATTTGAAAGGCAAAATATTAAACACAAGCACAAACCCAAAACCCACAGCCAAATGACCACAAGCAGTATACATACCCAACTCCGAAAATCCCAAATTAAAAATACCTATGGATTCTACAATCAACCAAAACAAAAAACCCTAATTTTCTGAAACCTCAATACAAAAGGTACACTCATTAATTATTATTATAATAAATATCTAATTAGTTGGACAACATTCTTAATAATCAAACAATAAGAATTAACCGCATAACAACTCAAACAAAAAAAATGAAATAAAGAAAAAGACTGAAAGAATGTAAAGTCCTTACAAGATCCTGAAATTCTTCAATCCAAATGGATTTTGATATCAATAATATTAAACCCTCTAATCAGTCCCAGCTTTCTTTGCCCAATAAATTCTCATTAAACCTAAATACCCAAAAAAAAAAAAAAAAAGTAATTTCATAACAATGCCTAATCACATAAACAAAGCCTCAGTCACAAACACACATTATACTTGTCAATCACAAACTTAATCCCACACAATTATACTTGAATAAATAGCTCCATTCCATTATATATTTTCACAATTCCAATACTCCAAAACATTTCACCATCAGAATTATCGACAGACTCAAAAAAGTAGAACTAAAATTTGAATTAAAGCATAAATGTAATAAGGGAAAAGTTTGATCACCATAAGTCCCAACACTTCAATAATTCTATGTTGCTCATATGAACCTTAATAATGCCGGGAACAATCTCTAGTCCTCCATGTAAACAAACGCCAAAACAATGCAAAACAGAAAATGTAAGCTCAGTGAAAGACATGATGGATTTTCCTATATTTTCTTACTAGCCAAAAAAAGAAAAAAAAGAAAAAAGAAAAAAAAAAGCAAGATCTACTAACAAAAAAAAAAAAAAAAACCAAAGAGAGAGAGAGAAGGGGAAGGGTCTAACCGACATCGGTCTAGGCCAGGGTAGTGGCTGATTGGCATCAATGGCCTAGGAGCGGTAGCGTGGGTGGGTTCATTGGTTTGGCAGTGTGGATGAGCTCACTGGGTCAGCAGCGTGGATGGGCTTACTAGGTCGGTGGCCAAGCGTGAATGGCGGTGGTGTGAGTGGGTCAACGGCCAGGCATGGGCCGAATGGGTCAGCGCTAACATGAGAGATGAGAGATGAGAGTGAGAAAGATATTTCATTCAATTTTTCAATTTTTTTTTCTGGACACTATAGGTCTAATAATCACAATTGGGAATTGACTTTCTCTTTGCTGGATCAACCTGAAAAACAAACTTTAATTACTATCACATTATATGAAAATCAGAGAACGTATATAAGAACTTGAAATCATACATTCAAAGGAATCCTAGCAATTGTTAATTTTTCAACCAAACAATCCAATACGTTATCATCTCGTATTTCTGAGTAGAATATGTGCTTGCTCTCAATAAGATTATGACATTTCTGTATGACCTATGGGAAAATATTTTAATTAGAACTAGGCATTAGCAAGCTAAATATTGAGAACCAAAATCAATTAAGAGATGGTGTTATGATGATACTTACCATATCCTCGGCTCTATAATATCGTTGAGTAGTAAAATAAGAACTTCCATCCACAGCCTCAAAGATCTCCACAAGATATAACTAGGCTTTCCTTTAGTAGCCTAAACACCACAAACAAACAAACAAAAACACAAGTTAGATTATCAAAATAAAATATACAATAAATAGCATAACACTTCAAATTAAAACTTACCATAACGTGAGCACCATCATAAAGATTATAAAGAATTCAACCATCAACCTCTGCTTGAGTGTAATGGCATCAAGATTGAATAATTTGATTAGAATCATCCTTACTTCTTATGACTGGGAAGCCATGCATATTGAGGTTTTACATAAATCTTGTCACACTTCCTTCATGTTCCAATGCCTTAGTGTTTAGGTCTTGCATATAATGACTCTACTCAAGGATAAAAGTGATGCATTGTGCAAACAATATTTACTAAACTCTAATTGATCTGATCAATGAGACTAATGAAACAAAGTAAAATTCAGTCTAAACCTTTTTTGTTTGTTACTATCTAATCCACATGCTTTTTTTTTTTTTCTCAGAATTATTTATACATCTTATTTAATTTTGTCAAAAACTCAAATTACAATTTTGGGTTTAGGATAATTTTTATTTCTGTTTATAAAGTTCAAATTTTGTATATTTTGCTCTCAATGTTTGCATTTATTCTTATTAACTTGGCCCCTTTCATCCATTATCGTTTAAATTAGGCATTGGTATATTAAACATAAAGTTTGAGCTTATTGAATAAACATCGACATTTTACATCCCACATATAGTTGGTCAACTCAAAGCTAACTTGCTATAATGCCAGATTATTTTCAATTCAACTTATAAATATCTATAAACCAAGTTAACAATTTTTTTTTTTTTTTACAAACAAAGAAACCTCTACATTTATGTTTATAATCATGTGTGATCTTGTGTGTATGTATATATAAGGGTACAAAATAATATAAATGTGAAAAATTAAATGTAAACATAAACATAGACATAACTATAAAATAATTTATACATAATATAATAATAAGAAAAACTAACCAATAAGTATTTTGAATGAATATATAACTGAGATTTTTATGTCTTCCATTGAAATCAAAATTCAAATCTACTTGAGGTGCTAATGAGTGGATTTCTATATAACCTATTACAACAACTACTACTACTACTACTATTATTTTTATTTAAAATAAGTGAGATTGATAACATACGAGTTAAAAAAACAAATAAAATAAAATAAAATAATAATTATAAGATAAATTACCTTAAACAAGCCTTTTTTTTCTCTTTTCCATTGTACTTTGTATAACGTGATTTTTAATCAATATAGTCTATCATCATTTCGTCTCAAAAAAAAAAAAACAAGATTACACTTGAATATTAATATTGATTTGTTTTTAAATAAAACATATATTGATATTGATTTATGAAATCTTCTGTATTTATTTTATTATTGTTAGTTTTTAGGAAGAACGAAATCTCTATATATTAAAAGTATAGAATTTTTCATGTTCACTTTTCTTTATTCCAACATTTTCTTTACCTTTTAGTTCTTCTTTGAATGTTGTATGTGATGATTCAAATATAATTTTTCTTATTGTTTCTTCAGGTTGATGAATACTCCCAGACATCAAATCCTTTCATTTGTATATTTGGAGGATTTGTGATTTGCAGTGGTAGTGGCAAATGCATCAACAAGATCCTCATATCTCATGACAACTATGATAGATTTTTTGATAAATTTGTTTTGATGAACTATGTTTACAATTTGTTACTCAATTCTTTTAAGATTCTTATACATGTATAATATTAATAATCATAATATATGATTTTTTCCCCTTTCTGGACAGAAAATCAAAAGATCTTAATTTTCTTTATTAACTTACAAATTTTGATATCGTTGTCTGGCTATCTCTCTTTTCCCTATCTTTTAAAATTTTCAATCCTCTTCATTTCCCTTCCACTTTTGTCTTCTACTTTAAGAAATATGTAGGAATTTCCCTTGAAATTGGGACTAGCACTCAAATGGGCTGTCTAGTAAGCAATTGATATGGATATTCAAGTAGGTGTTTTTGAAGAATACTCCATTGCTTGATAAACTGGCTGTCTAGTTAATAATTGATATGGATTTTCAAGTAGGTGTTTTTGAAGAAGACACTACTGCTTGATAAACGAATTGTTTAGTTAGGAGTAACTGATATGGATCTTCAAGTAGTTGTTTACGAAGAAGACTCCAATGCTTGATAAACGGGTTAGCAATTGATTTGAAATTATCATTCTAGCAATATTTGAATTCTATTCTTCATCTCAAATTGAAGTAACTAGAAAAGCAAAAGTTTATCAATTCAAAAATATGGTGTATATGCTATTTGGAAAAAAAAAAAAAAAGACATGTTTAATATGTACAAACTATTGACTAAGATGGGAATTATCTGTAGATGATGAACTTTATTTTATTTCATAGCCTCTAAGAATGTGCCTAAAAAAAATAGAAAAATCAACATATGTGTGTGATGAGGCTAGTTATCTAATATTAGTATACGTAAATAGTAATAAATATGATAATAACTTTTCTTACAAAATACATTGCTTATCTTGATACGTTCATCAATCACTACCAAATTAAGATATACCTGTAAGAAGATGTTTTGCGAACTCCACCTCCCTTTACATCTGCACTCCTTGGTCCATCCCTCCTTAGTCCCACGAAGATCTCTACGTACTTGTCCAGTCCAATACAACTGAGATCTTCCGGTCAGTGTGTGGGAGTAGCTCAAACAGAGAAGACTCTGATCTGGTCTGAATTTCAGGCCCTGCCCTTTTCCTTTGCTACTAGGATAGTCGGCAACTTCTATTAGCGCTGGACCTTGTGTCGAATTGATCCGTGAATTAAATATAATATTGATATCTCTTGGCCAGAGCCATCATCTTGAACCAATAGTCCTCCAAGCGAACCCTCCGTTGCAGATATATGAAATTTACTTAATTACATTTTTCCTCTAAAAGCTTAAGGCAGTTTAGAATTTTTATTTTGATCCATTTGATGTCTTTTCGAAAATGGTCCTTCTGACCAAATTTGATACTCTAACAAACTCAACATTTTCAGCATTATTTATTATTTAACCCATCTCAGCATTCTTTCTTTCTTTCTTTTTTTAAATAAAAAAAATATAGGAAACAAAGAAAACTTTTAATAAAATAAAATTAACTTTTTTATTTTTGTTTAATTCGTGGTATTTTACTATTTTTTATTCTTAGGCAAGAGTGAACAACTCATCAAAATTTCACTTTGGATATTTTCCCCGGAAGTCCGAGATTGGTCCCTTCACTTCTTTTGCCTTCTTAATCTATATAATTATTCACCAACCCCACTCAAACTCCCCCACCCCACCCAAAAAAAAAAAAATTCATAGGAAATAATATGATGTGAAATTCATTATATTGTGGAAGTTACTGATTTTCTTTCATAAAACATGAAAGAAGATGTTACGTCTTTTCTGATTTTGTTGAATCTGTAATGTTTTGAGTTTTCCACCAAATTCAGTGATCTATGACAGTATATAATTTCAAACACTAAGACATATGGTGGTAGCTTTCTTGGAAACGTAATAAGCCACTATGGGATAGAAGAAACAAGAGACTATACCATTAACTCGTTGAGTCAAAAAAATCTATCATGCATCCGATACATGTATTGATATGTAAATACCACATTGGTTGTGTCCCATTTTACTTTCACCATTTGCACCCAAGTAATGATAATGGCCTTTGCTTTTGATGTGTTAAGTGTTAACCACTAACTAGTCAGCTGATTGAACAAAACAAAAGCAAACAAAAAATCTATATTCCAATCAAATATATATAGCTATCCCTATCCCCAAAAGGAAAAGGAAAAAAATCAAATCAAATCAAATATAGTTACAGCCACATTGCTATACGCTCCTGCTCTTGTTCCCGTTTGTCTTTAATCACGTCCCATGCTGCCATGTTGGGGAAAAAAATGGCTGGGCATTTGAAGGTGAGGTATAAAATAAAAGGGTTAAATTTAGGTATAAGTTTTCTTACTTTTTATATGTTTATAATATTAGATTTTTCAATTATATTTACATAAATATCTACATTAAATTTTAGTATTAGCGAAACGAAATTTTTTTTTTTTGGGTGGTTTATTGTTCAATGCAGTCTTCATGGGCCTCAAATATGTATATTGGACAGAAATTCAAAGGCTTTCCGCTGAAAATTTATAAACTTTAATATTTTGACTTCTGGGCCATTGGCCCATGCAATATTAAATTTATTTATTGGGAAAAGCCAACCATAGTGGCATGTCAGTGATGTCACGTCTTTTTTTTTTTTTTGATAAGAGGCATGTCACATGTCATTGAATGGAAAGATGATATTTTGTATTTGGTATTTAACCCTCTCACATCACATCAGTCTCACGTATTAAGCAAAATAGAACGCCATGGAATGCTCTCGCGTATGCTTTCTTGAAGAAGAAAATGAACTAGTCCGAAGCACTAAGAAGGTCAAAGATTCACATAATGGCATCACTGAAGGCAGCCCTGGTCGGTGTGAAGGATCATTCCACGCTAATAAGCTCTCATTCAAGGAGAAACTTGTGGGAAAAATTTCGGGGGCGTACTCTCAATCACTTGCTCTTTCTGAGCAAATGGAGGCAGAATCTGAGTCGGATGAAGAGACTGAGGATATTAGGGAAGAGTTTGCTACGATTAGTCTCTCAAAAGAGACCAAGCAATGTATCCGAGCTCCATGGACGAAACCACTTATCGTGAAAGTATTCTGAAAGACAGTGGGATATAATTTTCTCCACGCAAAGCTTTTGAGTCTTTGGAAGCCATTAGGGAGGCTTGACATGATGGACCTTGGCAGAGATTTTTATTTGCTAAGGTTTACGGTCATGGATGATCTCGAAATGGTGCTTATGAAAGGTCCATGGTTTATCAGTGAGCATTTCCTGTCCATATGTCGGTGGGAAGCTAACTTCAAACCATCAGAGGCTCAAGTATCCTCGGTGGTAGTTTGGGTCAAGCTCAACGAATTGCCCATCGAGTACTATGATGGGGAGATTCTCCGGCAAATTGGAAAAGCTTTAGGACCAGTGCTCAGGATGGATACACACACGGCAACTGAAGCTAGGGGTCGGTGTGCACGCTTGTGTGTTTAAGTGGATGTGAGTAAACCGTTAACCACTATGGTCAGAATTGGGCAACGTAGTCAGGTCGTTGTCTATGAAGGAGTTAACAAGCTTTGTTTTTCTTGCGGACGACTAGGCCACCGGAGAGAGATCTGTTCGTACACCATCAAATCTCCGACATCTCCACTGAAGGAATCTTCTGTGCATAACGACAAAGAAAAGGCAGAATAGGGGTCTATAGATTCTGAGGTAATAGTTGGAGCTCAGCCCATGGCTCGAGAAACTCTGGAGGGTGGTCAGTCTGAGGAAGCCTATGGACCCTGGATGGTGCTTACACAAAAAAAGAAAGACAACAAAAGGGCGAAGAAAAGCAATGTTAGCATTTCACCTGGATTGGAAGTTGACCAATAGAGGATTTTAGAGCCGTTGGCAAAAGCTGGATTTGATAAGGAAAAAGGTGGGTCGAATATTGCCAAAGGCCCGGAGGGAAAGAGAAAGGCCCAAGTTGAGATTAGCTTAAGCCCTTCTTCAAGCCCAACTCGCTTAGATAGTCACCCTCCTTCTGTTTCGGATGGGTTTGATAGCTCAGGCCCAGTTCAGACCTTTAATGAAGGTTTTACAGAGAGAGCAGAGGAATAATCAAATCCAAACCAAACTCAAGCTCAGTAAAGGGCAAGAAAGAAGCTGCTCGTGCTAGGGCTCTCCAACATGCTCCAATTTGCCGCTAGACCAAGAGATAATGTGCTTGCTCCAACTGATTGGTCTGCAAGTATTTCAACACTCAAAGCCGAGCAAACTAGAGAATTCAAATTTGGGGCCAACTCCAACACTTAAGTGGGTGATCAAGTTGGAAAGGATGATCGTGGAAACTCTGAGAGTAATAATGGAAGAAGTCCAAGCTCACCCAGCATGCACCTTGGGTTGGTTCAAAGTCAAGCTACGGATACCATGGATATTGTTGTTCCTCCCTCTAACAGAGGTTGCTTTGGGATTGATGAGAGAGTTGATGGGAGTGCTGGAGCTTTGCTTGACTTTGATGCCGGGCAGAGGATAGACGAAGGTAGAAGTGCGAATGGCCGGATGGATTTTAACGGAGGAAGTGAATTTCCTTCCTCCTTTTGATGTTTGCCCGCCCCCAATCACTACCTAATCATGAATATTATCGCGTGGAATTGTAGGGGAGCTTTAAAGCCCTTTTTTTGGAATCATGTAAGGGACCTGGTGAATAATCATGATCCAGCTATGATGATCATTACAAAGACTCGGATTGCTTGCTAGCCCTAGATTTCATGAAAGATTCATTTTATGGAATAATTTAAAAAATGTTGCTAGCCTCCATGATAAGCCTTGGATTATTGTTGGGGATTTTAATGAGGTTCTTTCTGATGGGGACAAATTTGGGGGTAGAAGTGTTAGCTCAAACAGGTCTCTACTTTTCAAAGAAGTGCTTGATTGTTGTAATATGATTGATATGGGGTTTGTCGGACCTTGATTTACTTGGAAAAATAAACGAAGTATAAATGCTCTTGTCCAAGAAAGAATTGACCGTTTCTTTGCCAACCCAAGTTGGTATGCTGCTCACTCAGAGGCTAGAGTTACTCACCTTACTAGATGTGTGTTTGATAATTGTCCGGTTTTTCTTGAGTCCAAACCTAGCACTGGGATGTTTCTTCCCAGACCATTCAAGTTTCATAGTGTTTGGCTTTCAGATTTATCCTTTTCGGGTATTGTCATGGATGCTTGTCCGTTTCTAGAATCTATTGAAATTTTTTCCAAGAAAGCCATGAATTGGAATAAAAATCATTTTGGAAATATTTTTGGTAAGAAGAAGAGAGTTATGGCTCACCATAACGGCATACAAAAAGCCATAGCCATCTACCCCTCGCATTCTTTGCTTCAGTTAGAAAAGAACTTATTCAAAGAGCTTAATGTCTTGTTAAACCAAGAGGAGTTTTGGGTGCAAAAATCTAGAATTAATAGGCTATTTGAGGGTGATAGGAACATTGCCTTTCACCATATGACTACCATTGTGAGGAGGCGGCGCAATAAAATTTCTTGCATTAAGAATGATTTGGGGGAGTGGATTCAAAGTGAAGTTGGAACCATGAATTTTATTAGAGGGGGTTTTGAGAAGTTATTTACAACTAGTTTGTAGTTTTCTCTTCTTCATTCCTCTTGCCCCTCCAAGTGGCAAGCTACTTTGTTTAAGGAAGAGAGGTCCAATTTGGGTGTTTTGGTTACAGATGCTGAGGTTAAGGACGGGCTTTAGGCTTTGAAGGCTTTCAAAACTCCCAGTCCTGATGGATTACATGCAGGTTTTTTCCAAAGATTTTGGCTTATTATGGGAAATTCAGTCAAGGTAGAAGTGAAAAAAGCCTTCATGGAGTGCAAAATTCTGAATTACCTCAACTGAACCAATATTGTTTTGATTCCCAAGATAACTGGTCCTGAGAGTTTGGGAAATTACCACCCAATCAGTTTATGCAACATAGTGTACAAGATGGTCACCAAGATTCTTGTTGCTAGAATTTGGCCTTATCTTGATAAACTTGTCTCTCCTCTTCAGTCGGCTTTTGTCGTGGGTAGGAAAAGTGTGGACAATGCCATTGTGGTCCAAGAACTCATCCATACTATTAGTAGCAAGAAAGGTAATGTGGGTTACATGGCCATCAAAGTGGGCTTGGAGAAGGCTTATGATAGGATTGAATGGAGTTTCATTTGGGAAGTGCTCATAAATGCCAAGCTCCCCCAAAATTTAGTAAGCCTTATTATGAGTTGTGTGTCATCCGTCTCTACTTCCATTCTTTTTAATGGTGGAAACATGGAGCCTATTCTTCCCTCACGAGGAATTAGGCAAGGCAACCTGCTCTTTCCTTATTTATTCATCCTTTGTATGGAAGCTCTTGGTCATCTTATTGAGGAGAAATGCGAAGATAAGTTTTGGACCCCTATCAAAAGTTCCATCAGTGGGGTTGCTTTTTCGCATATTTTCTTTGTGTATACTTTGTGTCTGCCACTGGGTGAAATATATATCTTTTTTTGGGGTCAAAAGGGTGAAATATATATCATTCTTTAAAATATGCCAACATTTAGGTCCTATATAAGTAGCATTTCTTTCGCGCATGAAAATCACAGAGTTTGAAACCCTCTGTCTTCTTCCTTGCTCATGTGATAGGAAATATGCAAACCCAAGAAAGGTCTTCGAGCTGCCGAGGCGTGGCTTTTGATATCAAACCTCATGCAGATCCCTTTGCCATCAAAATACCTTGGCTTGGCTCTCCCAAAGAGTTGCCTTCTTTTATTCAGAGGTCTATAAGCAAAAGCAGCAGCCACTTTTGTGATCTTGACCTGGACGATGAAGATCATGAAGATATTGGTTTGGAGGTTGTGGAACAAGGGAACGACGTAGAGAAACAGATCAAGCAAACCCCACTTCCACTTTTGACTGCAACTATACATGAACAAGCATCAAAGCCATCTCGAAAGAAAAATTCGAGGCTGTTAGTTATACTGCTCGACCAAGGGTTTTTCACAGTGTACAAGGGACTCTTTTCAATTTGCTTGATTCTAAACATTACTGGCTTGGTTCTTGCAACCACGAGGCATTTCTCGTATGGGAAGAATAGAACTGCCCTTTTCGCCATTGCCAATATACTTGCTTTGACACAGTGTAGGAGCGAGGCCTTCTTGCGTGTTGTTTTTTGGCTCGCGGTCAAGTTCTTGGGAAGGTCGTGGGTGCCTCTCTTTATTAAGACAGCCACAACATCCCTTCTCCAAAGTCTCGGAGGTATTCATAGTAGCTGTGGTGTCTCTTCAATTGCATGGCTCATGTATGCCTTAGTCCTTACCCTCAAAGATGGAGACAACAGTTCACCTGAGATCATAGGTGTAGCCTCCACCATTCTTGGCCTTCTTTGCCTCTCTTCATTGGCGGCTTTCCCTCTAGTTCGCCATCTTCATCACAATGTATTTGAAAGAACTCATCGCTTTGCTGGATGGATTGCTCTTGCTCTTCTTGGGTCTTTATTATTCTTACAATCTCTTATGATCCAAAAGCCAAATCCTACAAAAAAGACATTAGTTCCAGCTTGATCAAACGGCAAGAGTTTTGGTTCACCGTGTCCATCACTTTCTTAATCATCTTGCCATGGATGACAGTGAGACGTGTCCCCATTAAGGTCTTTGCTCCTTCAGGCCACGCCGCAATTGTCAAGTTTGATGGCGGAGTAAAAGCTGGTATGTTGGGTAGGATTATTCCATCCCCTTTATCGGAACGGCACGCATTTGGCATAATTTCTGATGGGAAGAAAGAGCACATGATATTAGCTGGTGCTGTTGGTGACTTCACAAAGTCCTTGGTGTCAAATCCACCAAGCCATTTGTGGGTTCGAAAAGTGCACTTTGTGGGCTTGCCTTATCTTGTTAATATGTATGATAGGGTTTTGTTGGTGGCAACAGGTTCAGGAATTTGTGTGTTTCTATCATTCCTTTTGCAGCCATGTTCTGTTGATGTGCGGTTAATTTGGGTAGCCAAGGGAATTGAACAAAACTTTGGAAAAGAAATCAAAGAAATGGTAAGTGGGTGGCCAAAAGACAAGGTGATTATGCATGATACTGCTGTGTTTGGTCGTCCCAATTTGTCTCAACTGAGCATTGATGCAGCTAAAAATTGGAGCACTGAAATTGTTATTGTTACCAGCAATCCAGAAGGAAACAGAGATGTTGTCAACGCATGCAAGGCAGCTGGAATTTCTGCCTTTGGTCCAATATGGGACTCGTAAATTCATCGCTTATGACCGTACACTAAATTTTATTTTTATTTTTTTTCCCATAAACATTTTGCAATTTTTAATTTTTGTTCTTTTTCTCACTTCCAATTGCCATATGTAAAAAAATCATCACCATTTTACTTCTGTGAATCTATTTGTTGAATATTACCTAAAATTCTTATTAGTTTTTGTTTGAATTTTCTGAATATAGAAGAATTTTTTTTTGGTTAGTATAGAAGACAAGAATTCTCCTTCAAATAAAAAGGAAAAAAAGTTTTCTTGATGAAGAGTAGTTGGGTATTTCTGGTCCATTAAGAAATAAGATTGGAACCTTATAAAAATGTATTGTTGCCAATAGGGATGTGTGTTAAAAAATGAAAAAGAAAAGAAGAATAGTGGATTTCTCACATGGCTTTTGCCAACAGGGATGACAATGGATTGGGTATGGGCTGGTATATCCATACCTGACCTAATTAGTTTATTCATTGATACCCAATTACTTTACCCAATTAATACCCATATCCAATTGTTACCCGGTTTGTTTACCAATAGATATCCATGCTCAACCTAGACCCGATTTCTATAAAATCATCAAATATGCTCAAAAACCACAGAAATGACCAAAAAATCCTCAAAATCTTTAAAATGAGCAAACATACTATGAAACCTCTAAAATGACCAAAATACACCCAATATTTCTAAAACCACCAAATATGCTCAAAATCACTAAAATGGCCAAAATATCCCCAAAATCTCTAAAATGAGCAAAATATCCATTAAACTTCTAAAATGACCAAAATATCCTTGATATTTCTAGAATCACCAAATATGCTCAAAAACCACTAAACCCTTCCAAAATATCTCTAAAATTTTTAAAATAACCAAAATATCCATGAAATATCCCTACTATTTGTAGTTACGACAAACTTAGTGGTAAAGGTAAGATCTTTGACTTGTAACCATCAGTGACAAATTCCTTCATAGTCTTAATTCAATTCCTGTAAAATGGACCATAACTATAAAATATCTACATGCATAATTAGAAAAATATATAAGAAATAGCATATCCCATAAAAATGTAACAAAATTCAATTCCATGTAATACCCCAATTCCTTAATTGGGTCCCAAGTGTCTTCATCAGCTCCATAACTTTTCCAATGAACCTAAATACAAGAGATGACGAGACCCAATTATCATAAAAAGACAAACAATTTACACATACTAAAACTTCAAATTAAAATTTTTTTTACTACCTTTAAAATTTTACAATATTACATTCATTGGAAAATTCAAACACAAATGAGATATCAAACAATATAGCTTAAAACTTATTCAGTAATAATCATAGTCATAGACCACAACCACCCAAAAAAACATATTACCCTTTTTCATGCTTACATGAACCAAAAAACAACATTTCATTGAATTTAATAGTTTCTTACCATTTCAGAGAGAGCACATGATTGAATTTATTTTAGCTTCTCAACGTAAAAATTCTAACATGATAGTAGACTTCAATTTAGCAATATATTGACAAATTTAAGAATGTCAAGTGCATGACACTACAAAAGAGAGGGCCTATAGTAGTCTTTTTTTAGTGGCATTTAAAAAAAAAAAAAAAAAAACACCACTATAGGTACCCTATAGTGGCGTTTATGAGAAATGCTGCTATAGGTTTCTTATAGCTGTGTTTACAAGAGTTTATAGCAGTGTTTCAAAAATGCTACTATAGGTCCTGGTCTTACAAAACCTATAGTGGCGTTTGGAAAGTGCCACTATAGCCTAATTAGAAAAATAATAATATTTTGAAGGGCCTATAGCGACATTAGAAAATGCCACTATAGGTCCTGGTCTTATAAGGGACCTATAGCGGTGCTTTCAATGGCCACTATTTGGCCAACACAAAAAAATAAAACTAAAAAAACAAATAAGGGAGTTATAGCGGCGTTTTCAATCGCCACTATAGGCCAAAAAAAAAATGAATAAAAACTTGAAGGACCTATAAGGTGGTGTTTTTAAATGCCACTATAGTCTAGCCAAAAATAAAATAAAAAACAAAATAAATGAAAAAAAGTAAGGGACCTATAGCGGCGCTTTCAAACACCACTATAGCTCCAACACAAAAGATAATAATAATAATAATAATAGTAATAATAATAAGGGACTTATAGCATTGTTTCCAAATGCCACTATAAGTCCTGGTCTTATAAGGAACCTATAATGACGTTTTCAAATTCCACTATTGGTCCAAAAAAAGAAAAAAGAAAAAAAGAAAAAAAAAGGGACCTATAGTGGCATTTTAATGACGTTTTCCAACACCACTATTGGTCCAACACAAAAAAAAGAAAAAAGAAAAAAGAAAAAAGAAAAAGACCTATAGTGTCTAGGAAAAAAGAAAAAGAAAAAGAAAAATTGAATGAAATGTCTCTCTCACTCTCATCTCTCATGTTAGCGCTGACCTACCCGGCCCATGCCTAGCCGTTGACCCACTCACACCACTGCCATTCACACTTGGCCACCGACCTAGTAAGCCCATCCATGCCACTGACCCAGTGAGCTCATCCATGCTACCAAACCAATGAACCCACCCACGCTGTTGCTCCTAGGCCGTTGATGCCAATCAGCCACCACCCTGGCCTAGACCGATGTTGGTTAGACCCTGACCCTTCTCCCTCTTTTTTTTATTTTTTATTTTTTATTTTTTATTATTTTTTTTTAATTTATGGCTAGTAAGAAATTATAGGAAAATCCATCATGTGTTTCACTGAGCTTACATTTTCTGTTTTACATTGTTTTGGGGTTTGTTTACATGGAGGACTAGAGATTGTTCCCTACATTATTAAGGTTCATATGTGTTAGGTTGTAAAAACTTAGGATTTTATGTATTTAGAACTTTAATGTGTATTGTTGGCAAACCATGATCAAAACAAGATGTTTAGTAGTGTTTAGACTTGCTCAAAGTTGGTTCATTTATGTAAAGTTAGAACAAGTTGATGCAGAAATTAATTATGCTTCTCGGCCTGGTTCGATCGATCAAAGCTTAGGCTTGATCAATCGAAAATCGGGTCAGATGCATTTTCTGTAGAATTCCAACTCAGCCCTAGTTTGTTTTAAAATGTTTAGGTTTTTGTAATTTTCCATAGGTATATAAGGTAAACCCTAACCACGTTTTAGTGTTACTCATATTGCTGTTTATGCAAATCTCTTGTGAGATCTGTAAGGAGCTTTCCTTTACAAAAGTTTAGGATTATCAAGAAAGAGATTTCTTCAAGAGCTTGATGATCATTCAGTTGTTGCCATAAGAAATTAAAGAAACACAAGCGGGTGTACTTGTACTTGCTGGAGAATCCAAGAAAGAAGGAGTATGTGGTTTCGGAGTTTGCACATGGTCATGTTAGTAAGTTTCTACTGGTGGGTAGCAATAGGATGTTAGTAGTCTAAGTCCTGTTGAACAATTTCGATTCTTTCATAGTGGATTCAGGTTTAGCTTGAGGATAGCTAGGTTAAATTCTCCCTAGGTTTTTTCTGGTTTGGTTTTTTGGGTGATCATATCATTGTGTTATTTATCTTTTCGCTGCTTTACATGATATGATTGTTTTGATTGTGATAACCTAGATTTGTTAATTTGGACTAAGTAACAACTTGACTAATTACCTAGGTTAATCCAATTGTATTTTTAAGGGGTCTAAAAACTATCAATATGAGTAACATAGAATTATTGAAGTGTTGGGACTTATGGAGATCAAACTTTTCCCTTTTACATTTATGCTTTAATTCAAATTTTAGTTCTACTTTTTTGAATTTGTCGATAATTCTGATGGTGAAATGTTTTGGAGTATTGGATATAATGGAATAGAGCTGTTTATTCAAGTATAATTGTGTGGGATTGAGTTTGTGATTGACAAGTATAATGTGTGTTTGTGACTGAGGCTTTGTTTATGTGATTAGGCATTGTTATGGAATTACTTTTTTTTTTTTTTTGGGTATTTAGATTTAATGAGAATTTATTGGGCAAAGAAAGCTAGGACTGATTAGAGGGTTTAATATTATTGATATCAAAATTCATTAGGATTGAAGAATTTTAGGATCTTTTAAGGACTTTACATTCTTTCAGTCTTTTTCTTTATTTCATTTTTTTTGTTTGAGTTGTTATGCGGTTAATTCTTATTGTTTGATTATTAAGAATGTTGTCCAACTAATTAGATCTTTATTATAATAATAATTAATGAGTGTACCTTTTGTATTGAGTTTTCAGAAAATTAGGGTTTTTGTTTTTGGTTGATTGTAGAATCCATAAGTATTTTTAATTTGGGATTTTCAGAGTTGGGTATGTATACTGCTTGTGGTCATTTGGCTGTGGGTTTTGGGTTTTGCATTTGTGCTTGTGTTTGATATTTTGCCCGTGTAGCTTGTAGTCATTTGGTTGTGGGTTTCAAATTTTGAGTTACAAGGATTCAAGATTTTCCACTGCGTCATCTTTATTGCTGGTAATTTTATGCTCTCTTTTTTTTAGAGGTTTTGGTTAATTGAGAAGTTATGCTCTAGAATGATTATGTGGTAATTGTTTCCTTCCCTTTTAGTCCATATATTTTGATGCAAATAACAAAAAATTCCTACTCGATGGTAACTTAACAAATGTAGAATACGGCAATAAATAGAGCATGTCACAGTAATAATCACAATTGGGAACTGACTTTCTCTTTGCTGGATCAACCTGAAAAACAAACTTTAATTATTATCACATTATATGCAAATCAGAGAACGTATATAAGAACTTGAAATCATACATTCAAAGGAATCCTAGCAATTGTTAATTTTTCAACCAAACAATCCAATATGTTATCATCCGGTATTTCTAAGTAGAATACGTGCTTGCTCTCAATAAGATTATGACATTTTTGTATGACCTATGGAAAAATATTTTAATTAGAACTAGGCATTAGCAAGCTAAATATTGAGAACCAAAATCAATTAAGAGATGGTGTTATGATGATACTTATCGTATTCTCGGCTCTATAATACCATTGAGCAGTAAAATAAGAACTTCCATCTACAACCTAAAACATCTCCACAAGATATAACATTGGTGGCTTTCCTTTAGTAGCCTAAACACCACAAACAAACAAACAAAAACACAAGTTAGATTAACAAAATAAAATATACAATAACTAGCATAACACTTCAAATTGAAACTTACCATAATGTGAGCACCATCGTAAAGATTATAAAGAATTCAACCATCAACCTTTGCTTGAGTGTAATGGCATCAAGATTGAATAATTTGATTAGAATCATCCTTACTTCTTATGACTGGGAAGCCATGCATGTTGAGGTTTTACATAAATCTTGTCACACTTCCTTCATGTTCCAATGCCTTAGTGTTTAGGTCTTGCATATAATGACTCTACTCAAGGATAAAAGTGCTGCATTGTGCAAACAATAATTACTAAACTCTAATTGATCTGATCAACAAGACTAATGAAACAAAGTGAAATTCAGTCTAAACCTTTTTTGTTTGTTATTGTCTAATCCACATGCTTTTTTTTTCCTCAGAATTATTTATACATCTTATTTAATTCTTTCAAAAATCAAATTACAACTTTTGGGTTTAGGATAATTTTTATTTCTGTTTATAAAGTTCAAATTTTGTATATTTTGCCCTCAACGTTTGCATTTATTCTTATTAAATTGGCCCCTTTCATCCATTATCATTTAAATTAGGCATTGGTATATTAAACATAAAGTTTGAGCTTATTGAATAAACATCGACATTTTACATCCTACATATAGTTGGTCAACTCAAAGCTAACTTGCTATAATGCCAGATTATTTTCAATTCAACTTATAAATATCTATAAACCAAGTTAACTTTTTTTTTTTTTTTTGGGTACAAACAAAGAAACCTCTACATTTATGTTTATAATCATGTGTGATCTTGTGTGTATGTATATATAAGGGTACAAAATAATATAAATGTGAAAAATATAAATGTAAACATAAACATAGACATAACTGTAAAATAATTTATACATAAAATAATAAAAAGAAAAACTAACCAATAAGTATTTTGAATGAATATATAACTGAGATTTTTATGTCTTCCATTGAAATCATAATTCAAATCTACTTGAGGTGCTAATGAGTGGATTTCTATATAACCTATTACAACAACAACAAGACCTACTACTACTACTTACTACTATTATTATTTAAAATAAGTGAGATTGATAACATACGACTTAAAAACCAAAAAAAATAAAATAAAATAATAATTATAAGATAAATTACCTTAAACAAGCCTTTTTTCTCTTTTCCATTGTACTTTGTATAACGTGATTTTCAATAAATAAAGTCTACCATCATTTCGTCTCAAAAAGAAAAAAAAAAAAGAAAAAACACAAAAAAACATGACAAAACAAAACAAGATTACACTTGAATATTAATATTGATTTGTTTTTAAATAAAACATATATTGATATTGATTTATGAAATCTTCTGTTTTTATTTTATTATTGTTAGTTTTTAGGAAGAATGAAATCTCTATATATTAGAAGTATAGAATTTTTCATATTCACTTTTCTTTATTCCAATATTTTCTTTACCTTTTAGTTCTTCTTTGAATGTTGGATGTGATGATTCAAATATAATTTTTCTTATTGTTTTCTTTAGGTTGATGAACACTCCTGGACATCAAATCCTTTCATTTGTATATTTGGAGGATTTGTGATTCGCAGTGGTAGTGGCAAATGCATCAACAAAATCCTCATATCTCATGACAACTATGATAGATTTTTTGATAAATTTGTTTTGATGAACTATGTTTACAATTTGTTACTCAATTCTTTTAAGATTCTTATACATGTATAATATTAATAATCATAATATATGCTTTTTTCCCCCCTTTTGGACAGAAGATCAAAAGATCTTAATTTTCTCTATTAACTTACAAATTTTGATATTGTTGTCTGGCTATCTATCTTTTCCCTATCTTTTAAAATTTTCAATCCTCTTCATTTCCCTTCCACATTTGTCCTATGATAGATTTTTTGATAAATTTGTTTTGATGAACTATGTTTACAATTTGTTACTCAATTCTTTTAAGATTCTTATACATGTATAATATTAATAATCATAATATATGCTTTTTCCCCCCTTTTGGACAGAAGATCAAAAGATCTTAATTTTCTCTATTAACTTACAAATTTTGATATCGTTGTCTGGCTATCTATCTTTTCCCTATCTTTTAAAATTTTCAATCCTCTTCATTTCCCTTCCACATTTGTCTTCTACTTTAAGAAATATGTATGAATTTCCCTTGAAATTGGGACTAGCACTCAAATGGGCTGTCTAGTAAGCAATTGATATGGATATTCAAGTAGGTGTTTTTGAAGAATACTCCATTACTTGATAAACTGGTTGTCTAGTTAGTAATTGATATGGATCTTCAAGTAGGTGTTTTTGAAGAAGACGCCACTGCTTGATAAACGAATTGTTTAGTTAGGAGTAATTGATATGGATCTTCAAGTAGTTGTTTATGAAGAAGACTCCAATGCTTGATAAATGGGTTAGCAATTGATTTGAAATTATCATTCTAGCAATATTTGAATTCTAATCTTCATCTCAAATTGAAATAACTAGAAAAGCAAAAGTTTATCAATTCAAAAATATATGGCGTATATGCTATTTGGAAAAAAGAAGTCATGTTTAATATGTACAAACAATTGACTAAGATGGGAATTATCTGTAGACGATGAACTTTATTTTATTTCTTAGCCTCTAGCTAAGAATGTGCCAAAAAAAAAAGAAAAAAGAAAAATCAGCATGTGTGTGTGAGATGAGGCTAGTCATCTAATATTAGTATACATAAATAATAATAAATATGATCATAACTTTTCTTACAAAATACATTGCTTATCTTGATACATTCATCAATCTCTACCAAATTAAGATATACCTGTAAGAAGATGTTATGAGACTCCACCTCCCTTTACATCTGCACTCCTTGTTCCATCCCTCCTTAGTCCCACAAAGATCTTTACGTTCTTGTCCAGTCAAAGACAACTGAGATCTTCCGTGTGTGGGAGTAGCTCAAACAAAGAAGGGTCTGATCCGGTCTGAATTTCAGGCCCTGCCCTTTTCCTTTGCTACTATGATAGTCGGCAACTTCTATTAGTGCTAGACCTTGTGTCGAATTGATTCGTGAATTAAATAAAATATTGATATCTCTTGGCCAGAGCCATCATCTTGAACCAATAGTCGTCCAAGCGAACCCTCCGTTGCAGATATATGAAATTTACTTAATTACATTTTTCCTCTAAAAGCTTAAGGCAGTTTGGAATTTTTATTTTGATCCATTTGATATCTTTTTCAAAATTGGTCCTTCTGACCAAATTTGTTACTGTAACAAACTCAACATTTTCAGCATTATTTATTATTTAACCCATCTCAGCATTCTTTCTTTCTTCTTCTTCTTCTTCTTCTTCTTTTTTTTAAATAAAAAAATATAGGAAACAAAGAAAACTTTTAATAAAATAAATTAACTCTTTTATTTTTGGCTAATTCGTGGTAATTTACTATTTTTAATTCTTAGGCAAGAGCGAACAACTCATCAAAATTTCACTTTGGATTTTTTCCCCGGAAGTCTGAGATTGGTTCCTTCACTTCTTTTGGCTTCTTAATCTATATAATTATTCACCAACCCCACGCCAACTCCCCCCCACCAACCCCACCCCCCGGCCAAAAAAAAAATCATAGGAAATAATATGACGTGAATTTTCATTATATATTGTGGAAGTTATTGATTTTCTTTCATAAAACACGAAAGAAGATGTTACGTCTTTTCTGATTTTGTTGAATTTGTAATGTTTTGAGTTTTCCACCCAATTCAATGATCTATGACAGTAAATAATTTCAAACACTAAGACATATCTGTGGTAACTTTTTAGGAAATGCAATAAGCCACTCTGGGATAGAAGAAACAAGAGGCTATACCATTAACTGGTTGAGTCAAAAAAATCTATTATGCATTTGATACATGTATCAATACTACATTGATTGTATCCCATTTTACTTTCACCATTTGCACCCAATTAATGATAGCGGTGTAGAGAGGGAAAATTCCTGACCTATCACAAGCTGACACGTCACATTACTAAGTCCACAAAATACAGCCAATTACAAAGCACTATGTATTGCTGCTAGGTTTTGCTATCACTATTCAGAAGCCAACGAAAATTTGCCAAGTGTCATGCAAAAACCAATTATGCATCAGTGCACGTGTAAGCGATGACACAAGCAGCCTTGCACGTGTAAGCGATGACACAAGCAGTTCAGCACGTGTAAGGGGTGACATAAGCGGACCAATCAGGCTATAACATGTGTCACCAATCGGACTTCGCCACGTGTTGCTCACCCACCTCCAAACTCCTATAAATAGAAGCCTTCCTAAGACATTAAGGAGGACCAGAATTCAGAAGTGAAAAAGCTCTACGATGATCAAGCCTCAAAGCCTTCAAGAACTTAAAGAACTTCAACCCCAAAATCGGAGAACATTCGAAGTAGAATCATCTAGATCATCTGCCTAGATCCTAAAGTTTGCAGGAATCAAGCCAAAAGTATCCGAAAACATCAACAAATCACAAATCAGTGAAGCTCTACGGATTCAAGCCTCCAAAGCCCCGAAGAACTTCCACCACAAACTTTCGAGACGAAGAACACACGAAGAACACGAAGAACGCGAAGAATAAAGGATTTCTAAACAAGCTCATAGCCAGAGATTCGTTATAATTTCGTTTCAGCAATCTTCGATCCATCCCTCAACCAAATTGAAGGATATTTTGTGTTCAAGTCAAAACCACATTACCACAAATCCAATCAATAAGTCTTGAAAGAAGATCGAATCAGAGGATCACTCTTTTGTAATTTCAGAGAATTGTACCACACAATCATAAATACAAATTCGCATTTGTGAAACTATTTTACTTGTTTGATTAATTTCAAACTAGAAATTTAGTCGCTTACAAATTCTGGCACGCCCAATGTGACATCTCTGCCTCTCATCTCTTTCTCCTTCAAAAGAAAAGAAATTCGACATCATTTTGCTACTAGCTTCAATGGTCTCTAGCAAGAATGTTCAAATATCAGTGGTTGATGATTCCAGTGCTGATAAGTATGTCGGCCCAATCACTCGCAGTCGGTCCAAAGCTCTTAATCGACTCCAACCTTAACCAACCCAAGAAAGCCAACCTCCTGCTGTCATCTCTCTGGACTTTCTTGCAAATAGGAAAGCTACTGCTAAAGATTCATGTACCTCGAAAGATTTGGAGATCAGTAATGAATCATCCCCAACAAAGACCTTTTCTATCAACTCTTCACCCATGATGAGAAACTTAAGGAGTGAAGTAACTCTGACTCATCCTATTTCATCATTTTCTCCATCATCTATAGAGGTCATGCCAGTAATGATGACTAACACCTCTACCATGGAAAAAAAAGATGGCTGAAATGGAACAAAGGGTCATCCTTCTCACAAAGGCACTTGAAGAAAAGGACATCAAAATTGCAACCCTAATAAACAAGCTGGAGGTACAAGATTCAGGTGAATTAAGTCTTGGCCCTGAGCACCCACCTGGCTTTACCTTCAAAGGAGAAAACACCAGGGGTGATAAAGGAAAAGGAGGTGAAGGCACCTCTCAACATGGACCTTCCACCTCAATGGCCTCAATATCTATCCAGCAACTGCAGGACATGATTACAAATACCATTCGGGCACAATATGAAGGTTCTTCTACAAGTTCTCTCATATCTTCCAAACCCTATACAAAGCGCATTGATACATGAGAATGCCAAATGGGTATCAACCTCCCAAGTTCTTGCAATTTGATGGCAAAGGAAACCCTAAGTAACACATTGCTCACTTTGTAGAAACTTGTGAGAATGCAGGGACTCAAGGAGGCCTCTTTGTAAAGCAGTTTGTCCGTTCACTAAAGGGGAATGCCTTTAATTGGTATACAGACTTAGAGCCTGAGTTAATCGATAGTTGGGAACAACTTGAAAGGGAGTTTCTCAACTGATTCTACAGCACATGACGCACGGTAAGCATGATAGAGCTTACCAATACTAAATAGTGGAAGGATGAGCCCGTTGTTCATTATATCAATCGGTGGCATTCTTTGAGTCTAGATTGCAATGATAGACTTTCTGAAATATCTGCTGTAGAGATGTGCATCCAAGGCATGCATTGGGGACTTCTTTACATCATTTAAGGAATAAAGCCCCGAACATTTGAAGAGTTGGCAACTCGTGCACATGACATGGAATTATGTATTTCTAGCCATGGAAATATGAAACCTCCTGTACCTGAGGAAAGGAAAGAAAGACGGGAAATAAGGAAAAATGACATGAATGCAAAAAGTAATATCAAAGACTCAATGAATGCCAATCCTAACCTAGTCAAAATTTCAATAAGAAATGTGAAGGCCAATGAAAAGAGGCTCGAAGGAGGTCAACAGCGTGAGACGCGTCGCTCATCACTTAAGGAATGGGAAACAAAAGGTCTATCCTTTCCTAGACACCGATATGCCTGAAATGCTAGAACAACTGCTCAAGTTGAAATTAATTGAATTTCCAGAATGCAAACGATCGGAAGAGATGAGGAAAGTTGATGACCCGAACTATTGTAAGTATCATCGCATCATAAGTCATCCAATCCAAAAATGCTTTGTTCTTAAAGAACTCATCATGAAGCTAGCCAAGGAAAGGAAAATCGACTTGGATTTTAATGATGTTGCTCAGTCAAACCTTGTCACATTTTCTTGTGGGTTACCTAGTTCCATGTCTCCGACTACTAAGCAAGGGGCAAATACCACGCTCATCCATTTTGGTTCTCTAGAACCAGTTCAAGTTCATCTCTCACAAAAAGCACCTGATTATAATTCAAATGATGATAAAAGGTCAACAATGGATGAGGAAGAAGGCTGGACGATGGTTGTTCGCAAGAGATGGAAGAAGAAACGAGCATTCCCTCTTCATTTGATCACCCAAGAGTCTAAAAGAGCACAAAACCAGATTCAGATTTGGTCAAAAAGAATGAGTAATAAGAAGCAAGGTAGACTGGGAACAAAAGTGTATGAAGATTCAGCACAAACCCAAAAATCTCGAAAGCTTATCACATTGGAAGAATTCTTCCCTAGAAAATTCTTTCAAAATGACTCAGCCAAGGCCGTCCACACAATCTCTCGTTGCGAAATTCAGGACGAAAAGAAGGATGTTGACCGTGGTGATCCAAAAGAGACTTTGTCATCTTTGGAGGAACTCCAATCTCAGGTCAATCAAGTTGAACCCTTGCAATCCTCCACATCACCAAAAGAAGTGCTCACCCAAGCTCTTGAAGAGCTAGAGATATACACCCCTCATACCAATACGCTTCAACAAACACAAGGATGTTACGCATGCTCTCCAGACTTAATCTTCACTGATGAGTATCTATTGTTAGGTTCTAAGCCCCACAATTGCCCACTCTATGTCTTTAGTTATGCTCATGAACAAAGGATCGAGTGTATCCTTGTTGACGAAGGTTCAGCCGTTAACATACTTCCAAAAATGACCATGAAATGACTGGGTTTTACTATGGAAAAATTATCGCACAGTTGTTTGGTCATCTAAGGTTTTAACCAAGGAGGTCAACGTGTAATCGGCTTGATCCACCAAGAATTGATAATTGGAGAATTGACAAGCAAAGTCTTGTTCCACGTCATTGCTGCTAAGATGACCTATAACATGCTATTAGGATGTCCCTGGATCCACGAAAATGGAATAGTGCAGTCGACCTTGCATCAATGCTTCAAATTCTTCCAAAATGGAATAAAAAAGGTCGATGCCGATTTGAAGCCTTTTGCAGAAACCGAAGCTCATTTTGCTAATGCAAAATTTTATGCAAAAGAAGACATTTCTAGTGAGATTCTTCCAGTTGAGATCCCGTCTATGAAAAGTAAACAGGGTGAAAAGGAGCATGTTAAATTCATTGCCAAAAATGACGTTTCTTCTCCAAAGAAAGGTCCAGAATATGAGAATGATCATTCTACTGAATCTACCAATAATTCAGTAAGAGTGGAAATCTCAACGCCTTCCAATAGCCCTCCATTCCTCTGGTATATACCATTAGCACACCGCAAGAATGGACAATCACCATTCACAGAATGGCTTCAACCTACAGAAGACGTGGGGAGGCTTCCTGCAAAGCTCACGATGGAGGATGTAGCCATATTGAAAGAAAATCATGTCATGCCTTTAACTTCATCTACAAACCCTTTACCCTCGAAGCCGTTAAAAGGATTCGTGAAATCTTTGCAAAGTCCGATAGAGCATGGTTTTCTACCAAGTGAGCGGACGAAAGAATGGTTCGACCCAAAGGCATATAGGCTATTAGCCAAAGCAGGCTACGATTTCTCAAAACAAGAGGACTTAGGGAAGCTAATTCCATAAGCCACTGGAGAAAAGATGCATGGCCTTAGCAAAACAAAAAGGAAAATGCGGCTTGAAGGGCATGAAATTCCTATCCTAAAGACTGGATTAGGTTATACTCCTGAACAACCAGCTCAGATATGGATCAAGAAAAGAAGCGATCCTTCGAGTTCCCAATACATAACAGTAGAGGTCGGCGAAAGTTCGAATCAAAGAAAAGACCATTCTCCACCCCGTATCTCAGTGTTTAATCGCATTGAGGCCTCATCATCACGAATTACAGGGTTCGATAGGTTAAATACAACTTGTTTAACGCCAAATCGGGACACTCCTGCTTGTAAATCGGTCTTTGATCAACTGGGGGCAACGAAAAGGCCTATTGATAGTCATTCTCAAAGTTCAATAAACTTTGACGTTCAAGGGAAGAAGAAAGCTAATGTTGAGATCTGTAGTAACATTCCTTCATGCATGAAATGTAACTTTACCTTGGAGATCAACACTGAAGGATCGCTTAAAGTCAAAAGACGAACGATTGTACATACAAGTCAGTCACCCATCCATGATGAGGAAATTGAAAAGGTATCATTCTCGTTTCATATTACAATAGAATAAGGTACAATGTCAGATGCTGAAGCAACCAATGAAAAGGTCGATGAAGCTCCTCCAACCTTGGAAGATGGAGGACAAGCTACAGTTGATGAACTTAAAGAGATCAATTTAGGAACTGCTGAAGAACCCCGGCCAACTTTCATCAGTGCACTTCTCACCCCTGAAGAAGAAGAAGGATACCTCAAGCTCCTAGTAGAGTACAAAGATGTGTTCGCTTGGAGTTACAAGGAAATGCCTGGGCTCAATTCGAGTATTACTCTACACTATTTGGCAGTAAAGAAGGGCATGCGCCTAGTCAAACAAGCTCAAAGATGCTTTCGACCAGAGCTTATCACTTAAATAGAAACCGAGGTCAATAAGCTCATTGAAGCAAACTTCATTCGTGAAGTACAGTACCCGAAATGGATTGCTAACATCGTCCCTGTAAAAAAGAAGAATGGACAAATCCTAGTGTGCGTTGACTTCCGTGATTTGAATAATGCATGTGCCAAGGATGATTTTCCATTACCCATCACTAAGATCATGGTTGATGCCACTACTGGTCATGAAGCTTTATCTTTCATGGATGGATCTTCGAGTTACAACCAAATTCGAATGAATCCTAAGGATGAGCAACTTATAGCATTCCGTACTCCTAAGGGAATTTACTGTTACAAAGTGATGCCTTTTGGACTAAAGAATACTGGTGCTACTTATCAGTGATAATGTACTTCATAAATATGTGGAGTGCTATGCCGATGATCTGGTGGTTAAAACAAAAAGGAGGGAAGACCATCTGGCAGATCTACGATCTGTGTTCACCCACTTAAGAAAGTATCAGCTTAAAATGAACCCCCGTAAATGTGCTTTTGGTGTAACATTTGGAAAATTTCTTAGTTTCATTGTGTAGCACCGCGGTATTGAAATTAACTAGTCCAAAATTGAAGCTATCCAGAAAATCCCAAAGCCCAAGAATCTGCTAGAACTTAAAGGCTTGCAGGGAAAACTGGCCTACGTACGACGATTTGTCTCGAACTTGGTTGGTCGATGTTAACCTTTCAATAGATTGATGAAAAAGTATGTGCACTTTGAATGGGATGAGGCTTGTAACAATGCTTTTGCATGCATCAAAGGTACTTGCTTAATCCTCCAGTTTTAGGTGCTCCTATCCCAGGAAAGCCTTTGGTGCTGTATATTGCGGCCCAAGAAAAGTCTCTAGGTGCTCTTATGGCGCAAGAAAATAAAAAGGGGAAAGAAAGAGCCCTTTATTATCTAAGTCGAACTCTCAATGGGGCTGAATTAAATTATTTTCCTATCGAAAAGATGTGCCTCGCTCTTTTCTTTGCCATAGATAAACTGGAGCACTATATGTAAGTATATACGGTCCGTTTGTTAGCAAAGGCGGACCCGATCAAATATGTCCTCTCCAGGCCAGTGGTTTCAGGTCGTATAGCTCGATGGGCAGTCTTGCTTCAGCAATATGACCTTGCATACATTCCACAAAAAGCTATCAAAGGACACGTATTGGTAGATTTCTTAGCTGATCACCCAATTCTGTCTGAATGGGAGTTCTCTAATGATTTCCCGGATGAAGATGTGTTTTACATTGAAGTAATGCCACCATGGGTGATGTTTTTTGATGGGGCTACACGTCAAGAAGGAGCGGGGGCAGGTGTAGTGTTTGTTTCTCCACAACGGCAAATACTTCTTTACTCATTCTCATTAAGCGAACTCTGCTTTAACAACGTAGCCGAATATCAAGTATTGATCATTGGTCTATAGATGGCTATTGAGATGGGCATATCGCAACTTGAGATCTTGGAAGACTCCAAATTAGTTATCAACCAAATCTTGGAGCAATATGACGTTAAGAAAGAAGACCTCATCCCCTATTGCAAATATGCAAAGAAGTTGCTAGCAAATTTCGAGGCCATCACATTGGAGCATATATCGAGGAAGGAGAATAGACAGGCCGATGCTTTAGCTAATTTGGCTACTGCCTCAGCATTATCCCAAGAAGAGACAATCAAAGTCAATATTTCCCAAAGGTGGGTGGTACCTCTCGTGGTTGAAGAAGAAGAAGAAGAGCAAGCCAACATCATTTCTGTATGCCTTGTCGAAAAAGAAGATTGGCGACAAGTGATAATTGAATACCTTCAACATGGAAGACTACCGAATGATAAACGCCACAAGACCGAAATTCGGCGGAGGGTTGCTCGATTCATTTACTATAAAGACATTCTCTTTGCCGTTCATTTGATGGATTGTTTCTCTGTTACTTAAGAGAGGAGGAGGCTAAACAAGCCTTAGAGGAGGCTCATTTTGGAATATGCGACGCACATCAATCAGGTCCTAAGTTACATTATAGGATCAACTGAATGGGTTACTATTGGCCTACAATGGTGCAAGATTCTATGGAATGTGCTAAAAAGTGCGAAGCTTGTCAGTATCACGCAAACTTCATCCATCAACCGCCAGAACCTCTACACCCAACTATAACTTCTTGGCCTTTTGATGCATGGGGGCTTGATGCAATAGGGCCATTACCAAAGTCATCCGGTGGCCATTTGTACATCTTGGCCACAACTGACTACTTCTCGAAATGGGCGGAAGCTGTACACCTTAGGGAAGTGAAAAAAGAAACGATGGTCAATTTCATTCGAACTCACTTGATCTATCGGTATGGTGTCCCTCGGTATATCATAACTGATAATGGCAAACCATTCTACAATAGGCCGATGCCAGAGCTACGCGAGAAGTTTGAATTTAAACAATACAACTCCTCCATGTACAATGCCCCGGCAAATGGACTAGTTGAAGTGTTTATCAAAACACTTGGCAGTTTGTTGAAAAAAGTGGTATCCAAGACAAAGCGAGACTGGCATGAAAGAATTGGAGAAGCATTATGGGCATATCGAACAACATTTCGAACGCCTAATCAAGCAACGCTATATTCTCTTGTCTACGGAGTGGAAGCCGTCTTTCCTTTAGAACGCCAAATCCCATCATTACGGATTGCCATTCAAGAAGGATTCATTGGAAAAGAAAATACCAAGCTTAGGTTGCAAAAATTAGAGGCACTTGATGAAAAAAGGCTCGAGGCCTAACAAAGCCTCGAATTCTATCAAGCTCGTCTTTCAAGCGCGTTCAATAAAAGAGTCAAACCACGATTATTCCAAGTTGGTGACTTAATCCTCGCCGTTCAAAGACCAATCATCACAACTCATCATACAGGCAATAAGTTCACTTCAAAATGGGATGGACCTTATGTTGTGCAAGAAGTCTACACCAATGGAGCTTACAAGTTGATTGATAATGATGGTGTAAGGATCCGCCCCATCAATGGGAAGTTCCTCAAACACTTCTATGCTTGAAAATCAAGGATTGCTCCTTAGTAAGAGTTTAAACTACCTACTGTAGCGCTGCAAGAGTACATGATGTCTTCCCATTACCCTTCAAAGTGTACCAATAAGGAGAAATTAATCCTACTCCATGTCACCAATTATGAGTGTGGCATAGCGGTTGGACGCCCGTGTCTCCCTTAAGGCCAAGGTCTTGGGTTCGATTAGTGGTGATACCCACTATTACACATTGCGCTCCCCTTTTTGCAAAAAAACACTTAAGAAAAAAAAATTATAATAAAAAAAAAAAAATCTTTTGAATTACGTGATGACTTGATCCCTCTCCGGGGTACATAGGCAACTTAGTATCTTTTGTTGAGTTCAGTCATGCACTAAAACAAAATTATTAAAAAAAACAAAAAAAAAACCAAAAAAAAGAAAAAAAGAAAAAAAAAAACGAAAACAAAAAAAAATCATTAAAAAAAAAGATCATAAAAAAAAAAGGAAATAAAAAAAAAATTTTGTTGAACTACGTAATGACTTGATTCCTCTCTGGGGTACGTAGGCAGCTTAGTACTTGTCACTAAGTTTAGTCACATGAAAAGAAGAAGGATGGTCAGTCTAAATTGAGGAGTTTTCCAACATTCATCAATGCGCTTTTAAGGTCCCTTCGGTTGGCAAGGCATTGCTCAATAGGATGATCAAAAATCGATGTAGTAGAAAATGAAGACTGTAAGGAGTTGATGTTGCTTAACTTTCTTTGAAATGATGATGAACATAAGTTGATGCTTGGTTGTGGAGTAAAATAAAATCTCCAACCTTTTTTGCAAGAAATGAAGTCTTCATGGCATTACTTATCTTTTGTGGACATCCTCCCACATTTCTGAAGTATATTTTGCATCACTTATCTCCTGGGGGCATCTCCTTGTACCTTCCAAGTCTAAGCTACATCGTCTCTTTTCTGAAGTTATGTCACTTCATAGCTCTGAAATTTGGACCACATTATCTCTCTTCTGAGTGGTGTCATTTCACATCATGTCTCTAAAATCTAGATGACGTCAACTTCCTCCAGAATGATGATAGATTATATATCCGAAGTTAGTTTTGCATCATCTCTCCTCTAAGGGCATGTTTGTGCAATGTCAAAGTCTTGGTGGTATTCTCCTCGCATCTTCAAGGTTTTATCAGCATCTCTTTGCATCCTCAAAGTTTTGATAGGAGCTTCTTGAAACTTCAAGATTTTGTTGGCAACTCCTTGCATCTTTAACGTCTTGTTGGCATCACCAAAATCTTGATGTTTGGCTATAGTGTTATGCATTCTCGATGTCTAAGCTATGTTGCCTCTAAATATTGGTGCAATGCTAATGTAAGTGCAAGAGCTGATGTGGAGTATTGTTGTGGCTTCATGACAAGGATAAACGTTGGCACGGCTTCGGTGCAAAAATGGCTTCATGGCAAAGATGAAGTGTTGACGTGGCTTCATGGCTTCAGTGAATGAAGTGTTGACGTGGTTGCTTTGATGCGAATGAAGTGTTGAATGTTGGCATGGCTTCGGCAGAAATGAAGTGTTGACGTGGTTGCTTCGATGCGAATGAAGTGTTGACATTGCTCCACGGCTTCAATGTAAATGATGGTGCTACTTCAAGTGCTAATGTGGAGTGTTATCGTGGCTTTATGACAAAGATAAGTGTTGACACGGCTTCAAGGTGAATGAAGTGTTGACGTGGTTGCTTCAATGCGAATGAAGTGTTGAATGTTGGCATGGCTTCAGTGCAGATGAAGTATTATGATTGCTTCATGGCAAATATGAATGTTGGCATGGCTTTAGTGCTAATTAAGTGCAAATATTGCTGCATGGCAAAGATGAAGTGTTGACGTTGCTTTATAACAAAGATGAACGTTGGCACAATTTCGGTGCAAATATGGCTTCATGACAAAAATAAATATTGGCATGGCTTCAGTACAAGGACAAATGCTAGCACCGTTTCATGGTAAAGACTCTTGATGTGGCTACGTTGCAAAAACTGTTGAGATGGTTGCGTTGAAAAAAAAAAAAAAAAAAACAAGTGTTGGTGCAACTTAATTACCGAGGAAAGCATGCTGTGTAACAAAAACAAGCAACAACAAAAAAAATTTGTCAGGGGAAAATCTCATGGCACATTTGAACTAAAAAAAAAATAATAATAATAAAATAACAAAGAGAGAGAGCTTCAATTTTAATCACTAGCCTATCAAAAAAAAAAAAAAGTTAGTACAAACAAAGCATATATAAAAAAAAAATAATAAATAAAAAATTCTCTGCATAATTTCTCTACACTTAAACTATCATACTACCCACTAAAGGCTGTTTGTACAACTCAATGCATGCCCCGGATGGCCTTATATAGAGATTTGTGGAGCTCAAAGTCAGATTTTGCAAACACTCAAGGTCAAGAAAGTCTGCACCAAACCTTGAAAAGAAAAAGGCGCTCATAAATGTATCATGTTGTCAAAAAGGAAAAAAAAAAAAAAAAAAATTACACTACACCTCAGAAACAACCTATTGGCCTGCAAAGAGGAAAAACTATGGCACTAGATTGTGAATGAAATTCTAGGTCCACAAAGGGAAGTTTCTTGTTCTACTGTGTCACCAACCCTTTGAGAACAGCAGAGACACTCAGTGGTTACCCTAGAACCACTCCTTGCTTGGATTGTCAAACGTTGTCAGAATGGCCACCGCCAAAGTAGACCAAGGTGGGAACAAGTCCAACAATGCTTGCGGTCTCCCATCCCAGATTTCTACAATTTCTGACAAGATTTCACAAAAAACTAACCCACAGAAATCTTCTAAGGACTTTGATGTACAAAACCCAGAAAGATTTTCAGCAACGGAGCCACCATGCACCACCACAAACTCCTAAACGTCCTGCGAGTTTCTCATTCAAATCTGCACAAGTTTGAGAAAATTCTCACAAAACGGGTGCCACCACTAGATCTATCGGCCCACGATCTACAGAACCTTAAAATTTCAAGCCCAAAAATGGCTACACGCGCCTCCATACGCCGCCACGGACTCGCAACGACCCACGGCCTAGTCTTTCAAATCTGTGCAAATCTGCCCATGATTTTAGAAAACTGACTGTACCATGGTCTTCTACGGCCTTAAATCAACAAAACCTAAAAATTTTAGGCCCAAAACCCCAGGCACGTGCCTCCACGTGCCGCCAAAAGGATTCGGCGGTGCTGCCTTCAATTTCACACGCCGACACGGATAGCCAGCACTCACACGTGCCCTTAGCGCTATGATATCATGGATGATGTCATCCTCTACTGACATGTTTGTCCAAATCCGATCCAGACCGACCCGCAAATCTGACCCGGTCCAAACCGGCTGAAAAAAAAAATGGAGAGAGAAAGAGAAAATGCTTTGACCAATTGGACTTTTGACCTTGACGAAGAAGTCAAAATTTTCAAAATGGGTTTGTCCCACCCAATTTTTTGAGTACATTCTGATTTTGGGATTTGTTTCTTCATTCGAAACTCAGAAATTGTGCAAACGTCCAATTTCCAAAAAAGTTGACTTTTGTGCAAATGTTGACCAAATGTCAAAATTTTTAAGATGGACATATCTTGCTCAATTTTTCACGTATATTCCGATTTCGGAATCCGTTCCGTCATTTAAGACTTGGAAATTGCACAAATGACTCAATTCCAAGTGTTCAAAACTTAGGCTCTTAAGATCAAAATTTGAGATTCATCTATTTAATTGGGATTCCTTCAAGGTTATTCTCCAGACTTCATCAAGACTTCCCTTTCAAAGTACAAATGAACTATCACAAGTGTGTCTTGAAATTACACTGAGTCATTAGTTCAACCTGCTATTCCTATTTAGTACCTACCAGTCTCCAACTTACCATTCCCGTTCGGTGCCTACCATTCCCACCTACCGTTCCCATCTACCGTTCTCACCAAAAATTCTCAATTACCATTCTCAACTACCTATCTACCATTCTTCATCTCTCTATTATAAATAAGAGGTCAGGGTTCATCAAAAACTCATCAAAAAAATAAAATAAAATAAACACTAAATCATGAAATGAAGATTTACTTCTTTCATATTTTCAAGTCCTCCTTTTCACAGCCATTTCTCACTATGGCCTCATCATTGTCAACACCTAGCAACCGATTTTGCTTCATAATTGGTTTGAGATCAACCCTCTCATGGTTCGGTCGAAACCCTATTTACAATACCATTCCAGTTTTGAGATCCAAACAAATTTTGTTTCTCCCTTTAATGGCCGCATTTGCCAATCAAATTACTCATAACAAGGCCTGTATCGTCCTCCCATGCTTTCATGGACTTGGTTGGCTAGGAAACCCAAGTCCAGCGAACACACCTGTTCCTAACCTCAGGGCTCCTGTAGTCTCTTTCCAATTGCTTGGTCTTCTAGCGGAGGCAGTGGTTTGGAACAAACAGCAACTTGGCTGGTTTCTAAGACCAGAATCACAAGTTAGTTCCATCTTTCATTTTTCTGTGCTTTTCCAACAAGTGGCAGTAGGTGAAGATGGTAAAAAGTGTTGGGGTATCCTACAAATCGTCTTCCATCCAACACTTAAAACAACCTCCAAGGCACCAGCTCATCAGAATTCAGCCTTTGGTGCCAGTAAATGGTCACCAAAGCCTTATTTCATGTCCCCACTACTATGGGACCCAAAAGTTATCGTTGTTGGTACCTCAAAACTCACTTTCTGGAATTACTCCAACTTAAAATCAGCTTGAAGAATTTCAGAAGGTACTCTTCTGAAATTACTTCAACTTAACGTCCATCAGCATGGTCCCATCATGCATGCACATTCTACTACTTGCCGTCGGACCTCATTCAGCATATAGTCAGTCCCATATTCAAAGGTGTACTTTCCATAAACATCTACACCAGAAGGTCCCTAGCATACAGGGGCAGTACCATGGTGGCGTATGTTTCACCCATTCGCATTGCTTCATCCTCGTCTTCTTCAACACCAACACCAACATACCTAGAATCCATAAGTTTCTGAAATTAACTCAACTTAAATTGAGTGAAACAATTATGCATGCGCATTCAACCACTTTCCCACATGTCCTCACCATAATCCAAAGCATGATCTTCTGAAATAACTTCACCAAAAGTTCTTAAGAACACGAGGCTAGCCCCATGACTCTGCATACTATACCCAGCCACCATTCTCTCATCTTCCCTATCTTCAACATCTTGTGATCGCCGCCAACGGTCCAAAATACTCTTTTGAAATTACTTCAACTTAACCTCTACTGAGAAGGTTCCATCACGCAAGTATGTTCAAATACTTGCAGACCCCTTTTCAGTCTCATCAAAGTCTTTCATATGGGTGGGTCTACTCTTCGAAAATTATCTCATCCTATTGAAAGCTCCACTACCTTTAACTACTTCACTTAAAGCGTCAAGTACAAAAATCCACTTTTTTCAAAACTCATTCCCACACCACACTTTGAAACTGTGTGTGTGAATAAGTTTCGAGGGGGCATTTGTAGAGAGGGAAAATTCTCGACCTATCACAAACTGACACGTCACATTATCAAGTTCACAAAATACAGCCAATTACAAAGTACCATGTATTGCTGCTAGGTTTTACTATCACTATTCAGAAGCCAACGGAAATTTGCCAAGTGTCATGCAAAAACCAATCACGCATCAGCGTGCGTGTAAGCGATGACACAAGCAGCCTCACACATGTAAGTGATGACACAAGCAGTCCAGCATGTGTAAGCGATGGCATAAGCAGATCAATCAGGCTGTGACATGTGTCACCAATCGGACTCCGCCACGAGTTGCTCACCCACCTCCAAACTCCTATAAATAGAAGCCTTCTTAAGACATTTAAGAGGACCAGAATTCAGAAATGAAAAAGCTCTGCGAAGATCAAGCCTCAAAGCTTTCAAGAACTTCAAGAACTTTAACCCCAAAATCGGAGAACATTCGAAGCAGAATCATCCAGATCATCTGCCTAGATCCTAAAGTTCGCGGGAATCAAGCCAAAAGCCCCAAAGAACTTCCACCACAAACCTTCGAAGACGAAGAACACACGAAGAACATGAAGAATGCGAAGAACAAAGGATTTCTAAACAAGTTCATAACCAGAGATTCGTTGTAATTCCGTTTCAGCAATCTTCGATCCATCCTTCAACCAAATTGAAGGATATTTTGTGTTCAAGTCAAAACCACATTACCACAAATCCAATCAATAAGTCTTGCAAGGAGATCGAATCAGAGGATCATTCTTTTGTAATTTCAGAGAATTGTACCACACAATCATAAATACAAATTCGCATTTATGAAACTATTTTACTTGTTTGATTAATTTCAAATGAGAAATTTAGTTGCTTACAAGCGGCCTTTGCTTTTTATGTGTTAAGTGTTAACCGCTAACCAGTCAGCTGATTGAACAAAACAAAAGCAAACAAAAAATCTATATTCCAATCAAATATATATAGCTATCCCTATCCCCAAAAGGAAAATAAAAAAAATCAAATCAAATCAAATATAGTTATCATGGTTACAACATTCAAGCCTCGTGTACAGCCTTACTACTATACGCTCCTGCTCTTGTTCCCGTCTGTCTTTAATCACGTCCCGTGCTGCCATGCTGGGGAAAAAAATATCTACATTAAATTTAAGTAATAACGAAACGATATATATATATATATTTTTTCGTGGTTTATTGTTCAATGCGGTCTTCATGGGCCTCAAATATGTATATTAGACAAAAATTTAAAGGCTTGCGGCAAAAATGGCCCATTAGCATTAATTTTTGAAATATTTAGCAACAGAGCACTGTTTCGGAAATAATTAGGGAAATACCACTTTTTCCGAAAACGCCGCTATAGGGCCCGAAAACGTCACTATAGGGCTTAAAAAACGCCACTATAGGGCCCCTTGAACCTGTTATGGGACTTATAAAAAAAATTTTGCAGGAAAACGCCGCTATAGGGCCCAAAAACGTCACTATAGGGCTTAAAAACGCCACTATAGGGCCCCTTGAAACTGTTATGGGACTTACAAAAAAATTTTGCAGGAAAACGCCGCTATAGGGCCCAAAAACGTCACTATAGGGCTTAAAAACGCCACTATAGGGCCCCTTGAACCTGTTATGGGACTTATAAAATTTTTTTTCAGGAAAACGCCGCTATAGGCCCGAAAAAGTGGTAGATTGCTATATAGTTCGGAAACAGTGTTTCTGAGCAAATTATTTCCAAAATTGATGGTAATGGGCCATTTTTGCCAAGGCTTGCGGCTAACAATTTATAAACTTTAATATTTTAACTTCTGGGCCATTGGCCCATGCAATATAAAATTTACTTATTGAGGAAAGCCTACCATAGAGGCATGTTACTTTTTTTTTTTTTTTTTGGTGGGGGGGGGGGGTGGGTTTAAAAGGCATGTCACATGTCATAGAATTGAAACATGATATTTTGTATTTGGTATCTAACCCTCTCACATCACACAAGACTCACGTATTGGTGGGATGCACATACTACGAGAAACCCACATTCTTTGTGGTATGGGCCTGGTGCTACTAGACATGATAAAATAGGCGGGTCGGATCAGGTCGGGTTGAGTTCGAGTTGGATTCATTGGGTTACCGGTCAAAACATGTCATTTTAAGCAGGTTAAAAATAGGTTCAGGACAATTGGGTTGCAGGTCGAGTTGGGTTGACCTATATTTTCGCATGATTTAAAAAAAAAAAAAAAATTATAAAGAAAACAACATGTATTTGTCATTTGAAAAGTTATGCAACAAATTACTTAATGTAAAATGCATAATTTTGAATTCACCACTTATATCAAGAATGAATGCAGTTATTCAATAATTTTAAAGTTATACAAATCCCAACATTACTAACTAAAACAAAATAACACAAAAATAAGTAGAACAAATACACAAGTTTTATTTCTACACAATATCAACGTCCCAAAATATAAAACAAAATTACAAATGACTTATTGGATAACTCATTTGACAAAGAATAAAAACATATAAGAAATTTACAATTTTGAAAATTAATTTTATAATCTATTATCAATTGTGATTGACACCCATTTTAATTTGAGAATATACATTAAAATTTGATTGTTTACTTATTTATACACGATCTTTTTTATGAATATCATATCATTGTTAAGAAACACACAATCTAGGAAATATAATAATTTATTTTAAAAAGCCGTTTATTTTGGACATAAATTGTTAAAAAATAGGTCTAAACATTCATAATTTATGCTAATTTGATACTTTGGTTTCACTATTTTCACACTTATGAATGTTTCTCACTCATGTTTATAATTTTAAATCTTAATTTTTAACTCTACTGCAACCAGATTATCTTGACATGTACTTTGCTATTTGATATCTAAAAATCTTTACTCATTATAGAATGCTCAACTATTCATCTTTCAATTCATTTGCATACAGTTATGTCTTAATTGTTTCCTTAAATCTCACAATAAACAATTAAACCAATATTGTCTTAATTTAATTTTATTTTTTTACCAATTTTTTTTTGTTAAAAAATAGTTTAGTTCATGAGTCGGGTCAGGTTGACCCGCAAAAAAAATGGGTTGGGTAACAGGTCAGCCCATTTTTGCTTCGGGTCAAAAAAATTGGGTGGGGGTTAGGTATTTTTTGGGTCGGGTTGGGTTGAGTTAGAAAATTCTAAACTGTTTTGCCATGTTTAGGTGCTGTTATTCTTACCTAAGTATGATCAATTTTTTATATACAATCCAGTGTAATTAATAGAATAAAATAAATCTCTTCGCAATTATCAAAAAAAAAATCTCTTTGCAAAAAAATAAAATAACTGATTAAATAAAGGGTAAACTATGTATTTGGTCTCTATCCTTTACATTATATTTCAATTATGTTAATTTGGTCTTTAACTTTTTAGTGTTGTGTCAATTTATTAGAATATTAAAAGAATAAAATAAATCTCTTCACAAAAAAAATAAAATAAATGATTTAATGAAGGGTAAACTATGTATTTGGTCTTTATATTTTACATCATAATTTAATTTAATTTCTAACCTTTCAATTATGTTAATTTCATCCATAACCTTTTAGTGTCATATCAATTTAGTCCCTACTATTATTTCTTTGATAGAAATTGCTGACAAGGAAAATGATCAAAATAAAAAAATTAGTTTATTGTCACATTAACAGAAACTATTTTTTTATTTTAGTCGTTTGTCATGTCAGCAATTTTCATCTAATAGATAACGGCAATGACTAAATTGACATGACACTGAAAGGTTAGGAACCAAATTGACACAATTGAAAGATTAGGGAATAAATTGAAATATAATGTAAAAGATAGATGATAGGCTAAAAATGTATTGACCCATTTGGTAAATTAATCAATTAACTAGCCAAATGAATTAATTAGATTCAATTTTATGCAATAAGCATGCTAGCACAAACAAATCACCAACTAAGTTAAATGTAGCAAAAAATAAATTTGACCTAAGTGATTTGTTTACGAAGGAGGAAAACTATCGAGGCAAAACCCCACTGGATGAATTTAAGATCATCACTCCCGAGAATCCACTATTATCAAAACAAGCGGTTACAAGTAAAAGAAATCTCAGTACCTAATACCAACCTACAGTTGAACCCTTACCCCAATACCCAATTGGACTTGTAATGCAGCGGCAATCTCTCTTTTCAATGCATGGCTCCCAATACGTGACTAACCAATGATGCATGGATCCCAGTACGTGACTAATACACCGACTTGAGGAAGATGTTGGCTGCAAAGTTCTTCAGTTCATCCAACAATAAAGATCAAGAAGCTCCTTATTTATAAAACCCTTGGCGCAAAGACATAGTAGCTTATACTGGGAGAAAGATGAATTATGGCAAATTGTCTCTGGTCACAATATGCATGTATAATCACTTTGCTTCAAGTTGCATCATCTAGTGATGACCCTTAAAAAAATCCTTATATATGTCTAGGGTTGTGATAAAAGAAATTCTACCCAAATACACATGAATATGCGTGAAATCAGATTTGAAAATTCTAATTTCGTAATTCTCAACAAATACAGCTTCTGTCGAGCTTCAATATTAATCCTTGATAGATATGATTCTGTCGAGCTTTAATGAACAACACTTCTTCACTTATTCTTGGATAGATTTGCATGGCTTCAATACTAAACTTGAACTCCTGTTCCTTGAAGTACTAAACTCATCCTTGATCTACCTAATTACAAGTAAAGTGCGTTTTGTCAAAAGATTAGCCAATTTACATAACATATGTCTTTAACAATTTCCACATATGTCCTAATAATCTCTCCCTTTGGCAATCCGTGACAAAACCACAACAAAAAAATGAATCATGAGAGAAGTCTTAAATTACTAAACTTATAATCACTTGTTGAATTACAAGAAAATCTAATCCTAACATAAACTCTTGAAAAACTTTGCAAGAAGAGAGTTTATGGTATGGTAGATTTTCACAACTTGTCTTTCTAAAACACTTTAAAAAAAAACTCGTCAAGGTATCTTAGTGTGAAACAGAAATAAAGATTGCATACATAAAGAAACATGTGTATAAAGAGAGAAAAGAAATAACACATGGAGAGATAGGTAAAAAACAACATACATCATCATATATATGAAAATAAATACAATGTATGTCATAAATAAATGGTCACAAAACCAGTGTACAATAGGATAATGTAACTAAACAGAAAGAAAAGAAAAGAACATAAAATCTGCACTACATCCCTCAAGAATATATAGACACTCCCCCTAACAAAAATATTCTATGCTAACTCTCCCCCTAAAAACAAGACTACTCTCATCATCCCAAACTACTCATCTTTTTTGTCACAAATGATAAAGGGTAAGTCACTGAGAGGTTGTCATCTCATCATCACTGGCAGAGCTAGCATCCTCATCCTCATCCTCATCATCAGCACCAACATCGCTATCTTCATCTTTTGAAGCCTCTGGAGAAAGAGAGGGAGAAGCGGCAAAACCATCAAGGCGAGCCTATTGTCGTTTAATACGACTAACATAGGTGTTCACCTGACACAACTCATTACTGAGAGTGTCAAGGCGCTATCCATGTGCTGAAGCTACGCCAGGATGGCCTCAAGAGTCACACCACCATCTGAGGAAGAAGGAGCGGAGGTGGAAGGAATAGAAGAAGCTGCAAGATTAGTCACCTCTGTCTGTGGCCGCTTCGATTGAAGCTGGGCCTCGCTCCGCTGAATAGAAGTTGCGCTGATGGCACCCATAATGGTGAAGTAGGGAGAATTAGAAATAGGGATAAAAAAATGGCGAAGAATCTGCGTGATAGCCGAAAGAAAAGTGAGCTTACCTCGAGTCGCTGTATCCTGATAAACATCAATGATGGAAGTGATGAAGTGAGAGGGGAAGTCTATAGAAAGATCCTCTAAGAGGGATAACAAAAATCAAGCATGAGACTTTGTGATAGAGTTATAATGAAACAGTGGAGTAAGAACAAATGTCATCATCATATTAAGAAATCTCGGACCTTTTGCAAAGCCTGAGTATGGGTTGTTTTAACGCTCACCCCATATCGAAGGTGTCTCATAGAAATGAGACAGAAGCTTGTCTTTGGACACAGTCCTTAGAAGTTGACAACCAGGGTAATCAGAATGCGATACTCTCAGGGCATGTAGTATCTTGGATATAAGATCTGGAGTGACTATGATATATGTACCTTTGAATGTCATGGCAAACTGAGGTACAAAGGTATCGATACCGTGTATATTGGAGTAAAATTCTTGTATAAACACGATAGGGCACCTCAAGGGTATCTCACAAAGAGATTCCCATCCTCGAGTCCGAATGACACTAGGTAGAGGAGTGTCAGAAAAGTTCAACAGAATGACATGGTGCTTCGGATGAACACCACGTCTCTAAAAGTTCTCAAGGAAGTCCTGCTGGGCCTTCCCATCACAGAATCGAATGTGAAGAGGGGGTGTATTAGAAGAAGAAGAAGACCCGGAACCAAGAGGGTTTTGAACCAAAGTATATTCACGTTTGGGTGCCATGCGCAGTCTATCCGAGAAAGAGAGAGAGAGAGAGAGAGAGAGAGAGAGAGAGAGAGAGAGAGAGAGAGAGAGAGGAAACACATCACAAATAGGACAAAAAGAAAGAAAAGAAAAGATACGTATGCATGAAATATGCATGAACATGAGACGTGCTAAATAAATTGAATCATGGGTTGAAACCCAATCCAAACCTACCAGCACACATTAACAATAATAAGCACACATCCGAATGCATGAAAAATTGTTAAAATACTAATGAAATGCAATGCATGGTCATATATCATCAAATTCATTAAGCCCAACCCAAAAATTTTAAGAAAAAACTCAAAAACCCCAAAATTTTTCAAAAACCCCAAAACCTAGGTCTAAAATGCATGAATGCATGAAAAGGGAGAAGATTAGAACACTTACCAAGTGTTTTGATCTAGATCTAGGCCAAAAATGTAGTGGGTGAGGAGATTTGAGAGTGAGAAAGTTGAGAGAGAAAGTTTTCTATCGAGAGAGAAATGAGAAAATGAAAATTGGATCACGCCTCAACTATATATAGAAAAACGCAGCTTGATGGATCAAGGAGCTATCGAGATCCGTCGAGCACTAAATCTTGAGGGATATGAATCTGTTGAGGCGCTGACGAGGATCTGTCAGTAGCAAAAGTATCTTGATGGATCGAGAAGCTGTCAAGAATCTATCGGCTAGATAGAAAGTTTCTCGTTGGATTGAGAAGCTGTCGAGAAGTTATAGAGACAAATTCCAGAAAGCTTGATGGATCGAAATTGTGTTAACTACTGTCGAGAAAAGAAGAAAGGGGGACTTGATAGATGCAAGTCTATCGAGGATCTGTCAAGAAGCTATTGAGCTTGAAGAAAACGGGTTTTTCAAAGAGAGGAAAAACATATAAAGATGAATGCAACAAGCAAGCTACTTAAACATAGATCCAATTAACATGTTAAGCTCTCAAAAACAACTCTCAACAAAAAAAATGCAAAGCATTCATGATCCAAAAAACACACACACACACACACGCACACAAAAAACAAGTCTAACCAATTTTATATTTCAAAAACAAGTTATGACAGTTTAGTGAGCATACATTAACACATGTATTCCTTGTGATAGCCAAATCATATTGTACCTACACATGTATCAAAAGTAGCAAAGAATTTGTGTGTTGTATGTGAAAACATAGCAAGAGTGCATAAGTGTCTCATATTATGACGATTTGAAATATGAGAAAATCACCTACACTCACCCACAATCATAACTGCTTGATGGGGACTATCACCTTCGAGGTACATCCTATAACTCCTACATCTCCTAGAAACATGCTTGCAACCTTATTTAAAAGCATTTTGATTCTTTTTGCTTTTGATTTTCTTTGCATATTCTTTTTCTTTTTGAGCATATCATGCATAGGCATATAAGGGAGAGAGAAGAAATACCCAATTATGTAAGCTTAAACATCAATTTTGCAATGCCGAAGCATATATATGTTATTCATGATTGATGGGCTTTAGTAGTGAGATAGTTATTTATGCATTTCTCTTATGATTTTTTAGTCATTCTTGTCAGAAAGAGCGATATGAATGTTAAGTATAAGAGATTACTTAATCGTACTCATCACAAACACGAGTCACAAAACTCACTTGCTTAATTGTGCATTGAGATGCTCATTTAAGCTACAAAAGATACAAAGTTTAGAAAACTTTGTTTCAATGGCCATCCAAGGTACACAAGTACCAATATACACATACACGTATTGTTTTTGTATTTTTCTGATTTTTCACATTTTTTTTTTCTTTATATTATATGAGAAACAAAATAAAACAAAATTGAATATAAACAAACAAAAACATGTTAAAAAAAAAAAAACATAAAAGTAGACTGACTCAAAAACAAGAAAGCAAACAAACAGGTAATGCATAAATAGAGAGAGAGAGAGAGAGAGAGAGAGAGAGAGAATGTGACTAAATCACTTAAAGCTTTTGTCATTCCACATTTTGGAAGAACCTTTCCTTTGAGTGAACCTTTGATCCATTGGTGAGGGGGAAGAATTGAAACCATTCAAGTTTTAAAGGAATAATGAGGGCCTTGAGAAGATCTCCAAGAGGAGCAAAAGAGGATGGAAACTAATTCTCGTTTCCAGATGAGCCAAGAGGAGCAAAAGAGGATGGAAACTAATTCTCGTTTCTAGATGAGAACATACTATTGCTTTGTTGAGTGGCTGATCACTTGTAGCAATTTGGACGAGTATGCCCTGAAGCTCCACAGTGATGATAGAGATGTGGCTTCTTCGGTTGAGACTTTTTGTTGCTGACTTTCTTAGTCTTAGGGTTTCTAGTCTCTTTCTTTTCAACCTTAGTTGGTGCTTCTAAAATAGATTTTCCTTTATCTAAGTTCTCACTAGCTATTTTAGTTTTAGCTTCATCATTCTTAGAATTAATATTATCAACAAGTGAGACAAACACAGTTGTACTAGATGAGGCAATATTAGGAGAAGAGAAATCATATCCCAAACCGGTTTTATCAGAAGCAGCTTTTTGAAAGCTTAACATCTCATCGAGCTTTGCACTGGAAGTCCTTTCCAATTGTGCTTTAACATGGAACAGTTCTGCTTCAAGCTTTTTTGTCCTTTCAGCAAGGAAGTTGTTCTTGAAACACAAAGCTCCAATGGTTTGATTTGCTTCATCAACCTTTGTAGAGATCTCCTCTCGATTTAGCTCCACATCACTTAGCTTCTTGGTAGCTAACCTATATAGTTTCTCATGCTTCTCAGAAACCTTGTACAATTTTGCATAGGCTGTATGGATGTCATCTTGTTCATCCATTTTCTTAAACTTAGATACCACCAAGTCCTCTTTAGCATCTTATGTTTCTGTAACCCCATCAGTAGGATCAACTATAGCAGTGAAAGCACTCAAGATTCTCTTGTCATCACTGTCATCTTACTAAATCTCAGGCTCAATGTCACTCAAGGTAGCAGCAAGAGCCTTGCTTTTCCCAATTGACTTGAGATATGTTGGATATTCTTGTTTCATGTGTCCAAAACCTTGACATCCTAAGCACTTTGGTCCAGAGGGAATAGTGTACTGACCGCCATCCTTAGCATCCTTCTTTCCTCTGTCTTGGTTTTTGAAATGAGAAGAACTTGATTGCTTACGGTCCTTATCAAATCCTTTCGCATTGACATTCTTCATGAACTTCTTGAATTGCCTAGTGATGTAGAATTTCATCTTGGAATCTTCATCATTAGAAGACTCATCAGTCTCATTACTTTTGGCCTTTAATGCCATGCTCTTGCTTTCGCTACCCTTTTCGATTCTAGTTAAACCCAATTTATAGGTTTGCAAGTTGCCAACCAGCTTCGTCAAAGGAATAGAGTCAATATCATTTGATTTTTCAATGGTAGTGATCTTGACATGAAATCTCTCAGGTAGAGACCTTAGCACCTTTCTTACAACCTTGGATTCAGGAATGGTTTCCCCAAAATTAAAGGCAGAGTTGACTATGTCCTTTAGCTTGGCATAGAACTCATCAAATGACTCATCCTCCTATATTTTTATCTCCTTAAAGCTAGTAATGAGCCTTTGGAGCTTTGAATCCTTGACAACCTTAGTTCCTTCATAGATTGTCTAGAAGATAGTTCATGCTTCCTTAGCAGTTTCAATAGAGAATATCTTCTTGAACTCCTCATTGGTGACCACACTAAATAGAACATTTAATGCTCTACTGGTGAAGTTTGCCACTTTGATCTTGGCATCATCTTAATCTACTAGCACTTCCTTTGGCTCAGTCCAACCAATCTCCACAGCTTGCCACACTTTCTCATCTAAAGGCTGCAAGAAAACTCTTATGCGTACTTTCCAGTATGCATAGTTAGTGCCATCAAATAAAAGAGGTATAATAAGAGATTGTCCACTATCCATGACAAGCATGGGTCAATGGATCATTTAACAAAGATTAAACCTAATTAGAGTGTGCCTGCTTTGATACCACCTGATAGGTCGAAAATTTACTATTGAGCTTTAATGAACAACACTTCTTCACTTGTTTCTTGGAAAAATTTGCATGGCTTCAATACTAAACTTGAACTCTTGTTCCTTGAAGTACTAAACTCATCCTACATCTACCCAATTACAAGTAAAGTACATGTTGTCAAAGGATTAGCCAATTTGCATAACATATATCTCTAACAATTTCCACATATGTCCTAACAATAGAGACCAAAACACCTCTTTAATGAAAATAGTATGTGTGAAGTTTACTATGAGCGAGAATGTAGTTTTTTTTTCTTTTTCTTTTCTTTCTTTGTTTTGGTTTTTTGATATACTGATAGTTGAGGGTGGGAAATTTGAACTTTAAATGTCTTAGCTGAAAACACCAAAATGTACCAACTAGTTAAGTTATGAAACTCACTGCAACGAGAATGTATCTCTATATTTTCCATATTTGTTTGTTTGATTTCTATAGCATGCCCCATTTGTTATTGTATTTTTAATATAGCCCTATTCTTGAATATTTCCCTAAGCCTTGAGGTAACAAACCTAATGGCAAAGTTAATTTGGAAGCAAATTAAGTTAACTTTGAAGTCCTGAAGTCTCAAAGAATTATTTGAAAATCTTGGTTTTATGAGTGTGTGTGTGTGTTTTTTGCTCTATCATTAACAATAAATCGGGCGCATATTGTCAACCTTCTATGCATCTTGAACTCTTGCCACTAGAACCTCTCTCTCTCTCTCTCTCAAGATTCCTGACCTTCGTTTATGTTTTTCTTTTAAATAATGACTACTGCACACAAAGGGCAAATTGGAATTTTGGGATGGAGGATGGAGGTTGTAGCTACCGAAGACAATGGTGGGTTGGGTAGATTAAGCTGCTGGAGGTGCTAAAGGCAGTGGTAGTGACGTGGGTCTGTGGTGGTCGAGGCTAGGCGGAGTGATGACGGTCTGTGGCGATGTCGTGTGAGGCTGACGGTCTATGTGGCACCGTGGCGAACCGCTAACTCCAGTTAGTACCTCAGTACTCTCTCTTAATCTCTCCACTCCAATCACTCTCTCTCAGTCTTTGATTCTATGCCTCTCTCTCTCTCACTTTTTTTGAATTTTTTTTTTTTTTTTTTTTTTTTTTTTTTTTTTTTATCTAAATCAATTTCTAGGGTTAAAAGTGTTAATGAGTTTAAAAAAAAAAATTTGGGTTAGGCTTGGAGGGGCCAGTTAGGGTTGGGCTGGGGGGCCTCGGTAAGGGTTGGCTAGGCTTAAAGTATTATATATAACTAAATTTTTTAAATTATTTTTTGGGTCAAGGGGCCCAGGCCCCCTTGGGCCCCCTATTGGGTCCATCCCTGCTCAATACTCTCTCTCGGTCTCTAACTCTCTTTCTCTCTCAACTCTCTCTCTCTCACCTTTTTTTATTTTTATTATTTTTATTTTTTTTCTAAATCGGTTTCTAGGGTTAAAAGTCTTAATGGGTTTAAAAAAAAATTTGGGTTGGGTTGGGGGGGCCCGGTAAAGGTTAGCTGGGCTTAAAGTATTATATATAACTAAATTTTTTTTTTGGGCCAAGGGGGGCCCCGGCCCCCTACTGGGTCCGTCCTTGAGGATGCTAGATAAACTCGTGTAGGCACAAGTAATAGTTGGAGACATCAAGACCGTAAAGCTCAAGCTATGGGTACCACCACCCAGCGGGGAAATGTTGCACCAAACAAGCGCATTGCGAATGGGAAAAATGAACCTGATCATCTTCTTGTCCTAGTTCATGGAATCATGGCTAGGTATACGTTGGACAAAGACTATGCTAAAAATAGCACACACCTAGGGTAGAGATTGAGGAAGTGAGAGCTAAATGATAGAAAGAATGTAATAAATGGATAACATGTGCTACTTGTATGTGGTATGGTTGTTGTTCAGTTGAAGAAAGAGGTCCATATTTTTGAACTTCATTCTAAATTATGCACACTAGCATGCATTAAAATTTTCCTCCTCTAAATTTACTTCAACATATTCCTTTTTTTTTGGTCGATTTTCTCACTGCTAGTTTGATATTTCAGTTTCCATATGTTCAAGAATCTGAATCCCTTTTCCTCCATTAACTACTTTGTTGTGATTTATACTTGCAATATTTATAGTATGCATGGGAAGCCCCCAAAAATAATTTTAAAGGAATGAATTGAATGTTGCATCAATGATTCCCGTTAGCAAAGACATACGAGCAGAAAAAGAGAAAGAAGGGGGGATGGGGTGGGTTTTTTACAAAGTGGGTCTATGTAAGTGTTTGCCTGAGTAGCACGCTTTTGACTCAATACTTGAGTCTGATTCATTGCTTAGATAAAGTATGATTGTAGGACTAGCAGCATAGGTCAGATTTCATTATAATTTTTTTATATGCCTTTCCTACTTTGGAAGCCTCTGTACTTGCTGGTGCTCCAATTACTTTTGCTGGCTTAAACCATACTCATCTAAAAAAGTATTATTGCTATTAATCTTGTTACATGTGTTCTGCCTCGTTAAACTTAAGAATATGTATATTTTGATCTGTTGATACACTTTTTGTCCAGTTTGGTAGAATTTGGTAGCTTGATTAGATGTTAATTGAAAGCAATTTTCAATGAAAGATGTAAATTTTATTTGTAAGAAGTAAAAAGGTCCTTTGAAAGTGGATGGTGAGTTTCTGTACAACTTGATACAAGTTTCAAAATTTCCATATTTTTTCTTCTCTTGTGCACTGTTGGATGTTCTTATATGATATTGCTTCTTTGATTTTCCTACTTAAATTATTTCTATTAAGAAATGATTCTCACACTTAGCCGATAGATCAAATGAGAATCAGAGTAGGGTCTTTCATAGTTATGTTTCCCTGCCAATTACTTCACAGTTATGTTTCTTTTGGGCTTTTATCTCTGAAGTGTATCAAGTTGACTGATTTTCTGAGTAGTGCAGCCCAAGTGACTGATTATATGTAGAAGCAGAGTTAAAGAAGCGTCTTGGAAGAAACTTCTTAATTTATGGTATGTTCACTCAATCTCTCTTTCCTATTTTTAATGTAACTCAACTCAATTCATAAATCCGTTTTGTGGGAGAGCTCCTTTTCATCAATTGGATTGAATTGAACTAAAAGGTTCAACCATTATATGACATGTGACATATATAACCTAAATTTTGATCAATTTAGCAAAGCTTGGACTATCCTCTATAGGGAATTAACCTGAAATTCCCAACCTATGAGAGAGAATAAAAAAAGAAGAGTAAACGCACGTCAAAGAAAAACAATCACATGCACAAGATAATATTTACGTGGTTCAGGAATTTGCCTACATCCACAGAGTTGCAGGGATTTCACTATTATCAAGGAAAATACAAAGTGCGGCTACAGCTTTTTCACTCTCTCAAGAATGACAACAACAACAACATCACCCTAATCACCAAAAATGGTTTTTACATCCTACACTCCAGCTTGGGCCTGTCGGCCTAAGCCTCCGCTCCATGGACTCAGCCTCAATAAATCTCCCATTAAAAATCACGTAACATTATTCGAGTCAAATCGTCAACCGGATCAAACACAACTAGGCTCCACAAAGCCTAACAAATCTCCCACTTGGAGACTAGTTCAATCACCAACATCAACCGCAATCCTCCAAAACATTCCCTCATCCCTGTAACTTATCCTCTTATCCTCAAGTTAGAAGACCAATTGAAGCTACACACAACTTCAACTTCTCAATGGTGACACCCTTAGTCAACATGTCTGTCGAGTTCTTAGATCCACAACTCTTCTCAAGTATTACCAACTGATCTTCAACAAGGTCATGGACAAAGTAATATTTTTTCTGTATATGCTTCAACTTTGAATGAAAAGCCGAATTTTTGGCAAGTAAGATTGTACTCTGACTGTCACTATGTAGAATGCCCATCTCCTGCTTCTTACCCAATTCATCTAAGAAACCATGTAGCCAAATCATCTCATTTCCAGCTTCAGTTGCTGTAACATACTCAGCTTCTGTAGTAGATAAAGCGACAATTTTTTATAGATTTGAAGCCCATGATATAGCTGTACCACTTAGAGTAAGAACAAATCCAGTAGTACTCTTTCTACTATCAATATCACCAGCAAAATCAGCATCTACATAACCTTACAGTTTCAAACTCACACCTGTGAAGTAAATACATGTATCTGATAAACCCTTCAAATATCTCAGAATCCACTTGACTGCCTCCCAATGCTGCTTTTAAGGCCTGCTCATGAATCTACTCACAACTCCCACTACATGTGCAATGTCTGGCCTTGTATATACCAAAGCATATATCAAGCTACCAATAGCTGAGGCATAGGGCAACTTGCTCATATGGTCCTTTTCTTCTTTTGTCTTCGGTGACTATTCTTTGCACTTGGTTTATTAGGTAAGCTGTAGTGCTAACAGCATTAGCCCAGAAAATTTTTGGTAGTCCAGCATCCAAGCTCATACTCCTAACACATTCATTGAGAGTTCTGTTCATGCGCTCAGCCACACCATTCTGTTGTGGTGTCCCAAGAATGGTCTTCTCCATCCTAATTCCCTGTGCATCACAATACTCATTGAACCCTCCATCTATGTACTCTTTTCCATTATCTGACCTCAAACATTTTACTTTCAAACTTATTTATGTCTCAACTATGGCCTTCCACTTCTTAAAAGTTTCAAATACATCAGATTTATTTTTCAGAAAATAAACCTATACCTTTCTGCTTGAGTCATCAATGAAAGTGACATAATACCTTGAACCTCCAAAGGATGCAACCGAAAAAGGCCCTTACAAATCAGTGTGTACTAACTCCAATTTTTCAGCCCTCGGTGTCCTGCCAATTTTCAAGAAGCTCACCCTTTTCTGCTTTCCTAAGATGTAACTTTCACACATGTCAAAATCAATGGACTTCAATTCTTGTAGTTTTCCTTTTGACAGCAGTATCTTCATCCCTTTTTCACTCATGTGACCAAGTCTACGGTGCCATAGGCTTGTATCAGTACTTGCATCAGCAAACGCAATTGTGTTTCTTGGACTTGAGGTCATATATAGAGTACCAATTTTCTTTCCACGAGCCAATACCCTAGCTCCCTTTGTAACCTTCCAAGTACCACCAATAAATAGTATTGTATGTCTTTCATCATCAAGTTATCCAAAAGAAATCAGATTCCTCCTCAGATTAGAAATATGTTGAACCTTCTCCAGTAACCAAACAAACCCATTGGGTAACTGAAAGTTCAAATATGTGTATAAACACCCTTGAACGTTTAGACCCCCAATTTACAAATTAACCAATTCAAGTTTTCTGTCAAACAACTAGTGTGTGGAAAATGAACATAAGCTATAATATAGAATTGGATAAACTATCTAAGCCAAATTAAAATCACAACTCATAGTAGATAATAAAAGGCAAAGATAAAAGGGAAGGAAGATGCAAACACAAAGACAACACGCGATGTGTTATCGAAGAGGAAACCGAAGCCCTCGGTGTAAAACCTTTACGCCGCCCTCCAAGCGGTAAACAATCCACTAGTAAATGTAGTTGGGATACATGGACAGCAATGGACTCTCCAAGCCTAATCTGCTCAGTGCACCTAAATCCTCCAAACTTCTTACTCCAACAAGGTTGCACCGAACCTTTTTCTTTTCTAGTTTCCTGGATTCCGCTACTAGACCATAGCATCCACCAATGTATATTGGTTCCTTCCTAACTACTTCCCAGCAAACCAAACAGTCCTCTCACAGTGATAAATATGGTGAGAATAAGGTTTTGGTAAAATGCCTCTCAAGGATTTGACAATGGAGAGGAAGAGAGTTGAGGAATTTGAAGAGACTCTAATGTATAGATTGTTAGTGAATCAATCTTGTTTTTCTTTAGGGTTTCTCTCTCAAAATTCTCTCTGGAAGCTCTCATACATTTATGGGTATAAGGGGTATTTATACTAGAGTGAGAGAGGAATGTGAAACGTTAGGTTTTACAAAACAGGGGTGGCTCGCGGCTTGGCCTCGCGACTTGACTGAGTCACAAGATCCAGTTGCGAGATAACCGTATGCCCAGTTGTCCTATTTTGTCCTGTAGTGCTCCAGCTAACATGATTGTTCACCTTCTGGCACGCTTGGCACGTGTGCTACGTTTGGCGGCTTGAAAGCCGCGAGCCTCTCGCGAGTCCTAGTCGCGGGTCTATGCTTCACTGCACTGTCTTGAGCATTTCTTCACACTCTCTCACACACTACCCTTACATGATTCCCACCTAAATACAAGGTTTCTAAGTGCTATATTACAAGCAAATATGTCACGGACTAAAGCCAACACATTGTTGATTAAATTGAACTTTACAATTTCCCCCTTTGGCTATTCCATGACAAAACACCCTAAAACTAACTCTAGACTTAAATGTGAGTTTGGGAATAATGGCAAAACTCACTCACACCTAAATCTAGAAACTGTGAAGCTCTTGAATCATATGAACATGAATCTCCTGAAACATAACAATAAACTACGATCATTGTATGCAGAAAAGCATGAAATACATATGAAGCAGGCATAATGTGATCAACCAAAGATAGAGTTAAGAAACAAATCATGGCTTGATCAAACAAGCAATCACTACAAGGTAGTGACTACAATGCTCATTCACACTTGGAATGAACACTTGAACATACAAGCTAACAAGAACAATGCAAGTTACTTGTATGCCCAACACTCAACCAATGCATAATACACTAAGTATATGCATCTAGAAACAATCCTACAAGGGCACAAGAGTGACAGTACATAAAACAAAATGCAAGACATTTAGATAGAAGTACTAATTTCAACATAGCATAAAAGACTGCATTAAGCAAGGTACAAACCATAAAGCCTACAGAATATGCAAAAAAACATTAACCCTAAAAGCTTACATAAGCACATGGGTACAAAACACAATATAACAACTTAAATCAAGATTATAAGTTATGAGTTAGAAACAAGAATACACCAAAAACCACAGTGTATCAAACCCATAAAAAACACTAAGTACCCAAAACATAACACATATAAAGATAATGTCTAATTTTAATGTCTAATTTTGACAGCTCCCTCTCAACATATTACTCCCCCTTGAGGGCTGAGCTGCAGGGTTGAGCTGCTTTTCTGTCACATCAACAAAAACAAAAACAATATCTCCCCCTTTTTGATCGGAATGGCCAAAGGGTCATTGTCCATGCTAGGTGGTGAAGCTGTCAAGTTTTGCAGATAAAATGTCAATCTAGTCCTGCATGGCTCTCATCCTCTCAGAGTGCTCGGTCTGGACCCCTCTGATTCCATCAAGTCGTTCCAGAATGACTTGAAAAGCATATGGAGGTGTATCTGAAGAAGTTGATACTCTAGTCCTTTTGCCACTCCTTCTAGGTGTTGAGGTTGATGCATGCCCTGCTGCTTCTGCCTTAGTTTCCATTGGGACACCCTCTCCTTCATCACCTTTATCTTCTTCACCTGGAAGCCGAACACTTATCCTTTTGAAGGTAAGCTTGTTAATTGCAGAGGGTGTGGACATGGGACTGATGTCTCGAGGGATTGGAACACCTTTCTTTTTGAAGATCCTCATCAGCAAACTAAGGAAGATCAGTTTTGGCCTAGAAGTGGTTCTAGTCTCATCCACAATAGTGTCATATATGTGGGAACTGATGTCAATGAATGTCTTTTCTTTGAGATCCATTAGAAAAATTGCTCTTGCACAGTTGATTGTAGTTAACTTCTTTATGGGGTATAGGTTAAACATCATGATTATAATTAGACACCTCATGTCCACTGGAAAAGCTGTGGTATTCAGACATTTCCCTTCTCTCTGTCCACCTATCCTCTGTTGAACAATTTCAATAGACACAATCCTATCTTTGTAATTGACAAACTCTTGATCTTCTAATCCTTCAAGCCCTAGCACATTATCAATGTCATGTGCATCCAAAGTGAACTCCTTACCTCTAACCCAGCAGCTTAAATCATATTCCCTTATCACAGCATTTGAATAAAACTCCCTAATCAGGGATTCACATACTACAGGGAGATCACTCAAAAGCTTTTCCCATCCTCTCCCTTCAAAACAGTTGGGGATAAAGGTATTCCTTAAATCCTCCAAATCTACAAATCTTTCTTGAATAATTCTTGCTTTCAAGAAGAAGTCCTTGTATCTCTCAAAGTGGGAAACAGACCTGAACAAATTAGGGTCCATTTTCATTCTCTTATCTGCCTTCTTTGCAGGTGTTTTCTTCTTTGGGGATGAAGGTGCCATCTGTAAGCAATCAGAAAAGGCCACAACAACATAGAACAATACATGTGTAGAACTAATCAATACTATGTAATTAACAAAGAAATTGCAGCCACATAGATGAACTTGAACACTTAAACATTATGCTACTTAGATCAACCACATGGATGAACAAGCCTAAAAGAGGAAACACAAGAACAACAGGGAGAATGCAGGGGAGAATTAAAGCAGCAGAGATAGAAAAAATCCTAAAGACAGATATATGTCAATGAGACATAGAATGTGATGAGAATGACATGACTCATAATCAGCATAGTAAAACTCACAGATGCTCCCAATAAATGCACACAATAGAACTGGCACATTCAGCATAGTGAACCACACATTCAAAATAGGAACATTATGAAACAACATAACAACATAAGATCAGACAAGATGAGTTACAAATAAACAAACCCTAGTTAAGCACATGATGAAGAACAAAACCAACAACAAAATTAAGCTCAAACTCAATCAATAGTTTTCATAGGCTAAGCATGGACAAAGAGTAACTGACGAAACAAAAACCCATCTCAAAATCATAAACAAATGTGAACAATCCAAAGGGAAGAACACAAAAACAAGTAAAATAGAGTTCAAGATAGAAAACCAATACCTGTTACTTGAAGATTTTGAGCTGAAAAGAAGCAACAATGGAGTTTGAAAAATGGGTACACAAAGTGTTTGGGAAGGAGACAGTTGAGAAAGAAGATAAACAGTCACAAAAGTTCGAGGGAAAATTGAAAAAGATTTAAAAAATGACCCTATTTTTGCCAAACACGCGTTTTTTACGACTTAAGTGAGTCGCCACCAAGTCGCCATTTCAAGCCGCCAAAACACTCAAAGACAAAAATTTGAAAAATTTTTCTAAGTGTTTTTTGCGACTAGAAGGTCTACCCGCGAGAGAGTCGTGAGCTGAGCCACGAAAATCTCTAAGTAACTCTCGCGACTGGATCTTCCACTCGCGAACAAGTCGCCAAAAATGACCCGCGAGCACGCAACTGAGGTTCGCGACTTGACTAACCCGTGACTGAGTCGCCAAAACAGGGCAAAACTGAATTTTTGATATTTTCAAATTTTGAGGACAAAATACTTTCCAAAAACACCTAAAATACTCAAAAATCTTTTTGTGCTTGAATTAACAAAGATTGAGTATGTGAAAACATATTTCATTAAGTACAATCACAGAAATGATTATGGCATTTATCAAACACAAACTTGTGTGTTGTTGATATCAACAATGAGATAGTCCTTAGTCTAATGTGAAACTTTAATGATCAATTCAACCAAGGCATACACAATTAGCACTAGATCATGTGATCTATCTCAATTATAGAAATATGTATATATGACCTCCCACAAAACTTGATAACATATCTTAGAGCTTTACATTTGACTCCACTTTCAATCATAACATTTGATCTTTTTGATCCTTTTTAAGACAATCACCTCTCATTGTGAGAGTGATATTAGATATTTTACCTTGATGAGATAGCCTTTGGCTTTTTGAATAAACATTCACTTTAATTTTAGGTCGTTTACCCTTTTTCTAGTCGAATACTAGAATGTGCGACAGACTTTTGCAGCTCAATATCTCTTTTCATTTGGAGATTTACATTTGGTGAGCTCTTTTTAGCAATAAAATAAAATAAAATAAAGAGTGGGAAGATATATAGACACAAGTCTATGCATGTCTCAAGATCATCATAACCATTCACTAATCATTCATGACAAGTTTGAAGATCTATTTACAACAATCACATAGATTTCAAGATTTCTCCCACAGTGATATGAGTGCAATGAAACAAGCTATGCTGGAAAATGCATAAAGCCAGTAGCACAAAGGTACAAGGCAAAACAAGTTTTGAGACAAAAACTCAACAATGTCAATCAAACTTTTTGATTTTCTAATTTTTATGTAATTTTTTGGTTTTTGACACAAGAAGAAAAAGACTGATAAAAAACAAAAGAAAACCAAAAGTATGCACAAATAGACAAACACACAACCATCAACATAAACAGCAAGCAATCAATCAAATATCGTCACAAAGCATAGGAAGTATTAATGCATGGACATGTTGTAATGCTTATGCATGAGTACCCTTTTTCACCCACATGTCACTTGCGTTTGGGGTGATTTCCTTATAGGATTGGGTACGGGAGTTAGGGTTTTCAAACCTTCGTGAGAAACTTTTCAAGCAGTTGGTGAATGCACCAATCATCTTCATCACGTTCATCATTCCAGGATCACCATTTTGATCTCTCGATTGTTCACCTACCCAATTTCTTCTATCATTTCTAGGTCCTCGTGACCTTTGAGGAGTTGCACTATTCTTTGCTCTTAGCTTTTGGCAATTTAGTCGAGTATGCCCTTGAAGTCCGCAATGATGACACACATAAGTTGATCTAGGACCTCTTTGTGGTCGTGGACGAGACTTGGCATGAGATTCGGACCTGCCCACAGATTGATTATGGGAATTCAACAACCGTTCATTCCCCACATTTCTCTTCTCCTCTATCTTAGGCTTCTCAGCAGTAGGACCAACATCAGCTAATTCTTTGGCCTTTATAAACTTCACTTCTTTAGTGACATTTCCAAATGAGCTACTTCCTCCGGTATATCCCAACCCGGATTTGTCTGAAAAGCACTTTTGCGATGAAATAACATCATCTAGTTTCTTGGTGGTGACCCTTTCAATTTTGGCATTTGCTTGCACGACCTCTTGCTCAAGAAATCTCATTTTTGTGTAAGCTTCTGACAGCTCATCGTTTAGTGTTTCTATCTCACATTTGGTCTCCCTATATCGGATTAGGAGACTTTTATAATCCTCCTTTGCCTTCTTCATTTTTCTCACAGCTGCCTTGGCCACCCATGTTTACTCACCCGACTTCTCCAGGAGTGAGTTATAATTCTCTTGAAGGTTGGCTGTGCTTTCATCTTCTTCAGCATCTAATTCTTTAAAAATTCCAATTGATTCTTCATCACTATGTTCTCCAAAGTCTCGTACAAGCAGATTTAACTCGTCTGAAGACTCAACATGAACAATCGTCATAAAGGCTGAGTAATTCCCCTCTCCATCACAGCTTTCTTCAAATTCTGAGTCGGATGAATTCGAGTCACTCAATGTCGTGGCATACACTTTTCCTTTCGATTTCAAATAATTCGGACATTCTTTCTTAAAGTGTCCATTCTCATTACATTCGAAACAAGTGACACCTTGTGTAGGTTGGGATTCTTTTCCATTTTTTTTTTTTTGAATTCCCTTTTCTCCCTTCCTGAACTTTGGAATTTTCCTTTATCATCAAATTTGCCATTATTTTTGAATTTCAAGAATTTTCTGAAATTTTTAACAAGGTAAGCAACATCTTTGTCAACCACATCTTCTCCCAATGAGTCATGATCCTCCACCTTCTCACTAATGGTCTTAAGAGCAAGAAATTTACTCTTCTGTTGATTGGGCAGCGACATCTCATAGGTCTGAAGAGAACCAACCAGCTCCTGGACTTTGATGTCATCAAGGTCCTTGCTCTCTTCAATCGCTGTCACTTTAGCACGAAAACTTCCTAGCAACGATCGAAGGATCTTTCTTACAATTTTAGAGTCCTTCGTTTTCTCTCCCAAATTGAACTTCCTGACAATCACTTCATTTAGCTTGCTATAGAAAGAGTCAAAGGACTCATCCTCACTCATTTTTAACTCCTCAAACCGAGTGGTTAGCTTCTACAGCTTGGTGTCTTTTACTTTCTTCGTGCCTTCGTAAGTGGTCTCCAATATCTCCCATGCTTCTTTAGCAATGGTAATGTGAGAGATCCTGTGAAATTCATCTAGAGACACATAAAAAAAAATAGTGAAAGTTCAAAAACGTGTATAAACACCCTTGAACGTTTAGACCCCCAAATTACAATTTAACCAATTCAAGCCTTATGTCAAACAATTAGTGTGCGGAAACTTAACATAAGATATAATATGGAATTGGTAATACTATCTAAGCCAAATTAAAATCACAATCCACAGCAGATAATAAAAAGGCAAAGATAGAGAGGAAGGAAGATGCAAACACAAAGACAACATGCGATGTGTTATCGAAGAGGAAACCGAAACCCTTGGCGTAAAACCTCTCCGCCGCCCTCCAAGAGGTAAACAATCTGTAAGGTTGAATTTATTCAACCATCTAATTGGCTTTATTCCGTGCCAAATTTGCTTGTAATTCAGCATTTAGTAATCCTGTATTTAGGTGGGTTTGATGTAAAGGTAGTGAGTGAGATAAAGTGAAGATTGCTCAAGAGTGTGCAAGAAAACAAAGACTCGCAGCTGGGCCTCGCGGGTGACTCGCGGCTTCAAGCTGCCAGACGCAGCACACGTGCCAAGCATGCTGGAAGGTGAACAGTCATGTAAGCTAGAGCACTACAGGACAACTGCCCATACAGTTATCTCGCGACTGGATCTCGCGACTTAGTCAAGCCGCGAGCCACCCCTGTTTTGTAAAACCTGACGTTTCACATTCCTCTTCCACTCCAGTATAAATACCCCTTTTACCCATGATTTTGAGAGAGCTTCTAGAGAGAATTTTGAGAGAGAAACCCTAAAGAAAAACCAGATTGATTCACCCATAATCTATACATTAGAGTCTCTTCAAATTCCTTAACTCTCTTCCTCTCCATTGTCAAATCCTTGAGAGGTATTATACCAAACCTGATTCTCACCATTATCATTACTGTGAGAGAGTTGTTTGGATTTCTGGGAAGCAGTTAGGAAGAAACCAATCTTCATTGGTTGATGCTACGGTCTAGTAGCGGAATCAGGGAAGTTAGAAAAGAAAAAGGTTCGGCGCAACTTCGTTGGAGCAAGAAGCTTGGAGGGCTTAGGTGCACTAAGAAGATTAGGCTTGGAGGGTCTATTGTTGTCCATGTATCCCAACTGTATTTTCTAGTGGATTGTTTACCGCTTGGAGGGTGGTGGAGAGGTTTTACGCCAAGGGCTTCGGTTTCCTCTTCGATAACACATCGCGTGTTGTCTTTGTGTTTGCATCTTCCTTCCTCTCTATCTTTGCCTTTTTATTATCTGCTGTGGATTGTATTTTGTTTTGGCTTAGATAGTTTTTTAACCAATTCCATATTATAACTTATGTTAAGTTTCCGCACACTTGTTGTTTGACATATTGCTTGAATTGGTTAAGTTGTAATTTAGGGGTCTAAACGTTCAAGGGTGTTTATACACGTTTTTGAACTTTCATTTGGTATCAGAGCGGTTATACTGCTATTAGTTTCATTACCATTGTGTGATCCTTGACTCCCTTTTGAGATGGATCGGTCTCAATCCCTAAATGCACCTCCATATTTTGATGGTAGTAATTATGCTTTTTGGAAGGTTCGCATGAGAGCTTTTCTGTGTTCTATTGATGAATCTGTTTGGGATGCTGTTGAGATTGGTTGGACCAGACCTGAGGCAGCCAAATCCACTTGGGATAAGGCAGCACTTGCTGCATCTAATGCTAACAGTAAAGCACTCAATGCTATTTTCTGTGGTGTGTCTCCAGATGAATTTCACAGGATTTCTCATATTACCGTTGCCAAAGAAGCCTGGGAGATTTTGGAAACCACCTATGAAGGCACGAAGAAAGTGAAAGACACCAAGTTGCAAATGCTAACCACTCGGTTTGAGGAGCTCAAAATGAGTGAGGATGAGTCTTTTGACTCTTTCTATGGGAAGCTAAATGAGGTGGCTGTCAGTAAGTTCAACTTGGGGGAGAAAACGGAGGATTCAAAAATTGTAAGGAAGATCCTTCGATCATTGCCGGAAAGTTTTCATGCTAAAGTGATAGCGATTGAAGAGAGCAAGGACCTTGATGACATCAAAGTACAGGAGCTGGTTGGTTCTCTGCAGACTTATGAGATGTCGCTGCCCAATCAACGGAAGAGTAAATCTCTTGCTCTTAAGACCATTAATGAGAAGGTGGAAGATCAAGACTCATCGGGAGAAGATGTAGTTGACAAAGATATTGCATACCTTGTGAAAAATTTTAGAAAGTTCTTGAAATTCAAAAATAATGGCAAATTTGATGATAAAAGAAAATTCCAAAGTTCTAGAAGGGAGAAAAGGGAATTCAAAAATAAAGATGGAAAAGAATCCCAACCTACACAAGGTGTAACTTGCTTCGAATGTAACGGGCATGGACACTTTAAGAATGAATGTCCGAATTATTTGAAATCGAAAGGCAAAGTGTATGCCACGACATTGAGTGACTCGGATTCATCTGACTCAGAATTAGAAAAAGCTATGATGGAGAGGGGAACTATTCGTCTTTTATGACTATTGCTCATATTGAGTCTTCAAATGAGTTGAATCTGCTTGTACGAGACCTTGGAGAACATAGTGATGATGAATCACTAGGAATTATTGAAGAATCAAATGCTGAAGAAGATGAAAGCACAGCAAATCTTCAAGAGAATTATAACTCACTCTTGGAGAAGTCGGGTGAGTACACAAGGGTGGCCAAGGCTACTGTGAGAAAAATGAAGAAGGCAGAGGAGGACTACAAAAGTCTCCTAATTCGATATAGGGAGGCCAAATGTGAGATAGAAATATTGAATGGTGAGCTGTCCGAAACTTACACAAAAGTGAGATTTCTTGAGAATGAGGTTGTGCAAGCAAATGCTAAAATAGAGAGGGTCACCACCAAGAAGCTAGATGATGTTATCTCATCTCAAAAGAGTTTTTCAGACAAATCCGGATTGGGATATACCGGAGGAAGTAGTTCATCTGGAAATGTCACTAAAGAAGTGAAGTTTGTAAAGGCCAAAGATCCAGTTGTAAATGACCTTACTGATGAAAAGCTCAAGGTGGAGGAGAAGAAGAATGTGGTGAACCAACGGATGTTGAATCCCCGTAATCAATCTGTGGGCAGGTCTGAATCTCGTGCCAAGTCACGCCCATGACCACAAAGAGGTCCTAGAGCAACTTATGTGTGTCATTATTGTGGATTTCAAGGGCATACTCGACTAAATTGCCAAAAGCTGAGAGCAAAGAATAGTGCAACTCCTCAAAGGTCAGGAGGACCTAGAAATGATAGAAGAAATTGGGCAGGTGATCAATCTAGAGATCAGAATGGTGATCCCGGAATGATGAACGTGATGAAGATGATTGGTGCATTTACAAACTGCTTGGAAAGCTTCTCACGAAGGAGTCTTATATTCATATGATTCAAGTGCTTCACAGTTTCTAGAGTTAGATGTGAGTGAGTTTTGTTCAACTGTTCCCAACTCACATGTTAAGTCTAGAGTCTGTTTTAGGATTTTGTCACAGAATAGCCAAAGGGGAAGATTGTAAGGTTGAATTTATTCAACCATCTAATTGGCTTCATTCCGTGCCAAATTTGCTTGTAATTCAGCATTTAGTAACCCTGTATTTAGGTGGGTTTGATGTAAGGGTAGTGAGTGAGATAGAGTGAAGATTGCTTAAAAGTGTGCAAGAAAACAGAGACTCGCGACTTCAAGCCGCCAGACGCAGCACACGTGCCAAGCATGCTGGAAGGTGAACAGTCATGCAAGCTGGAGCACTACAAGACAAAACAGGACAACTGGCCATACGGTTATCTCGCGACTGGATCTTGCGACTTAGTTAAGCCGCGAGGTCAAGCCGCGAGCCACCCCTATTTTGTAAAACCTGACGTTTCACATTCCTCTCCCACTCCAGTATAAATACCCCTTTTACCCACGATTGTGAGAGAGCTTCCAGAGAGAATTTTGAGAGAGAAACCCTAAAGAAAAATCAGATTGATTCACCCACAATCTATACATTAGAGTCTCTTCAAATTCCTCAACTCTCTTCCTCTCCATTGTGAAATCCTTGAGAGGCATTATACCAAACCTGATTCTCACCATTATCATTACTGTGAGAGAGCTGTTTGGATTTCTAGGAAGCAGTTAGGAAGGAACCAATCTTCATTGGTTGATGCTACGGTCTAATAGCGGAATTCGGGAAATTAGAAAAGAAAAAGGTTCGGCGCAACCTCGTTGGAGCAAGAAGCTTGGAGGGCTTAGGTGCACTAAGTAGATTAGGCTTGGAAGGTCTATTGCTGTCCATGTATCCCAACTGTATTTTCTAGTGGATTGTTTACCGTTTGGAGGGCGGCAGTGAGGTTTTACGCCGAGAGCTTCGGTTTCCTCTTTGATAACACATCGCGTGTTGTCTTTGTGTTTGCATCTTCCTTCCTCTCTATCTTTGCCTTTTTATTATCTGCTATGGATTGTATTTTGTTTTGGCTTAGATAGTTTTTTAATCAATTCCATATTATAGCTTATGTTAAGTTTCCGCACACTTGTTGTTTGACATATTGCTTGAATTGGTTAAGTTGTAATTTGGGGGTCTAAACGTTCAAGGGTGTTTATACATGTTTTTGAACTTTCACAATCTACTAGAAAATATAGTTGGGATACATGGGAACATTTAGAAACAACTCATCAGCACAAGTTTAGATAGAATGAAAAAAAAATTTAGCTAAGCACATGATGAGGACCAAAAACATCAACAAAAAAAAATTTCACACTCAAGCAGCAGCAACCACAAGCCTAGCAAGAACATAGAGCAATAGTCGTAACACAAACCCATCTCAAAAACATAAACAAACATGAAAAATCAAGGGGGAAAAACACAAAATCAAGTATAAATAAGTTCAAGAATGAAAACTCATACCTGTTACTTGAAGATTTTGAGCTGAAAAGGAGCAACAATGGAGTTTGGAAATGGGAGTACGGAGTGTTTGGGAAGGAGACATTTTAGAGAGAAGATGAACAGTCACAAAAGTTCGAGGGAAAAACTGAAAAAGGTTTAAAACTGCCCCTATTTTTGCCAAACACGCATTTTTTGCGACTTAATTGAGTCGCCACAAAGTCGCCAGTTCAAGCCGCTAAAACACTCAAGGACAAAAATTTGAAAAAATTTTCTAAGTGTTTTTCGCGACTGGAAGGTCTACCCGCGAGTGAGTCGCGAGCTGAGCCACGAAAATATTTGAGTAAACCTCGCGATAGACCTTCCACTTGCGAACAAGTCGCCAAAAATGACCCGCAAAGACGCGACTGAGGCTCGCGACTTGACATACCCGTAACTGAGTCGCCAAAACAGGGCAAAACTAATATTTTGAAATTTTCAGATTTTTAAACAAAATACTTTCCAAAAGCACCTAAAAACACTCAAAAATCTTTTTGTGCTTGAATTAACAAAGATTGAGCATGTGAAAACACATTTCATTAAGTACAATCACACAAATGAATATAACATTTATTGAACATAAACTTGTGTGTAGTGTGTGGATATCAACAATGAGATAGTCCTTAGTCTAATGTGAAACTTTAATGATTAATTCAACCAAGGCATACACAATTAGCACTAGATCAAGTGATCCATCTCAATTATAGAAATATGTATATATGACCTCCCACAAAACTTGATAGCATATCTTGGAGCTTTACATTTGACTCCACTTTCAAACATAACATTTGATCATTTTGATCTTTTGAGACAATCACCTCTCATTGTGAGAGTGATATTTGATATTTCACTTTAATGAACAAGCCTTTGACTTTTTGAATAAATATTCTCTTTAATATAAGGTCGCTTACCCTTTTTCCTAGTCGAATACTAGAATGTGCAACAGGCTTTTGCAACTCAATATCTCTTTTCATTTGGAGATTTACATTTGGTGAGCTCTTTTTAGCAAAAACAAAAATAAAAAGTGGAAGATATATAGACACAAGTCTATGTAAGTCTCAAGATCAACATAACTATTCACTAATCATTCATGACAAGTTTGAAGATTTATTTACAACAATCACATAAATTTCAAGATTTCTCCCACAGTGATATGAGTGCAATGAAACAAGCAATGCTCGAAAATGCACAAAGCCATTAGCACAAAGGTACAAGGCAAAACAAGTTTTGAGACAAAAGCTCAATAATGTCAATCAAACTTTTTGATTTTCTAATTTTTTATGTGATTTTTGGATTTTTGACACTAGAAGAAAAAGATTGATAAAAAACGAAATAAATTAAAGGTATGCACAATAAGACAAGCAACCAATCAACAGCAAAAACACCAAGCAAACAAACAAACATCGCCACAAAGCATAGGAAGTATTAATGCATGGACATGTTGTAATGCTTATGCATGAGTACCCTTTTTCACCCACACGTCACTTGCGTTTGGGGTGATTTCCTTATAGGATTTGGTACGGGAGTTAGGGCTTTCAAACTTTCGTGAGAAGCTTTCCAAGCAGTTGGTGAATACACCAATCATCTTCATCACGTTCATCATTCCGGGATCACTATTCTAATCTCTAGATCGTTCACCTGCCCAATTTCTTCTATCATTTCTAGGTCCTCCTGACCTTTGAGGAGTTGCACTATTCTTTACTCTTAGCTTTTGGCAATTTGGTCAAGTATGTCCTTGAAGTCCGCAATAATGACACACATAAGTTGCTCTAGGACCTCTTTGTGGTCGTGGGCATGACTTGGCACGAGATTCAGACCTGCCCACAGATTGATTACGGGGATTCAACAACCGTTGGTTCACCACATTCTTCTTCTCCTCCATCTTGAGCTTCTCATCAGTAAGGTCAACTACAACTGGATCTTTGGCCTTTACAAACTTCACTTTTTTAGTGACATTTCCAGATGAGCTACTTCCTCCGGTATATCCCAATCCGGATTTGTCTGAAAAGCTCTTTTGAGATGAAATAACATTATCTAGCCTCTTGGTGGTGACCCTCTCTATTTTAGCATTTGCTTGCACAACCTTTTGCTCAAGAAATCTCACTTTTGTGTAAGCTTCGGACAGCTCACCATTCAGTATTTCTATCTTACATTTGGCCTCCCTATATCGGATTAGGAGACTTTTGAAGTCCTCCTCTACCTTCTTCATTTTTCTCACAGCAGCCTTGACCACCCTTGTGTACTCACCCGACTTCTCCAAGAGTGAGTTATAATTCTCTTGAACATTGGCTGTGCTTTCATCTTCTTCAGCATCTGATTCTTCAACACTTCCCAGTGATTCATCATCACTATGTTCTCCAAGGTCTCGTACAAGCAGATTCAACTCATCTGAAGACTCAACATGAGCAATAGTCATAAAAGCTGAATAGTTCCCCTCTCCGTCATAGCTTTCTTCATATTCTGAGTCAGATGAATCTGAGTCACTCAATGTCGTGGCATACACTTTTCCTTTCGATTTCAAATAATTCGGACATTCCTTCTTAAAGTGTCCATGCCCGTTACATTCGAAACAAGTGACACCTTGTGTAGGTTGGGATTCTTTTCCATCTTTCTTTTTGAATTCCCTTTTCTCCCTTCTAGACCTTTGTAATTTTCTTTTATCATCAAATTTGCATTATTTTTGAATTTCTAGAACTTTCTGAAATTTTTGACAAGGTATGCAACATCTTTGTCAACCACATCTTTTCCCGATGAGTCTTGATCTTCCACCTTCTCATTAATGATCTTAAGAGCAAGAGATTTACTCTTCCGTTGATTGGGCAGCGACATCTCATAAGTCTGAAGAGAACCAACCAGCTCCTGGACTTTGATGTCATCAAGGTCCTTGCTCTCTTCAATCGTCATCACTTTAGCACGAAAACTTTCCGGCAATGATCGAAGGATCTTCCTTACAATTTTTGAATCCTCTGTTTTCTCCCCCAAATTGAACTTGCTGACAACCATCTCATTTAGCTTCCCATAGAAAGAGTCGAAGGACTCATCCTCACTCATTTTGAGCTCCTCAAACCGAGTGATCAGCATTTGCAACTTGGTATCTTTCACTTTCTTCATGCCTTCATAGGTGGTTTCCAATATCTCCCATGCTTCTTTGGCAATGGTGATGTGAGAAATCCTGTGAAATTCATCTGGAGACACACCACAGAAAATAGCATTGAGTGCTTTACAGTTAGCATTGGATGCAGCAAGTGCTGCCTTATCCCATGTGGATTTGGCTTCCTCAGGCCTGGTCCAACCTATCTCAACAACATCCCAAACAAATTCATTAATAGAACACAAAAAAGCTCTCATGCGAACCTTCCAAAAAGCATAATTACTACCATCAAAATATTGATTAAGACCTATCCATCTCAAAAGGGAGTCAAGGATCACACAATGGTAATGAAACCAATAAGAGTGTACATGCTCTGATACCAATTGAAAGTTCAAAAACGTGTATAAACACCCTTGAATGTTTAGACCCCCAAATTATAACTTAACCAATTCAAGCCTTATGTCAAACAATTAGTGTGCGGAAACTTAACATAAGATATAATATGGAATTGGTAATACTATCTAAGACAAATTAAAATCACAATCCACAGCAGATAATAAAAAGGCAAAGATAGAGAGGAAGGAAGATGCAAACACAAAGACAACACGCGATGTGTTATCGAAGAGGAAACCGAAGCCCTCGGCGTAAAACCTCTCCGCCGCCCTCCAAGCAGTAAACAATTCACTAGAAAATATAGTTGGGATACATGGACAGCAATAGACCCTCCACGCCTAATCTACCCAGTGCACCTAAGCCCTCCAAGCTTCTTGCTCCAACGAGGTTTCGTCGAACCTTTTTCTTTTCTAGCTTCCCAGATTCTGCTACTAGACCGTAGCATCAACCAATGAAGATTGGTTCCTTCCTAACTACTTCCCATAAATCCAAGCAGCTCTTTCACAGTAGTGAAAATGGTGAGAACAAGGTTTGGTAAAATGCCTCTCAAGGATTTGACAATGGAGAGGAAGAGAGTTGAGGAATTTGAAGAGACTCTAATGTATAGATTGTGGGTGAATCAATCTTGTTTTTCTCTAGGGTTTCTCTCTCAAAATTCTCTCTAGAAACTCTCTTACATTTGTGGGTAAAAGGGATATTTATACTGGAGTGGGAGAGGAATGTGAAACGTCAGGTTTTACAAAATAGGGGTGGCTCGCAGCTTGACCACGCGGCTTGACTAAGTCGCGAGATCCAGTCGCGAGAAAACCATATGGCTAGTTATCTTGTTTTGTCCTGTAGTGCTCCAACTAGCATGACTGTTCACCTTCTGGCATGCTTGGTAAGTGTGCTGCGTTTGGTGGCTTGCAGCCACGAGTTACCCGCAAGGCCAAGCCGCGAGTCTCTATTTTCTTGCACACTTTTGAGCAAACTTTACTCTATCTCACTCACTACCCGTACAACAAACCCACCTAAATACAGGGTTACTAAATGCTGAAATACAAGCAAATTTGACACGGAATAAAGCCAATTAGATGGTTGAATAAATTCAACCTTACAAATAGCATTTAGTGATTTACTGTTAGCATTAGATGTAGCAAGTGCTGCCTTATCCCATGTGGATTTGGCTTCCTCAGACCTGGTCCAACCTATCTCAACAGCATCCCAAACAGATTCATCAATAGAACACAGAAAAGCTCTCATGCGAACCTTCCAAAAAAAATAATTACTACCATCAAAATATGGAGGTGCATTTAGGGATTGAGACCGATTCATCTTAAAAGGGAGTCAAGGATCACACAATGGTAATGAAACCACTAGAGGTGTACCCGCTCGGATACCAATTGAAAGTTCAAATATGTATATAAACACTCTTGAACGTTTAGACCCCCAATTTACAAAATAACCAATTCAAGCTTTATGTCGAACAACTAGTGCGCGGAAAATGAACATAAGCTATAATATAGAATTGGATAAACTATTTAAGCCAAATTAAAATCACAACCCATAGCAGATAATAAAAGGGAAGGAAGATGCAAACACAAAGACAACACGCAATGTGTTATCGAAGAGAAAACCGAAGCCCTCGGCGTAAAACCTCTCCGCCACCCTCCAAGCGGTAAACAATCCACTAGAAAATGTAGTTGGGATATATGGACAGCAATAGACCCTCCAAGCCTAATCTACTCAATGCACCTAAGCCCTCCAAGCTTCTTGCCCCAACGAGGTTGGGCCGAACCTTTTTCTTTTCTAGCTTCCCGGATTCCGCTACTAGACCATAGCATCAACCAATGTATATTGGTTCCTTCCTAATTGCTTCCCAATAAACCAAACAGCCCTCTCACAGTGATGAATATGGTGAGAACAAGGTTTTGGTAAAATGCCTCACAAGGATTTGACAATGGAGAGGAAGAGAGTTGAGGAATTTGAAGAGACTCTAATGTATAGATTGTCGGTGAATCAATCTTATTTTTCTTTAGGGTTTCTCTCTCAAAATTCTCTCTGGAAGCTCTCATACATTTGTGGGTATAAGGGGTATTTATACTGGAGTGAGAGAGGAATGTGAAACGTTAGGTTTTACAAAATAGGGGTGGCTCGCGGCTTGGCCTCGCGACTTGACTGAGTCGCGAGATCCAGTTGCGAGATAACCGTATGCCCAGTTGTCCTGTTTTATCCTGTAGTGCTCCAGGTACCATGACTATTCACCTTCTAGTACGCTTGGCATGTGTGCTGCGTTTGGCGCTTGAAAGCCGCGAACCTCCCGCGAGTCCTAGCCGCGAGTCTCTGCTTCACTGCACTGTCTTGAGCATTTCTTCACACTCTGTCACACACTACCGTTACATGATTCCCACCTAAATACAGGGTTTCTAAGTGCTGTATTACAAGCAAATATGTCATGGAATAAAGCCAACACATGGTTGATTAAATTCAACCTTATAGTAACAATATCCGGACGTTTCCCATACCTATAACATCCAAGGCTGAACCATCAGCTAAATACACCGAACCATCAGCTAAATACACCTTACCAAAATCACCTGCAACATAATTCTGTATGGTTTGGAGTGGTATGAAACAAGGTTGCTAAGTCCAAAACCCAATCATCAAGTGGACTGTCTGCTACAAGAAGTAATGTATCTTGTACCTCTTCTGTTACAGCATTAGTAGAGTCATCTTCATTCTTCTTCTTAAGACTTTTGCATTGCCTTCTAAAGTGAATTGTTTTCCCACAGTTCTAGTATTGTACTTGTTGGCCTGATTTGGATTTACTTCTGTTCCAATTAGAATTTTTGGATTTTAATCTGTCTCGATTTGAATTTCTATCATTACCTCTACCTTTTGTCTCAAGGTTTAGGGCAAAACTAAATCCTGAGATTTCACTTGCATCTCTTCTGTGAATCTCATCAGGCAGAATTAAATCTCGTATATCATTGTACTTCAGCTTTTCCTTTCTTGTAGAATTGCTTACTGCCATCCTCAATGCCTCCCAACTGTTTGGAAAAGAAGCCAAGACAATCAATGCACAAATCTCATCGTTAAAATCAATTTCTACAGACAACAATTGATTTGTGATAGTGTTAAATTCGTTTAGATGTTGTGCTACTGATGCATTCTTTGTCATCTTCAAATTGAACAGTTTCTTATTAGATGCACCTTGTTGTTTGCTAACGGCTTTTCATACATACAAGAGAAAGCCTTCATCAGATCTGTTGTGGTCTTCTCCTTTACAACATTATGTGTAACAGACTTAGACAAAGTTAATTTGATAACTCTCAATACCTGTCTGTCAAGAAGAGCCTATTCCTCAACCTTCATAGTCTCAAGTTTTGTCCCTAAAAGAGGTAGATGCAATTTCCTCCTATAGAGATAATCTTCAATCTGCATCCTCCAATACGCGAAGTCTGTGCCATCAAACTTTTCTATTCTAGAAACCTTTTCTTGCTTCCTCTGCCATTGCTCCCATTCAAACCTAACTCTAGGCTCTGATACCAGTTGTAGGGAATTAACTTGAAATTCCCAACCTGTGAGAAACCAAAAAAAAAAAAAAAGGAGAAAACACACGCCAAAGAAAAACAATCACACGCACAAGACAATATTTATGTGGTTTGACAATTTGCCTACATCCACAGAGTTGTAGGGATTTTACTATTATTAGGGAAATACAAAGTGCGGCAACAGTTTTTTCATTCTCTCAAGAATGACAACAACAATAGCATCACCCTAATCACCAAAAACGTTTTTTACATCCTATGCACAGGATTCACAATGGGCTACAAAACGGGCCAAAAATTTTTCATTAATTGAATTGAATTGAACTAAAAGGTTCAACCATTATATGACATGTGACATATATAACCTAAATTTAGAACAATTGAGCAAAGCTTGGACTATCCTTTGTAGGGAATTAACCTGAAATTCCCAACCTATGAGAACAAAAAAATAAAGAAAAAAAGAGAAAACACATGTCAAAGAAAAACAATCACACACACAAGACAATATTTACGTGGTTCGGCAATTTGCCTACATCCACAAAATTGCAAATTGCAGGGATTTCACTATTATTAGGGAAAATATAAAGTGCGGCTACAGTTTTTTCACTTTCTTAAAACGACGACAACAACAACAACATCACCCTAATCACCAAAAACGGTTTTTACATCCTGCGCTCCAACTTGGGCCTATCGGCCCAAGCCTCCACTCCATGAACTAAGCCTCAGTAAGTCTACCATTAAAAACCACGTAACATTATTCGAGTCGGGTCGCCAACCGGATCAAACACAACTAGGCTTCACAAAGCCCAACATCCTCAGTATGTGATAAAATAGGAGCAACTGACTTAGAGGAGTTGGATGCCATAAAAGAAGAATGATAATCACACCACTCAAAGGAAGTAATTGTATTTTTAGGGTGTTAATAGTAACAAGCGACTGGAAAGAACCAGGTCAGAGTTGGTCTTGGTTTGAAAATTTTCATATTCTTAAACTTTGTTCTTCATGAACAATGGCACAAACGTGTTTGCATACATGAAAACTCACACTAAGATGTTAGGACTTTTACATGAGATTTTCCCTTCAAAAGCCTAGTGTTAGCTTTGTTTTTAATGTGTGCAGCGAGTTCATCTAACACCGTTACCAAAACCTTTTCTGGGATTGATGGAGCTGGAAAGCGATTAGCAGATGAAGTGAGCCTTCAAATCTTTGCAAAAACTTCTTAAAAAATTCTAGATCCATTTGTGTTTAATATAGCCTATGGCTTTGTTTGGAAATGACTTAATTTAGTTGTTATAAATAGGTTATGCAAGCTGTGCAAAAGACACAGACAGAAAAGGATCTCATTTTTGGCCCATTCTCTTGGTGGTTTGTTTGCAAGATATGCTATTTCTGTTCTTTATACACGACATGGCTCTAGTAGTGGCAAACTTGATGATCCCAGCAGTTCTAATGTGGAAATTTCACAAGCAGAATGCTCTTCAAGACGAGGTATGATTGTTGGATTGGAGCCAATCAATTTTATTACCTTGGCAACTCCACATCTTGGGGTGAGAGGAAGAAAGCAGGTTTGTCTTTGAGGGTATAGCTTATTGCGTTTATTTTATCATAATCAGCCTCTATTGATGCCAATCTGAGCTTTTCTATTCCACCTTCTGTTTTTCATGTTGTGTTCAAATTTTACATTATTCTTACATGTATATGCTCATTGTATTGCACTACTGGGTTTTGTGTGTAAGTGTGTGAATGGAGAAGAAAAAGTTAAGTTTCATTTCTGTTAGCTGAATTGTTAAAATTTTAGTAATTTTTTAAATTTATATCTCAGTTGTTTGGTTAATACTGGAAAAGTATAGGAGTATAAACTTGTTTATGGATAAAAATGTTTCAATTATAGAAGCTCAAGATTTTTTTCCCTGACATTCAAGAGTTCCATAAAGTCAAAATGCTTGAGTTGTTTATATGCTTGTTTGCTTGACCCCTTTCTTTTCATTATTAATTTTAATCCCAATGTAGTATCTTTTTTTGAGGAATTGGTGAGTTCCACACGCACTCCCAAGTCTTGAGTCCATGACCTTATGGTCCACTCCTTTCTCATGGGGGAAGGAGTTTTCATTTGAGTTGTGACTTATTGGCAAATGGTATGATCAACAACATTTATAAAGCTCCTAAAAAAAAATAACACTTATAATGCTGTTAGATTAAAGCTAAAATTGAAATACATACACATATATATAATAAAATACATAAGTCTATTGATAAGAATAAGGAGGAAACATATCATTATGATGAGGTAACATGATGTGAGTTTAATACGAAAATGATAATGATAATGATAATAATAATGATAATAATAATTTTAAACTATTAAAGAATTCATATTGAAAATTTGAATATGTGTAAAAACACAAGAGTTGTTTAGACCCCTAAATTAAAATTACAGTTCGATTGATTTTACTCTAACTTAAATTAAGTGTGAAATAGAGTAAATGTGAGTAGATAGACAAGATAACTACTCTAAGCCATATTCATCAAATCACAACAGTAAAATGAAAGCTAAAAGAGTAAGGAAGGAATGCAAACACAAGATAACATACCAATGTGTTATCGAAGAGGAATTCGAAGAGCTCGGTGAAAAACTTCTCTGCTGCCCTCAAAGTGGTAAATCGATCCACTAGAAAATAAGTTGGATTGCATCCACCAAATATATGGATTCTTCCATTACTTTCCAATAGTACCAAAACCTCACTTTACACTTAGGATGGGTATGGTAAGTGTTTGGGCTATTAACCTCTCAAGGATTTGGAAATGGAGAGGTAGGAGTTGAGGAAAACCACAATGGATTGTGTAGGGAATTATGGGTATGATATTCTTTCACTTTCAAGGGTAATGGCTAGGGTTTTCTCTTTGAAAAGTACTCCTCAACATATGTGGGTAATGTGGGTATATATAGTGTGGGTAGAGATTTGGTGTATCAGATGTGACAAATTGGCAAAACAAAATGTTTGGTGGGTATCTTGTGGGAAGGCCTTACCCACGAGACACTTACGAAAACTAGTTGTCATCATCTGTCATGACTCTTCACATTCTAGTCATGTGCTAAGCACATACTTCACTTTACGGGAAGGCTTCTCGCAAGCTCCTTGTGAAAACTTCTTTGGTCTTCAATTTGCCTTGAGTCTTCACACTCTCTCTCACATACAACCTTTACAATGAAATCCCATAAATAATACAGGGTACATAAGATTGAACAAAATTACAATCAAATTTGGCATAAAATTAAAGCCAACACCATGGATATTGGGCATTGACAAACTAGGATCGTTCCATTTCTTGGTGAACGAACACCTTTTAAGTACCATGATTTTCATAATAAGACTGCAGAAAGGAAGACACATCCGTGTTGCTATTCGTGTTGCTGTTTTTCCCATAGTCTAGAAGTTGTGAGAGCAAATATCAATCGAAGCTCCTATGATGAGATCACATAAGAACTGTGCTCTTCCAAGATTGATGAACCCCGTGTTAGATAGTGGATATAGACGGGAGAACATGATCAATGTAAGTGTCTTTAGTTCAAGTTCAAACTTCGTAGTTCCAGTGGATGTTCCTTTGGCTAAAACCTCACGATTAGCTCCAAGAATTTGAAGATTTTCTATCACTGGAGGAAGTCTATCATCATATGGAGAGATGTCCACATTTGTTGTTCGAGTGATGCGAAGGATCTTTGCAAGGTAGTCCGGAGTGATGATAAATTCCTTTCCTTGAACATAGCACTTCAGTTCAACTCCGATGAATATGGCATTCGAGTAGAACTCCTTAACTAATTCATCAATTGGATCCTCAAAGTTTCCGAATAGATTTACCCAATCTTTATCCGCAAAAATCCTAGGGATAAAAGTGGATCCCAGGGTGTCAAAACGAACAATATGTTCCACCATAGTGAAGGCATCCTTAAAAATGCTGACAAAAGTTTGAGAATCTAGGGGAGTCTTGAATCTCTTGTTGTTGGAGACTTCGGACGAACGCCAAGTCCTCTTTGATATAGGGAATGATGTTTAGTCAATCACGAGTTCTTTACTGCGAGAAGAGTAGTGATACATCTGCACAAACAGACACAAAACAAAGAAACAAGTGCAAAAACACAAAAATAGGAACACAAACTTGATTAGTGTCAACATAGTCCATAAGACAAGCATAAAGTCCTAAAAAGGAACATAAACAATGTCACACAATCATGTTATAAATTCTAAAACATGTAATAACATTGAAATGCAAAAACAATTGACAATTGTGAAAGTGTGTGCATTAAGTGTGCATATGTGATGCATGTGTAAGGCATGACTAAGCACATTTGGGTCAAAGTGTGTAAAGCACACACCCAATGATCAAAACATGATTAACAAGTCCAATCATGGTAATCCCCAAAGTTTGGAACTCATTGGAGTCCAAAACAACACCAAAATGCCATTTGGGCATTTTATCAAACACTTGGTATGCACCTATAGAACTAACATGTGGGCAATGCATGAACATAAGTGAAGCTTGCCTAAATACATGTTAAAATTGCCATAAGGGGCCAACACAAACAAAAACAAACCAAATGGGACCAAGCCCAATCAAGAAATTGAAATTTTTTTTCACAAAATGTAAAGTTCCCAACCCTTTTTCAAAAATACCCCAATTCAAGCAAAACCTAAAATTTTCTGCATAATCTAAGGAATTAAAGAGAAAATATTGTAAACACATACCTTAGAAATGATTTTGAAATGATTTGCACTTCAAATTTGTTGGGTTTTTTTTAGAGAAATTTAGTTTTGGGTTGTTTGAGGCTTGAGGGAAACAAATGATTTTGAAAAACTGTCTACATCAGCTCTTTGAAACTGAAAACACGAGTTTTTCGTGGGTTAGCTTCTCGTGAAAAATGCCTCTGAAGCACAAAACTTTTCGCAGAAAGACTTTACTCACAAAACAATAGCGAGACAGTAGCAAAAGTTTCTATTTGAATTTTGTGTTTCATGTTTTGCCTTAACCCATTTTCGCGGGAAGAGCTTAATCGTGAGCTTTTCGCGAAAATGCCTCTGAAGGAGTTTTTGATGAAAAACATGAAAAATGCAATTTAAACAAAAATTCAAAACACGAAAGCATAAAAACACTTTCAAAAACATATAAAATACTCAAAAAAAAAAAATGGGTTTGATCGACATGCAATTGAGTATACACGTCACATTTGAACATGTACAATCACATGAATGAAATAAGCATTCATTGAAAAAAAGTCTTGTGTGTTGTGTGTGAGTATCAAATGTGGAATAGTCTTTAATCCAAAGTGAAGCTCCAATGATCAATTCAATGAAGTCATACACAATTGGTACTAAGTTAAGTGGTCTATCACAATTACAAAAAGAACATATATGACCCCCCATAAAAATTGATTACATATCTTTGAAACTTTTCATTTGGCTTCTTTACAAATCATAACAATTGATCATTTTTGAACAATACATTTTATTTTGAAATCGATGTCTAAAATTTTTTATATTTCAATATTGAGAATAAGTTTTTGGCTTTTTGGGTACCATACATTTTAGTACAAGTTACTTTCCCTTTTTCCTAGTCAAATACTAGTATGTGTGATGGCTTTTGTACCTCATTATCTCTTTTCAAGATTTGACATTTGTTGAGTTATAAAGCAAAAACATAAAAAGTGTGAGAAGATATATACGCACAAGTTTATGCATGTATCAAAACCATCAAGAACATTGACTACTCATTCATGACAAGCTTGAAGATTGATTTACAACAATCGCATACAGATTTCAAGATTTTTCCCATAAAGATAGATATGCATACATAACAAGCTACACTCGAAAATGCACTGCGCCATTAATACGAAGGTACTAGGCCAAACTCACATGTGATATACACAACACAAGTGATCAATCTTTTTAGAGATTTTTTCAATTTTTATGGGTTTTAAAATTTTTCAACACACTCAAAAACAGAATATGTAAAGTAAGATAAACTAAAACAACAAGTACAAACAAACTTAAAAAGAAACATGCCAAAATGTGAAACACCAGCAAACCACTAATCAAAGTCACATCATATTGGAAGTATTGATGCATAGACATGGTCTAATGCTTATGTATGTGTACCCTTCTTCACTCACACGACACGTGCGTTTGGGGTGATATCCTTAGAGGAATGGGTACTAGAGCTGTGATTCTCAAACCTTTGGCTGAAACTTGCCAAACAGGAAGTGATGGTATCTATTATCTTTATCACATCACCAAAATTGGAATCAACTTCTCGCCCTTTTGATTGCTTGGCATTTCAATTCTCCGTTCCTTGTCCTCTTAGCCTTTGAGAATTTTCTTTCTTCAATGTGTGAAGTTTATAACTGTTAGGTCTTGTGTGTCCCCGAACTCCACAATGGTTGCAAAAGTGTTGAACTTATGGACCTCTTTGAGACTTTGGAAGAGACTTCCCTTTAACCTCTAGTTTGGCCACAAATGGATTTTGGGGTTTTGTTAAACCCTTTTGAGCAGTTTCATTTGACTTCTTCTCCACTTTTACATTCTCAACACTTGGAGTTGCTACCATTGGTTCCTTAGCTTTAACAAATTTCATCTCCTTGGACACATTGGCACTTGAGTTGCTCTCTCTAAAATATCCTAATCCACTTTTGTCAGAAAAAGGTTTTTGATGTGCAAGCACTTCATCTAGTTTCTTTGAGGCAACACGCTCCACTTGGCATTAGCTTGAACCACTTCAAGTTTAAGAAACTTGATCTTGGAGTAGGCCTCGTTTAGTTCTCCCTTCAGTGCCTCAACTTCACACTTTGTTTCCTTGTACCTTACAAGTATGCTCTTGTAGTCCTATTTAGCTTTCTTCATTTTCCTGATGGCTGCCTTAGCCACTCTAGCATACTCTCTAGTTTTCTCAAGAAGAGAATTATAAGATTCTTGCAATTCCTTGGTTCCTTCATCTTCATCATTGGATTCTTCCCCAATTCCTATAGACTCTACTTCGGTGTGCACATCGAGTTCTTCCACTACAAGGCTCAAATCTTCTGATGAGTCCACAAGTGCAATGGTCATAAATGCGAATTAATTTCCTTCTCAGTCACAACTTTCTTTCGAGTCAGAGTTTGAACCAATTGAGTCATTGAGGATAGTTGCAAAGACTTTACCCTTTGCCTTCAAATAGGTGGGGCATTGTTTCTTCACATGCCAATGCCCTTTGCACTCAAAGCATGTGACCATTTTAGATGGTGAGGAATCTCTTGAATCCTTCTTCTTGAAGTCTTTCTTGTCCTTCTTGAACTTTGAGAATTTTCCCTTCTCAAAAGACTTTCCATCTCTCTTGAACTTTAGGAACTTACAGAAGTTCTTGGAAAGGTACGCCACATCCCTTTCCACATCATCCTCATCTGAGGAGTCTTGAGCTTCCAATCTCTCATTGACTGTCTTGAGAGTAAGAGATTTGCTCTTCCTTTGAGATGGTAGAGATAGCTCATAAGTTTGTAGAGAACCGATGAGTTCTTGAATTTTAATCTTATCAAGGTCTTTGCTCTCTTCGATGGTAGTGACCTTTGCATGGAAACTCTCTGGCAATGAACGTAGAATCTTCCTCACAATCTTGGAGTCCTTCGTCTTTTCTCCCATGTTGAATTTCCCAATCACCACTTCATTTAGCTTCCCATAAAATGAGTTGAATGACTCATCTTCAGCTTCTCGAAGCATGTGGTAAGCATTTGCAACTTGGTGTCCTTCACCTTTTTGGGGCCTTCATAGGTAGTCTCCAAGATTTGCCACGCCTCCTTGGCAATTGTAACATGAGAGATCTTGTGAAATTCATCAGGGAAAACACCACAAAAAATATCATTTAAAGCCTTGCTATTAGCATTAGCTGTTGCAAGAGCTGCCTTATCCCATGTGGATTTGGCGGCTTTCGGCCTAGTCTATCCTATCTCGATAGTGTCCTAAACACTATAATCAATAGAATATAGAAATGCCCTCATACAGATTTTCCAAAAGGCATAATTGCTCCCACCATAGTATGGAGGAGCATTAAGCGATTGAGATCGATCCATCTCAAAAGGGTCTAGGATCACACATAGGTAATGAAACCATAGCAAGTGTACCCGCTCTAATACCAATTGAAAGGTCGAATTTGTATATAAATATAAGAGCTGTTTAGACCCCTAAATTAAAATTACGACTCGGTTGATTTTACTCTAACTTAAACTAAGTACGTAATAGAGTAAATGTGAGCAGATAGACAAGATAACTACTCTAAGCCATATTCATCAAATCACAACTATAAAATGAAAGCTAAAAGAGTATGGAAGAAGAATGCAAACACAAGATAACACGCCGATATGTTATCAAAGAGGAACTTGGCAAAAAACCTCTCCACCGCCCTCCAAGTGGTAAATCGATCCATTAGAAAAGAAGTTGGAGTACATGAATAACAAAAGACCCTTGAAGCCTATTCTACCCCATGTACTCGAGCCCTCCAAGCTCCTGCTACCAACTAACTTATTGAAACCTTGTCTTTTCTAGCTCTCAGGATCACACAATTTAGCCCGATTGCATCCACTAAACATATGACTTCTTTCAATGCTTCCCAATAGCACCAAAACCTCACTTTACACTTAGGATGGGTGTGATAAGTGTTTAGGCTATCAACCTCTCAAGGATTTGGAAATTGAGGGGTAGGAGTTGAGGAAAATCCCAATAGATTGTGTAGAGAATTGTGGGTATGGTAATCTCTCACTTTCAAGGGTAATGGCTAGAGTTTTCTCTCTGAAAAACACTCCTTAACTTATGTGGGTAATGTGGGTATATATAGTGTGGGTAGAGACCTGGTGTATCAGATATGACAAATTGGCAAAACAAAATGTTTCGCGGGTATCTCACAAGAAGGCCTTACCTGTGAACACTCGCGTAAACCAGCTGTCACCATCTGTCATGACTCTTCGCATTCCAGTCATATGTTGAGCACATGCTTCACTTCGTAGGAGAGCTTCTCGCGAGTTACCCACAAAAACTTTTTTGGTTTTCAATTTGCCTTGAGTTTCACACTCTTTCTCACACACAACCCTTACAATGAAATCCCATAAATAATACAGGGTACATAAGATTAAATAAAATTACAATAAAATTTGGTACGAATTTAAGCCAAAACAAAATAGTTATAAATCATAATTTTACACATATATCACTAATAAAGACTCCCTTCGGACCGGTAGTCAACTAGATTCATTAGTAAGAAACAAAATTAGTTCTTTCTTTGGTGGGTTTTGTGGAGTCTAGTTTTGTTTGATCCGGTTTGACGACCCAAATAATGTTGCGTGGTTTTTAATGGGAGATTTTCTAAAACTTAGTTCCTGGAACGGAGGCTTGGGCCAATAGGCCCAAGCCAGAGCACAATTTGGTTATTAGGGTTCTTTTTGGGTCCATTTTGTGTAAAAAAAATGCAATTTGGTTATTAGGGTTCTTTTTGGTGTTGCTGTGTTTTATGTGTGTGAGGAAAAACTGTAGCCGCACTTTATAATTTTTCCTGATAATAGTGAAATTTCTGCAACTTTGTGGATGTAGGCGTGTATTTTCCTTATTTTTTTTTGTTTCACACAGGTTGGGATTTCAGTTAAATTCTTTACATTCTTTTTAAAATTTAAGTGCTTAACGGTCATATGAGCTCTTGTTATCCCTTATGTGGATGATCATGTTATCGGGACTTGTGTCTCCTGAAATCACACAGTTCATTTCCCTTTTCTTGTTTTGTTTTTTTAAGTAATCTGTTTCTATTCTTTTTCAGCTCCCATTCCTCTTTGGGCTTCCAATATTAGAGAAATTGGCTCTACCACTAGCTCCTATAATTGTTGGCCAAACTGGTAGTCAGCTGTTCCTCACTGATGGTAAACTCGAGAAACCACCTCTTCTATTAAGAATGGCCTCTGATTGTGAAGATGGAAAATTTATGTAAGTTGTAAAAGGAATTTATAGATGCTAAAGATATTTACCTCTCTTCCAGTAATCTAATGGTTCTAATCTGTTTTGATTTACAGATCAGCCCTTGGCACTTTTAGGAGTCGCATCCTATGTGCTAGATCTTATCCCATTGCATTATTACTCCTTTCTTAGCTAAATGAGTTGGCTGTGTAAACTTTTTTCTTATTTCTTCTATCATCATTATATCAATATCTTTAACATCACATAGATATGGTTGGTTGGCGCACATCTTCTATAAGGAGGGAGTCAGAACTTTCTAAGGTGAGTTTGTAATTTTTCTTCTTGATCTACATCATGTGCTGATGTTTTAAGTGTTGATTGATCTATTGTTCAAGACTGAGCATTCTATTGAGGACTGAGATAGAGAAATTAAAAAGGATATGATAGGCCACAAATTGAATGACCCCTTGTGATAGAAATTAATTAATTAATTAGCCAAGTTATTAATTAATCAATTTATCATGCAAATGCGTAGTAGCACAAAAAAATCACCAATAAACTAAATATGCAGTGGAAAATAAAAAACATAGTGATTTGTTTACGAATAGGGAAAACCTAACGACAAAAACCCCACCGGGTGATTTTCAGGTCACCACTCTCGAAACTCCACTATTGTCACAACAAGCGGTTACAAGTAAAGGAATCCAAGTATCTTACCAACTTACAGTTGAACCCTTACACTAATACCCAACTGGACTAGTTCTGTAGTAATAGTTCCCCTTTCAATGCACGACTCCCAAGTACGTGACTAACTAATTTGATGTGTGGATCCCAATACGCGGCTTACTCCTTTGCACGAATCCTAATATGTGACTAACTCCACAGCAACCCTTTGATTGTTGTAGTTGATTTGCAGCAGCTTCACATAGAAACACCAAAAACATTTTCAATGTTGGTGCAAGAGACTTTGCTTGGTTATAGAATCCAAAGGCATACAAGAAACGCAGCAAGAACTCTCTCTTCTGTAATAGTAGGCTAGGGTTTAAAAAATAACCTTATGAAGCTCTCTAGGGTTAGATTTTTCTTTATCCCACCTCCTTTCAATAGGAGCTTAATGGGCTCTCCTATTCTAAATAGGTTTACACAAACCTTGGGTTTTCCTAGTCCAATAAGGATTATACAAACCCATAAACAAATAGTCTTTTAGAATAAAAACATTGCTGACTATAATTTGAAAACCCGTAATCTCGATTGATCGAGGAATCTGTCGAGATTTAATGAATCTCGATAGATCAAGCTTCTATCAAACAGGTATCGAGACTGCAGATTGCACTTTTCTTGAACAGTTCTTGAGTAGTCTTCACGTCTTCAATTTAACCACTTATAATGATCATCTTGAAACTACTTAGATTTACCCAAATACAAGTAAAGTGCGTTTTGCCAAAGGATATGCTAACTACATAAATATATGTCCCTAAAATCTCCCATTTTGACAATCCATGACAAAATCACAAGAGTACATTGAATGTCCTAGAATACATTCTACTCAAGATTACAGAATAAATAAGCCTAGTCTAAAAGATCTGAACTTTGGAAGTTGCTACAAGAAGAAGGTTCGGAATCTTGACTTGGCTTTAACTTGTCTTTCCTGAAAGGCACTAAATAAAACACATCAAGGTACTATATGGAAAATAATGACAAGTTAAATAAATAAGAAATATGTGTATAAAGAAAGAAAAGAAACAGCACATATGAGATAAAGAGTGAAACACATACATCATCATCTAATATAGAAACAACACATGTTGTATGTAAATGATTACAAAACCAAAAGATACACAACAAAAAAAATATATCAATATCAATGTGTATCAAACTAACTCTCCTCCTAAGTTAGTTACATCAAAAACATTCTTCCCTTTAACATGACGTTCTCCCCCTAAATCTATTACTCCCCATGAGGAAAGACATTCAATTCTCAAATTTCTCCCCTTTTTAACATGATTGTCAAAGGGCATAAAAAGCTGACATAGAGGGAGCAAGGAGAACAAGGAACCATAGACCTACAAGAAAAAGAAAAACAAGATGCTATGGACACAAAGGGAAAAAATGCAAAATAAAGAAAAATGAAATGCATGCAAGGGAAGCTCAATCGATCGAGAGGTATTGAGAGATCTGTTAAGGAGGTGTCGAGGAAATGCTCGTCAACAGCTGAGGTGTCGAGGATGTATCGAGGATCAACTCATCAAAATCAAGAGCAGAAGCTCGATCGATCCACTAGGTATCAAGAAGCAATCGAGCATACAGACCCAATCTCGATAGATCCACCAGGTATCAAGGCGCAGGTGAGATTGCGATAAGAAAAAGCTTAAGGAAGCTCGAGAAATAGCCAGCTATCGAGGAAGTATCGAGGAGGTGTCGAGCCAGCTTTTAAAAACAGTTTTTTAAGATGTGGAAAACACAAACATGAATACAATCCAACATGCAACTCAACCAACGATCCAATCAACATATTAAGCTCTCAAAATCATCTCTCAAATGAAAATTTAAGCATATGGATCTCCAAAAACACACAATCACACTAAACAAGTCTAACCAATTTTATATTTCAAAAACAAGTCTAGACAATTTAGTGAGCATACATTAATACATGTAAAACCTCGTGATGGCCAAATCACATTGTACCTGCACATGTATCAAGAATAGCAAAGAATATTGCGTGCTGTGTGTGAAAAACATTGCAAGATTGCATAAGTGTATGCATATTATGATGATTTGAGATATGAGAAAATCACTTTAACTCACACATAATCATAACTGCTTGATGGGGACTATCATTTTTGAGGTACATCCTATAACTCCCACATTTCCTAAAATACACGCTTGCAATCATTTTTAAAGCATTTTTTGATCTTTTTGCTTTTGATTTTTCTTTACATATTTTTCTTTTAAGCATATCATGCATGGGTTTATTAGAGAGAGAAAAGAAATACCCAATGATATTTGACATTCAAATTTTGTTATGCCTAAGCACACAAATGTCATTGACACTACACTTTTACTATGCCGAAGCATACAGGTGTCTTATTATGATTGGCAGGTAACAGTGGTGAGATATTTATTTATGTCTTTCTCTCAGAATTTTTTAGTCCTTCCCGTCAAAAAAAGTGATATGCATATTAAGTTTAAGAGACAACTTAATCGTACTCATCACAAACACGAGCCATAAAGCTCACTTGCTTAGTTTTGCATAGAGATGCTCATTTAAGTTACAAATGATACAAAGTTTAGAAGACTTTGTTTCAATGGTCATCCAAGATACACAAGTACCAATGTACACAAAACACACACTGTTTTTGTATTTTTCTAATTTTTCAAAAAAATTTATTTTTATAAATAAAAACAAAACAAAGCAAAAAACTGAAAAATAACCAGCCAAAAACATGTTAATCAAACAAAGCATAAAAACTAGACTGACTCAAAATATGAAAGCAAAACATATAAGTAATGCACACACAAAAACAAGAAAAGAGAGAGAAAAGTGACAGAATCACTTGGAGCCCTTTTATTTCCACACCTTGGAAAAACCTTTCCATCTAGCAAACCCTTCAACCGGTGGTGAAGGGGAAGAATTGAAACCGTTCAAGTTCGAAAGGAACATGAGGGCTTTGAGAAGATCACCAAGGGGAGCAGAGAGGATTGAAGCTGATTCTGGTTCCAAGATGCTATCAAGCCATTGCTCTGTTGAGTGGCAAGCCACTTGTAGCAATTTGGTCGAGTATGACTAGCAACTCCACAATGATGATAGATATACTACTTCTTTTGTTTAGGCTTTTGAGAGCTAGCCTTTTTAGCCCTAGGGTTTTTAACATCTTTCTTCTCAAACTTAGGGGGTACTCCTAAGATAGATTTACCATTATCTAAGTTCTCACTAGCTAATTCAGTTTTAATCTCATTGTTCTCAGTTTTAACATTATTAGCAAGAGGAACAAAAACAGTAGTACTAGAAGAAGTAGTGTTAGAGGAAGAAAGACCATACCCTAAGTTTGTTCGATCTGAAGTAGATTTCTGAATGCTTAGCATCTCATCCAACTTTGCACTTGAAGTCCTCTCCAATTAAGCTCTGACTTGAAATAGCTCCGCTTCAAGCTTCTTGGTCTTCTCAGCCAAGAAATTGTTCTCAAATCTTAGTACTCCAATAGTCTAATTGACCTCATCAAACTTTGTGGAAAGCTCCTCACAGTCAAGTTCCACATTACTGAGCTTCTTGGTGGTTAGCCTATATAATTTCTCATGCTTCTTAGAAAGCTTATACAGCTTCTCATAGGCTATATGAATGTCATCTTGGTCATTCATCTTCTCAAACTTAGATTCCACCAGTTCCTCTTCTTCAACAATCCCATCAGTAGGATTGACCATGGCCGTGAAGGCATTTTAGATTCCATCATCCTCATTGTCGGAATCATCCTCAGGCTTAGTGTTGCTCAAGGTAACCGCAAGTGCCTTGCTATTCCCAATGCTCTTGAGGTATGTAGGACACTCATGCTTCATGTGACCAAACCCTTAACACCCAAAGCACTTAGGTCTCGAGGGAATAGTGTACTGACCACCTTCCTTAGCATCCTTCTTCCCTTTGTCTTGGCCTTTAAACTGAGAAGAACTGGATTACCTGCGGTCCTTGTCGAAACCCTTTCCATTGGCGTTTTTCATGAACTTCTTGAACTGCCTGGTGATGTAGGACTTCATCTTGGAATCTTCATCATTAAAAGATTCATCTGTTTCACTGTTCTTGGCCTTCAGTGCCATACTCTTGCTTTTACCCGACTTGCCTATTCTTGTCAACCCTAGCTTGTAAGTCTGCAAGTTTCCAACCAGCTCAGTCAATGGAATCTTGTCAATATCCTTTGATTCCTTTATTACTGTAATCTTAGCATGAAATCTCTCGGGCAGAGATCTGAGCACTTTCCTAACAATCTTGGGTTCAGGAATGGTTTCCCCAAGATTGAAGGTAGAGTTCACTATGTCCTTTAGCTTGGCATAGAACTCATCGAAAGACTCATCCTCCTCCATCTTTATCTCTTCAAAGCTTGTAGTGAGCCTCTAAAACTTTGAGTCCTGGATAGCCTTAGTACACTTATAGGTTGTCTGGAGAATGATCCAAGCCTCCTTGGCAGTTTCAGTGGAGGATATCTTCTTGAACTCTTCATTGGTGACAACACTGAACAATGCATTCAAAGCTCTGCTCTTGAAGTTTGCCGCCTTAATCTTTGCATCATCCCAGTCGGCTGGCACTTCTGTAGGCTTAGTCCAGCCTATCTCCACAGCTTGCCACACTTTTTCATCTAAAGGCTGCAAGAAATCTCTCATGCGTACTTTCCAGTATGCATAGTTAGTACCATCAAATAAAGGAGGTATGCTCTGATACCACTTAATAGGCCACAAACTGAATGACCTCTTATGATAGAATTTAATTAATTAATTAGTCAAGTTATTAATTAATCAATTTATCATGCAAATCAAAATAATCAAGAGTTTCCATGACAGCAGGGGTCAATGGATCACACAGCAAAGATTAACCCTAATCAATGTGTGCCTGCTCTGATACCACCTGATAGGCCACAAACTGAATGACCTCTTGTGATAAAAATTAATTAATTAATTAGCTAAGTTATTAATTAATCAATTTATCATGCAAATGCATGGTAGCACAAACAAATTATCAATAAACTAAATATGCAACGGAAAATAAATAATACGGTGATTTGTTTACGAATGGAGAAAACCTAACGGCAAAAACCCCACCAGGTGATTTTCAAGTCACCACTCCTGAAACACCACTATTATCACAACAAGCAGTTACAAGTAAAGGAATCCAAATACCTTAATAACCTACACTTGAACCCTTACCCCAATACCCAATTGGACTTATTCTGTAGTGACAGTTCCCCTTTCAATGCACAGCTCCCAAGTACGTGACTAACCAATTTGATGTGCGGATCCCAGTACGCGGCTTACTCCTTTGCACGAATCCCAGAACGTGACTAACTCCACAGCAACCCTTTGATTGTTGTAGTTGATTTGCAACAGTTTCACATAGAAACACCAATAAGATCTTCAATGTTGGTGCAAGAGACTTTGCTTGGTTACAGAACCCAAAGGTGTACAAGAAACACAACAATAACTCTCTCTTCTGTAATAGTAGGCTAGGGTTTCAAAAAGAAAACTTTATGAAGCTCTCTAGGGTTAGGTTTTTCTTTTTCCCATCTCCTTTAAATAGGAGCTTAATGGGCTCTCCTATTTTAAATAGGTTTACACAAACCTTGGGTTTTCTTAGTCTAATAAGGATTATACAAACCCATAAACAAATAGCCTTTTAGAATAAAAAAATTGCTGGCTATAATATGAAAACCCATAAGCTCGATCGATCGAGGAATTTGTCGAGCTTTAATGAATCTCAACAGATCAACCTTCTATCGAGTAGGTATCAAGACTGTAGATTGCACTTTTCTTGAACAGTTCTTGAGTAGTCTTCATGTTTTCAATTTAACCACTTGTAATGATCATCTTGAAACTACTTAGATTTACCCAAATACAAATAAATTGCGTTTTGTCAAAGGATATGCCAACTACATAAATATATGTCCCTAACAGGATATATATATATATATATATATATATATTTATATGTGTGTGTGTGTGTCCTTTTTATTATTTTCATAGTGTTTTATATATTATTTTCTCATCAATTATTGGCTCATTATGATCTCTCTTTCTTTCCCCTAAATATTTTTATTCCTTGAGCAATTGTCAATCAGTTTGATATTAGAGGAACACCTGAATTATAAAAATGTTTTGGCTGATTCTAATAGGATTTCGACATATGGAAACACAGTATGAGAAATTAAAAACCATTTGAACAATGCTTTTATGTTAAGAAATGAGTAAAAATGGAGTTGATATCTTGATAGTAAGAAGTAGAATGCAAATTTAAAGAGACTGTATCATATTAGAAACTTCACTTTAGCAACCCATTCAAGCAATTTTTGTTGTAGCAGCGTTATAGTAGCAATTTCCTGATTTTGAAATATATAAGCGAGTTTGAACTACATTAATGGAGTTTGCTAAACTTGGCTCGGCTTAAGATATGCAGCTTGTAATCGCTTGAACCAAATCCAGCTGTTAGACATACAGAACAAAAATATGTCTCAGGCAACAGTGGCAAAGCACTTGTCCATAGGCAAATAATTCGTTGTTCTTTGGAATCTTGTTTGATTGTTGTGAGTTGCATTTTGAGATTTGTGGTGCAAATATACCCAAAGATCTTTCTTTTTTTTTAATAAAAAAATAGCATCTTTTCCAGATGCTAATATTTTTTTGATCCTATAATTCTTGATCTTTTTATAGGGCTAATAATTTCATATCAATTTTTTTCTTGCTAATATAGTAAGGTTTTGTACTATTTAAGCCCTTTATAGTTTAGATCTTATAGTATTTGTTGGTAACAAGCAACTTCAAAATGTTAATTGCAAGAATGTTCTCAAGCTAATTTTTGAATTATTTGGGGATGGAAATTGTCGAAATATGAACTTTAAGTCGAGAGTCTGCCCTTACATTCATGCATCATCTAGATGTTTTTTCTACTTAATTAGAATCCCCCTCGAAGATCTTTGGATGGTTACAAGCATGTTGAAAATTTGAGCATTGTCCCCCAGTTCCCTCCGATGGCCCCCAAATTCCTTTGGAAGCAGCCAAAGCAAAGGAAGCAGCACAAAACGCACCCAGCATGCAAAACACAGGCGAATATCATGAAATTGTGGAAGGTAACATCAATTGGGCATAGAAACTGATAATGTGACAATTATTTAAAGAGATTCTTACTGTGTTACATGACAATGAATAATGATAGTTTTAGTTTGTTAAACAGAGGAAGTGATACGCGGATTACAGCAATTAGGATGTGTTGGGTGTACACGTATGAGTAAAGTCTCACATTGAATAAAGATTAAAAGAATGAGTAGTTAATATAATGTTAGGTTCTAAGTAATTAGGAACTAATGTATTAGAACTATATTTTGAATTGTTGGCAAACCATGATCAAAACAGATGTTAGTCTTGTTTAGACTTGCTTAAAGTATAGATCTTTTATGTAAAGTTGGAATCGAATTAACTACAGAATTGAGTGTGCAATTTTGACCAGCTCGATCGATCGAGAATTAGACTTGATCGATCGAAAGTCAGACATAATTTTTTTTCTGCAGAATTTCCAACTTAGCCCTAAGCTCATATGATGTGTAGGGTTTTATATTTTGCCTTAGGTTTAAAAGGGAAACCCTAGCCACATTTTTGAGGTTGCTCTGCTTGTTGTGTGTGTGAATCTTCTGTGAGATCTGAGAGGCAGCTGCATGCTTAGGATTATCAAGAAGCAGATTTCATTGAGAGCTTGATAATCGTTTCAATTGCTGCAATAAGAGCTTAAAGATACATAAGAGGGAGTACTTGTACTTGTTGGGAATCCAAGAAAGAAGAAGTCCGTGGTCTCAGAGCTTGCACATGGTCGTGTCAGTAAGTTTTCTATATGAAGTAGTAATAGGATGTTAGTGGTCTAAGTCGCTATTATATAAATTTCGATTCTTTTATAGTGGATTCTGTTTTACCTTGAGGATAGCTAAGTTAAATCCTCCCCAAGTTTTTACCAATTTGGTTTCTTGGGTCATCATATCATTGTGTTCTTTATATTTCCGCTGCTTTGCATGATATAATATATTTATGTTAACCTAGATCTGCAAAATTTACCTAAGTTAATCACTTGGCTAAATAACTACGTTAATCTGATTGTGTTTTTAAGGGGTCTAAAAACAAACATATAACGTAATTGAACACGTACCCATTGGGGCTTAAGCCTTTTGGGTAAAAGTGTGTTTCTATATGTTATATTAATTAGTTAAGGAAGCTCCTCAAGGTATTTATCTCCCCAACAAGTGATATCAGAGCCCATGGTGGTGTGGGGCAAAGGTGGCAAGGTTATCGAGATTCCTTTCGTTGTTGGAGTGGGAATAGGGGGTGTGTATTTGAAGCCCTTTCTCAAATAGAGCAGGGCGGGTCCCTTTCACAGTTAGAGCGGGGATGGTATATTACACCAAGCAAGCCTATAAAGCCCACACAAATGATCTTGGAAAAGGCCCAACAAAGGAGTATTACTGCCAATGGTGCTAGACAATGATGAGGTCTGACTTTCCCATGGAGGATAAAAGATGTGCGGGGTTGACACATGAAGGCTCATGGATGACGCACTAGTGAGGGAAAAAGCCCATTAGGCAAGAGGGGGGGGGGGGCGAGTAGGGCTTATTCATGGTCCACAGAGAGGTCTTGAAATCCATAGAGAGGCAAAGACTCATATGTGAGGGGGAGATTGTTGGGTGTACACGTGTGAGTAAAGTCCAATATTGAATAAAAATTAGAAGAATGAGTAGTTAATATAACATAATTGAGTATATACCCATTGGGGCTTAGGCCTTTTGGGTTAAAGTATGTCTTTATATGTTATATTAATTATTCAAGGAAGCTCCCCAAAATGTTTATCTCCCCAACAGGATGGAAAAAGTTCGATGTCAGCTTTCATTCTACATTGTAGCCCTTCTTCGTCCATAACAACATTCATGTACTGACTCCACCCCACCCTTTTTTTTTCATTTTGGCAATGATTGCTCCTCAGTTTTTAGTTTTTAGTTTTTTTTTTTTTTTTTAATCTGATAGTTGCCCTGGATTTAGGTGAAAAATGAGTGGCTACACAACGCTGGTGTTGGAGTGGTTGCTCATGTTGCAAACAGCCTAAAACAACAAGAATCTTCCTCAGTCATTGCTGCCAGCCTGTAGCAATTGAAGTGTACATAGCAATATAAGTGCATCATAACCCCTCCCCCTTCTCTCTCTCTCTCTCTCTTCTAATTGCATTATAGTTGATACTTGTGGAACAGTCACATGATTCAAGCCATAGTACTTCCATTGGTCATTGTTACATGTTTCTCACAGTGAAACCACATTGGTTCCTCTCATATATTTCAAACTAGTTTCTTGCATACTTGAAATGGGGTGCGCAAGCACACTGTTGCTGACTTACCAAAGTACTTAACAAAGAAAACAACTTGATGACAGAAGCGTAATCAAGAGTCATGGGAGTAAAATTTTACAGGTTTCCAAGCATTTTTTTAATGTGTAGCCCTATTGCTGACTACATTGGTTTTGAGAAATGATGCGGGATTTTTTTTTTTTTTTTTTAATAACCCCTAAGACGAGTTTATTTAAAATAAAATAAAATAAAATATGTATGCAAATTCATTTAACTGAAATATCGGAAGGTCTGAATTTGGGAATTTGCTTTAATCATGATATCATATGAAGAAGCATGCGGCTTAAACTTTGCCAACAGTGCCATTCATCTTGAACCTTTTTAACTTTTTCGCACTTGTATTTCCTTTTTCTAAATTCTCTTTAAAGCATTCGCATCCAGAATGCTAAATGTCATATGTTGCTTTTATTTAACATTTGTCTCTCAAAAACCTCCCACATCCGAAATTGTAAAAGTAAAGAATTGTAAATTTTTTTCCAATCTTGCTATAGTGCCATCCTATATCTAGGATGGTACTGTATCAAGATTGTATAATTTTAAATTATATTTTACTTTCTCATATATATTACTTCTTTCTCTCTCTCTCTCTCTCTCTCTCTCTCTCTCTCTCTCTCTCTCTCTCTCTCTCTCTCTCTCTCTCTCTCTCATTTTTCTTTACATTCCTTCTCTTCTCTCTCTTGTTCTGTTCTCTCCTCTCCTCAAATCTAAAACCCTCGTGTGGTGTTGGTAGCGACAGAGGTAGGTGTGGTCTAGGTCAGTGATTGATGGTGGTGGCATGGGTTGGTCTCGATGGTGGTAGTGTGGATTTGTGTTGGTGTTCAATGGCAACGGCGTGGGTCTAGGTCGGTGGTTTTGGGGTGGTTTGTGATGGTGGGTTAATCTGGGTTTGTGTGGGTTTGCTTGGTCTGGGTTGATCTAGGTCATGGGGTGATTTGTAATGGGATCTGGTGGTGTGAGTGTGGGGTTTTGATTTGTGTGGGAGTGGGTTTTGGGTAAGGGAGTCAATGTCGTACCAGAGGTTGTATCGGTTTGGCCAGCGGTACGCTATATTTCAGATATCGGTCAATACCATGTACCGTTTTGGGTTTACTGTTATTTTTTATATTTATGAATATATATATATATGTATGTATGTATGTGTGTGTGTGTGTGTGTGTGTGTGTGTGTGTGTATTATAATAAATATAAAAGTTTACCAAAAAACATCTCCTCAATTCAGAATTAATTATTTATGATTTTAGACTTTAGTATCAATTAAATAAATAAAAAATAAAAAATAAAAACACAATATGAAAAACAGAAAGCTTAAAAGTTACCATTGCATACTAAGAAAACAAATAATACTAATAAGTTAATGCAAATAAGTTACCATTCTGCCTTAGCAAAAATTCAAAAATTACAAAACTTAAAATAATAATAATAATAATAATAATAATAATAATAATAATAATAATAAAAAGATTTTTTTTTTCCTGTACCGGCTGGTATTGCCTGAAATTGGCCGGTATGGCTGATACGACCGGTATTTTTTCCGATACGAAACAGGGGGGTTATATGTACCGGTTTATTTGCCAGTACGGTATATACCGGCCGTACCGGTTGGTACGGTATAGAATCGACTCCCTCGGTTTTGGGTCGTAGTGGTGCAGTGGCGGCATGAGGCCGTGGTTGTGGCTTGGTATTGATATTGCGTGGGGTCGTGGTTATGGAGACAACACCAATAGAGGTGTGGAGATCAGTTTCTTATGGGTTTTAATGGGGTTTTGAATGGATTTCTCTTTGATTTTTTGTGGGTTTCTTTGCATGGTGGTTGTGGGTGTGTTATTGCCATGGTGGTGTCTCTAGTTGTGGTGGCAAAGGTGGGTTTCATGGTGGCAAATGTGGGTTTCATTTGTGTGGATTTTTGCTTTGATTTTTGTGTGGGTTTCTATGCATGGTGGTGGTGGGGTGGGCTGTTGCCATGGTGGTGTATCTAATGGGTTTTTTCATGATGGTGGTGGTGGTGGGATTTGTGTGGCAGAGGTGGTGGTGATGGGTGGTTGAGAGAGAAACAATGAGGAAAACATAAACAAATGGGGGAGAAGAGTGAGACTGAGATTTGATTATATTATTTTATTGGGTAATATATGTATATATATATATATATATTATTTTAATGAGTTGAATAGAAAAAATAAAAGTTAAGATGCTGGGTGTATTGTAAAATGGTATTGTATAATTGATAAATTAGGTTTTTGAGATGATAAAATAGAATAGAATAGGATTTGCAGATGTGAATGCTCTTACTATTTGCTGAATATGATGGCTGAGACTTCATTGTTAAATTTTGAGGTTTGGGCTACTTGGTCACACAAACCCTAAATAGCCTTTTGTCCCTAAAAGACACAACATCAGTTGTCTCATCTCAATAGCGAATCCAGAAAATTTTTTCACAGTGATCTTTTAAAAACTTAAATTAAACAATTTAATAAAAAGAAAACTTTATATATTGATAACAAAAAAAATATATATATATTTGTCTATAATATTTTGGGTATGAGATGAATCTTGGGTACATGATTTTCATATCTAATATTTGTTTATAATACTAGCAAAAAAAAAAACAATAGACTATAAGTTCAATTGAAATATTATTTCTTGATATAATAAAAATATTAATTATTATTATGTCCATAGCATGATTCTATTAACAATATAATCCAACATAAATTTTTGTTGTTTAGTTGTATCATTATTTTTCTTTATTGACCATTAACAGTCCAGCACCCACCCCATTACCGCCATGTAAAGTCTAAACCAGTAAATACAATGCCTCACCCCATTGCCTTACAATTGCTCGGTTTAATTTTTTTTCTTTTATAATTATTTGTTTACTTACTTTACTACCACTACCACTAGTCAGCTAGTACATTACCCCAATTGCCCAAAGCAGACTCAAGGCTCCCGTTTTGGTTTGGGGCTCAAACTGACACTCAACCCAACCACGTCAAGTGAGGAACATTAGGAATCACCGTCAGTCGTGAACGGTCACAATCTTGATAGTTGGCTCTTTCATATGTGGCAGTCAGGTTCCATCGAAGCCAAAAATGACGGATGACGAAGGGTGACGAAGCACAGATCTATATGGTGAATTGAATTATTTCAAGTTGAATGCAAGTTAAGCATGTCAACATAAGACTGACCCATTACACTAAATATTAACTTGAAAACATTCATGTCATATTCATGGGACATGGCAAACATTGTTGCCCTTAATATAGTTGATGTTGATTTATTAGGTTGAAATTAGGTTAATATCATGAATTATTTTGACACATATTGTTTTGGTATATAATTAAAAATTTGATAATGTGATAAAATTTAATTCAATCATTTTATAATGGATAAATACGATTATATGAACCTTGTGTGAAATTATCTTTAAAAACTCAGAGATCCCTAATTCCATTATTTGTATGGCACTAATTACTTACTTATTATTTATGACCTATGTTATGAGTATGAAAAATTATGTTGGGGTACTTTAATCAAAAACAACAATATACGTAATTTATTTATTCCCCATTAATTATATAGTCAAATTTTAACCACAACATTTGTACTCGTTGATTTTTTTATTTGCAATTATAACCCTCTTAAACTCAAATTTTACACCCATTATTTCTTATTTACTTAACCTATTTATTCATCTTGTAATTCACTTCACTAAGAGAGTAAGTTAGGTCCGGAGCTAGTGTAAAAGACACCTTTTACACTAGCCACGAATCTAACTTATTCTCATTCAGTAATCCATTAAGTCCTCATTTTCCACCTACTAGATGGAGCGTACTTTTTTATATTAATTTTTTAATAATAGAACATACTATTAATGTAATCTCTATATTTAAAAAACAAAATAGAGTATATGATAGTTTTGGCCAAACCATTCATCTCCTCAATTTTAATATTTTACTATTAAATCCATGGCTTTTAAAAATTGGACCGAATTGGGCCGGCTGGTTTGACTGGTTGAACTGGAAACCAGCCACAATCCAGTCGGAAAAACCCCAAAAACCAGCCAAAATTGGTCAAAAACTAGTTTAAACCGAAAACCAGATGAAAATCTGGTTTTGCCCCCTATGGTTTTTAAAACCATGATTAAATCAAGATATTAATATATTATATATATATATATATATATATATATATATTTATATATATATAATGTTTATAAGAATGATTTGAGTGTATGTTTGATAACACATTATATCACCACAATTTTTTCAAAATAAAGTTTTTTCAAAATTTCACTTTTTTTAGATACAATTATTAAAATCACCTATTTTTTAAAGACTTAGAACGCAAAAAGACCCTTTGGAGTGAGGTTAGTTGCAAAAAAAACCCCCTACTATTTTGATTCTTCATTATAGCTCCCTTAGATTTTTATATATGCCAAATTAAACCCTAGGACTAACCTCCATTAGCTTTTATGAATAGAAAAATCAACTGACAATTAAGTGATGCCTTGTAGCGAGAATCAGTTGGTGAATCTTTTTAATATGATCATATGATGGTTATGTGATTTTTTTGTCCATAAAAGTTAACGAAAGTTAGTTTTATAGTCAATTTGGTGAACATGAAAATCTCAAAGAATTATAAATTATAAAGAAGAATTAAAATTACGGAGGGTATTTTTGCAAATGATCAGAACTTAGGGTTATTCTTGCATTTTGACCATTCATCTCAAATTCTATTTTTGGACACAAAAGGCTTCATTCTATTGCAACTATGCTTAGTAAGAAACAGTTGACCACTTGACCTTGGTTATTATTATTAGTTTTTTAGTCTTCTTTGTGGGCTAGAGTATAAATTGTTTGGATGGAAAAGAGAAAACATAATTTTGGAAGACGAAAAAAAAGTCATGATTTTAACAGCATTTTTTAAAAGCCATGAAATAGAAAAATAAAAAAATAAAAAATTTAAGTATGCACCTTATGTAATAGATAGTTGAGATTAAGAGTTGAAAAAACGAACTTTCAATTTCAATTATTAAATTTAAAAAATTAAAATTGTAAATATCATATAATCTATATAATATTAAAAGCTGAAGTGTAGCATTTAATGTTACTACGCTCATGTTGAGCCACATCAGTAGTCATATCATTTCCATCATTTTTTTTTTTTTTTTGTATTTGTCCAACAATTTAAAAATAATTTCTATCAATTTTAAAATACTAAAAAATATAAAATAAATCCCACCCCTATCTCCACCATAAAGCCCACTTCTTATCTATATCTCTCTCTCAACTCATCATCTTCCTCTTCTCAAAAAAAAAATAAATAAATAAACACACACACACATCATCTTCCCACCAAACAAATTGCTAATGTTTCTCCTATTAATGACTTCCCCATTAAATCTCAATTGCCTTAAATTCAACAATCAATCCTCTCTCTTTCTCTCTCTCTTTTTGACTTATCATCTCCTTATCTCCACCATAAAGCCCACTTTTATCTATATCTCTCTCTCAACTCATCATCTTCCTCTTCTCAAATAAAGAAAAACACATCATCTTCCCACCAAACAAATTGCTAATGTTTCTCCTATTAATGGCTTCACCATTAAATCTTCAATTGCCTTAAATTCAACAATCAACTCTGACTTATCATCTCCTTATTTTATGTTTGTGTTAGAGATTTTTTTTTTTTTTTTTTTTATGATGTTGTAATACATTTTTTTTTTTTCACTTTTCAATTTTTTGTCTTTTACTTCACATTCATGTTTACAACTTTTCTATACATAATTGAATTTTAACCATTAAAATTTTTTGTGTCTAAAAAATTGGAATGCATTTTATTGATTTAATACATGTGAAACAATTAAGCTCTTTTATTTCTTTTTTGGTTTGGTAATGTTTTGTTTTGTATTATTTGTTACTATGTTTGGATTCCATAGATAGAAAATAAAGAGTATAGTTTTAATTTGTATAATATTAAAAGTTGAAGTGTAGCATTTAAAGTTGCTATGCTTATGTTGAGCCACGTCAGCAGCTATGTCTTTTCCATCATATATATATACTAGTTATAAGCCTATGCGTTGCACGGTTTTATGAAAAACTTATAAAATAAATGTATAAATAATTATATATTTCAATAGATTCAATCAAGATAAAAGAAAAAAATTATCAAGTGTAAATAATTATCTCACTAAAATAAGGAGTAAGATTTCTTCCTAAAACTAAATTAAATTGATAATTCCAAATTGATAATTATTTTTTTTTAAAGTACTAAACAATTGATAAATCTAAAATTAATATAATATTGATAATATTATAAATTAAAATTAAAGTTGATAATTCCATAATACACATGTAGAACATCTTGATAATTTGATGTAACATAAAAATCAAATAAGAAAATTGTTAAAATTAATCTATTAATTCTAACCATATTTATTCATTAATTCTAAGACCCTAACCCTAAGCAAATAAATTAGATCAAAGCTAAGAAAATTAGTTTAAACAAAAGGCAACCAATACACAAAACCTAATCAATTTAATAAAAACAAAATACAATAATGAAGAAGGAGCCTTTAAAAATTTGACAATGTTTTCGAATGTTTTGAATTCATTAATTAAAATCACATGAAGACAAAAAACCAATAATAACTCTAAAGAAAATAAATAAAATAATAATAATAATTGTGGGGCCCGGCCCAAAAATAATAGGCTATTCCAAATTCGGGCCCGACCGAGGAGCGTCCTGTCCAAAGAGAAACCACCTATGAAGCATTACTCGATCCCAATAACGCCAAGGGAACCTGTCCGAGGAGTAACTCCTCCTCGGACCTCACGAAGCCCAGATGAGGAACTCTTCCCAGCCAACTCAGTTCACCCTCCCAACATATAAAATGAATAAAATCCAAAATATCTCACAAAAGCTACCACCACATTAATTGCGCCCCAACCACCCTCTTGGCCGCATTAATGAGGAAAAGACCCCTGAACAGTACCGCCTTGGCCTCTGCAACTCACAAAGAGAGAGATGAGGGCGGCTGATGGGACAGGTGCTCAAGTAGATGCTTAGATGATCAACAAGTGTAAGGTTGGGATAAGAGGAGGAGAACTATATAATGTAAGGGAGTCCCTCAGAGAAGGGGACGGAGAAAACTGTATAAAGAACTGAAGAAATAGAATCATACGTGAGAAATCCATTCTTGTTTTTTTATTTTCTGTAACAATATTGTCCATGTATCAGACCAAATAGGTTCACTAAGGCCAAGTTCTTTGACCTATCCTCTACAAATATTTACTGTGGGTTGCGCTTTGGGCCAAGGCCTGATCAATAGAATTTGGGCCAGGAAAATCGTGCAACTACAATTGGCGCCGTCTGTGGGAAGAACTAGGGCATCAGCTAGCACAACGGTCGAGCATGGCAGAACTAGGTCCGCACCAGGAGAATCCTAACCAGGCTAACTCCCAGCAGACACAACCCATCGAGTCCCAGAGGCAAAATAACCCCGGCAACCCAGGCCACAGGGGAGATCGTGAGGGAAGTGTGAATACTATCCAGACAAGCCAGAGTCACACTCAGATAGGTAGTCACGTGTCCCAGAGGCGAAATAGTCACCAGGCCATGCAGCGAGAGATAGACGATCTGAAGAGGAAGTTACGACAGGTACAGCGAAAACGATCTCCTTCAGACTCAGACGAGTCCTCTAATGCGGACGATGCGAGTTACCGACGGAGATCAAGGACCCCCCCAAGTGAAACCTTTTCCTGCGAAAAGGAACCACGTCCTGTGCGGAAGTATGAGAGCACATCCAGCAAGGGTTCGGGGAACGAAGCCATGAAGAAGGCGTTGGACCAGGTTTCAAGGTCCCCCTTCACGTATAGAATTGAAGGGGCTAGGCTGCCTCGACGGTTCAACCAACCGACATTCGCCATCTATAACGGTCGAACAGACCCGGTAGAGCATGTGAGTCAATTTAACCAAAAGATGGTGATCTATTCGCAAAATGAAGCCCTTATGTGTAAAATCTTCCCGTCCAGCTTGGGATCAATGGCGATGAGGTGGTTCAACGGCCTGAAGACAAATTCCGTAAGCTCATACAAGCAGCTCACTCGGGATTTCTGTTCCCGCTTTATCACCAACACCAGAGTTCCCAGGCCACTCGGTTCGCTATTGTCCTTATCCATGCACGAGGGAGAGACTCTAAAAGCATACTCGAATAGATACTGGGAAGTGTATAACGACCTGGATGACAACCATGATGCTGTCGCTATCAGCACATTCAAAAGCGGGCTCCCCACCGACCATGGCTTAAGGAAGTCCCTCACTGGTAAACCGGTTGCCAACGTTGATCAGTTGAGGGATAGGATCGACAAATACAAAAGGGTGGAGGAAGATCAGCTGCAAGGGAGGGGAAAGGAGAAGGTTATCCCTCCCAAAGCAAATGATTTCAAATCGGAACGGCACAACCCTGGTCAGCCAAGGAGAGATTTTTCGCGACAGGCTGGGCAGAGCAACCCGCAAACAGTAAATGCCGTATTCAGAGAGCCAGTACAACAGGTACTGGAGAAAGTAAGGGATGAACCCTATTTCAGGTGGCCGGGAAAGATGGCTGGAGAACCTTCCAAACGTAACCAGAACCTGTACTGCCACTATCATCAGGACCATGGGCATACTACTGAGCACTGCAGGAATCTATGGAATCACCTAGATCAGTTGGTCCGAGAAGGAAAGTTACGTCACCTGCTGCACCTATCGAGTGGCCACCCCGGCCAAGCAACACAAGAGCCTCGAAAGGACGTGTCCTTAAGACCCCCCACCGGGACGATACATGTCATCCTCGCTGCACCAGGAAGAACGAGGCCGCCCATCCCCAGGGTATTGGCTGTTGATCGGCTCCCCTCCGAGGGCATACAAAGAGAACCCAAAAGGTCAAAAAAAGGAAGCTCTTTGATACTGGGATTCTCGGATGAGGATAAGAGAGGAACTATTCAACCTCACGATGATGCCTTGGTGGTCACGCTGAGGATTGGGGGCTTCGACGTGGAAAGGGTGTTGGTGGATTCGGGAAGCGCAGTAGAGATAATGTACCCTGACCTATACAAGGGGCTGAACTTGAAGCCAGAAGATTTGGCAGCTTATGACTCCCCCCTTCTCAGCTTCGAAGGAAAAATTGTTACCCCAAAAGGGCAGATCCGACTACCCATACAGACGGGGTCGGAGGTGGTGGAAGTGAATTTTATCGTCGTCGACGCTTACTCACCCTACACCGCGATAGTCGCCAGGCCATGGATCCACGCCCTGGAAGCCGTAACCTCCACACTTCATCAAAAAGTGAAATACCCATCCAGAGGACGAGTAGAAGAGATCCGAGGAGATCAGGCCGTGGCCAGAAAATGTATGGTGGCCGCCATTTTACATCAGCCTCCAAACGAGTCCTCGGCCCCAGAGAACTTATAGCAATCAACCACCTCGGCAAAGCAAGGCGATGGGCTGGCCGAGGAGTTAGAGTGTGAAAGTCTAGATAAGATCGCTGTCAACGACGACCCGGAAAAGTTCTTTCAGGTCGGCTCTGAATTACCTCCTCAGGAAAAGGAGGAGCTGGTCAGATTTCTCAGAGAAAATGTCGACGTGTTCGCATGGGACGCCTACGACGCCCCGGGAGTTGATCCTAGCCTTATTTGTCACCACTTGAACGTCAACCCCTCTTCCGCTCCGAAGAAACAGCCACCCCGACGCCCTTCGAAGGAACATGCCAGTGCCGTAAGAGACAAAGTGGCTAAATTAAAAAGGGCAGGGGCTACTAAAGAGGTCTTTTATCCCGAATGGTTGGCGAACACGGTGGTGGTAAGAAAGAAGACAGGGAAGTGAAGGGTCTGCGTGGACTTCACGGACCTGAACAAGGCGTGCCCGAAGGACCCATTCCCCCTACCCCGAATCGACCGACTGGTGGACGCAACCGCAGGACACCCTCGAATAAGCTTCCTGGATGCCTTCCAGGGCTATCATCAGATACCCCTTGCACTAGATGACCAAGAGAAAACGGCTTTCATGACGCCCATCGGAAACTATCATTATAAGGTAATGCGGTTTGGACTGAAGAATGCAGGCTCAACTTACCAAAGGATGATGACTCGGATGTTCGAGCCACAACTGGGCAAGATCATCGAGGTTTATATAGACGATATGGTTGTGAAGAGTAAAAGGGTGTCCGAACACGTGAAAGACCTCGGAATAATCTTCGCTATCTTAAGGGAACACCGGCTGCGGCTGAACGCTTCCAAATGTTCATTCGGGGTCGGGTCTGGGAAATTCCTAGGGTACATGGTCACCCACAGGGGAATAGAAGTAAGTCCCAACCAAATCAAAGCCATTAACAGCCTACAGGCTCCTCGGAATCCGAAGGAAGTGCAGAAGCTCACTGGCATGATTGCGGCATTAAACCGGTTCATATCACGATCGGCGGATCGATGTCGGCCTTTCTACCTCCTGATAAACAAATGGAAAGGGTTCGAATGGTCGGAGGATTGCGCTCAGGCTTTCCAGCAGCTTAAGGACTACCTGTCCCGACCACCCATCATGTCCAGCCCTGAGGCAGATGAGGTGCTGTTTGCATATGTCGCTGTAGCTCCCCATGCTGTAAGCTTGGTACTGATACGGGATGATAATGGGGTGCAATGACCGGTTTACTATGTGAGCAAATCATTACATGAGGCCGAGGTGCGGTACCTACCTTTAGAAAAGGCAATTTTGGCGATAGTACATGCAACCCGGAAGCTTCCTCACTACTTTCAGGCGCATACGGTCATCGTTCTAACTCAGCTTCCCCTTCGAGCAGTGCTTCGAAGCGCTGACTACACCGGACGGATTGCCATGTGGAGTGCGCTTTTGGGCGCCTTTGATATTAAATATATGCCTAGATCCTCCATCAAAGGACAGGTCCTCACAGACTTGATGGCGGAGTTTGCCGAGCCCTCTGTAGAAACAATAACTGAGGAGAAAGATATGGATGGAAAATCGATTGGTGCGATTTCAATAGGGAGGACCATGCATTGGAAGGTCTACGCGGATGGCGCAGCTAACCAGAGGGGGTCAGGAGTTGGGATAGTTTTAATATCCCCGGACGGTGCTGCCATTGAAAAGTCGCTGAGGCTCGGATTCTCGGCTACAAACAATGAAGCCGAATACGAAGCCTTACTCTAAGGGATGACGATGGTTCAAAGATTGGGTGGAAGAATAATAGAAGCGTTCTCGGACTCCAGACTGGTAGTCGGACAAGTGATGGGTGAGCTGGAAGCTCGAGATACTAGGATGCAAGAGTATCTGGGACAAGTTAAGCGGCTGCAGACGAATTTTGAATTCTTCAATCTGACGCACATTTCCAGGAGTGCAAACACCCATGCAGACTCGCTGGCCACTCTCGCCACATCCTCGGCACATGATCTGCCGCGGATGATCCTGGTTGAAGATCTAGCCCATGCCAGTCCCATCAGCAGAAGCCCGGCCAGAGTCCATCAGATCAGAAAGAGTCACAGCTGGATGAACCCCATAAAGAACTTCCTTCAGAGCGACATCCTGCCGGAGGAAAAATTGGAAGCCGAGAAGATACGTAGGAATGCTCCTCGGTTCTGGCTATCGGAGGACCACAAACTGTATCGGCGCTCCTACTCTGGACCGTACCTACTCTGCGTACATCCAGAAGAATCCGAATCTCTACTTGAAGAGTTACACGAGGGGATTTGTGGAAATCATACCGGAGGAAGGTCGTTGGCGCACAGGGCACTCACCCAAGGGTATTGGTGGCCGAACATGCAAAGAGAGGCCCAAGAATACGCTAAGAAGTGCGACCAATGCCAAAGATTCACCCCGAATATTCACCAACCCGGAGGGGTTCTCAACCCCCTCTCTAGTCCATGGCCGTTTGCACAATGGGGCCTCGATATAGTTGGACCCTTCCCCAAAGCTGCGGGGAACAAGCGGTACATAATAGTCGGAACTGATTACTTCACTAAATGGGTGGAAGCTGAACCCTTGGCCAACATTAGGGACGTGGACGCCCAAAAATTCATCTGGAAGAACGTCATCACCCGCTTCGGGACTCCGCGCACACTCATTTCCGACAATGGTCTGCAATTCGACAGTAAGAACTTTAGGGAGTATTGCCGCGAGTTTGGAATCATTAACCGATATTCCACCCCCGCCTACCCTCAAGGAAATGGACAGGTCGAAGCCGTGAACAAGATCATAGTAAACGGACTGAAGAAGAGACTGGACGAGGCAAAAGGGAGATGGGTAGAAGAACTCCCCCACGTCTTATGGACTTATCGGACGACGCCGCGACGATCGACTGGTGAGACCCCCTTCTCGATGACTTATAGGGCTGAGGCCGTGCTCCCAATCGAGAACAATTTTCCCACACTAAGGTCTAGATCGTTTACCCCAAGCGATAACGATGAGTTATTGGAACGAAGTCTGGACCTAGCCGAAGAAAGAAGGGAGAAAGCAATGATTCATATGGCCTATTATCACCAGAAGCTGAGACAAGGCTATGATGCTAACGTCAAACTGCGGCCTCTGGGTCCAGGTGATCTCGTGATGAGGAAGATTCTTGGCAGCGCAAAAAACCCCTCTTGGGGCAAGTTGGGGCCCAATTGGGAGGGACCATACCGTGTCACATCCGTGGCCGGAATAGGCGCCTACTACCTAGAAGATTTGGATGAAAAAGCTGTACCTCGACCATGGAATGTAAATAACCTCAGAAGATATTATTATTAATGAGAATGGCTTAGCATACGTTTTCTTTCATGACTATCCGCTGCTTGCTGGTTTACTCACGACAATTTTTATAAGTTTTAAACAAAACCTAGTCCTGCATGGCTCCTCGGACCACAGACTTAGGGGAAATTAATACTTAAGGCAACCATTCATAGTTTTAAACAGAACCTAAGTCCTGCATGGCTCCTCGGACCACAGACTTAGGGGAAATTATTACTCATGACAGTTTTTATAAGTTTTAAACAGAACCTAGTCCTGCATGGCTCCTCGGACCACAGACTTAGGGGAAATTAATACTTAAGGCAACCATTCATAGTTTTAAACAGAACCTAAGTCCTGCATGGCTCCTCGGACAACAGACTTAGGGGAAATTATTACTCATGACAATTTTTATAAGTTTTAAACAGAACCTAGTCCTGCATGGCTCCTCGGACCATAGACTTAGGGGAAATTAATACTTAAGGCAACCATTCATAGTTTTAAACAGAACCTAAGTCCTGCATGGCTCCTCGGACCACAGACTTAGGGGAAATTATTACTCATGACAATTTTTATAAGTTTTAAATAGAACCTAGTCCTGCATGGATCCTCGGACCACAGACTTAGGGGAAATTAATACTTAAGGCAACCATTCATAGTTTTAAACAGAACCTAAGTCCTGCATGGCTCCTCGGACCACAGACTTAGGGGAAATTATTACTCATGACAATTTTTATAAGTTTTAAACAGAACTTAGTCCTGCATGGCTCCTCGGACCACAGACTTAGGGGAAATTAATACTTAAGGCAACCATTCATAGTTTTAAACAGAACCTAAGTCCTGCATGGCTCCACGGACCACAGACTTAGGGGAAATTAATACTTAAGGCAACTATTCATAGTTTTAAACAGAACCTAAGTCCTGCATGGCTCCTTGGACCACAGACTTAGGGGAAATTATTACTTATGATAGATTGGGGGATTATTACTTAAAGGAAATCATCCTAATGCGAGCGCGCAGTCTAGCACCATCGCAACCCACAAATGCACAGCCCAAAAACCCATTTTATCTTTACCGTTTACCTGTATCTACATCGTTGCAAATGTTTAAAGAAGAGTGCTACTGACATACATCCATAGTAAGCAAAACGAACATTTTATATTAATATTCCGAGTACATTAGAAAGAGAGGTCCTTACAAAAGAATGAAAAAATAGGACGACTCTCATTCAAAAAAAAAAAAAAAAAAAAAAGGGAAAGGAGGAAAGAGTACAAAGATCAAAAGCCCAAAGAGCTAAGCCTTAGCAGGAGGATCTTCTTTTAGCTCGGGCTGAGGGGGAGGAACCTCGGTGGAAGAGTCTGTGACAGGATCCTTCGCCATATCAGGCACAGGGCCGGCATCAGGCACCACCAGATCCTGCTCAGAGACCGCTTGGACACCATCAGGATGTTCTCGGATCTCCTCAGGATAGAAAATGCTCTCGGGTTGTCTCAGCGCCGAATCGGCAGGAACTCCCGCAGCATCAAGGGCACGAGCCCATGTGATGTTGCAATACTCCTGGCATACCTCGGGGATCTCCTCGGATAGCCTAGCCTCCGTCTCTTCGGCCCCGAGCTGGCGAGCGGCACTCTTCTCAGCCTCTGTAGCCTCTCGGATCAGCTGGGCCTCCTCTTTGACCCGCCGCAGCTCATCCTCGACTTTTTGCAGAGCAGTCTTGAGGTCCTGCACTGCCTGCTTCTCAATGGCGAGGTTAATCTGGGTCGTGAACAGCTCTTTGCGTTGGTCCTCTGCCTGGGTCTCGGCACTCTTCAAACCAGCCTCTGCAAATTTGCGTCATTTCTCCGACTCCTTGAACTTGTCCAGGAGTTCAATGTGATCGTGCTTGAGGGCCCCCAAGGTTTTCTCCATCTCCGCCCAAGCCTGGTTCTCGACCTCAGCCCGACTACTGTTACCGCAGCAAAATTCCTCAGCCACAAATACCTGCTGAGTAATCTACAAACGAAACAAGATTGCTTTAATCTAACAAGGTCAAATAAATCAATGAAACAGTAAAAGGATTACTTACCATCGCGAGATCCCTTTTAAGGGATAGGAAGATCTCGGGCTGAGAAAACTGCCTATAAGCCTCCATGTCTCGAGGAAGGAGTAGGGGTTGCTCTAAGGCGTCAGCCACGTACCCTGCCCGGCCTCGGTTGTACTCTCGAACCGAAGCATTGTAGGGGATGGCAACCCCATCCAGCTCCAACTTAGGGCTCCATGTACGCGGAGTAGCGCGCACCTTAGCAATGTTCTCCTCGTCCTGTCTCTCCGAGGAGCTACCCCTTCTGCTCCTCGGGGCACGAGTGGTTTTTTGCTGTTTGGTCGGCTGGGCAACCACTTCACCCTCCTCAGTGGTATCAACCGACCTCTTCTTCTTTAGGTCCGGATTAACCTGAAGGCCAGGTTCCGAAGTGCCCTGAGGGACCACAGGAGGAAGGGTCTTGACCTGTGGTGAAGTTGGTCCCTTAGATGACTGACCCTTCGATGACTGACCTTTCCCTCGGGAGGCCATCAGATCCTTTAGAGATTTTCCCTTTCCTGCCATGGGTTCCATCTCTTCGTCCGAAGTATCGTCCGAGCAGATAATGATGGAAGGAACGCCAACTGCGGAATGTCGTTCCCGCTCTCCTTCGGGATCGGAAAGTTCCACCAAAGGGGCCTGCTGAACTTCCTCCTTAAAGTAAAACTCGTCTATCTCTTCCTCAAGGGAAAGACGAGATGATTCAGCTTCCTCTTCAGCCTGAACGGCAACACCGGGTTCGTTTGGCGGAGGTAGCTGCTCTGCTAAGTAGGGATCTCTAACACCGGGCAACACGACTGGTGGCAGATCGTGATCAGCTAGGAACCCGTCCTTGGACACGTCAATTCTAGCCAACCTCGGACTGCCAGCCCTTATAGCGTGACCGATAGCCTGGAAAGAGCTACTCAGAGGTTGGTAGCCCAGAACCAGATGGGCCGTACGCAACTGTCCGTCCTCGGAAACGCAAATCTCCGACCTAAGAAGGTAGTTCAACGCTGGCACGTTCACAAAGTTTAGCCGAGGAGCGACGTGAACTTTATCTGCAAACAACCAAGAAAAATAGGGTCAGTTCACAAAATTTTCCAATTACAAAGGAAGCAAGAAAAATAACCCCTCAATACTAAATCTTTCCCCAAAAAGGACCGATCCTAAAAACGCCGCACCTGGGTTTCCTGCCCGAGTTGGATAGTGAATACCGTCGAACCACTCCCCAGAAGCAATAAGGAAGTCATTCTTCACGGTCTTATTGGATATTGGGAGACAAGAGATCAACCTAACGTCCTCGTTCCGGGATTTAAGATAATACCCCTCATCCCCGAGGCGATGACATTCGTACAGATAAGCCACATCGTGCCAAGTAAGGCCTAGATTCATCCGCTCGTCTAAGACATCTACACAGCCTAGTATCTTGAACATATTCGGGGCACACTGATACGGCGTCAACCTATGGTTGAACAGGTAGTCCCTTGTAATCCTACACATGGGAAGTGTCATCCCTCCCTCTATGAAAGCAATCATGGGGATAACGACTTCTCCCTCACCTCTATCTGTCAATACTCCTTCAAGAGGACAGTACTGCAACCCAACCCCCAGGGGAATGTGGTATTTAGCCCTAAAAGCCTCCATAGCGGCTGGAGTTTTTACTAATTTCTGAAATCTATCCATCTGAACTGAATTGAGGAAACGAAAGTAAAGACTAAGAAGAAAAGTAGAGTCCGAAGATGGAATTGAAATGGCGAGATGAACGAAATGTACCGGTACCTTCACAAAACGCTCAATGGAACGCCTGGAAATCTCTCTTGGACGAAACGCTTCACAAAAACGGCTACGGTGGCGTAACGGACGCAAGTGTTCGTATATCTCTGGGAGTCGATGGAGTTCTCTAGAGTCCTTTGAGGTTTACGAAATGCAGATAAAAAGAAGGAACTGAACCCCTCTGACGTCTTATATAGCCGGGAGGAGAGAAAAAAGGTCACTCCTGCCTAAAAATACGAGAAAAAAACGATGGCCGTTCGATCCACGCCACACCGTTGGATGAAGGGAACATAACGCCTCCAGAAGTTAATGGCCGCGCCTCGTAAATTGTAGCAAGTCAAAAGTAACGGTCCGCACGCGCGCCCCATGCTCTCCTCATTTCCAATCCTCCTACTAACATCAAAACCCCGCTTTTCTCCTCGGAAGAAGATAAAAACCGAAGTTTTGAAGGGCTATTGTGGGGCCCGGCCCAAAAATAATGGGCTATTCCAAATTCGGGCCCGACCGAGGAGCGTCCTGTCCAAAAAGAAACCACCTATGAAGCATTACTCGATCCCAATAACGCCTAGGGAACCTGTCCGAGGAGTAACTCCTCCTCGGACCTCACGAAGCCCAGATGAGGAACTCTTCCCAGCCAACTCAGTTCACCCTCCTAACATATAAAATGAATAAAATCCAAAATATCTCACAAAAGCTACCACCACATTAATTGCGCCCCAACCACCCTCTTGGCCGCATTAATGAGGAAAATACCCCTAGACAGTACCGCCTTGGCCTCTGCAACTCACAAAGGGAGAGATGAGGGCGGCTGATGGGACAGGTGCTCAAGTAGATGCTTAAATGATCAACAAGTGTAAGGTTGGGATGAGAGGAGGAGAACTATATAATGTAAGGGAGTCCCTCAAAGAAGGGGACGGAGAAAACTGTATAAAGAACTGAAGAAATAGAATCATACGTGAGAAATCCATTCTTGTGTTTTTATTTTCTGTAACAATATTGTCCATGTATCAGACCGAATAGGTTCATTGAGGCCAAGTTCTTTGACCCGTCTTCTACAAATATTTATTGTGGGTTGCGCTTTGAGCCAAGGCTTGATCAATAGAATTTGGGCCAGAAAAATCGTGCAACTACAATAATAATAATAACAGAAGAAAGAATGCATACCTGCATTGTCATAGGATTTATGTATTCACATATTGAAATAAACTTCACTCCAAAAAGGATATATAGGGTTATATATATTGGTGGAGTTCCATTTGAAATATAATTCATTTAAATTTTATTGAAATTAAAGATATCTAATCAATGTGTTTGTTTTTATCCCATAAAAATTGGAATTAGAAAAATGTCATATGAATAGAATAAAAAATATAAAAAAAAGTTGATTCAACATAACGTAACATATAAAAAATTTTAAAAAAAAAAAAAAAGAGAGAGAAAGAGAAATAGATATTTATAAATGTTTTCTTTCACGTGTAGTATAGTACATATATTAAATGTCATCAATATAGAAACTATCAAATTAATGGAGATATATATATTTTTTTTGGAATATATAGAGATTATCAAATTATTGGAAATATATACTGTTTGTTGAGATATATTTATATTAATCACCTCTTGAAGAATTTGGATTGTGCTTATCCCTTAATAATCAAGTTTTGTAGCTTGATCTTCTAATAAAATAATATTAATTTAGTAGTATTAAAATTTTGAAAATGTAGATGATAAATATTACTTGAATTAAATTTTTGAATGTTAAATATTATCTCCTAATTTAAGAAATATATCCTAACAAAAAAAATGTTAATTAGATGATAAATATTATCTAAATTAAATTTTTGTATGTAAAATTTTATCCTTTAATTTAAGAAATATATCTTAACAAATAAAAAAATAATATTAATCTAATTTTATTTAATGATAAGAATGAATTATAGTCCTTCTAGTATATTATTTTCCTGTTAATGTTTCTCCTGTTAATGACTTCACCATTAAATCTCAATTACCTTAAATTCAACAATCAATCCTCTCTCTTTCTCTCTCTTTTTGACTTATTATCTCCTTATCTCCAACATAAAACCCACTTCTTATCTATATCTCTCTCTCAACTCATCATCTTCCTCTTCTAAAAAAAAAAAAAAAAACCATCATCTTCCCACCAAACAAATTGCTAATGTTTCTCCTATTAATGACTTCACCCTTAAATCTCAATTGCCTTAAATTCAATAGTCAATTCTCTCTCTCTCTCTCTCTCTCTCTCTCCTTATTTTATGGTTTGTGCTAGATTTTCTTTTACGATGTTGTAATACATTTTTTTTTTCACTTTTCAATGTTTAGTCTTTTTCTTTATATTCATGTTTATAATTTTTCTATACGTAATTGCATTTTAACCATTAAAATTGTTTGTCTAAAAAATTGAAATGCATTTTTTTGTATTTGTCCAACAATTTAAAAACAATTTCTATCAATTTTAAAATACTAAAAAATATAAAATAAATCCCACCCCTATCTCTACCATAAAACCCACTTCTTATCTATGTCCCTCTCTCAACTCATCATCTTTCTCGTATCAAAAAAAAAAAAAATACATCATCTTCCCACAAAACAAATTGCTAATGTTTCTCCTATTAATGACTTTCCCATTAAATCTCAATTGCCTTAAATTCAACAATCAATCCTCTCTCTTTTTCTCTCTCTTTTTGACTTATCATCTCCTTATCTCTACCGTAAAGCCCACTTCTTATTTATATCTCTCTCAACTCATCATCTTCCTCTTCTCCAAAAAAAAAAACACATTATCTTCCCACCAAACAAATTGCTAATGTTTCTCCTATTAATGGGTTCACCATTAAATCTCAGTTGCCTTAAATTAAACAATCAATCCTCTCTCTCTCTCTCTCTCTCTCTCTCTCTCTCTCTCTCTCTCTCTCTCTCTCCTTATTTTATATTTGTGTTAGATTTTTTTTTACGATGTTGTAATACAGTTTTTTTTTTTTTTTTTTTCACTTTTCAATATTTAGTCTTTTTCTTTATATTCACGTTTACAACTTTTCTTTACATAATTGCATTTTAACCATTAAAATTGTTTGTGTCAAAAAAATTGGAATGCATTTTATTGATTTAGTACATGTGAAACAATTAAGCTCTTTTATTTCTTTCTTGGTTTGGTAATGTTTTGTTTTGTATTGCCCGTTACTATGTTTGGATTCCATAGATAGAAAATAAAGAGTATAGTTTTAATTTGTATAATATTAAAGGTTGAAACGTAGCATTTAAAGTTATTACACTTATGTTGAGCCACGTCAGTAGCTTTGTCATTTCCATCATATATATATATATATATATATTTATTTATTTATTTTGTATTTGTCCAACAATTTAAAAATAATTTCTATCAATTTTAAAATACTAAAAAATATAAAATAAATCCCACCATAAGGCCCACTTCTTATCTATATATCTCTCTCTTAACTCATCATCTTCCTTTTCTCCAAAAAAAAAAAAAAAAAAAAAAAAAATCATCTTCCCATTAAACAAATTGCTAATGTTTCTCCTGTTAATGACTTCACCATTAAATCTCAATTGCCTTAAATTTAACAATCAATCCTCTCTCTTTTTTACTTATCATCTCTTTATCTCCAACATAAAACTCACTTCTTATCTATATCTCTCTCTTTAAACCCATCATCTTCTTCTTCTCAAAAAAAAAAAAAAAACACATCATCTTCCCACCAAACAAATTGCTAATATTTCTCCTATTAATGGCTTCACCATTAAATCTCAATTGCCTTAAATTCAACAATCAATCCTCTCTCTCTCTCTCTCTCTCTCTTTTTGACTTATCATCTCCTTATTTTATGGTTTGTGCCGATTTTCTTTTACGATGTTTTAATACATTTTTTTGTTTTGTTTTTTTTTTAGTCTTTTTCTTTATATTCATGTTTACAATTTTTCTATACATAATTGCATTTTAACCATTAAAATTGTTTGTCTAAAAATTTGAAATGCAGTTTATTGATTTAGTACATGTGAAACAATTAAGCTCTTTTTTTTTTTTTTTGGTAATGTTTTATTTTGTATTGTTTGTTACTATGTCTGGATTCTATAGGTAGAAAATAAAGAGTATAGTTTTAATGTTTCCCTTTTATTTTAAATCTATGACAAACTAACCTTTCTCCTAACCTCCTCCACATTAAAAATCATTTAATGCATTGATGTTAATGTTATGGTATATGTTCATCAATATTAGCCCAATTGAAGAAGCATTCGTAACGGATCAGCTAAGAGAGATTTTTTTTTTTTTTTTTTCCGTCTTCTTCTTCTTTAGAAGAGTCAAATAAAGAAGTTAGTAATTGATTAAGGTAAGGGAGTCATCAATTAACACATGGCAGCCATTTTAAAATGGCTTCTTTCCCCATCGAAACATTCATTTGCCTCCTTTTGTATTTAAAACCCACTGATTTAATTTTTTTTTTATATAAATTTTGAATTGCTCTCTTTCCACCCCATAAGTCACCAAATTATAAATAGAATTGGAAACTCCCTTTGAGTTCAATTATTTCTTTTCTTCCCCCTCAACTTCTTTACTTTTCATAATTTTATGGTTTGTGCTATATGTATATATATGTATATATATATATATATATATATATATTTTCGATGTCATAATACATTGTTTCTTTTTTCTTTTTTCCAATTGAGAATTGTTAGTCTATTTCTTTATATTCATGTTTAAAATTTTCCTATACATAATTGCATTTTAACCATTAAAATAGTCTAAAAAATTGGAATGCGTTTTATTAATTTAGTACATGATCAATTTCCCTCCCATTTATTTATTTATTTTATTTTCTGAATGGCTTTGTTATTTGTTCTATTTATGTTTACTATATAAATTCTTGCTAATTTTCTTTAGTCTCATTTAAATCTATGCTAACTTCTTAGGATACTTTGGAAGAAGAAACAAAATCTTCTACATATTATGCTCAATAGGTATGGAGCATATGGTGTTCCTCTTTTTCTTTGTATTTGAGGTTATAACTTAGCTTTGTATGGTTTTCTCATTAATTTTACGATGTAAATAACTTTACGGCAAGTCATACATACTAATTTTTTTTTTTTAAAGATCTAATCTCTAATTCTTACCATTTATCATCTCAAAAAAACAAATTCTTACCAATTACAATTTTTAAAGAAACAACTCTAGGACGCTCACAATGTTTAACTATTTCTTTATATTTTCCATGATAATACTAATATCCATTACTCTTACTTGAAGCATTTACCACGATGTGATCTCATTCTCACATAAAAAATTTTGTGAAAAAAAAATAATGAATATGGAAAGTCTCTGATTTTCCATAAACCAATATGGTCGTCCAAAAGTTCTCTATTTAGACTTGCTATTATGTTACCACATTTAATTCAATGAGTTTATATATATATATATATATATATATAGATGCACACACACAAACACCCATATATGCAACTTAGCAGTTACAAATACAATTTTTAATTACCAAAATATACGAGGTTTCTTCCTCTTCTCTAACCTTTCCCCTCCCACGATGCTTATGTATCATTTATACCTTTTTGCCTTCCCCTACATATTTTAAATATATATGTTCTCTTCTTATCTCTTTTAAAACCAATAAGCTTAGTATTTGTGATGGAAAAATTTCAATTATCAATACATGTTTGTTTTTTTATATCTACTACATATCAAAGGTACCTCTCTCTCTCTCTCTCTCTCTCTCTCTCTCTCTCCCATTTAGATTTCTCTATAATCTTGACATTCTATTTTGTTTTAATGCTTTATGATAGGCATTTTACAAGTTCTAGAAGTTCTTCGATTAATTGGAATGGAGAAAGTTAATATATGAAAATTGATAAGTATTGTCAAGATAATAACAATAGTTTTTTATGTCAGTAAAGCAATTTGAATAACATAGCTTAAATGATAAATGGTTGTTAGGTTGTCTATATGCTGGTATTACTAATCAAATTCTCTTACTTTATTTCACATTTCGTATTACTATTTTTTTTTTTTTTTTTTACTTTCACATAGGTCACACTTTTTAGCAAGTTTTCTTGACCATATATATATATATAGTCATCTAATTGGATGATTTCCTTAGCAATTCTACAATCATCAATGCATTACTCTTGCAGTATAATTATAGATTATTGCATTGTTTGTTAAGACATAATAATTTATAATTCAAGATATTTTCCTACTATTTTCTTGGCTAATTTGTTAAAATTTAAAAATTGTGTCTGGCTTCATCTTGCTAAGTTCTTTTTTCATGATCATTGGTTTATATGCTGTGAATTGGGCTAAAGTTGAAGACATGGGAGAGATCAAACAAGATACAATTGTACAAATACTACATGAATCTTTTAGAGAACATGAGTATTAAATGTATAAATTTCTCAGTAGCTTAACATAATGAGGTGATTCCATCGTATATATATATATATATATATATATATATATATATATATATGGACATTTATAAACAGTGGGGGGAATGGGCTTTAGAGATCTTGCTTTATACAATGACTCTTTACTAGCTAAGCAAGCATGGCGATTATTGCAAAATGAAACATCTCTCTTTTATAAGGTCTTCAAAGCTAGGTACTTCCCAAACACTTCTATTTTGGAGGCACATGACTCAAGACTAGGCTCATATGCTTGGAGCAGTATTCTTAGAGGAATGGATGTAATTCGAAGTGGAGCTAGGTGGAGAGTTGGGAATGGGCAGAAGATAAAGATCTGGCAGAGTAAATGGCTACCCAAGAAGTGTGCAGTACCATTACTTGAATGTCCTATAGAGGATTTTGAAAATTCAAGTGTAGATTCTCTAATAGACCCCATTAAAAGAGAGTGGATTTCAGAGTTGATGGATGGCTTGTTTGTTCCAGAGGTTGTAGAGAGTATAAAAAAATTCCTTTGAGCCGAGTTGCCGCAGAGGACAAGCTATACTAGCCTTACACCAGTAATGGTGATTATACCTGCAAATCGGGGTATAAATATCTTAAAGAAGAAGCTGAACTTTCAGCCATTCCACAAGCCCCAACAGATAGTGACAAGCAGCTTTGGAAAAGGATATGGTCAATGAAGGTGCCTCCAAAAGTGAAGAACCTAATGTATAGAGCTTGCCGCAATGCCATGCCCACTAAAAGAGCTTTACTAAGATGAACCATCAATGTCAGTCCCTTATGTGATCGATGTCGTGTTGCCCAGGAAAACCCACTTCATGCTTTATGGGCTTGCTCAGAGTTGGACGTGGTTTGGAGTGATATGGAGCTGTGGAATTTCAGAAACTCAGTTGAGTTTATGGACTTCAAGGAGCTTTTATTGTGGTTCATAGCAGAAGATAAAAATGTGGAGTTGTTTGTTGTCACAGCTTGGTCTGTTTGGAACCAAAGGAACAAGGCGCGACTAGACCAACTTGTAACAGCACTTCATCAGGCAGCATCGGTCTCTAAAGGTTGGTGGCAAGAGTTCAGGGCACAGTAGGTGGATCTAGTTGAAGTTGTGAGACAAGGTGTTAGAGCTGAAGAAAAATGTTGGAAACTGCCCTCTATGGAGTTAGTAAAAATTAACTTTGATGGTGCAGTGTTTGCGAATGAAAATAAGTCTGGGATTGGTGTGGTTATAAGGAATAAGGGAGGCTTGGTTCTGGCGTCCTATGCGAAGAAAATTCCAGTGGCATACAATGGGTGTGAGATAGAAACCATGGCAGCAACTGCTGCTCTCTCTTTCGCTTTAGATATCGGCATTAAACGAGCTATACTAGAGGGTGACTCATTAGCAGTGATAAAAACGTTAAGGGAGGATGCTAGCAGTTTATCTCCTTTTGGTTTGTTGTTAGATGATGTTAAGTCTTTAGCTAATAGTTCTGAGGAATTATCTTACTCTCACATTAGGAGAGAAGGTAATCAAGTAGTGCATTGTCTGGCTAAATATGCAAAAAACATTTCAGTTTTTGTAGTGTGGATGGAAGATCTCCCACCACAATTACTTTCAGTTTTACAAGCCAAATTAATAGGCGTTCATTAATAAAATTTCAGTTTTTCCCCTAAAAAAAAAATTAATTATATCATGAATATGTTTGCTTTTATCTACCCCTTTTATGTTTTTAATTGATTGACTAAAATCAACTACAAATTTAGCTTCTTCTGAAAAGAAAAAAAAAAAAAAATACCACACATTTAGCTTCCTTAGTTTTTCAAAAATTTTAAATTGTGTGTAAAGAAAAAATATAAATCAATATATTTTTTGGGGAGAAATTTTTTTGTAATAGTTGATTCTCATATATGAGTTTAGTGATTATCAAAATATAAATTGTTATAACTTTGTTAAATAGTTCTTATGTGAGAAAATGAAAACAAAGTTTGGATAAATTGCTCATTAGCATCTCCAAAAATGCAAAATAATGTTAGCTTTCATATGAAATCATCAAGATTCATTTTCATGTTCTAATAAAAATTATACATTCTTATTATTATTATTATTATTATTATTATTATTATTATTATTATTGTGTTGCATTTTGGTGCATATCTCTCTATATTATAACATATTACAAAATATTTTGTCATATATAATAATTAAAAATAAAACGCAACATGTTTCCTTGGAAAAAAATATATATACAAAAATTCAAGATATAGACTTCTTTAGTTATATATATATATATATATATATATATTATATATTATAGTGCAATCACATTATTGTGAGATGGGTTTGGGAAGTCTTAACCACTATTTTCATTTTTTACTTAATATAAAAGTATGATGTCAAATGTTTCTGCATATCGTGCAGGTCTATGACTAGTATATAATAAAAATTGGGCTTAAACACACCAAATTGCAGAAATTTTCTTAGATTTTTAGATTTTTGAAAAAAAAAATATAATTTTTCTTCCACTATAATTTCTAAGTGGATATAATTTTTCTTCAATATAATTTCTAAGTGGATAAAAATCTTAATTTGATTAAAGTTGAATGTATTTCTAAGTGGATAAAAATCTTAGTTTGATTGTGCTTAATTTAATTCTAATATAGTTACTTCATGTGGTGCTAAAAAGAAGGAATGATTTTGATGAACACTAAACCCAACAGTAGTTGCTTCATGTGGTGCTAAAATTAAAGAAGGAAGGATAAAGTTCTATTCAATTAATATTAGCTTATTAATTAAAACCCAGTAGTAGTTGCTTCACGGGGAAGAAGGAAGGATAAAGTTCTATTCAATTAATATAAGCTTATTAATTTAAACCTAGCAGTAGTTGTTTCATGTGGTGCTTAATTTGTTTTTTTTTTTTAGTTTATTTGTCTAAGGTTGCAATGTAATGTAATCCAAAAACTACGAATCAAACATAAAATTATATATATATATAAAAGCCGGTTATAAAATTCTATTCAATTAATATTAGCTTTAGACTTTTTGTTCATATAAAATTTTTCAATGTGGAGTGTGTGTGTATATATATATATATATATATATATCAAATAATTCATAATTAATACCCATCATACGATTCTTTTGTGCTATTCTTCTCTTCTTCTACCTACAACCTTACAAGTACGTATTTGTTTACTCTATACTTTTTTTTTTCCCATCAAATTGAATATATTTTGTGTATTTTTTTAAGTTGATTTCCTTAATTTTAATCCAATTTAGAGAATTTTTATGGATTGTCAATTAATTTTTAATGTTAATTTGATTGTTTAGTAAATATATAAGAAATTGGGCTTTCATGTCTAATTAACTAAGAAATTAATTTTTGAGTCCAAACATAATAAAACAACAAAATATGTAGTCAATATTTTTTTATATATATTTTTTTAAAATAGATATAATGTTTTTGGTCTTATCTTCTTCTCCTATAATTTCTAATGAAAATCTTATTGATTACCATCCAAATTCTAATCCTTTTATTATTAATTTATTTTTTACTATTTTTTTCCTCTTCACACACAATTACTTTATTTTTTCTTTGGATTTCCTCTTCACATGCCACTTATTTTTTAGATTTAGATTTCAACTTCACACTTCCAAAAATTTATAAATAAAAACAACTTCTTATTTGCTCTTATCAACTATTGCTTTTTCACTAATTTTTAGATAAAAATTATAAATAAAAAAAATTAAATACATGCTAATGCTATCTCACCAAATGTTAAAGTTAAAAAAAAAAAAAAAAAAAAAAAAAAAAAAAAAAAAAAAAAAAAAAAAAAAAAAAAAAAAAAAAAACTCAATATGCATAGTTAGGAAGAGTTAGACAATTGTCTCAAAAAAGAAGAAGAAAGAGTTAGACATGTGCATGAGTTGGAGAGTTATAACTTATATCTATTTGATTATTGAGATAAAACCAATCTTTATTGTGATTTTTTCCTCTTCACACACGGTTAATTCTTTTTTTTTTTTTCTTTTTCCTTTTTATGTGAATAGGAGTTACATTTTTTATTTTTGGTAAACTGAATAGGAGTTACATACACATTGGAATATACATACACATTGAAGTTTACTTGGTAACCCCATAAAGTCATTTATTTATTAAAAAAATAATAAATTCATTACCCCTTTTTTTTCCCTAATAACTCAAGTCTTTTTCATATAGAGATAGGTTGATTAGAGAGAAACATTCACCGCTAGGACCCTCTTAAATTATCAAGATAGGATTATGGATGCCATTTACGTGAATTAAAAAATTATTATGATTATTATTTTTTTTTTGAGATTATCTATTAGATGAAAATATCATGATTATTATTGTGGGGCCCGGCTCAAATATGATGGGTTATTCCAGATTCAGGCCCATCCGAGGAGCGTCCTGCCTAAAGAAAAACCACGTATGAAGCGTTACTCAATCCCAATGACGCCAAAGAAACCTGTCCGAGGAGTAACTCCTCCTCGGACATCATGAAGCCCAGACGAAAAACTCTCCCCACTCACTTCAGTTCGTCCTCCCAACATATAAAATGAATAAAATCCAAAATATCTGATAAAAGCTACCACCACATTAATTGCGCCCCAACCACCCTCTTGGCCGCATTAATGAGGAAAAGACCCCTGAACAGTATCACCTTGGCCTCTACAACTCACAAAGGGAGTGAGAGGGGCGACTGATGGGACAGGTGCTCAAGTAAATGCTTAGATGATCAATAAGTGTAAGGTTGAGATGAGAGGAGGAGAACTATATAATGTAAGGGAGTCCCTCAGAGAAGGGGACGAAAAACTGTATTAAGAAGAGAAAAGGAATAGAATCATACAGGGGAGCTCCATTCTTGTGTTTTCATTTTCGGTAACAATATTATCCATGTATTAGAACGAATAGGCTCACTGAGGCTAAGTTTTTTGACCCATTCTCTACAAATATTTTATTGTGGGTTGCGCTTTGAGCCAAGGCTTGATCAATAGAATTTGGGCCAGGAAAATCGTGCAACTACAATTATTATTTCTTGAGATTATCTATTAGATGAAGAATTTTGAATCCTAATTAAGTTAGAATTTCTAATATATACATTGAGATTTATTTTAGTTTATTCTTATATATTCCTACTATAGCTGCTTTTTTATTTTACGGCTTCTCCTTTCTAATTTTTTTTTTATTTTTTTTATTTTTAATGATAAAAATTATAAATGCTACTTATTATTCTAATAAATTCTCTCTCCCATTATCAATAATTCTCCTTCTCATAATTTCTATGTTAATTAGAAATTTAACTCTCTTTTTGTTTTGTTTTTTTTTTTTTTTTTCCCCCCTCTCTCTTATTACTTAGGCAATTTGATATTTGTGAAATCCATAGTAGAATGCTTTATCAAACCTACTATCCACACTATTGCAAGTATGTATTTCTCTTCTTCATTTTTGTGCCTTTTTTTTTGGGGGGGGAAGGTTTTCTTATGAGTTATAAAGGCAATTTTAAATCCATGAAATCCATTATATAAACCCATATAAATATTTACACTTTATCTATTTATTATTTAAGAATTATCAAATTTTGTACTCTCTCCTACAAGGGTTTCATCTTTTTATTTTTGTTCAAAGAGTTAAAATCTACTTTATAAGTTCAAAATTTTTAATTTAATTATTTTAGATAAGTAATTTAATTATATTATTAAAGTAAATTTTTTTTAATTTACATATACTTTTCTATTAAGCTGTGCATCATACGAGCATAACACTAGTTAAAATTAAACAGTGAGGGTAGTAAAAAAAATTATGAGATAAAATGGGGTAATTGCATTGCATTGGTCCAAATAAATTTAAAACAAAAAACAAAAAACAAAAAAAAAAAAAAACAAAAAACAAAGAAAAACAAATTTGGAGCTTCAAATTCCAACATGATAGATGAATATTAAGTGTGAGTTTGGATTGCGTTTAGGGTGCGTTTCTGTGTTTGAAGTGGGACCCACTTACGCCATGCAGGTTTAGCCATTCAGCTAGTTTTTTCTATCCTTGCTGGGACTCATGTAGTCATGTGTACTTTTTGGGGTATTAATACCACGTTTTAGCCATTGTGTATTGTGCACATTTCAACATTTAATTGCATAACAGCTTGTCCATCTTTATTGGGACCCACATGTGCACTGTTTAGTCTTATTTTAAAATTACTTACTACAGTATTTTTAATTTTCAGTTTTTAGTAAAATAAACAGTTCCAAATAGACCTTGAATTATGGTCTTTCCCTCCACCATTTAAAACATTCCCATCTAACCTCACCCGCTGCTTCAACTCCCGTGAACAACACCTCCCAATCATAATTCAAGAAACTGGAAGTGATACTCCACCTCTAAGAAGCACGCGTGGGGGCAGTGAACAATGAGGTCCCTGTTGCTCTGTCCCCGCGCACCTGGTTTTCTTTCTCAAGTTTGAAAGTCCCATCTGCTTCAATCGGTCCACCACCACTCTTCAATCTTCATTACTCTCAACTTCATTTGCTTTTCAAAATATAGTGCTAGTGCGTAAGAGTGAGAGTGAGAGACTAAAGAGATTTCTTTCCCATGGCGTCCACCAAAGAAAGAGAGAACCACATCTACATGGCTAAGCTTGCCGAGCAAGCTGAGCGCTACGACGGTCTTTTTTTAACACATTCTCTCTCAAAGCTTAGCCATTATGATTATACTCTGTTTGGTTTCTGAGGAAAAAAAAAAACCAGAGCTTTTAAACTCAAGGTTTTTTAAACTTATCATATTTCACTTTGAAAACGAATGCAGATATGGTGGAACAGATGAAGAAAAGGGTGACCAAGAGCGCAGAAGCCGGCATGGAACTGAGCGTGGAAGAGAGGAATCTGTTCTCCGTTGCGTACAAGAACATGGTGGGAGCTCGCAGAGCCTCATGGAGGATCTTATCTTCGCTCGAGCAGAAGGAAGAATCGAAAGGGAACGATCAGACCCTGAAGCGGATCAAGGAGTATAGGCACAAGGTCGAGTCCGAGCTCTCTGACATTTGCGCCAACATCATCTCCCTCATGGACGATCATCTCATCCTGGCTTGCTCCACCGGAGAGTCCACCATCTGTTTCAACAAAATGTCAGTGGATTAGGGTTTTTACTATTTATTAAGGGTTTATGGTTTTATTTTTTAAAATGTTTGTTTGGGGTGTGGTTGCAGGAAAGGGGATTATTATCGGTATTTGGCGGAGTTTAAGGCTAGTGATGAGAAGAAAGAGACTGCTGATCTGTCACTGAAAGCTTCCCAGGTAGGTAATTTTGTTGTTTTGATATCGTATGCTATTGGTTTTGACTTTGAGTTTGTTAAAGTAATTATTCAATACTTTATAGTCACGTCATACTAATAACATAAAAAAAAAAGAGTACCACATGAAGAGTGTGAGAAATTATTAGGCTCACCGAGAGGGCTACTGAAGTGGTCCTCCCAACTAATGAAATAATGTCACTTATACAAATGTGTGAGATAGATTCCTAATTAGCATAAGAATTGAAAATAAAAATCTAGTAGGTGATGTCACATTTACATAAATAGCAGCGTTTTATTAATTAGAAGGATCAAGATGACTGCTTCAGTAATTCTCCCAGTAGACACAATAATTTCTTCGTAAAGAAAGTGATGGGGTGCATTCCATGAGTACTTAATAATTTAGAAACTACTAAAGTTACTACAATTTTAGCACACGAGCTTTACAAATTGAGTTAGGCTTGAGTCTGATGCATTTGGTGTGCGCATTGGACCTGTTAGGATGATAACATATGGCCAAAAAGAGACATGTCACCATCATAATGGGCCCAATGCTTTGCCATTACAAATTATTGTGAAAATTAATGTGATTGGTGAATTTCAAAAAATTAATAATTGAACGTCAAAATTACTATATAAGATTGGTAACACATTAGTTTGTAAAACAATGTGATAAAATTTGAAGTATTTTTTAGCATAAATAATTTCCCCTTTTTGTTTGTTTGTTAAGAGAGTGTAAAGAAAAGAAAAGAAATCGAAGCTAAAAATTCTGGATTTCTCCTTATATAGAATCAAACGGAGGATTAGTGTTTTTGATTTTAATGGGTGTCTGAAATTGCAAATGCAAAAAAAATTCAATTGTCTAGTCTGTTATTTAAATATGGGTGTTTTCTTGTCTAAGACAAGCTCTTGTTGGATTGGAATGAGCTATAGCTAAAGTTCTACATTGAATCATTATGATGTTATCAAGTTAATAATAATGAGTAATTTATAAGCCAGACTTGGTTATTGATTGTGTTAGGATTATGAGTATTTTCTGCATTTCTTGACATGGTAGACTGTGTAGTAGTTTTACTTGTGCATTGTGCCCATTTGATGTTATTTGTTGACTGAAGAGATCATGCTGTTTGTTGAATTTCTTTTTTACTACTTATGACCTTTCATATAATATTCAAATTTTGCTTTTGACCCTTGTCATTTATATATCGACTGTTGGGTGCTGAGAAAAGTAGAGAGATCTTCAAAGGGTTGTACTAGTTTAGTGGACATCTATCAGCTTGAGTTGGTCCAATTTGTACACTTAATTGTGTATTTCTTTTTGCAGGCAGCTATTACTACAGCAGAAGCTGAATTACCTCCTACACATCCGATCAGACTGGGTTTGGCCTTGAATTTCTCTGTATTTCATTATGAAATTATGAACTCTCCTGAAAGGTATGCATATGATATCCTTTCCTTTTTTGATATTTATTTATTGGTAAATTACTTTGTTTTTGTTTAAAGAGAGAGGGAGATGATTTACTTGTTCTTGCATGTTAATTTTTATCCCAGGGCTTGTTACCTGGCAAAGCAAGCCTTTGATGAAGCTATCTCGGAATTGGATACTTTGAATGAGGAATCTTACAAAGACAGCACTTTAATTATGCAGCTCTTGAGGGATAACCTCACATTGTGGACCTCTGACATCCCAGAGAATGAAGGTGACTTGTAGATCTTTGTAGGATAAATCAATCTTGCCTAGAATTTTACTCTTGATGAAACTTTAGTGACAACCATTAAATTATTTCAATTAACATCAGTTGGGTAAATGAATCAGTTTATATATGTTAATGTGACAAAGAGGCTGGGTTTTGTCTATCATTTTCTAGTTTCCATGACTTGAATATTTATGTTAAACAGATCTACCAATTTTTTAGTTGAACAGTAGTGACATTGTCTGGAGGTAATGCAAGTCTTGGAGTCAAATTGAATATGAGATCTCAAGAAGGTACAAAATGTTTCGAAAACGGAAGAAAGGAAAGTAGCCTTTTAGATTCAGATTCAAAAAAACATGCATTTGATATTACAGGTCCTATAAAATTAATCACAGAGGTCTTTTTAAGGAAAGTAATAATTAGATTATAGTTTAGAGAAGGACCAGAGAGGAGGTTTTTTTTTTTTTTTTTGGGGTGGGGTGGGGGGGGGGGGGGGGGTGTTGATGGTAGCAGTTTTACAAGCCATGATAATTTCTTTGAAGTCTTTTTAGAGCAGATTGAGGTGGATTCTTTGCTCCCAACCTGTGTTTGAAACATGTTCATCGTGTTAGGTAAAAAATGTCAGGTTTTGACCCTTTAATCTATTATTATAGTTTTCATCTCTATCATATCGTTATGGTGGGCCTTTTTGTAATGTTGGGCTGGGTTGTCTCCTGCTGTACTGGGCCCAAGTGTTCTGGATAAGGGAGTTGGGATCAATCCAATTGTAACTCACCTTGGTCCGGCTTGTGCACAAACTACGCTCCCTTTGCCAAACTTTGGTTACATGCCCATGACAAGCGGAACTGCTATGGGAAAACATGTTCGTGCTGCTGTTTTCCCTATTGTCTGAAAAATGTGAGCGCAAATATCTATTGGAACCCTGTAATGAGATCACATAGGAACGGAGCTCTTCCAAGATTAATGAATCCGGTGTTAGACAATGGATAAAGGTTGAAGAACATGATCAATGTGAGAGTCTTCAGTTCAGGTGCAAACTCTGTTGTTCCAATGGACGTGCCTTTGGTTGAAATCTCATGATCTGGCCTAAGAATTTTAAGAATATCCTGCACTTAAGAAAGTCTATCATCATATGGCATGAGGTTTGCCTTTGCTAGTCGATTAATTCAAAGGACCTTTGAAATGTAGTATGGGGTTGATGATGAATTCCCTTCCTCGTACCCAACATTTCAATTCAACCCGGTGAATCTAGCATTTGAGTAGAATTCCTTAACTAATTCATTAATTGGGTCCTCGAAGTTCCCAAATAGATCGGCCCAATCTCTTTCTTCAAAAATTCTAAGAATAAAAGTTGTTCCCAAAGTATCAAATTTCACTATTCGTTCCACCACGGTGGGAGCTTCTTTGAAAATACTGGGGAAAGTCTGAGAGTCGAGGGGAGTCTTGAATCTCTCATTGTTTGAGTCATGAGACGAATGTCGGGTTCGTTTTGAAACAGGGGATGGTGGAACATCAGTCACGGGTTCTTTTCCACAAGAGGAACGGTGAGACATTTGCAAGAGAACAGACACATAGCAAAGAACCAAGTGCAAAACACTAGTATACAAACACAAACTTGATTAAATCCAAGTTAGTCCATGAAATAAGCACACAATGATAGTTAGGAAGAAATATCACTCAAGCATGTTGAATGGATCAACTAAGTAGTAATGTGCAGCTAGCCTGTATGAGATGCAAAAACATGGCATTTATGTAGGTATGTGCAACACTAGTGCATGTGGTGTGCATATAAGAAGCATGTGCAGGCAAGGCTAAGTACATTGACAACCATGGAGACCTCAGAAACACAAGTAAGTGTCTTTGAGACATTTTACTATGAGCATGATATGCACAACACATCATAAACAGGATAATAAGCATCACACTATCAAAAACAATAAAAACCATATAACAAACTCAACAAAATATACCCAACCCATATTCGAACATCATATTTTCAAAACTTCAACAAAAATTCAAAATCCGAGAATTTAAGGGTTATAAACATGAAATACTTTGAGAAAAGTAAAGAACCCATACATTTTCTTGAAGATTGATGAAGAGATGATGAAGAAAAATGGAGGATTTTTGTGAGAACACAGTGAGTTTATGAGGGAGAGGAACAAACAAGACAATAAACAGTCACAATGAGCGAGGGAAAATTGAAAAGTTTTTAAAACTGCCTTGAAAATAACCCTCATTATGCAAAACACGTGATTTTTGCCACTAGAATGAGTCGCGAACAAGTCGCCAATGCAAGTTGCCAAAAACCCTTGTGACAAAATTTTGAAAAATTTGTCTAAGTGTTTTTCACAACTGGAAGTACCACTTGCGAGTCAGTCGCGTGGGGAGTCACGAAACATTTTGAGTAACCCTCGCAACTGAAGCTTTCTCTCACAAACAAATCGCCAAACTGAGTCGCGTGAATTCTGAAAACCCAGATTTATAATAATAATAATAAAAAAAAAAAAATCTAAGTCTTTTTCACGACTTGGGCTTTGACCCACCAGAGAGTCACGAAAACCTTCTATGTAAGCTCGCAACTAGGGGCTACGACTGGCTTAACCTGTGAGGCAAGTCGCCAAAACAGGGTTGCACAATTTTTGAAAATTTTCAAAATAAAAACACTTTCCAAAAACAACTAAAACACTTAAAAATCTTTTTGTATTTAATCAACATATAATTGAGCATGTGCAACATATTTAATTAAGTAAAATCATACAAATGAATAAAACATTCATTGAACATAGACATATGTGATGTGTGAGGGTACCAAAGATGAGATAGTCCTTAGTCTAATGTAAAACTTCAATGATCAATTCAACCAAATCATACACAATTAGCATGAGAAAAAGTAACCAATCTCAATTATAGAAGTTTGCATATATGACCTCCCACAAGACTTGATTACATAATTTTGAAGCTTTTCATTTGGTTTCATACACATCATATCATTTGATCATTTTGAATCAATACATCTCATTTTGAGATCGATGCCTAAAATTTTTGATATTTCAATTTGATGAACAAGGCTTTGGCTTTTTGGGCATCATACATTTTCATAAAAGTCACTTTCCCTTTTTCCTAGTCAAATACTAGTATATGCGATGGCTTTTGTAGCTCATTATCCTTTTTCATTTTGAAATTTACATTTGTTGAGCTCTTTAAGCAAAAAAAAATAAAAGGGTGGGAAGATATATAGGCACAAGTCTATGCAAATTTCAAGATCAACAAAACCATTGACTAATCATTCATGACAAGTTTAAAGATCTATTTACAACAGTCATATAGATGTCAAGATTTTTATCACAATGATATGAGTGCATAAAGAACAACTATGCTCGTAAATGCATAAAGCCATAGGTACAAAGGTACAAGGCAAAACATGCTTGTGACAATACACAATAATGACGATCAAATTTTTTGGATTTTCTACTTTTTATGTGTTTTTGGATTTTTGACACAAAAGCAAGTAAAGATTGATAAAAAAAAAATGTAAAAACATTCAAAGCAAATAGCAAACAATCAAACAAAAATATTCAACACTTGCTAGAGAGATAACACAAAGCACACAACCAATCAATGTCACAAAACATAGGAAGTATTAATGTATAGACATGTTGTAATGCTTATGCATGTGTACCCTTCTTCACCTACACGACACTTGTGTTTGGGGTGATATCTCTAGAGGATTGGGTATTATTGTTATGACTTTCAAACGTTCTGGTAAAGCTTGTCAAATAGGTGGTGAATGCATCAATCATCTTCATCACATCCCTCACTTTGGGATCACCTTTATGACCTTTTGATTGCTCAGTAGTCTAACTCCCTTTGCCATGCCTTGGTCCTCTCGACCTTTGAGCACTTGAATTCTTCAGTGCTTGAAGCTTACGACAATTGGGTCTGGTATGTCCTTGAATTCCACAATGATGGAAGAAATGTTGAGTTCTCGGACCTCTTTGTGGCTTTGGGAGAGATTTCCCTTTACCCTTAGGTTTGACCACTGATTAGTTAAAAGGCTTAGTCAATAACCTTTGGTCAATCACATTCCGCTTCTTCTCCACCTTCACTTTCTCAACAGTAGTGATTTCCACTATTGGATCCTTAGCTTTCACAAACTTCATATCCTTGTACACTTTGACACTCGAATTGCTCTCTCCGGTGTATCCCAATCCACTTTTGTCAGAGAAAGGTTTTTGATGAGCAAGCACTTCATCAAGCTTCTTGGAGGAGACTTGCTTTACTTTAGCATTAGCTTGAATCGTCTCAAGCTCAAGAAATTTTATCTTTGAATAGGCTTCAGTTAGCTCTCCATTCAACGTCTCAACTTCACACTTAGTCTCCTTGTATCGAACTAAAAGACTCTTGTAGTCTTGCTTTGCTCTCTTCATTTTCTTAATGGCTGCTTTAGCCAATTTTGCATATTCACCGGTCTTCTCAAGAAGGGAATTGTAGGTCTCTTGCATTTCCACTGTTCTTTCACCTTCCTCATCATTAGATTCCTCTACTATCCCCATTGACTCCAATTCAGTGTGCTCACCAAACTCTTCCACTAGCACACTTAAATCATCCGAAGATTCCACGAGAGCAATGGTCATGAATGTAGAGAAGTTTCCCTCTCCATCACAGCTTTCATTTGAATCTGAATTAGAGGAGTCGGTGTCACTAAAAGTAGTGGCATACACTTTACCCTTCCCTCTCAAATAGTTTGGACACTCCTTCTTGAGATGTCCATGACCGTTGCATTCATAGCACGTGATTGCTTGAGAAGATTGAGAATCCTTCCCATCTTTCTTCTTGAAATCCTTTTTCTTTTTCTAGGAATTTGGGAATTTTCCTTTCTCAGCAAACTTTCCATTCTTTTTTAACTTCAAAAACTTTCGGAAATTCTTCATGACAAGATATGCCACATCTTTCTTAACCTCATCCTCATTCGATGAGTCGTGAGCTTCCACCTTCTCATTGATTGTCTTTAGAGCAAGGGATTTGCTCTTCCTTTGTCAAGGTAAAGACAGCTCATATGTTTAAAGTGAGCCAATTAGTTCTTGAACTTTGATATCATCAAGGTCCTTGCCCTTTTCAATTGTAGTAACTTTTGCACAGAAGCTCTCTAGCAATGATGGAAGGATCTTCCTCACTATCTTTGAGTCCTCTGTCTTTTCACCCAAGTTGAACTTCCCATTTCCCAATAACCACCTCATTCATCTTGCCATCAAATGAGTCGAATGACTCGTCGTCACTCATCTTCAGCTTCTCGAATTAAGTGGTTAGCATCTACAACTTGGTGTCTTTGACCTTTTTAGTGCCTTCATAGGTTGTTTCCAATATTTTTCATGCCTCCTTGGCAATTGTAATGTGAGAAATCCTATGAAGCTCATCTGGAGAAACACCACGAAAAATAGCATTTAGTGTCTTGCTATTTGCATTAGCTGTCGCGAGGGCTACCTTATCCCATGTGGATTTGGCAGCCTTCGGCCTAGTCCACCCTATATCTACAGCATCCCAAACAGTCTAATCGATTGAACATAGGAATGCCCTCATGCGGACTTTCCAAAATGCATAGTTGCTTCCATCAAAATATGGAGGAGCATTCAAAGATTGAGATCGATCTATCTCAAATGGGGTCAAGGATCGCACTCAAGTAATTAAACCATAACAAGTGCACCTACTCTAATACCAATTGAATGTTCAAATAGTGTGTAAAATATCAATGAATGTTTAGACCCCCAATTTATAAATTACCAACACAAGCTTATAATCAAACAATATACGTGTAGAATATGAATATAAGCTAAACCTAAACAGGTAACACACTCTAGACTGTAATTAATCACAATCACAACAGTAATTAAAAGGTAAAGAGAAAGGGAAGAAAGATGTAAACACAAAGATAACATGGCGAAGTGTTATCGAAGAGGAAATCGAAATACTCGGCATAAAACCTTTCCGCTGCCCTTCAAGTGGTTAATAATCCACTAGAGAATGAAGTTAGGATACATGAATAGCAAAAGACCCTTCAAGTCTAATCTACCCAGTGCACCTAAGCCTTCCAAGCTTCTTGCTCCAACAGGGTTGCATTGAACCTTGTCTTCTCTAGCTTACCAGGTCTCGCAATAGCCCATTGCATCAACCAAATTGAATTGGTCCCTTCTGAATTGTTTGCCAAGCACCAAAATACCTTCTCACAGATATGAGTATGGTGAGATAAGGATTTAGCTAATATACCTCTCAAGGATGTGTCAATGGAGAGGGTGAGAGTAGAGAAATTTGGAGAATCAAAGGATGAAAATTATGGATGAGTCAATCTTTTTTTTTTTAGGGTTTCTCTCTCAAAATTCTCTCTGGAAGCTCTCTACATTTCGTGGGTATAAAGGTATTTATAGTAGGGTATATGAGGAATGCGAAGAGTCAGTTACAACCAAACAAGGCATTTTGGCGACTCAAGCTCGTGACTGGAACGAGAAGTGAGTTTGAGTCACGAGCTAACTGCCTGGCCAGACTGGAAGTTTTGTCTTGTAATGCCACAGTTGGTGTGACCCTTCAGCTCCCCCTGCATGCTTCACACGTGTGCCATTCTAGCAACTTGTCAATCGCGAGATCCAGTCATGAGACTCCCTTGAATTGCACACTTCTGAGATTTCTTCACACTCTCTCACACACTACCCTTACATGAATTCCACCTAAATATAGGGTATCTAATTGCTAAATTACAAGCAAATTTGGCACGGAACAAAGCCAACAAATGATTGAATAAATTTAACCTAACAAACCTTAACCAAGTAATTATAAATAAAAAATTCCTTAAGCAAGACAACAATAATTGTCTCACCCTTTCTTTCGTTGAATATTAGTTCAGGATGTTGATTAACCATTATTTTAATTGTTTTATTAATGTAATACTAGACATGGATTTGAGCTTTTAACTATAGTTTTTGCATTTTATTTTAGAATCTTTTATATATAGCATTATGAATTTATTAGGTATAGAATTATATGAAAAGAATAAATAGATTTTTTTTTTAAAAAAAATTTATAAATATCTATTATTGATTTTTTTTTTTAAAGAAAAAATACAAAAAAAATTAATGCTAATAATGCATCGTTGTCAACCTCTAGTATTAATATTCAAATTTTCTAAAATTCTTGAATAAAGAACTTTACCCCCCCCCCCCCAAGTTTGAATCCTGATTCCATCCCTTCTTGTGTACAACCCTTCCTTGAGTGTAGTCCATGTGAGTTCCTCCCCTTCATCCTTAAGTAGTTGATACCACAGTTGAGCTTCTCCCTCCAAGTGGTAAGCAAGGTAACTGCTCTTTAGTGGGAATTTTTTGAAACTCCAAAAACTATTCAGCTCTACACACCATTTGAGCCCCACTATCCTGAGTTAAATCTACCTGAAAATCTTTCTCCCTCATCCTGCTGATGAGAACTCTCTACCCTTTCGTTGCTATGAGTACTCGTATGCTTTTCAGAACGAGTATGCATTTCTGCAAGCATCTCTTGTATCTCCTTCATCACCTTTTGTTGTTCCAAAACCATGGAAGTTAGGTTGTTAACCTCACCTTCCAATCTACCCACACGATTCTCAGCCATAACTTGCTCTGATACCAAATTGATATGACCCCCGCCTCGGTCGCATGCTGCACCTCTTTTCCTGCGTGGGGCTATGGTTAGATTGAGGAAATTATGGAATTAACAATAAAGAAGAAGGATAAATTTTTGGTTATGCTTCGAGGGATAACCAGGACCTCCTTAGCAAGCAAAAGCTTGATTTTTTACTAGAATATTTAGATGACTTCTTATTATTAAACGCAGGCTATAAATAGCCTCCAATTGAGCATACAATGCATTCCTAATTGATAAAGATAAAATAACATCAACTCCTATCCTATTTTCAACTCCTATCTTTGTTGGACACACCCAAGCAGAGTCATTATTTGAAAAGCAACCCTATAAACATAAGCAAGATAACCATTAATAACTCCTAAACAAATCCTAAAAAATCAGATAACTTCAACAAGCTAGAACCAATCTTGTGCAGCAGATAACCCTCATCCAGAGCAGCCAAGAGATAGTAACAACTGTGTTGCATAAGCTGTTCTGAGCTGCTGTCCAAATCCACTTCAACAAGCTGGTCCGTAACAGCTAGTGGCTTCTTCTTTGATCAATGTTCATATAAAATTTTACTGGTCATAACTCTTGTGGAGAGCTTAATTTGATAAAATTCTTTAAACATAACCATTTATCAATAATAAATTTTAACACACAATGGTCAATAAATAACATTGACCACAAGAGAATTTCTCATACGCATAAGTCTTTAGTTACGTAATACAGAACAGGAATTTTAGAGGAAATAAAGTAACATACAATAGGGAAGGGTCACAGACTACTCATTCATTAATGCCTAACCAACGAGAAAAGTGACACTTTTAATCCACCGACTAGGTAGAGCCAAGTAGATAAGCAAGTTGGAACAAAAAATCTTCATTGAAATTTTGTTTTTTCTTGGTTTAGCCATTTTCGTGTGCCAACCATTGAGATATGTTCTGGACTATCTCAGAGGGGAGAGGATAGGGGTGGAGTGGAAAAGAGACCACTGATCAAACCCTTAGCAATATGCCTGTAAGATGCTTCTGTTAAGTGAATTCCATCCCAGTTTACATGAGCTGATGGATTATTACAAGCTTTGGATCCAATGTGACCACACCTTGCTGAATTGTTGAAATTGTATGGTCCACCCCCTCCGCAACAAGCTGTTAGAGTACTATTGAAAAAACCTGCATGCAACAATAAGCCTAAACTTAGATAATGCTGTAATTAACTTTGCATGGGTATCATAGATTACACTTCCAGCTAGACTAATTAATCAATGTAATGGCTTGATCAACAGTCAAGACCAAAAACTCTCCTATTTCATTTGAAATGAAGAGAGAATCATAATTCCTACCTCTTTATCCTCCAAAAATGAGCTTGGAACATCAGAAATGGTAAAATTCCATGTCCCATTACGCTAGATTATGACTAGCACAAGTAGTATCCTTAGGTTCAAGAAAGAAAAACAAAAAAAAAAAAACAAAAAACAAAAAATGATGCAAACTTATTTTATATATGGACAAAACTTAAGTATAGTACTATAAGTGTTGTTCTTTAGGTTTCCCTCTTAAAATTTTACCATGTGACTTCTTAGCTAAAAAATACATTTTCATTCCATGAGGAAAAATCTATATGGTAAAATCATAAAATGGAAACCTAAAGAACAGCACCTAAGTATTATAACTAAGTCTTGCTCTTGATATATATATATATATACACACACACACAAAATATTGTTAACAACCAATGCCACATGCCCAATAAAAAGAGTAAAATGGATTAATGCCTAAAGAGTGGTATAAATGTGGTTGTATTTATCAAACAGTTGGAGAGTTTCAAGTAGGAAATAAATAAAGTAGGTATGTCCAAATGGTTCTTGAAATAAGGTGACTCACTTTTAATGGAACTATTGACTGGTCCATTGGAATGACATCACACCATTACTAAGTTAGTTCATGCATGTCCGATTAAGATCCTCTAAGGAACTTAAAATAACTGTCTCAATGAATTTTTAAAATTCTATTAATTCATTTTAAAATAAGTGGATTTCATCTTAGCATGTCATTCATTTCCAAATGACTATTAATTAATTATACGGTGTGACAAAAATTAAATCTTTGTATGTATGGAAATTTGACTTTGAATATTAATATTAGTGTAATGTCTACATTTTTTTTGATGTGTTACTTACAGGTCTTGATTTTGCAACCAAAAAAAAAAAAAAAACTCACACATAAATGTAAGAAACATGTAAAGCTCACCGTAATGTCGCGGTGCGTGAAAGAATCGAATGGCTGCACCATAATAGTCTGCATAAATGATCCTTGCATGTGGGTACTTCTGTCTCAGCATCTCGAGAGCACGTTTTAGCTGATTGTTATGGTACTTAGCAAAAGAATTAAAAGCCTTTAGGCACCCATTTTTTGGGTCATAGTCAGCTTTGTTAGGACTTTGAAACAATGTCATATACGCGGCTGAGCACCCAATTGGCAAATTACCCGGCACCACTAGCTCCACCACACCTTCCTCTATCAATGCCTAATCATCATGAAACGTGAAATCTCATGAAAGAAAATAGAGAGAGTGAGAGAGTGAGAGAGCTAGCCAGCCTAGTGATGCTATGATAACTTTTACAAATTGATGTGTTACTAATTTACTAAAAAAAAAAAAAAAAAAAAAGAGGGAGGTGATTCAAATACTCATTTATTAACTTATTTAAATTTACTGAAAAAATACTAAATTTTATTACAAAATGTTTACAGGCTAATGCAGAAATCAATTTGAAATGTGCACACTTCAATATGATAATAATCGAGTGTTTGAATCTCATCTTATTATTAGTGACACATTAGTTAGCAATATTCCTAACATCACTTATTCTACTAGTTATATTCACTGGTTGTCAGATTGTCACCATATGTTTTTGTAAAATGTTTTATCAAAGTTTTGTAAGATAAAACGTTTTATAACATTTTACAAAAATTTTACGGTCATTGGAAAATATTTTAAAGTTTGACAAATAATTTTACAATGAAATAAACACGATAAAATGATGCAAGTGTTTTTTGTAAAACATTTTATAGCCAAAAAAATAAAATAAAAACAATAGTAAAATTTTTAATGTGTTTTAAGGAAAAAAAAAAGTTAAGAAAAATGATAAAGTTACCATATATTTTAGTTCAAAAAAATAAAAATTGATGTGATAAATATATGGGTCTCATTTAAACAACATATATAATAAAGGAGGTTTTGAATTACTATTCTTTTGTGATTAAAATTTTTTTGTAAGTATCATATTTGTAATATTTTAATGATGATTTTGGCCACCTGTCTAGCCCGACATGAAGAGTTTGATCATTTATGAGTGAGCTTACACTGGTGGCCTTAGTAATTGCATCAACGACAACGGGGACGAAAGCTCGAAGCTTTTTAATGCTTGCACCGACAAAGAAAGCGTAGTTGTAATCGTTTCCACCAATCTCTCCCACGAGAAAGAGCGACTTCTTGAAATAGTTGTCACAATCTATGACAGAAACGAAAGGTTGTATATATCATAAAAAGTTGATGTTGAAAAAAAATAAAAGGATGAGTCTAATTACAGGTTTTAGGTAAATGTCACCTTGTTTGGTCGTACAGAGGGAGGACTTCAGCTTCTTAAACCAACCAAGCTGAATGCTCAAAGAGTCCTTAGTCCATAGGAGTGATTCCAGTTTTAGTTCTTTGAAGAATTGTGGATCAAGTGCGGTGGCTCCGGCAACAGCAAAATTTACTCCGTGCTTGAAATCATGACCATTGTCTATTGCTAGATAGGGAGGAAGATATGGCAGCCCATATGCCTCAGCTACATTTTAATTTCACCACAGCTGATTAATAATTTAACGTTGACATGGGATTTTACAATCTATATCGACTTCAAAGTGAAGTCATTTTTCTATACTCACTTTTTAATTACACTCAATATAGCAAACTCTTTATTTTCTTATCCTGCAGCATTCATAGCAAAGTTGTTAAAAAATATAGTTTTTAGTGACTCAAAATATTATTTTATCAATTTTAACATTTCATTTTATAATACACCCGGCCAAGATTAAAGATTTTATTTTAACATTTAACACATTAAAATAATATAAACAATACAATAAAATAATATATCTAACATAATCAACAACAATCCCAACCGTCAACACATTAAAATACTATTTTTTTTAAAACCCTCACATTAAAATAAATAAATAAATTTTGTTTTAAGTTTAAGTGTGGCTCAAACTCTATTTTCTTTTTTGAGTTTACTTCTTTGATGTAGAAACATTTTTAAGGAATTGGTTGCTAAATTGACTTTTTAGTCAATTTAGAATCATTATTGGAATTACTCACATTCAATGAAAATACTCAACATAAATAATTATTTTTTTAGTTAGCAGAGTGAAAAATTTTAAATATATATAAAAATCGTACAAAGCGCTAGTGCTCTACAAACTTGTTGAGCACTGTACCTAGTGTCTTGCAAAAATTTGAGTAGTATTAAAGAGCTGGACGTGCACCTATTTTCGGTTATTCTTAGATATAGCTCTTTTAAATTTTACTGAAATTGAAAAGAAATGTTTTGAAGAGTCAAATGTGTTTTCTTATTAACTTTGTTACTTGTATCACTGCTTTAGCATTTAAAAATAGTTTTTCTTTGTTTTATTATTTAGTGGAAGAGTTTAGATTAATTCGAACCAAGTTTTGTTCTCTAAACCACAGCTTTTAAGCTCAATTCATTTTCATATGATCTTGTTGTGAATTGAATATAGGAATTTAACTAATAAAAATAATGAAGGAAGAAGAAAAGCAAGTCAAAATACCAATGAAATCAACCACTAAGCGTCCATCGGAGCACCGGCCAGTTGCGTGTTGAAAGAAGCTCACACCATAAGGGAGCTTCCCTATTACTGGAAATGCAACGGCGCCAGAAAGAAGAAAATTGCCTGTGTCACTAAGAGAGTCCCCAAAGTTGAAAATTGACTCATATCGCTGAGGATTTGATAGTACTGTCCCCAAAGTGAAGAATAAGAAGGATAGGAGGGGAAAAAGTTTCATGATAATAGCCGTGGATGAAGATGAGTTGCCAGACATGCATGTTGAATATATAGATTTTTTTTTTTTTTTTTGAATATATAGATTGTTGTCTAATAACAAAAGCAACTGTCCAAGGATCCATACAGTTGTGCATTAAATGTAAGACACCCGTACTTAACCTGATTTTTGCATCTCTTAAAGAAGTTTGTTGCCTACCATTATTTAAAAAAAGTGTTCTGATGCCTTTTGAACATTTGTAGGGTAATTCTATATAGTACCTTTTTAGGGTATGGTACCTACAAGTAGGCAATCTACTAGTTATCAAAACATCAATTTTGATAATTTCATTTTCACATTATATAATGTTAATTAGGACGGATGCAGGATATAGAGTTACGAGGACAGAATTTTCCTCAATTTGGATGTCGAGATTTTCCTCAATTGAAGTGTTGAGATTTTCGTCAACTAGTTCATCAGGATTTTCCTCAATTAGGATGTTAAGAGTTTCCTCAACATCAGCAATTGGTAATGTTGTACCATTAATATTAGCTTTTAAATCATTTCAAAATTTTCTATTGAAAGAATTAAATATGGTAGTTGACTTTTTCATTTTCTACATATAAAATATAATTTGTAATTATCATATCATCATATGGTCAATAATCTACCATCATTATACACAATAGATAAATACTACGCATACAAGTGTCCAACAATCAACTAATAAATCTTAAAGTTGCAAAAAATCTCTTTAATTATTTATCATAAAAAGCATCTTTAGTTTTTTAAAAGATACCAAACTACTAACGGACAAAACTACATAAAAAGCAAATAACATCACATGGGCTGCAATAAGTGTTGATGTGTTGCTGGTGTTGTACTGTTGCGCGCTGTGTTTGTTTATGCTTTTTCATTAAACAGAGGGAGGACTGCTGGCTGAACAACTTTTTATTTAATATATATATATATATATATATATATCTTGTCATTGATTAAAGAGAGTAAGATGGGTCTAGACAAAACTACCATCCCTGCATCTCTGTCTCTCTTTAAATTTTCTTCACAATTTAATCAAACAAGCATATGAGAGGGATGGATACAATATTCTTATTAAAAAAAATAAAATAAATAAAATAAAAGAGATTGGATATAAATTACCAGGCTTAAGCTGACAGGAGCAGGGCAGTGTTGCTGTGGACTTGTGGTGGCTGGTGGAGTCAAGCGTGGTGTGCTAGTCTGCCTCTGCTTCTGTTGCTTGTGGCTACCCAACTTCTCAGTCTGAGGTCTTCTGCGTTCTGCCTTAAGTTAGGTTTTATTTTTATTTATTTATTTAAAGTGGCTTAGAAATCCCTTCTTTTTCCCTTTTATTATATGTGTGCCTTGCTGGTGGGTGTTTTTGACCGTTTTCCTACTCTTAGATTAGTTAGATCTTAGTTAGAATTGGCTTTGATTTTTTTTGTTGGGTTTGTTTGGAGTGTTATTTGAGCTTAATTTTTGCTACTGGGCTATTTTTTTTTTTATTACTTTTACAAATATTAATAATATTTTTGAGATGGTAAAGTGTAATTTTATTAAAACAAATTGTTAAAAAAATATTTTATATATATATATATATATACTAAAAATTTCTTTAAAAAATCTAGGGGGGTCATTGCCCCCTCAAATGTCCAACAATAGCTTCGTTCCTAGTACCAATATGTATTTTTGTTACATTTGATTTTTTTATTTTTTCTTTTCTCATATTATGCAGTACTAACATCACATGTGACTGTATTTTTGTCACAATCGATGATTTCTTTAGCATGTGACTGTATTTTTGTCACAATCGATGATTCCTTTATTTTTTTTCATGGATTTAAAAGCTGGACCAACTGGCTGGTTTAACTGGAAACCAAACAACAATCCGGTCTGGTTATGCTAAAAAACCGGAAATGTAAGAAAAAATAGATTTAACCTCCGTTTGGGAAGCGCATTACCCAACGGAAGCTTTTTTTTTTTTTTTTTTTTTTTTACAAAACTATACTGTTGGTCCTTTAAGTTTATCTTATGTGTGTAATTGGTCTCTCAAATTTCAAGTGAACACAATTGGTCTCTCAAATTTTCAAAATGGGCAATATAAGTCTTTCCGTTAACTTCCATTAATAGTGTTGTTTATGTGACTGATGGTATAATGACATGTCATTTTTTTAATGACTTGGCATTTCTTTTTATTAAAAAATTACAGAAATGAATTTACACATAAAAAAATATATAATTGTTTTAATTCAAGTCTTAATTCTAACCCAGTACCAAATTAAAACTGATTTGCAATCTGATTTACAAACCCACAAAAGAGAGATTGAACAATTCCAAAGCCCTAGCCACCGGCGGCACCGCTGCCTTCTGCTAGAGACGGTGGCCTTTGCCTCCCTACTTCTCTCACACAACTGTCAAATTCAGCAACTGTCCAACCCTGCAATAACCTAATCGAAAATGGCATTCATATTTGCCTAATATAGATTGTTTCTCAATAAAAATCACAATATAGAAAAGCGAATTCTCCTCTGGCATCAACACATTTGGCGTTTTGTTAATGCTATTCCCAGTTGAATTATGACCTTCCCTTTACCACCAGAAGCCACACATGGCACCCCCATAAGCACAACTATCATTGCCGATCATTTCTAGGACTAATCTTCTTGCTCGCTAAAAGCTCCACCTAGATTTCTGGCTTCCAATACATTTTGGTGGTCCTTCATATGTGGATTCTCTTTGGTAACCTCGACAGTCATATTGTCACCAGAGGCCCCATTAACAGAGTTGATAACAATCTTATTTTCCTCCACATGCATCATGTCTGGAGCTCTGTTAGTGGTAGAGCTTGGAACTGTTCAATCTCTTTCTCTCACGGGATTGTGAATTAGATTGCAAATGAGTTTAATTTTGTATCGGGTTAGGATTAAGACTTGAATTAGAACGGATCAGTTTTTTTTTTTTTTTTTTTTTTTTATATAATTTACGTGTGAATTCATTTTTTTTTTAATTTTTTAATAAAAAAAAATGCTACGTCATTAAAAAAAATGACAGGACATTATTATGTTAGCCACGTAAACAACACTACTAACGGAAGTTAATAGAAGGGCTTATATTACTCATTTTGAAAATTTAAGGGACCAATTATGTTGACTTGAAACTTGAGGGATCAATTGCGCATACAGGATAAACTTGAGGGACTAATAGTGTAGTTTTGCCTCTCTTTTTTTTTCTGTGAGTCTCGTGCATTGTTCACGGGACCCACAAGTACCTTCATTAAGCAATTTTTTCTTTAATACTATATCTCATGACACTATTCATATATTTAAAAATTATTTTATTACAATATTTTCAATTTTCAGTTTTTAATTTTCAACAATAAATGGTATTTAAATAGACCCTTAATAGGTAACTGGCGGTTCAACCAGAAAAACCGAAAACTAGAATGGTTGAACCAATTTTGCAAAATTGCTGATAGAGATATGAAATGGAGTTTTTTTGCAATAAAAATCATCTTTTTTCTCCCATCTAGTAGGCATCTACTAGTCTAAATGGGTGACGACAGATTTTTTGCAACAAAGTCTTTTTTTTTTTTTTTTAACATTGGCTAGGCTTGAGAGAGTGAGAAAATAACTGAATGCTCATGCTTAGCGTTGAAATTAGCCTCGGTATTGAAGATGTTAGGATTATATTTTATTGTAATGGATTAATCCCTTGACAAAATACATTTTATTTAGATTTAAGATATGTACATGATATTCAAAATGTAAAAGGCAAAACTTTTTCAACTCTTCACTTCCAAATTCAATGCTACTTTACGGTCATTTTTGAGATGGGATACTTGCGTGATGATTTTGCAGTACAAGTTTTTGTCCCAATGCATCCTAGATTTAGTGAGGTCTCTTTCATTCCCAAAACCCCCTTTTTTTTTCTTCAGAATAACTGTTGCCTTGTCTAAATTGGAAAATATCTTCTTATATATATATATATATATATATATATATATATATATATACCATAAAGGGGGAAGGGGACGCACTGTTGAAGAGTGTGAGTGGAAGCACAGTAATATTGTAAATGGAAATAATGTAAAGAGACTTGAAAATAAATAGCTTGAATGTAAATAACTTGAATGTAAGAACAATAATAAGGCGGTAGAACCAGCCAAGCAATATATATCAAAATAATTCAAAGTAAATAAGAACAATAGTTCAAAATAAATGAAAGCAATTTAGAACCATCCGGTATGGCGGTAATCCGTCCAAGGTGGTGGTAGCAACAAATAAAGTAATGAACATAAAACTGAAAATACTTCTTATTGAAAGTAGGATAAACACTTACAGTAGTAGTAGTGAATACAAGATCTCAACAGTTACAGGTTAACAATTACAAAGCTTGAACTAGTCCTAGTTACAAGGTTTGTAGGATTACAAAGTTTTTAGTGAATAAGGATGAACAAGGTAGTAGTAGTAGAAGTAGGGTGAGTTCTCTCTCTAAGAAGGCTAATTCTAAGGGAAGAGAAATCAGAAGTAAAACTTGACTTAAAAAAAAAACCTTGAAATTTAAGGGACAACCCCCCTTAAATAGGCAAAATTTCGGAGTGAACAGTGTCATGAACAGTAAAAGTAAACAGTGATTTGTGAATAGTGATCCGTGAACAGTAATCCGTGAACAGTAATTAGTGAACAGTAATCAGTGAACAGTAATCAGTGAACAGTAATCTGTGAATAGTATTTTTTCCACTTTTTTGAAATAAAACTTCTAAACTTTTGACAATTATTTGGTCCAACATGTCAGGAGAAGCATGGCAAAAGACAAAAGGAGAAGCATGCATGCCACCACCAAGTATGTAGATGCTCCATTCTTTTCTAAAAAGACTACAAAGGTGACATCTTGTGTAGGCAAAAAGGAAGCCTTTGTCAGAGCATTATTTCTTCACAATCATCATGGCCTGTGCCTTTCAAACTATTTTGAATATTGTAATAGATCTGGCCGTTATGCAGGCTAGACAAATAGGGGAATCAAAATCTTTCGCAAAATCCGGAGTATCATGAATTAGTTCCGGATTTTCCGCAACATATTTGTGAAGGACAATAAAATATTTTGGCTGTTGTGCAAGCCAGACAAATAAAGTAACACCAGTCTCAAAACAGTAGTGACCTCATCAATCAGTAGAGGGAGCGTCAGAGGGATAACCATCAAAAGGATCAAAAGGACCTTGTGGAGAACCACATGGGTGCTCATGGGAAATAGCATACTGGTTACAGAATCCGCAGTATAAAATTGGCTCAAACGTTGGAGTTTTACCTGGGATAAGAAGACTCCGTGGATTACAATGGTCAGCAATTCGCAAATGAGCAATGGCGTCGGAATATGGTCTGGGACCAAAGACAGAAATTCTATTTGTGCTTCCCATGAAATGATAATTTTTCCATAAATTCTGGGAACATTAATAATCTGGTTATTAAAATAATTTCTCCAACATTCTGCAAGACCACGAGGATTTTCAAAAGATAATTGAGAATTTCCTTCAAACCATGGTCCTTGGTGAGTGTGACCATTAATGAGAACGAGATGTTTGAAGGCTGGACGTTCATCCAGTTATCTCTTTCCCACTGTGGCAACGTACTCCAACATCTGATGGAAGCAAAAGGACTGTTGAATTGTTTAATAGCATCCTGAATAATCTGTGGGAGTTGGCTGGCCTAATAATGGCTTGTTAATTTTATGGATCTGATAAAGCCATATTCAAACATTTGTGAAAGCCAGTTAGGGTCCCTGTCATCATCATCATCTGAATCATCAGCAACAATTGCACCATCATCACAATTTACCAAGAGGCCAGGAAATGGGTGTTTCTTTTCATAAACTCTAAGAGTACTCCCAAAGTGTTCTTCCCATTCAAGCTGAATGAAGACATTATCACCTTCATCTAATTCATCAGGGTCAGGAATAGTGGCTGTGACAAGCCTTTTAAAACATTGAACCATAGGTCGAAAGACCTAAACATAGCCTTGCTTTTCAGAATACGAGATTGTATATCTGATGGCAAGTTGGCAAAAGCACTTCTTACCATAGATTAGGTCTTAAGACTCAATCTGGCATGGTCAATGCCCATTATAGTCATTCTATCCTTTGAATGGATATCCTCTATGCCAAAGAGTTGACTAATGTAAGGATCAATTGAAGTATTTGGATGGTCAGCAAGATGGCTTTTAAAAGCCTCATTTTCTTAAATAAGAGTATTTTCTGGAGTAAGGATTTTTTCTGAAATAAGGTTAGCATAGCTTATATAAGCTTCAGTTTGAGCAATAAGATTAACAAGGTGGATTTCGAGAGCTCGGAAGGTTTTTTCAAACAAGGAGCGGTTGTTTCTGGTAAAAGCAGCATAGAGATTATCAAGAATATACTTTATGGAATCTGGTAATTCACTATAAATTCCATTATGAAATTGTAAGGATCTAGATAAGACTTCTTGTAAAGCAATTATCATATCACCACTGGAATATGTCATTTTAGCTGGGACATATCCTTGAAGGGATGTTGATCCGCTGGGTTTTATCCCAGAAGATGCGCCTTCATGCATTGCAATCTGGGAATAGTCCTGTGTAGGAGCTTTTCCTTTGTTTTTCTTTTCCATAATAATCCACTTATTAGTGATATAAATATGAATATTATTACTATTATCCCACTTATTAGTGGTATTTATCCGCGCATCATTGTCCGATTCCTGCAAAGAATCATTGATAATGTTAGGATAATGGATAGTTTTTAACATTTTGGTGTTATGAAAATTACCTTTAAAATCATCAGAATTCATTATTAGTTCTTGAACAAGCTCATTCATGGGAGAGTCTTTCTTATAAGACAGATTATCAATATCAATTTCAAACTTTGAAGCAAATTTGAATTTTACTTTCTGTCCAAATGGATCAGTAGTAATTCCATCATGTTCAACAAGAAAGGAATACAAAGCATTAATAAATGGCAGACCAAGAATCACTTTATCAGTCATATTTTTGACAAGAACAGAAGGAATCTTGAAACAAACATTATCATGGCACACCTGAGCATTATTCAATTCATACTTAATTTTCATTTGAGAACCATTAGCAGAAACCAATCTTTCAGTAGATTTCTCAAAATATTTTGAGGGAATTAATCCTTCTTGGATACAGTTCATATCTGCACCAGAATCAATCATAGCAATAACAGTGAAATGATAATCAGGAGAAACAACAATTTTAACCTTTGTAAACCATTTTGGAGGAAATAATTTATTAACAAAAGCAAGTTGGGGATTAATGAAAGTATCAGGAGTACCTTTATCAGAAAGAAGAGTCTGTTGACTGGAATCATTTCCATCACTGTGCTCATTTTGATCGTTACTGGACTTATTAAGATCTTTATCAAGTTTTAGCATTGTCAATTCTTGTTTGAGATTATGTTATCACTTTTCATGCTTTTAAATTCATGTCTTAATTCGTTTATCTCATGTTTAATAATATGAATTTCATTTTGGAGATCATTAACAGTTAGTTCTTTAGATTTCTTTTTATTAAATCTTTCCAAAGTTTCTTCAAAGCTTATAGTAGATTTTGGTTTTTTACCAGTTTCATCTCTTATCAAATTTTTCTTAAACCTATCCAAATATTCTTTCTGGAGTTCAGGGTTTTGAATTTGGTTTATTAGTTGAATTATTAATTTTTCATCTTCTTCACTTTTGGTGAGAGCATTAATAACATTGCAACAAGAATCTCTACAACCAATTTTAATATTAGGAGAATCAGAAGAATCATCAGCAGAGTGATAGCAAGAATCAGATGAAGAAGAGAAATCATCTTCCAAAGAATCAGACGAGTTGTTTGATTCAAGGATTCTGAATAATTCTTCTTGCGCATTATCATCAATGTTTAACATGTTGAACTTGTTTTTCAGTTTACCAGGTTTTTCTTTACAGTCTTTACTAAAGTGTCCAGGTTTACCACAGTTAAAACATTTACCTTTATTTGATCTCTGTTTAACATGTTTTTTAGAAACCTTTTTCTTTTTAGCATAGAAATCATTGGGTTTAACAAAGTTATTTTTGTATTTTTTATAGCTTTTATCATGTTTTTTACTTTTTTGCTTAGAAGGAGCAATAGGAGGCAAACCATATTGTTCACAGAAATTTCCCATTTCATATTTAGCTTTTCTTTTATTCTTTAATTGGTGTTTTAACAATTTTTCATCATTGCACATATTAATACCAAGTTTTTTAATAGTACTGAAAATATCACCATAAGTTAAATTATCATAATCAATAGAATCATTTTTACCCAATAGTTCTTGTTTTACCTTATGAGCAAAGATAGGAGGCAGACCGTCAATAAACTTTTCTTTCCAATAAGGCTTATGGCAATCTTTCCGGAGCATCACCCTGGGAGTAAAAACATCTTGATACCATCTGTAATCAGACATAGTTGGACAACTCAGATTATTCAGATAATCAGAAACACGGGACGAAATATTGGATGGAGTACCAACAAAATGTTTGAGGATAGTATAGATCAAGGTATTGACACCATCAGGAATACCACGACCAATACTTTCATCAAAAATAGGCAAACCTTCCTCATTCTTTTTAACAGCATGTTTAATAGACTCTTTGGATTCTTCAGTGATGTATGAATCCCACCATCCACAAAGAGTACCAGAAAACCCAGTAAGAAGCAAGTTAACAATTTAAGGTTGATCAAGATCATGGTTGTTTTGATAAGCAATACCAACCATAGACATGTGACTCATTTTATTAATGATTTCCTGTTCAGACAAACCATCAATATTCCATTCATAGAGCTTATCAGCAGAGACAGAAAACTGTGTTTGAAAAGATCTCTCTTCAAACTGCATGTCAGGAGGAGTAGGTTTTGGATACCAATTTTTTGTAAAAGACATGGGTTTGGAGTTCCCAACAAATCTTTTAATTTCTGGGAAATCGTCAGCAAAGATTCTTTTTGCAGGAATAGAAGAAACAGAAGAAACATCAGAATCTGTATTTTCTTCAGAAACAATTTCTTTTTTGGAAATAGTTCGATTAATTGGAGTACTTGTAGAAGTACCAGTACCCTCAGTTTTAATCTTTAAATTAGAAAGCATTTTGTCAACAATTTCAAGTGTCTTGGACTGAGAAGTTTTAAACATAACTTTTTCTCTTTGACTGGGTAAATCAATCAAAGGTTTCTCAGTTTTAACAGGAACAGATTTTTCAGAAACAGGAACAGATTTTTCAACAAATTTTTCTTCAATACGGTCAAGCTGTTGACCAATAATATGCAAAGATTGATTAATGAAATTGTTTTGTTCAATAAGGCTAACAATAGGAGTTTGATCGTCAGCAATTTTGAAAGGAGAAGCCTTCACTTCCTCTTTTGTCACTTCATCTTTTTTAGTAGTTATCAAAATTGAATCAAGAGGAGGATGACTAGACCTAACAATGGTTTTATCAATCTTAACAAAATTTGATTTCTTTATCACATATAAATGTTGTTTTGAAACCTCATTATTTGGAACATAATGGTTTTCAAGAAAATCAAAGAACAAAATATGTTTTTTTAATTGATTCATCATTTCCAACCATTTTCTTTTAACACGGTCTTTATCAAGCTGAGCAAAATTATCTTGGAAATATTTTCTCTTGGTTTTGTTTGAAGCAAGCATAAACTCATTGTACAAAGAATCCCAATCAATTTCAAAATCATCATTTAAAACAGTTAGAACTCTTAATTGATTTTGGTAAACAGGAGGAGTTTCAATAGGAGAATCAAAATCAGATGGAGTAACAGAAACAATATCTTCCTCATCTTCATTAGCAGTTTTACTAAATGGAGTGGAAGTTTCAGGTAGTTGAATAGTAAACAGAGCTAAATTGGGATTTATCACTTGAAATACCTTTTAGCTTTAAATCAGAGGATGTTTCCAAATTCTTTTTCAAAAATTCATTGATCTCGCGATCTCTTTTTGAAATACTTTCAGATCCAGCAAAGGAATGTCTTCCTTCGTTGATCCTCAAAGGTGGATTGTTTTGAAAACTTATTTTAACAGTACCATCAAGATATTGTTGAATATGGGTGAGATCAATCTCATCAAAAATGGGTTTAGTAGGAGGGGTTTCTTGTTCTAACAACCAATCCTTAGGAAGTTTAACATCTTGCCATTGAATCATTTTTGGAACTTGGATTTTAGCATCAGGAGTTGAACATTGAATTAACATGGTTTTACCTGAAGGTTCTCTAGGCATTATAGCACAAGGATTCATTTGAGTACCCATTAGTTTATAATAAATGCGATAAATCAAAGCAAAAGGCTTACTACCCTCTTCCATGTGATAGCCAGATGAAGCAATATTCAAAGTTAAAGCTTTAACAATATTAGGATCATCCAAAGCAAGAGTAAGATCAGGATAACAGTTAAAATAAACAGGACCATCATACAAAGAAGCAGTGATCATACCAAGAATGCTATCTTTAAAAATCTTAAATCTAGCATCTCTTAAACACATGAGAACAGAAGCATTAATACCCTTTCGGGTAAGCGGTTTAATAGCAACTTGAACCATACCAATATGCAAATAATAGAATTTTTTAGCAACAAGGAAGTCATTAATATTCTTTTTAGTGAATAAACAACATTTTTCATGAATTCTCGAAATAGAGAAAATTTGTTCAACAGTTCTAGCTTTATAAGCAGAATGAAAAGTACTCTCAACAAAGCTAGTTTTATAAATAGTTTTAGTATCAACTTTAGGAATAGTCCATTTACGAAAATCAGGGATCACCTCATTATCATCAATAGTGTGATCTTCTTCATTTACAATATCAGGAGGACAACTAGTCCTGGAGCTGATAGAGGAGTTGGATCTCCACAACTTATCCATACTATCCTAGGATTAACACTCAGTTATCATGTTTTTCTCACAACCGTTGCATTTCGTAACACATTCCCTAACCAACCTCATACCTCTCATGCCCTACACGCCCTCTCTTGGCTCAAAGGGACCTTACAGCTAGGTCCTAGGAATTCACTTTACAACTAGGGTGGCGCCAACGACGGTAAGAAGGGAACACAACAACGGAATATCAAGCGTTCGGGTAGACACGGACAAGACCACAAAGAACACAACCACACTACCACCAGCCACAAAGACAGACTTAATTACCCAGCAAAAAAAAAAATGACAGACTTAAGTACAGTATTTAAGATGTTGTTCCTTAGTTTCTTCATTTAAAATTTTGACATGTAGATTTTTTCTTATAGAAAGGAAATGTATTCTTTAGTTAAGTAACGATATGATTAAATTTTAAGAGGAAAACCTAAAAAAAAGCACATAAAGTATTGTACGTAATTTTGTCCGTATATATATACACACACAGTGGAGGGATACTAGATTCCACCAATGTTATTATACGTAAAATTGAAACAGCTCACAAAACCAAATAATTTAATTAACACCGACAAAAAGAAAATGTTACTTTACTTGACATGTTGCAAATAATCCAAAGAAAAGTTTTATTCCACAAAAAGTGAAAAACAAAAATGCCTAATGCTAAAACTCATAGAATGTTAAAATGCCTAGTGCTCCGAAAATGATTTATTTACACGTGTGGTCATTTGAATTTTTGTGGCATTTTCTGAAATGCACAAGGTACTAAGTCGAGGAGTGGTGTATGGCCCTTCTAGTAAACCAACGGTAATCCATGCATATGCTGCTTCTGTTAAGTGAACGCCATCCCAACTAACATACTGTGAAGGATCATCACAAAGAATTGTTGATGGCTGGCCGCATCCCAGTGATGCGTTATAATTGTATGGGCCTCCGCCTCCACAGCATGATTTGAGTGTTCCTTCACGAGTAAACCCTGAAATAGACATTAATTAGCACCAAAGCTTTTGGTATAATAAATATTGTCTCTTCAAAGGGTTCTAACGCTTTTGAATATAAGGGATCAAAGGGCCTCTACAAAAAGAAATTGGATTTAAATCTTTTTGAGACTTGAACTTAAAGAAGTTAGAAGAAGAAAGAAAGAAAACGGGCAATTGAATGTCCCATTAATTTTCTTGCCATCCTATTGTTCATTTATCTCAAGCAAGAGTTCTACTAACATATATAATAATATTCAATCAATTTTGGTAATAATGTGGGAAACAACGAAAATTATTAAGAGGATTGAGTTACCATATTGGGCTGGAGAACGAAAGAAACCCATTGAAGCATTGTAATAATCTGCATATATGATATTGGTTTGAGGATTTAGTGCTTGAATACTTTGTAGTTCTTTCTGCAGTTGTTCATTATGGTACTCAGCAAGCTTGTTATACTTTGTAAGACAGCCAGTTTCAGGGTCATATTCTTCAGTATCTTCAGTTGCATATTTTGTTAGGTAGGATGGAGTGCAACCAATTGGCAAGATTCCAGGAACTAAAAGAGTCACTGCCCCTAAGTCAATCAACTCCTGCAAGGCAATAGTTTAAATCATATATACAAACATAAATTGTTTTTTAAATAGTTCATTTGGGAGATAGTATTTGAGGAACATGTTTAGTTCAAGAGACTAGATATTTAAAACATGAAAAGTACAAATCCCTAATAGTAAATATATAAATTTTAGACATTTCTTTTCATTGAAGCAAAATTCTTAAAACTCCTTTTTTAGACATTTCTTTTCATTGAAGTAATAGCCGATAGCGTAAACTCAAGGCTAATCCCATGATTGGCCAACGCAGAAAGAAAGGAATAGTAACATTCTGCCACAGCCTAAGGTTTCATATAAGTCTGTCTCGCTGAGACTCGCCCTAATGAACAACTAGTCCGCCCCTACGTGCTAGCCGCTAGCCTTTACCTATCTAAGGTCCTTTTGACTTTACTCATCGGCACCTTAGGTTGATAGCTAGACTTCACGACAATACTACCAAGAAGATTCTCAGCGAGAGGCATACCTCTTGGTTCTTGCAGAAGGCGAAATATCACTTCTAGTTCTAGGTACAAAACTAAAAATTATTATTAGTAATAAACTAAATGCTATATTAAGAAAAAATGTTATAAAGAAAAGAAATATGTCTCTACAGTATAAGTAAGCATAAGCTCTTACGTTAATGGCTGTACCCATTGCTTTTACCACCAGTGTCACGTATGCTGGCATATCTTCTAGGCTTATTCCAGAAAAGAGCATATAATTATAGTCATCGCCTCCCATCTCTCCGACAAGAAATATAGAGCTTCCAATGATTTCATTGCATTCTGTAAATCACCATTACATTATTAGAGAAAATTGACTTTTTTTTTTTTAAGGAAGAAAATGGGTATCTAAGCAACTGTGTTTTACAATAACAATTTTTTTTTTTTTTTGATATGCACAATAACAAAATTCATGTTTAACCAAAGGGGGAAAAATCATGCCACTAATATGTATAAAGTTTTTGCTTTCAAAAAGTCCTCAGCTTATATTAATAAATTGTACCAAAATGTCTTATTTGACCCCTGAACTTCCCAAAAGTCTTTAGAGCATTAATATGGATAGTATTAAAAAGTTATATTACTATTAATCATTATAAAAATAAGGTCACATTAATAGAGCCAAAACCAAATAATTTGGCTCATAATGCACAGTTATTTTTGTCTATGCACCCTAGCTCAAATGTAAAATATATATGTATATATATATATTTATTATATTCGGTCTCTCTCTTTTTTATTTATTTTTTCTCTCTTTCTCTCTGCGGCTTCTCTCAATTCTTTTCAACTTCTCTCTCTCTAGCGCCACCCCTATCCCTCTCCACTGAACCAAGCCTTTCTTCTCTTCGTGGTGTCACCTAGGTTCGTTGAGATCGTCGGTGTGGGTTCGTGGTGGTGGTCCGGTGTAGGTTCGTGGTGGTGGGCCGGTGTGGGTCGGATTTGTGTGGTTGGGTGGTTTGAATCGATGGGTTTAGTGGTGGTGTGGGTTGTTGCTGGATCAGTGACTGGGGTCAGTGGCTGGCTGGGTTGATTTTGCATTTGGGTGTGTGTGTTTACGAATTTGTATTTGGGTCTTTTTGTGGGTTTGGTGGCTGTGGGGGTGGTGATGGTGGTTGTGGTTGTGGTGGTCTTTTGGTGGCTATGGGTTTGGACCGTTTGGTGGTTTGGTATTTGATTGATTTTTTTTTTTTTTTTTTCTATGGGTTTGGTAGTTGTGGTGGTGGTTTGGTTTTTTTGTTTGTCAGTTTGAATGTGGGTTGTGATTGAAATGATGGTTTGGTGGTGATTTGGTAGCTGTGGTTGTGGCTGCTGTGCTTCTGGAGGTTGTGGCTGTGTTGGGTGGTGGTTTGTTTTTTCTTTTCCTTGCCCTAGGTTGTGGTTAAGGTTATTGACGTTGGGTATATTATAAAGTGAGAAGATAGAGTAAATAAAGTAATTTTTTTATAGAATTATATTGCTAAATTTTTTACTACCATGCGGATGTTCTTTATTATATTACTAAATTGTGCTAAAAAGTCTTATTTGACACCTGAACTTCCAAAAAGTCCTTCGTTTTATTACAAAATTGTACTAAAAAGTCTTATTAGACTCCGGTACATTGACAAACAACTTTCTCGACCTGTTGGTAAATGTAATTGCACCCTATAATTAACCCAACTCTTTCACAACTCTTTTTTACTTTTTTTATCTATAATTTTTTTTATTTTTACTCATTTTTAATATTTAATGGTTAAGATTTAAATTTTTTTTTTTTTAACTTTAAATCTCAACTATTCATAATAATTGGATCAGGTGCAATATGTATTTAGTAACAAGTACACTACAATTCCCACAACAACTACAGTTACTTTTATTTTTTAAAAGGCCTATAGCAAATTTTATATTAAAATTTGGTTCCCACCTAATAATAATGAAACTACCTTTACAGTTACTTTTATTTTTTAAAAGGCCTATAGCAAATTTTATATTAAAATTTGGTTCCCACCGAATAATAATGAAACTACCTTTACTGTTACCTACTTTTCTACTACCAGACTAGGACTCTTAAAACCTACCGACTTATAAGCAAATTTAAAGCATAGAATTCTGAAAAATAAATAAATAAATGATCATGTTAATTAGTGTTATTATGCCAATTATTAATAAATTATATTAAAAAAATTTGACATTATTTTTTATGAAAAATACCTCATTTCAAACTGAGAGTTTTTGCTATAAACCATATTTTAACTACTTAGTAAGTGTTTGGGTTGCGGTGAAACAAAGAGCATGTCAGCATTTGTACATTTTGCTAAAAAAATGTGGGTTTCATGGCACTGTTTATAGACCCACAAAATTCATCCAAACACAAATTTTAATATAAATTTGGATCCTACAGTACTATTCACACATTTAAAAATTATTTTACTAAAGTATTTTTAGTTTTCAGTTTTTAATTTTCAATAATAAGTGGTATCTAAACAAACCCTTACAATACAAAGATAAAAGGTTAAATTTTACATAATTTTTTTAAAGCATTCAAGCCATTTAGTCACATGTAAAACTTCACAGCTATATTTTTATATTCTTAATATTTTTACATTAATTTATTTTTAATATATTTTGAAGAATCAAATTATATCTTCAAAGTGTTTGTATTTATATTGATATTTTGATTTGACCGTTCTTGACAATGAATATTATTTTCATTATTTTAATGATATAAAATATATATTTGTTGTTAAAATTAATTAAGATTAATTTTTTTAATCTTGTGCCCCCCTAAATTTTACCATTCATTTCCAATAAAAGAAAGGGTTGTTAGGAGAACAGAAAAAGAAGAAAATGACGACCAAAATTATATGGCTAACTTACTTGAAGATGTGTTGCAAAGAGAGGCCAGAAAGTCCTTGAACCAATTTAATTGATATTTTAGAGTGACGTTTGTAAGTACAACCGATCCTATGTCCTCGAAAAAAGATGCATCCAATACTGTTGCTCCCGAAACTGCAAAATTTATACCCTCTTGAACATTTGCAACACTTTCATTCCAAGTCTTAAGATATGGTTGTGGCAATGGCATTCCAAATAACTCAGCTGCGCCCAATAGAAGAGAAAACAAAGAAAACCCACAAATTAACAAAAGAGAATAGAGAGATGAAAAGAAGAAGCTTAACATAGTTGGGAGTTGAATAAATGAAGCTTAAAGAGTAGTGCAAGCAAGCATGCATGCATGGATGCGTACCAGTGAGGTCTACTATTAGACGACCATTAGAGCAACGGCCTGTTGGGAGGTGGAAGTAGCTCTCCCCGAAGGGAGGCACATAACAGCCGAAAACATCAGCATCCAGGTACTGCATATTTCCGCTATCGACATATGAGTCTCCGAAGCTATAGATAGATGTGTAGCAACTTCCAGCCACGCCTCTAATGCTGACTATTAACAGTGAGAGCAATAGTTTGATAAATGGTAGTTTCAGTGACAAAAGAGAGGAAGAAAGATCCATGGTTGATGTGAATTTTTATTTATTCGCTCTCTCAACTTTATAATAAGTTTCGCTTGGCTAATAGTCTCCATGATTTGAATATGTTGTTGTGACTCTTCTGACTTTTAGCTATCTCCTTCATTTATTTGATTATTTCTTGACTGAACATCATTCAAAATACAATTCTCTTATATTTTTTGTTATAAAATCAGTTACTTGAAACTCTCCAAGGTTTGAAGGGTAGGTGTAGAAATAAGATGCAAAAATAAAGTCACCAAATTTGGAAATCTAGGTAGAAGAAAAAACAACCGAGTTTTATTTTATAATAATATCATCTGAATCACTTTTTAATTTTATTTGTGTCACGTGGTAACATTTAGATATATGATAAAATCAGTTACTTGAAACTCTACAAGGTTTGAAGGGTAGGTGTAGAAATAAGATGCAAAAATAAAGTCACCAAATTTGGAAATCTAGGTAGAAGAAAAAACAACCGAATTTTATTTTATAATAATAACATTTGAATCAATTTTTAATTTTATTTGTGTCACGTGGTAACATTTAGATATATGATTGTGTCAGTGTTTGAATGTACTACACGATTTGACGAGCCGTTGGTTCAGAAATGAAACCACTTTAATCTAAATTCATGTTAAAATTATTTTTAGGTAACATTTGGTTTATCCATATTAGTCTGCAAATTGTTTTAGTTAACTTCCAACTTCCAAGTTGTTAAGGCCAGTGGCAGCTAGCTAGCTTTTCAAAATATGATAATTTGGAAATAATTGTTGTGTTGGTTCTTAAACACGATGATATTTAAAAAGAAAAGGAAATAAATGATGAGGTTAAAAACAGATGAAAAGTTGATCAAATCAAAAAATCACCAAAAGCCTATGAAACTTGAATACATGATAGCCTAATTCATATATAGTTAAGTATTTTTTTTTTCCCTTTTTTTCGTAATAAATTATTAAATTCTCTTGTTTAGTATTGCTCGGTTTACATGGAATAGATTGGATAATTTTGCATTATGTAAGCATGTATTGCAGAGCCGAAGACAAGACTTGGAATTAAAAGAGGCGACCTTGTTACTGACTACGTGCTGCAGTTCTAGCCTCTGAATCTATTGTTTAGCCATGAGGTTTTTTTTTTTTTTTTTTTTTTTTTTTTTTTTTTTTTTTTTTATTTATGCCTTTGATGTGTACTGCTGGGTAAGGAAAAAAATAGTTGGTTTAAACTTTTTTTAAGGGCCGAGTTGTTTTGAATAAAATTGGTTGATTGGACCTTTTTTTTATTTTTTTTTTTCGCAATTGGTAATTTTTATATCACTGAAATGGCCTGAAATATTCTTGTAGGTAGACACCAAAATAGGATCCATAGCCATATTATGAATTGTTTTGTTACTTAATTTTTATTGGCAATTGGTTTAAACTTTTTTTCAGTTTTCATTACACTAGCTTTTATAAACGAAGGGGTTGTAATTAAGTAACAAAACAATTCATAATATGGCTATGGATCCTATTTTGGTGTCTACCTACAAGAATATTTCAAGCCATTTCAGCGATATAATTTCAGTTTTTATGAGCTATGCATTTATATTTACCTCTCGTATGTGTATGTATGGCCTGAGAGCTAGCCTTGTATTGTGTGTGCAAACAAATTTACAAAATTCATTTTTAAAGTCGTCAACATTACATTATCGATCTCAGTTTTTCTGGACTAAATAACTCACATTATGAGGCCACAAAACGAAGTTATTTAATTCAACACGTTCCAATGAAGCTTAATTTTCCAAAAGGGCAATCCAAGTAAAGCCAAAACTCATAGCACCCACACAGTAACAAACAAAGTTGTAATTGGACCACGGCTTATATTATGCATCTTGTGAAACACAGGAGATACTAATTTGAGGAATGGTATATGGCCCATCTAGTAAGCCAGTGGTAATCCATCGATATGCTGCTTCTGTTAAGTGTACACCATCCCAACTAACATACTTTGAAGGGTCATCACAAGCACTCGCCGAAGGATCACCACATTCCGCTGATGTGTTGCAATTGTATGGGCCTCCCCCTCCACAACATGCTGTGAGTGCTCCTCCAGTAAAACCTAAAATGGACATGAAACAAATAATTAGTACCAAAACTTTTGACATTAAAAAATGGGTAGTACTCATTGCACACAAGTTGTTATACACTATTTTTTAACCGAAACAATGACTTGTAGTTATGATTATCAAGTTTAAAATCGGGACTTCAAGTCACGGTTTCAGTTCAAAAATATAATGCGTGTAACAGTTTGTGTAATAAATACACAAAACTCCATTTTTGAACTAAAACCGTGAGATTTTCAAGTTCAAAATCATGACTTCAAGAGACTTTGGTGCTTATTTGTAAGTAAATGTCACAACTGTTCGCAGAAAAGAAAATCATATTATATACATAATATACTTCCCTTACGAGATTGTGGTTCCAAAAGCTAGTCTTTTGTTTTTTTATTCTCAAGTAAAGAGTGCTTCTAAGTACTAACAAATGCAATCATCAATCTGTTTTGTCAATATGTGCAATATAAAGAAAATTATTAAGAAGGTTGAGTTACCATATTGGCTTGGATTACGATAAAAACGCATTGAAGAATTGTAAAAATCCGCATAGATGATATTGGTATGTGGATGTAGTGCTTGGATCCTACTTAGTTCTTTTTGTAGTTGATCATTGTGGTACTCAGAAAACTTGTTTAACCAGTTTAGACAGCCAGTTTCGGGGTCATATTGGTCCGTATCTGCAGTCTCATAAGATGTTAGGTAGGCTGCAGAGCATCCAATTGGTAGGTTCCCTGGAACCATGAGAGTTACTGCCCCTAGCTCAATCAACTCCTGCAAGGCAATGTTTAAATCAGTGAAAAGGTCTCTTTAAAGTAGGGACGGCAAATAGGTGGGTTTGGGATGGGCATAATTGGACTGGGTATATAAAATCCATTTACCCATCAAAAACCCATTTAACTAATTGCTTCTAATCCGAATCCAACCCAACTCAACCCAATTACCCAATTATCAAAATTACCAAAATGCCACTAAAGTGAAAATGACTAAAGTACTCTAAAATCTTTAAAAATGACCAAAATGCCCCCAAATTTAAAATTACCAAAATACCCCCAAAACCTTAAAAATGACCAAAATACCCCCGAAACCTTAAAAATGATCAAATTACTCCTGAAACCCAAAAAATTACCAAAATTCCCCTAAAACCCAAAAAATGACCGAAATACCCCCAAACCCAAAAAATTACTAAAATACCCCTAAAACCTAAAAATTACCAAAATACCTCCGAAACATAAAAAAATGACCAAAATACTCCCGAAACCTAAAAAATGACCAAAATACCCCCGAAACCCAAAAAATTACCAAAATTCCCCCGAAACCCAAAAAAATTACCAAAATACTCCCGTAACCCAAAAAATTACCAAAATACTCCTGAAACCTAAAAAATGACCAACATATGCCCAAAACCTAAAAATTACCATAATACCCCCGAAACCTAAAAAATGACCAAAATACACCCGAAACCCAAAAAATTATCAAAATACCCTCGAAACCTAAAAAATGACCAAAATACACCCGAAACCCAAAAAATTATCAAAATACCCCAAAAACCGAAAAAAAATGACCAAAATACCCCCAAAACCTTAAAATGACCAAAATACCCCCCCCCCAAACCCATAAAATGACAAGAATACACCTAAAATCTAAAAAATGACCAAAATACCCCCAAAACCTAAAAATTACCAAAATAATCACAAAACCTACAAAATGACCAAAATAACCATGAAACCTACAAAATGACCAAATACCCCCAGGAATCCAAAAAATGACCAAAATACCCCTGAAACCTAAAAATTACCAAAATACCCCCAAAACCCATAAAATGATCAAAATACACCCGAAACCACAAAATTACCAAAATACCCCCGAAACATAAAAAAATGACCAAAATACCCCTGAAACCCAAAAAATAACCAAAATACCCCCTGAAACCTAAAAATGACCAAAATACCCCCAAAACCCAAAAAATGTCCAAAATACCACCGAAACCTAAAAAATGACCAAAATACCCATGAAACCTTAAAAATGGCCAAAATAACCCCGAAACCAAAAAAATGACCAAAATAACACCTAAACCTAAAAATAACCAAAATACTCCTAAAACCTAAAAAAAGACCAAAATACCCTTTAAACCTAAAAAATGACCAAAACACCCCCTATACCTAAAAAATGACTAAAGTACCCCTGAAACCTAAATATGACCAAAATAACCCCTATACCTTAAAATGACCAAAATATCCTCGAAACCTAAAAAATGACCAAAATACCCCAAAACCTATAAAATGACAAAAATGCCCCTTAAACCTATAAGTCGATAAAAATACACCCTAAACCTAAAAAATTACCCAAATCCCTCCTAAAACTAAAAAATTACCAAAATACTCCCTAAACATAAAAAAAATGACCAAAATACCCCCTAAACCTAAAAATGATTAAGATAACTCGAAAACCTAAAGAATGATTGAAATATCCCTAAAACCTAAAAAGTTATTAAACAACCTCCAAAACCTAGAAAATTACAAAAAAATGGCCCCAAAATCTAAAAGTTAACGAAACACCCCTAAAACCAAAAAAATTAGTGACATTCCCTCAAAACCTACAAAATGATTGAAATACTCTTAGAACCTTTAATTTAATGAAAATACCCTCGAAAAATCCAAAATACCCCAAACCCCTATTTTGGTAATTTTAGAAGCTTCAAGTGTTGTTTTTTTTTTTTTTTTTTTTTTTTTTTTTTTTTTTTTCATCTTATAGGATTAGTGGTACGTTGGTCATTTTAGATATTTTGAGGGGTATTTTGGTCGTTTTATAGGTTTAGAGGTATTTTGGACGTTTTAGGAGTTTCAAGGTATTTTTAGTAATTTTAGAGGTTTCAGGTTGTTTGTGGCCATTTTAAAGGTTTTGGGTTTATTTAGGTCATTTCAAAGGTTTAGGAGTATTTTCTTCACTATATAGGTTTGAGGGTATTTTGGTCATTTTTTAGGTTTCGTGGGTATTCTGGTAATTTTTTACGTTGAAGGGGTATTTTGGTCATTTTATAGTTTTAGGGGGGTATTTTGGTCATTTTTAGGTTTCTAGATTATTTTGATCAATTTTTAGGTTTCGGGGTTATTTTGGCCATTTTTTAGGTTTAGAGGGTATTTTTGTCATTTTTTAGGTTTCGAGGGTATTTTGGTCATTTTTTAGGTTTTGGGGTTATTTTGATAACTTTTTAGGCTTTGGGGTTATTTTGCCCCTTTTTTAGGTTTCAGAGGGATTTTGGTAATTTTTAGGTTTCGGGGGTATTTTGGTCATTTTTTGGATTTCAGGGGTATTTTTGTCATTTTTAGGTTTTGGTGGTATTTTGGTAATTTTTTGGTGTCGGGGGTATTTTGGTCATTTTTTTGGGTTTCGGGGGTATTTTGGTAAATTTTAGGTTTGGGGGTGTATTTTGGTCATTTTGTAGGTTTTGGGGTTATTTTGGTAATTTTTAGGTTTTGGGGGTATTTTGGTTATTTTTTGGGTGTCGACGGTATTTTTGTCATTTTTTGGGTTTCAAGGGTATTTTGGTCATTTTTAGGTTTTGGGTTAATTTTTAGGTTTTGCGGGGTATTTTGGTAATTTTGTAGGTTTTGGGGTTATTTCGGTAATTTTTAGGTTTTGGGGGTATTTTGGTCATTTTTTGGATTTCAGGGGTATTTTGGTCATTTTTTGGGTGTCGGGGGTATTTTGGTCATGTTTTGGGTTTCAAGGGTATTTTGGTAATTTTTAGGTTTTGGGGGTATTTTGGTCATTTTTTGGATTTCAGGGGTATTTTGGTCATTTTCGAGTTTTGGAGGTATTTTGGTCATTTTTGGGTGTCGGGGGTATTTTGGTCATTTTTTGGGTTTCAGGGGTATTTTGGTCATTTTTTTGGGTTTCGGGGGTATTTTGGTAATTTTTAGGTTTGGGGTGTATTTTGGTCATTTTGTAGGTTTTGGGGTTTTTTTGGTAATTTTTAGGTTTTGAGGGTATTTTGGTTATTTTTTGGGTGTCGACGGTATTTTTGTCATTTTTTGGGTTTCAAGGGTATTTTGGTCATTTTTTGGGTTTTGGGGGTATTTTGGTAATTTTTAGGTTTTGGGGTAATTTTTGGTAATTTTTAGGTTTTGCGGGGTATTTTGGTAATTTTGTAGGTTTTGGGGTTCTTTCGGTAATTTTTAGGTTTTGGGGGTATTTTGGTAATTTTTTGGGTGTCGGGGGTATTTTGGTCATTTTTTGGGTTTCAGGGGTATTTTGGTCATTTTTGGTTTCGAGGGTGTTTTGGTCATTTTTTGGATTTCAAGGGTATTTTGGTCATTTTTAGGTTTTGGAGGTATTTTGGTAATTTTTGGGTGTCAGGGTTATTTTGGTCATTTTTTGGGTTTTAGGGGTATTTTGGTCATTTTTTTGGGTTTCGGGGGTATTTTGATAATTTTTAGGTTTGGGGTGTATTTTGGTCATTTTGTAGGTTTTGGGGTTATTTTGGTAATTTTTAGGTTTTGGGGGTATTTTGGTTATTTTTTGGGTGTCGACGGTATTTTTGTCTTTTTTTGGGTTTCAAGGGTATTTTTGTCATTTTATTGGGTTTTGGGGGTATTTTGGTAATTTTTAGGTTTGGGGTAATTTTTGGTAATTTTTAGGTTTTGTGGGGTATTTTGGTAATTTTGTAGGTTTTGGGGTTATTTTGGTCATTTTTTGGGTTTCAGGGGTATTTTGGTCATTTTTTGGGTTATAGGGGTATTTTGGTCATTTTTTGGGTTTTGGGGGTATTTTTGTAATTTTTAGGTTTTCGGGGTATTTTGGTCATTTTTTGGGTTTCGGGGGTATTTTGGTCATTTTGTAGGTTTTAGGGTTATTTTGGTAATTTTTAGGTTTTTGGGGTATTTTGGTCCTTTTTTGTGTTTTGAGGATATTTTGGTAATTTTTAGGTTTCGAGGGTATTTTGGTTATTTTTTGGGGATCAGGGGTATTTTGGTCATTTTTTTTTTGGGTTTTTTGGGGGTATTTTGGTAATTTTCAGGTTTTGGGGGGCATTTTTGGTAGTTTTTTGGGTTTCAGGGGGTATTATGGTCATTTTGTAGGTTTTGGGGTTATTTTGGTAATTTTTAGGTTTTGGGAGTATTTTGGTCATTTTTTTGGTTTAAGGGGTATTTAAGTGGGTGGGTTTGGGTTGATTTTGTCACCTCTACTTTAAAGGTTGTGTGTTTATAAAAATACTATTAGAGTGCAGTGTCATATATAGTGCATGCTTTATATATATATATGTGTGTGTGTGTGTGTGTGTGTGTGTGTGTGTGTGTGGTGCGTGTGCAATTTACAAACTAAAGTATCTCTAACATCAAATTGAATAGAAATCATTATCCTATATTTTTGTATTCCACTTTATGCTTCACCCATTATAACTTGTCACATTTTTATTTATTTATAAAGTTATCAAAGTTTAAATTTGAAAAAAAAAAAAAAAAAAAAAAAAAAAAAAAAAAAAACTGCAGTTGATAGAGTATAAGTGGAACACACATCGGCTCCCACTCTATTGTTTGCACTCTCATATGCTGATATAATTGTCTTTATAGAAGTTCTTTCTTACCCTTTTTTTTTTGTTTTTTTTGTTGGGTGAGTCAAGATGTTTTCCATCTTTTATATAAGGCGGTATTAGAATCCTCTCCTTGTTTGTGTGTTTGTTTCTCAAAAAAAAAAAAAAAAAACAACAACAACAACAACAATATTTGTAAAGGATAATTATTACACTAGGTGCAATAATGATTAAAAAAAATAAACATGATGCAATAATCAAGAAATTTGTCTAAAAGGAAAATAATTTTACTATGCAATCTACAAAACATAAATTCTTACATTAATGGCTGAAGCGATTGCTTTAATCACTAGTGGCACAAAAGTCTGAATTTCTTCTATGCTCCTATGCAGGAAAAATGGATAATTGTAGTCGTTGCCTCCAATCTCTCCCATAAGAAATAGAGAACTTCCAAAGATTTCATTGCATTCTGTAAATGTTCGTCACATTACTAGAGAAAAAGGATGGTACTAACCAAGTTCTTACAATAACCAAATTCATGTCATCCATGTTTACACAATACAAATACTTTCTCAAATATCGCCAACTCAGACAAAGATTTCCGCAAAGTTTGTGTCTTAATTAGTGGAGCGTGTTTTTAAAGAAATCGATGATTTTTTTTTTTTTTTTTTTGGATAATTCAGAAAAAATAACCTGTTATCAAGAAATTTTATTCTTTGAAATATCATGCTATCAAGAGGTTAAAAAACTACTTCATAGTGAGGAATAATCGATGACCGAATCAGAATTTTAGTTGTGATGCAATAAAGCATTTATCAAAAAGGAATTAGAATAGAAGAATGAAGATTAACTCTGCTAAAAAAAAATGAAGTTTGACAAAATCATTGTTTATCAACACATTCCAAATCAATAATTTATAATGCAGTATTTTGGGTCATTAAACTAGAAGTCTAGAACCCTTTCAAACTAATATCCTTTTTATAATGTATCTTAGGTTCAAAGCTTCAATTAAACAATAATTTGGATTCAATCAAATCTTTCTCTCAAAATTTGATGCACTCAACTAATTAATATAAGTGGGGTATTTTTTTAAAAAAATAAAAATTAGGTAGGTTTACAACAATTTCACAATAACAAACAAATGTTTCTACCACCTAACACATGCTAAAAAAATATAATAATAACAATAAATTACAGATTTTAGGGGCCCACGTGTAAGTTGATAAATAAATTGAGGAATATTGTGAGTTTTTATTGTAAGTTGTAACTATAGCTTTATTTTTTTTCTTTTTTTAGTTTATTGTTTACATTTATACTATTTCTTCTCTATTTTTCATTATTATTATTATCAATATCGTACTGTCAAAATAATTTTAATTGTGATGAACTCAGAGACTACTCAACCTATCTCAAGAATTTTTGGTAAATAATTTATATTTAGAAATTTTGTGCTTTGTTTTAAATATCTATTTAGATATCTGCTTAGTAACTTATGTAATTTCCTTCCTCAAATAAAGGTTAAGGAGATAATGATGTCACATTTTAACACTAATTAAAATAAATAAAAAATGTGATGGTTAAAATTGTCTCAACAAACTAAGAAAATCACCCCCATAAAGTGACAATAACTGTCATTCCAAGTCTGTTAGAACAATTTATTGTGAAGAAAGTTACTGTGGTAATTTAAAACCACCACTATTGATCATTTTTATAATACAAGAGAAAACAATTTACACCCCCGATCATTTTTATAATATAAGAGAAAACAATTTACACCCCCAGACAGTAGGCTGTCACAGAGGGAAAGGAAATGAAAGAAAAGACAAAAGCAAACTTGTGGTTGAGGTGAAAAAATAGACAAATATGGGAAAATAATAAAGAGAATCTGTGGAGAAGAAGAAAAAATAACTGAAAAAGACAAAAATAAAAATAAAAATAAAAAATTCATTTTTGTAAGCGTGAAGGATATACAAAAATAAAGTAATCCGGTAGATAATATAATCTAACCGTTGATTACATTATCATCATATATATATATATATATATATATATATTTGATAAGATTTTTCACTAAAATATAGTATCTTTAATATTTTTATTTATTTATTGTAATACCTTGGAAGTTGGACTCCAAGAATATGGTGTACACTTCAACTCAAAGAATGACCAAGGCAGATCATAGGAACAGAATACACAAAAGAATGGGTTTAATGAAAGAAGAACATGACAATGACCACCATATGATGATGATGATGTAGCTAACTTACTTGAAGATGTGTTGCAAAGTGATGGAAGAATTTCCTTGAACCAATCCAATTGAACTCCTAGAGAGATGTCTGTGCTTACATCAATTCCTCTTTCTACAAAAAAAGATGCATCCAATGCTGTTGCTCCTGCAACCGCAAAATTTATTCCTTCTTGAATACTTATTCCACTTCCATTCTTAATCCCAAGATATGGTTGTACCAATGGCAGTCCAAGAGACTCCGCTGCCCATTAAAAGAGAAATCAAAAAGAAAACACAAGAGATTTGAGGTGATAACTAAATAAAAAAAAATAAGAAAAGATTAATCAAGTTGCATGGATACATGGATGCGTACCAGTGAAGTCTATAATTAGACGGCCATTGGAGCAACGTCCTGTGGGGTGGTGGAAGTAGGTCTCCCCATAGGGAGGCGAGAGACAGCTGTGATTCAAGCACAAGTTTCCGGTATCAGCGAGCGAGTCGCCGAAGCCAAAGATAGATGTATAACAATATCCCACCACGCCCTTAATGGTGGCTAAGAATAGGAAGAGTTTGATAATAAATGGTAGTTTAAGTGTCAAAAGAGCCATATGTGGAGTGGAGATTATGTAAGTGGGAGGAGGAGGGGATCAGGCAAAATCAACTTTAATATTGTTGCTTCTAAATTTTTATTCCCTTTATAATTGGCTTGGCTTGGCTCCACTTCCCTTTATTATTGGGTCAATGATTTGGATTTGCCTCCTTTGCTGTTACCTCTCCCCTTCATTTATTTATTGTATTGAAAATCAGATCAAGCACAAACCAACAATGGCCACATGATCTTTCTCAAAAAAAAACAATGGCCACATGATGAAGTTAGAGCTGTGTGGATAGGAGTGCGAAACGACATGTAAATACTTCAGCAAATTATAAGGTGGGAGTTGGTGGGTTGGCTAGTGATACTTGTATAGTTTGTTTGTTCGGTTTTATTCTTTTTCCACTCTACTCTGGTTCTCGTATATAAAGAAAAAAGCCTTGAGTGTTACTCTAAGCTTTATATACAATTGCGTATAGAAAATTATTCTCTCTCAACAAGTAGAGCTTTCTAATTTTCTATCGTGTGATTGAATCTTAATATATTGTTACTTAAGGTTTTTTTTTTCCTGCTCACTATTATTCAAATATAATTCTTTTTTCACAGCCCTTTTAATTAAAAAACAAATATACGATAGAGTTTACCTATGATGTTTGCTCTCATATTCTTTGAATGTCATTTTTTTTTTCATTTTTTTTTTTTTTATAATCAAATGTCATATCTCTTATACATCAACACCATATAAGATATTTTATAGATTGAGCTAATGGAGTTGAGTATTACCCTTTTAACTCATAATACTCATTTGTCATTTTTTTTTTTTTTATCAATATAAATGAAGGGGTTGTAATTAAGTAACAAAACAATTCATAATATGGCTATGGATCCTATTTTGGTGTCTACCTACAAGAATATTTCAGGCCATTTCAGTGATATAATTTCAGTTTTTATGAGCTATGCATTTATATTTACCTCTCGTATGTGTATGTATGGCCAGAGAGCTAGCCTTGTATTGTGTGTGCAAACAAATTTGCAAAATTCATTTTTTAAAGTCGTCAACATTACATTATCGATCTCAGTTTTTCTAGACTAAATAACTCATTATGAGGCCACAGAACGAGGTAATTTAATTCAACACGTTCCAATGAAGCTTAATTTTCCAACAGGACAATCCAGGTAAGGCCAAAACTCATAGCACCCACACAGAAACAAACAAAGATGTAATTGGACCACGGCTTATATTATGCATCTTGTGAAACACAGGAGATACTAATTTGAGGAATGGTGTATGGCCCTTCTAGTAAACCATTGGTAATCCATCGATATGCTGCTTCTGTTAAGTGTATACCATCCCAACTAACATACTTTGAAGGGTCATCACAAGCACTCACCGAAGGATCACCACATTCCGCTGATGTGTTGAAATTGTATGGGCCTCCCCCTCCACAACATGCTGTGAGTGCTCCTCCAGTAAAACCTAAAAGGGACATTAAACAAATAATTAGTACCAAAACTTTTGATATTAAGAAATGGGTAGTACTCATTGCACACAAGTTGTTACACACTGTTTTTTAATTGAAACAGTGACTTGTAGTAATGATTATCAAGTTTAAAATCATGACTTCAAGTCACGGTTTCAATTCAAAAATAAGATATGTGTAACCGTTTGTGTAATAAATACACAAACTCCATTTTTGAATTGAAACTGTGAGATTTTCAAGTTCAAAATCATGACTTCAAGTCATGGTTTCAGTGCAAAAATGGTGTGTGTAAGAATTTGTGTGTAATAAATGCAACCCTTAAGAAATACTTTGACTCCTAGAATGGGTTCTAGCAAATCATCCAGATTTAAAACAAACTGATTTATTCAAGAGACTCTGGTGCCTATTTGTAAGTAAATGTCATGACTGTTCTCAGAAAAGAATATCATACTATATATACATAATATACTTCCCTTACGAGATTGTGGTTCCAAAAGCTAGTCTTTTGTTTTTTTATTCTCAAGTAAAGAGTGCTTCTAAGTACTAACAAATGCAATCATCAATCTGTTTTGTCAATATGTGCAAAATAAAGAAAATTATTAAGAAGGTTGAGTTACCATATTGGCTTGGATTACGATAAAAACGCATTGAAGAATTGTAAAAATCCGCATAGATGATATTGGTATGTGGATGTAGTGCTTGGATCCTACTTAGTTCTTTTTGTAGTTGATCATTGTGGTACTCAGAAAACTTGTTTAACCAGTTTAGACAGCCAGTTTCGGGGTCATATTGGTCCGTATCTGCAGTCTCATAATATGTTAGGTAGGCTGCAGAGCATCCAATTGGTAGGTTCCCTGGAACCATGAGAGTCACTGCCCCTAGCTCAATCAACTCCTGCAAGGCAATGTTTAAATCATGAAAAAGTCTCTTTAAAGGTAGTGTGCTTATAGAAATACAATTAGAGTGCAGTGTCATATATAGTGCATGCTTTATATATATATATATATATATATATATATATATGTGTGTGTGTGTATGCAGTGCATGTGCAATTTACAAACTAAAGTATCTCTTACATCAAATTGAATAGAAATTCATTATCCTATATTTTGTGTTCCACTTTATACTTCACCAATTATAACTTGTCACTTTTATTTATTTATAAAGTTATCTAAGTTTAAATTTGAAAAAAAAAAAAAAAAAAAAAAAAAAAAAGAAGAGGTAAAAATTAACACTGCAGTTGATAGACTATAAGTGGAACACTTAAAAGTGGGATAGAATATTTTTATTTATAATATTCAAGTTACCAAAACTTAACTCTCAGTGATCAGCAGAAAAACTCAAATTTCATTGTTCTTTTCACTTCATGCCGAACTTGTTTGATTGTAAAAGATTCAACTCACGCATCGGTTCCCACTCTGTTGTTTGCACTCTCATATGCTGATATAATTGTCTTTATAGAAGTTTTTTGTTCCCTTTTTTTTTTTTGGGTGAGTCAAGATGTTTTCCATCTTTTATATAAGGCGGTGTTAGAACCCATTTTCCTCTCCTTTGTGTGTGTGTTTGTTTCTCAAAAAAATAATTTGTGAAGGATAATTATTACACTAGGTGCAATAACGATTAAAAAAAATAAACATGATGCAATAATCAAGAAATTTGTCTAAAAGGAAAATAATTTTACTTTGCAATCTACAAAACATAAATTCTTACATTAATGGCTGAAGCGATTGCTTTAATCACCAGTGGCACAAAAGTCTGAATCTCTTCTATGCTCCTATACAGGAAAAATGGATAATTGTAGTCGTTGCCTCCAATCTCTCCCATAAGAAATAGAGAACTTCCAAAGATTTCATTGCATTCTGTAAATGTTCGTCACATTACTAGAGAAAAGGGATGGTAATACCAAGTTCTTACAATAACCAAATTCATGTCATCCATGTTTACACATTACAAATACTTTCTCAAATATCGCCAACTCAAAGAAAGATTTCCGCAAATTGCGTATCTTAATTAGTGGAGCGTGTTTTTAAAGAAATCGATGATAATTTTTTTTTGGATAATTCAATAAAAAGAACTTGTTATCAAGAAATTTTATTCTTTGAAATATCATGCTATCAAGAGGTTAAAAAACTACTTCATTGTGAGGAATAATCGATGACCGAATCAGAATTTTAGTTGTGGTGGAATAAAGCATTGATCAAAAAGGAATTAGAATACAAGAATGAAGATTAACTCTGGTAAAAATAATGAAGTTTAACAAAATAATTGTTTATCAACACATTCCAAATCAATAATTTATAATGCAGTATTTTGGGTCATTAAACTAGAATCCTTTCCAACTAATATCCTTTTTATAGTGTAACTTAGGTTCAAACTAATTAGTGTGAGGATTGTTAGAACTATGATTAAATGATTAAATTTAGCATTTTTTAACCGTTTCATACTTTCATTACCAAACCAAATTCATGAGAACTTGCCAAAGGCCTTCTAGGCCGATGGCATTAAATTGAATTACCTAATTTTTATAAACTAATAAATAATAATGTGTTCAAAACTTTTTAAAAAAAATTAAATGATAATGTTAAGATAGTAATAGAATAATATCATTTTTACATTGAATATAAGAACAATAGTTCACACAAATTATAATAGGTTAAAAAAATTATAAACACAATTTTTATGCCAAAAATTTTACATGTAATCAACTATGAGTGGTGTAAAAAAGATAATAAGTACATATAAAAGTGATAAACAATTACTCATATTTGACCACATTAGAGTTGTGATCAAAAGATTGCTCTAAAAAATACATTGTGATTTGTATGTGAAGTTTTGTATCTACATACTGTTTTTTTTTTTTTTTTCTTTGTTTTTTAAAGATAATCCTTAAAACATGCCAAGTTGAAACTATTTCTCAAAAAAAAAATTTTAAAAAAAGGTTAAGTTGGATTTAACATTTTATTAAATGATATTTTTTATACATTTTCTTAAAAAGGAAGAAACTAATCACAAATATTAAGAAAAGCACTTTATAGTTACAATAAATTTGCATTTATAAACTAATAAATTATTAACAAGTGTGTTTTTTTTTTAATATTATATTAGAACTAATAATTATATATGGATTAACAAATCAATTTTTGGAAAAGTTTTATTGAAAACTGAAAAAATTTTGACAACTTTTTTAATTTTTGATAAATTTTTTTCAAAATTAATTTATTATTTTATGGCCTGAGGACACACAAAAGTAAAATTACTTATATATTTATAATTTATGTCTTTTAACACGTACAAACTGTTGAAACCCAAAGTATGCAAGCAAAAAGAGATACTATAGTGAAAGGATGTGACGACTGCCTGTCACATTTACAGATTTACTTTTACCCATCATCACTTTTTCTCTGCAGTTGATTACAGAAGATCATTGTGCCAAAATCTTTGTAACAGTTTGTGGTGCTAAAGATTGTTATAGTTTTAAAAATGGTAACGGATGAAAAAGCAGAAAGGAGATTGATTATCGGTTTTATAGTCCGATCTTGGTCGAACCAGTAATGTCATAATTAATATTATTTAAATATTTAAATAATATTTATATGAATTTTGAATTTTAATAACTTATTTCAAGAAAATATAAAATATAAAATTTTTCTTTTTCTGTTTTTTTTTTTTTTGCATACTACCTTTTTTTTTTCTAGTAAGCAATTATTGACAAAAAAAAAAGAGAATAATCTATTATTAAGGTTTTATATATTTATTTTTATAAATAATAGTCCAACTTTAACTATTTATCTATTCAAAAAAAAATTCCCCAAAGACAAATGACTAGACAACTCAATGACACAATGACATACTAATTAGTATGACCAATCTACTTTCACACCATCTCATTTTTCACCACCACACACGTATACCTTTCTTTAATGAAAAAAAAAAAAAAAAGAGAATGGCAGAGAGAGGTAATTTCGGAGAAATGTAGCTCTAGTTTGGGAAGGTGGAAGTGGATTTATGTGGCCGTGCACTTTAGCACATTTCCATTTCTTTCTTTCTTTTTGTAACTTTCTCTTTACCACATTCATACATAGATAGAGAGGGAGAGAAGATCACAGAGACACACAGAAGCAGTAAACCAAACTCTAGCACCCCACCAACCTCTCTCTGTTGTCAATCTAGCACCCCACACGGTTTACTATCAAAATGTTTTATTTTTTCGGTTCTCAGTGTTTTGTATTTTGTACTCCAGTACCTCCATCCATCCCCCCCTCTCTCTCTGGAAGTTAGATCTCCATCAGATCCTCTCATTCACTGCCTCACCGAAGAGCTGTAGTTTCAACACCAAGCATGAGCATTCGGTAATTTTCTCCCTCACTCAAGCTTAGCAGATCTGAGAAAAAAAAGGTTTTTTTAGCAAAAAATCTGTCCATATCCACTTAGACCGGCAAATCTGAGAAAAAATAAGAATTTTTCTGCAAAATAAAGTTCCATTTGGACCATTTCAGATCTCTTTCATCAATTCTGCGAAACCGGTTTAATCATTTCGGTTTTCGGCTTTTTCGATTGAACCAACGGTTACCGATTAAATCCGACTTTTCTTATATTTTCGGATTTTAAGCATAATCGGACCGGATTACTGTCCGCTTTCGATTGAACCGATCGAATCGGCCGATCCGATCCGATTTTTAAAACCATGAAAATTATTGCAGAAAAAATCATGAAAAGCCAAACTAAACTAGTCTAGAATTCTAATCAGTCAAACGGTTTATTATTTTAGTCATATTACTGGGTGGAATTGAGGACTAAAGAGAGGAAGAAGAAGAAGAAGAAGATGATGAATAGTAAACTTACCTGACGATGTGTTGCATAGAGATGGAAGAATTTTCTTGAACCAATCCAATTGAACTCTTAAAGAGTCGTTTGTAGACACATTATCAATTCCCCTTTCGAAGAAAAAAGATGCATCCAATGCTGTTGCTCCCACAACAGCAAAATTGACTCCTTCTTGAATAGTACTCCCATTCTCAACGCCAAGATATGGTTTTATCAATGGCAGTCCTAGAGTTTGAGCTGCCAACAAAAAATAAATAAATCCCATCAACAATAATGTATATATGTGAGGGCAAAGAATAAAGATTAAAAACCTGAGGCTCATTTGCTCACCTGTGAAGTCTAATACAAGACGGCCATTGCAACAACGACCTGTGGGGTGAGTAAAATAGCTCTCCCCGTATGGAGGAAAGAGACAGTGTTGAGTTGGATCGGTGAAGTAGATGTTTCCAGTGTCAGTAAGTGAGTCTCCGAAGCTAAAGATTGATGAGTAGCAATTTCCAAACACGCCTTTAATGGTGGCTAATGAGAGGAAGACTTTGATTAATTGTAGTTTCATTGAGAAAACAGAGGAACAATGATGAGCCATTGATTCCTCTAAAATGGAAGAGGGGCGACCAGTCCTATCTTATAATGTCTGTCGGCGGCATTTCCATTCTCCAATGAAATAATAAGCACATGCTTTTTATGTCTAAAATCTGACCAACCATTCCACAAACAGAAATTATAGGACTACATAAAATAAAAATAAAAAATATATATTTAATACCGCAATATATATATATATATATCTTTTGCCAAAAACTGTTCTTATGGTTGAGTATGATGAAGAAAAAATTATGAGTCTATGTGAATTAACCGGTAATCATTTATAATTTATCACTGAAGATAGATTAGTATGATAGATATAGATAAAATTATGGGTCTATGTAAAATTAACGGGTAACTAATCATAATTTACCATATAAGATAATTATAGTAAAAATTGTGATTTTTTTTTAGAGAGTTACAACTTATGGTATTTGTTCTTGATGATAATTTTTTATCATCAAATCAAGACATGAATCAGTTTTAATAGCTCTTTATCGTCAGACCAAGACACCAATCAGTTTTTTATGCAAATGAAAATTAAACCATAAATTTTTTATATAACCATTAAACATTTTACTAATTAAGTTAAAAGGAATCCACATTATTTTTGTTTCTTAACATAAAAAGAAATCTTATATATATATATATATATATATAAAATAAAAAAAATTCATGGTAACGAGTACTTTTAGGACATTGATTAATAATTCATTTTAAAAAAGTTTTGATACCACTTTTATGGGAAATAAAAAAACTATCAAAATATTAATTGTTTTTTCTTTTTTCATAAAAAATTTCTTTAAATAGATTATTAACCAATATTTTAAAAGCCTTCGTTAGCATTTTTCATAAAAATAAAAAATAAAAAATAAAAACCGCTTACTTTTTTTTGTTCATGTGACAATGATATTAATGTGAAAATGACAACGTGACCAATTAACTACACCTATCATTCTTGTCTCAAAAAAAAAAAAAAAAAAAAAAAAAAAAAAAAAAAAAAAAAAAACCACACCTATCATTCTTTCTCACAAATAAAAACTACACCTATCATTATTCTTTCTTTTTATTTATTTCCCGGAAAGGCCGGCTCTATCTCCCCACCTTTTTATTTTTTTATTTATCCTCGTCCCCACCAATTCTGACTAAGAAAAGAGATTTTCTTTTTGTTTTTCTATACAAGATATAAATTTGGCTCTATCTCCCCACCTTTTTCTTTTCTTTTTCTTTTTCTTTTTTTCATTTTTGTCCTCATCCCATTTATTATGATTAAGAAAAGAGATTTTTTTTTAAACAAGATATAAATTTTATTCTACTTTAATCTAAGTGTGTGTATATATATATATATATATATGTGAAACTTTCTTTTAGAGATTTAAACTCCGACCTTTATTTCCTACATCTCATAAGTATTTATATTTATAATGTGACCATCACACAAAATATACCAGGGACTAAAGAGAATAACAATGATACAAAAAGTTTCAAATGAACCATATTTCTTCTCAACCAAAATTCAAAAGGAGAAAGTTAGTTGGGTTGGAGAGAGAGAATCATTAAAGAATAAACTTGACTTTTTTTTCTATAATTTATAATTAAAAAACACTTACTTTACTCTTTATTCCTTCCTCATTTTATTTAAATATTGTTTTAGCTTTTTATTATTTTTCTCTCTCCACAAATTTGTTTTTTTCCTCCCTTAGTCTTTCTTAATTTTAGCATTTTCTCTCCTCAGTTACAAACAAATCACAAAGTCACCAATTAACCATTCACAATTTCAACGTTCTCTCTCCAAGTCAACAAAATGTCATCATCTTCAAAGAAGAAACAATGGCCTCTTCATCTTCTTAAGAGGCATTCGTCAACTTGAACATAGTTCACCTCTGTTTTTTTTACTCTAATTCTGGTTATTGTGTTGTGGGGCAGATTAGTTGTTCATTGACTTGAAGAACGTTCCCCTTCATCTTGGACTTTGCTTCTAGTGATTTCGCTTCTTCTTCTTTTTGGCTTAATGCTGTTAAGAGCTCCACAGCAGTAGAGCTATTTTTTTAGTTATTTGACACCACAAAAAGTTACTTTATCTATTTTACCTATTCATTGTACAAAACATCCTGCAGCAGTGAATCTATTTTAGCTTTCAACACAATAAAATAATATAAATATCAAAATAAAATAATATATTTACCACAATAAAATAATACACCCCACTGTCAAAAAAAAAAAAAACACCAATCATCTAAGGATTCTAAAAAACAGTAAGCAAACCCAAAACCCCAACCACCTCCACTGCCACCCACAACCATAACCACCGCCACTGTCCACAGGCCACCATTAACACAACCTAAATCCATCAATTTTGCTACAAAATCATCTCAAAAACCAACCAAAATCACACATAAAAATTACCAAAATTCAACAAACCCACAAATCCAGTAAAAAAAAAAACCCAGGGACAACCAACCAAAAAAACCCACACCACCGCCACAGCCAACAGTAATGGCTTGGGACAACCCATCACCACCACGAACATAGACTACAAACACAACCCACGAACACAACCCAATCAACAACCCACCACCACCACCATAAACCCACCTCAACAACCACCACCCACAACTCTGATTTAAAAAAAACATTAAAAAAATAATAAATAAATAAAAAATAAAAACCCACCACCACCAAGTTTGGGTCATCGGCAGCTTGGGACTTGTGTCGGCAACGGCTTAGGACTTGGGTCACTGGCGGCTTGGCGGGAAGTGGCTAAGGAGTGGTGAGGAGTTGGAGGAAGAAAGAAATAAAAAAATGAAGGTGGAGAAGAGAAGGGCTAGGTTCAGTGAAGAAGAAAGGTGAAGTAGTAAGAAAAAATAAAGAAAAAATGGTTGGAGGAAGGAACAAAAAAAAAATAAAAAATAAAAAAAATTGAAAGGGAGAAGTGCTGGGTTTGGTTCGGTGAAGAAGAAAGAGTCAATGTGAACGAGAAAGAGAAAAGAAAGAATGAGAGAAAAGCTTAATTTAATAAAAGAGGAGAGAGAAATCAATTAAAATATAAATTTTTTTTTTTACCTTTGAGCTACAGTGCACATCTAAAGATAGATGTGCACTGTAGCGGAGAAGCTAAATTTTTTAGCTTTACCTCCACTACTGCAACTCTCCTTTTGTGATTAATAGCTATATTTTTAGCAATATAGCTATTTAACACCACTGTTGTGAGTGCTCTAATACAAGAGTTTTGGATGCATATAGCTAAATTTTTGCCAAAAAGTGAAAATACAAAGCCTATAATAATGCTCTAAATAAGTCAAATTAGAGCCGAGTATTAAAAGTTTAAGATTTGTTGATTTAATTTTATTTCAATTAGGAGTAGAGATCCAACTCACAAACAAGCTAGATTTCATGTTCAAACTCGGTTAATTTCTTACCGATCCAATTCAAGTTTATTCACAAGTTGCTTTATAAATTTATTCTCTCTATATAAAGCAAAAAAGATTAAATTTATTACTGAAATTATTATTATTTTTTTGGTAAATACAGATAGCTAGAATTAGAAAGAAATAAGTTTGGTACAAGAAATTTCCTCTTTATCAAGGGTACATAGCTGATCCACCACAGGCGGCGGATTAATAAACAAAATATAAGCATCAACACTAGTGCTGCCTATTCTAGCCAAAGCATTCGCAAATCGGTTTGCTTTCCTATAAACATGTTCCACTCGCAAATTGCTAAAGGTCCTCAGCAGGTTCCTGCAGTGAGTAGAGGTTCAAGTGAGAAATTATTATAGTTAACTAATTAGAATAGCTTTCAATTATGAACAAATAAAAATTATATTGACCAATCTTATTTGTAAATAATTAAATTTTAAAAAGAAACGTGCATAATTTTTACTATGTAATGGAATATTTATATTTATCAGTAAATTACAAATAATAATTTGATATTATATAAACTTATTTAAAAATTTAGATAATTAATTTCTAGAGTTATATAAGGATATTTAATACATATACACTAATAAACATATAATATTATATATACTCAAACCAGTTTTCATACTCACCAATTTTTTCATAAACATATTATTTTTTTTTGGTTTTAGTTTGTTGAATAGTAGGTCCTAAAAGTAAAATTAAGTCCAGCATGTTTTTAAATAATCAAATATAAACAGTCTTCTTTTCGAGCTAAGCATAAATAATTTAATTGGTTCATTTATGGCTTTGATGGTTTATTAAATGGTATATTTGAAAATGTGACTAGTTAACATAGAAAATTTATATATATATATATATATATATATATAGCCAAAATTAAGAGAAAATTCAATTAGATTTCAAATTGAATTTCAATTAGAGTTTTATTTGAGGCCATGTGTACTGTCTATGTTTTTAAACTTTTGTTCCAAGTGACTTAACTAAGCATAGAAAACAAGTAAATAAACCACAAAAAAAAAATTAATAATAATAATAATCATATATCTAACTCTATATATAAAATTAAAAGAAAAGAGAGTTTGAATGATTTTACTTTTATGGGCCATTTTTTGTGTAAATAAAAATAATTTAAATTTATAAGTCACTTATAATATTATGAATATTTACTATCTGTTACTAGCTAGGTAAGTAGGTAGAAACATACACATGACATTTATGTGTAAACATGGCAAAACGAGTCAGAATTTTCTGACCGACCCAACTCAACCCGATAAATACCTGACCCAAACCTGATTTTTTTGTCTCAAAGCAAAAACGGGTTAACCTGTGACCCAACTTGTGTTTTTTGCAAGTCAACCCGACCCTAACCCTAAACCATTTCTTAAAACTTTTTTTTTGGGTAAAAATAATAATAAAATTAAGACAATATTGGTTTAATTGTTTTTTGTAAGATTTAAAGAAACAATTAAGACATTTACATAACTGCATGCAAATTAATTGAAAGATGAATGGTTGAGCATTTGTAATGAGTAAAGATTTTTAGATATCAAATAGCAAAGTATATGCCAAGATAATTTTGTTATAGTAGAGTTAAAAATATAGATTTAAAATTGTAGACATGTGTGAGAAACATTCACAAGTGTGAAAATAATGAAACCAAAGTATCAAATTAACATAAATTATGAATGCTTAGACCTATTTTTTGAAAATTTATGTCCAAAATAAAAGGTGTAAGGGCACGATTTAATCCCAAAACCAAAATGGATGGTCAATGGCTCAAAGAGCCCAAAACAATGAATTTGTTAGAGAGTGGGCTTGAAACTAAATTTTCAATGAGTTAGATGGACAATGATCACAATAAGTTAGTTATTACTGAAAAGAATAAAGTAAACAGTTTTGAACAAGAAAAATTCTCCTCAGCCAAGTCCGAGGAAGGTTTTTTCTTATATATTTTTCTTAGACTTATACCAAATTACAATTTTTGAGTGTATAGTGATTTCTCTCTAGATTTTATGATGATCCCCTTTGTAATGGGGTTCTTCTCTTTTATATTCCCTCCCTTTCTTTCATCTCAGCCCTCCACGTGTAGGTCAGATTGCTAGTCTTCTTGATACTTGTCCCATTAGCACCTTCCTAAAGTCTTTAGGGGTAACTATAAGGCTGAAAGTTACTGTTCAGGTATCACTTCCACTTTAATGCAGCTAGGGGGTTAGATGCAGAATATTCAATGTGGTGGTAGCAGCTTTCTTCTCAAATATTTCCCAACTCTCTTTTGTCTCATCCCTCTCTGATGTTTATCCTTCTAAGCAAGATTTCCTATTGCCCTGTTCTTGATGGATGGTCAGACCTTTGACCTCTATTCTGCTCAGCAGAGGAGGTATTTCTCCTCGAACAACGTCTCCTGCTCATTGTGACCAAACTTCTTCCACGGCCCATTAATCTGTATGCCTTCACTAGTATCTATCTATCCTCGGGCTACTTGACATTTTTGGGCATGGCCCACGGCCCAATACCTATATCTAGGCCTTTCATCCTTACAAACAACTTTCAAAATAAATTATGATATTTCCTAGAGTATATGTTGCTTAACAATGATATGATATTCATAAAAGAGACAATGTATAAATAAGTAAACAATCAAACTTTAATGTATATCTCAAATTGAAATAGAGTGCCAACCACAATTAATAATATATTATAAAATTAATTTTCAAGATTGTAAATTTCTTATATATTTTTATTCTTTGTCAAATGAGTTATCTAATAAGTCATTTGTAATTTTGTTTTATATTTTGGGATGTTAATATTGTGTAGAAATAAAATTTGTGCATTTGTTTTACTTATCTTTTGCGTTATTTTGTTTTATATAGCAATGTTAGGATTTGTATAATTTTAAAATTACTGAATAAATATTAATAAGTTTAACTGAGTTTATTCTTGATATAGGTGATGAATTCAAAGTAATTCATTTTACATCAAGTAATTTGTTGCATAACTTTCCAAATGGAAAATACATGTTTTTTTTTTTAATTAAAAAAATTCATGTTAAAAATACAGGTTAACCCGACTCGACCCGACCTGTAACCCGAACCCATTTTTAACCCGCTTAAAATGACCTGTTTTTGATCCGAAACCCGTTTGACCTACAACTCGATTGACCCGACCCACCCGTTTTGCCATGTCTATTTATGTGTCTGTATTAACAATGATTATTTTTAATTACACCGTACATATGCATAATTATAAACTAATTTTAGTTATAATTAGTGTCCATGATAAAGTAATTCTCTTCCACAAGTTAAAACATTAAAAAGAAAAATCTAATGAGAGAGAGAGAGAGAGAGAATTATTTATTAGGTCCATTTAGGAATAGGTTATTTATCTAAAACAGAATTTTTTTTGTAGAAAATACAATAGAAAAAGCTAAAAACTAACTGAATAGTACAGTGAGACTCATAAATAGTGTAAAAAAATACAATGAAACCCATGAATAATATCAAAAATAAGCTAAAAACTCCAATAAGCTATGACTTTCATTACTTCCCAAACACACTTATCATATTACTGGTGAGTAATGCTACAGCCATAAACTATTTTACAACATTTTTACAAACTATTGATGTGACAAATTCTTATTAGTTCTAATATGGGTCCACCACTAACATCACATTTATTTTTATCAATAATTATTTGAAAATTACTAAAACCACATTAACAGTTTGTAAAAATATTGTAAATTAATCTGTGTATGTAGCATTACTCATTATTGGTTGCATTTGTGGCTTTTATACTCAAAAGTCAAATTACTTTCCTTTTAGGCTTTTAGTACCGAGGCCATTCAAATCCAAATTGTAGCATGAGAGATCGAGAACAGCGTATAAAGTTTATGGCAAAAGTGGTACAGTTTATTAGCAGGAATAGAAAAGCTATATCCCACTTTTTGTTCTCTTCTTTCTTTTTCAATAATTGCGTTATACCATGCATATGAGGTTTTTTTTTTTTTTTTTTTTTTTTTTTTTTTTCATTTTTAAACCTAGATTATTGTATAAGATTTTTTTTTTTTTTTTAAATATAGTTAGTAAAATATAAAGTGAAACATAAAAATTGTGACAGAAAATTTGTATTCAACATATTACCTTGTATATCTTAGATTCTTCAATTAAATTCAAATACTTCTTCTAAAAACTTTTAAAAAATAAATAAACATTTGATTGTATCGACTAATCAAACACAAAATATGTTATATTTGAAAAAAATTAATTTAATACAAATATGTTTTTGAATTTAATTTAAGAACCTAATATACTACTATTATACATAAGATATTGAATCTTTTTTTTTGTTTTTTTTCCTTTGTCCTTTCTATAAAAAAAAAAAAAAAAAAAAATGTCCTTTGTTATCTGCTCTAATCCATTTTTCTTTGGGCTCCAACACTCAAGAGCTCAAGCCCAATTACCCAGGATTGCAAACCAGTAGCATGGGCATTTTGATCGATGTCATATTGTGAGCAACAAAGCCCAATACCGAAAGTCAAAATAGGGACCTCAGCAAGAAGAGATCCCACATAAAATCCAACGGTTCCAAGTCCCCCAAAAAACAGCGCATATTGCAAATTTATGCTCAATTGACAAATAAGCACCTAGAATTGGGTGGTCCAGCCTGTGGCCGAAGCCTACAACGGGAGGAGTAAGATTTGAATTAGTGGCTGCCTGCCTCACCCCATTTGTCGCTGCGTCTACCGGGGGAAGTGCATCCCAAGGCATCAACTATAGCATGCTTGTCTGATTAGGAATAATTTATTTAATTTTTGGTCGAAAGTCTCCTAAATTATACTCATATTTTAAAAAGGTGATTAAAAGAGGTTAGAAAAACAGAAATTTTAAAAAGCTGCACATAAAAGTTAAAAAGCAAAATACTGACTTATAAGCTAGTGGCAAACACACATGCATATCATGTTCTTTATGAGTTAATTTTTGAGAATATATATATATATATATAGTTTAAAGAAAGTTCAATTAAAATTTGAATTTAGAATCTAATTTTGCGCTATATGTCTAAATTTATGTAAGGATCACACCATAATTATCTATTTAAGTTTTTTTAATCTTTGTGCTAAATGAGTTAATAAGTGCAAAATACTAAGAATTTAATATTAATGAACTATAAATTTTTTTTTTTTAAAAAAATCACATATACTCAATAAAAATCACCACACGTTCTATCTTATTAAAAATTAAAAAAAAATTATCATAAGTAGTATTAAATTTAGACAAGAATTTTAATATGTGACTAATTATGCTTACTTTTAAAAAAATTACTGATTATTTATATTTTTATGATAAAAATTGTGTTTAATTTTAAATGTATCTGTGGGGGCCGGATAGTCACTGAAATTATTAAAGTCAAGTTAATTGGGCCTGTGGCCCATCCGATAACGTAAATCCGTCTGAGGAGGCCCATATTGGGTTGTTGGGGTAGCTAAACGAAAGGAAGAGTGAATACCACAAAAGGTGAGTTTAGTATTCGTCCGAGAACAAAATCCTTCTCGGCGATATGAGTCCGAGGACGATCAGGACGCTATCGTGTTATGAACATACTTCGGACCTACGTCACCACTAAAGGTAGGATAAGGGACCAAAGGTAAGAGAGAGAGAAGGCAAACAAATATCTATGGCAACAGCTACCTCCGCATTAATTGCCTCTCAACCAATTCTCTGGCCACATTAATGTGGAAGTGATGCCTGAACAGTGATGAAGCAGTCTTACAGCTACTAGAAGGAGGTTCCAGAAGGTGTTAGATGGGACAGAAAGAGATCCCCTGAACCCAACCTACACGTGTGTGGTGAAGATGAAATGAAGAGGGCGGTATATAACATGAAAGAAAAGCATGCAGAAGAGGATCAAAACATAAAAAAGAAAACAAAGAGAACACTTAGGGAGAAAAGCTTAAAAACCACAGAACTGTATTTGTTTCAAAGAAAAACAGATTGTTATATCAGCTCTAATCCATCTCTAAACGTGAGGTGTAATCTTTTTACTTTTAAAGAAGTTAATCTAGTTCTTGAACATCCACGCTCTACAAATTTTATTATTTGGGCCCTTAATGTGCGAATCCAATATCATTTTGAGGTCGTTACAAATTAAGTCCTTACAGTATCTATACGAATGCATGTGTTACATGTTAATTTTTTTTTAATAATTTGACTAATTATTTATATTTTTATAATAAAAATTTTGCTTAATTTTAAATGCATCCATGCGTTTGCATGGGATACATGCTAGTCTATATATATATATATATATATATATATATAAGAGAAAGTTCAATTAAAATTTCAAATTGGAGTCCAATTTTGTATCATATGTCCTAAATTATTTATTTTTAAACATAGTTTTATTTCCTAATTTTAGAATCATAAATTTTCATCCAAGTAAGTTATTGAATACAAAAATCAAAGAGTCTAGAATAAATGAATCGTAAAAAAAAATAAATAAATAAATAAAAGTGCTTCACAATAACAAAAATTAAGAAGTAATAAATAAACATGAACCGTTTACATTTTAAATCTAATAATATTCTTACAAGACTTTTTAAAGAGTTAAAAAATATAAGAATGACTATCAATAATATTTAAATTATATATATATATATATATATATATATAATAGGTGAAACTGAGAGAAACTCAAATTAGAATTCCAAATTAAAGTTCTAATTTTGCACTATGTGTCCTAAATTATTTATTCTCAAAGAGTTTTATTTTTTAATTTTAGAATCATATGTGGAACCATATCATAAATATTCATTCAAGTGAATTATTAAGTACAAAAACCAAAGAGACTAGAATAAATGAATTGTAAAAATAAAAATAAATAAATAAAAAACTTCACAATAATAATAAAAAATGGACAATTTACATTTTATACCTAATAATATCCTTACAAAATTTTTTAAAGAGTTAACAAAATATAAAAATGACTATCAATAGTATTTCAATTATATATATATAGGAATTATATTATGCATCTTATTGTATATTTTTAAGTGTATTCATGCATATGCATGAAGTTACAAGCTAATCTATATATATAATAATAGGTAAAACTGAGAGAAAATCCAATTAGATTTCAAATTGGAATTCAATTAGAGTTTAATTTGCGCCACTTGTCCATCTAATTTAATTTTTAAAATTTTTGTGCCAAGTGAGTTAATTCAATGTAAAAATTGGATTTCAATTAGAACTTAATTTTACGACATGTATCCCATCTAATCTATGTTTTTAATTTTTGTACTAAATGAGTTAATTTAGTGTAAAAAATGAGGAGTCCAATATAAGTAAACCATAAAAAACTTAATTTTTGAATGATTTTATATTTATGAGTCTTTTTTTTTTTTTGTGTGTAGAACTAAAAACAATTCAAGTTTATAAGTCATCTATATATATATATATATATATATGTATGTATGTATATAAGTAAAGATGAGAGAAAATCCAATTAGATTTTAAATTGGAATCTATTTTTACACTACGTGTGCAATCTAATAAAAAATTTTAAAATTTTGAATCAAGTTAGCTCAGTGTAAAAATTGGATTTCAATTAGAGTTTAATTTTACAGCGTGTGTTCCATCTAATCGAAATTTTTTTAACTTTTGTGCCAAATGAGTTAATTTAGAGTAGAAAACGATAAGTCCAATATAAATAAATTATAAAAAAAACATAATCATATATCTAACACTATATATAAAATTAGAGGAAGAGAATTTTCAAAAAAAAAAAAATTTAGAGGAAGAGAGAGTTTGAATTATTTTATATTTATGAGCCTTTTTTTTATACCTAAAAACAATTCATTTGCACAAAAATTTAATATATATATATATATATATTAATAAGTAAAACTTAGAGAAAATACAATTAGATTCTACAATTGAGGTCCAATTTTTCGCCATGTGTCCTAAATTATTTATTTTTAGAGAGAGTTTTATTTCTTAATTTTGGAATTAAATGTAAGACCATATCATAAATATCCATTCAAGTGAGTTACTGTATAAAAAAACCAAAGAGTCTAGAATTAATGAATATAAAAATATTTAAAAAATGAAAAATTTACATTTTCTACCTAATAACATTCTTACAAGACTTTTTAAAGAGTTAAAAAATATATAAGAATGACTATCAATAATATTTAAATTATATATGTAAGATTATTATACTATGCATTTTAATGTATATCTTTTAAATATATCCATGCATATGCATGGGGTTACAAACTAGTATATATTAATAGTTAAAGCTGAGAGAAAATCCAATTAGATTTTAGTTAGATTCTTAATTTTGCACCATGTGTCTTATTTAATTTTTAATTTTGTGCTAAGTGAATTATTGAGTGTAAAAATCGAAGATTCCAAATTTAATTAGATTTTAAAATGGATTTCAATTGGAATCCAATTTTTCGCCACGTGTCCATCTAAGTTTTTTATTTTTGTGGAAAGTGAATTATTGGATGCAAAAACCTGAGTCTAAAACCAATTAAAATTTAAATCATATATATATATAAAATAAGAAACTATTACATTTTTAAAAATATATGGTTTTAAAAAGTGTAAACTAACACTATGCATAGAGTTACACACTAGTTTGTGTAATGTTAGACCAAAAAAAAAAAAAAAAATGAAGAAGAAGAAGAAGAAGAAAGGAGTAAGAAACTAACTTATTTTTAAAAGTAGAAAAATTAAAAAGCAATGGATAATTTAAGTAGAAACCTAGCTTATAATTGGTTTCCCAAGTTTGTCACCAAGATAAGTTACCTCAACTATGCCTTTGTCCTTACTAAAGTCAACAACCTCTAAAGTGTGCCATGGATTGGCCCCCTTCTTCAAAACAAATAAATGAAAATTTTTCCTCTCAAAAACACAGTCACTTTCTACTCACAGTCCCAAGTATTCAGGAAAAGTGCAACCAAGTAAGAATGAAAGGAGGGAGGGACGACACTATAAAAGAAGTTGTCAAATTAGTAGTTATTTTTTCATTTTCTTCAAAAAAAATTTCTTAAATGGTTTACTAAACCACATATCCTTAGGGTATACATTAGTAAAACTCATATATATATATATATATATATATATATAACACATGATTCCCTGTTTGATCTAAACTTTTTTGTAGGCCAAAAATATCTCATTCAGTAACTAATAATTTCTCCTAGTCTCTCTCTCTCTTAGGAAGGATGGTCCCCCATTCTCCCTTTAGGCAGTAGAAGAGTTTTGTCCCTTACGGTAGTAAGGAGTGTTTTGTTTCTTCTCTTGTTTAATCTTTGTGTGCTGTTTTTTTTTTTTCTTGACTTCTCTTTGTCTTCTTTCTCGGGTCACTATGGGTGTTTCGAGACTAGTGGGTTTTTCTTTTCTGGGGTATTTGGGAAACAGTTTTTTCCTCTCTTCTTTTTCCGCACCTCTTTTCTCATCATGGTTACGGTAGTAAGGAGTGTTTTGTTTCTTCTCTTGTTTAATCTTTGTGTGCTATTTTTTTTTTTCTTGGCTTCTCTTTGTCTTCTTTCTCGGGTCACTATGGGTGTTTCGAGACTAGTGGGTTTTTCTTTTCTGGGGTATTTGGGAAACAATTTTTTCCTCTCTTCTTTTTCCGCACCTCTTTTCTCATCATGGAAGATCTAGCAACCATTTGGGATAACCTGTCTTTGTCCGAAAAAGAACAAACTGGGTATACTATGTGGGCTGATCATCGTACAGGGGAGTACATGTTGGCTGCCAAATTTCTAACTCCACATTTCTTGCTAATGGAGGTGATGGCTAGAACGTTCAAGCAATTGTGGAGGTCAACAAACGGCTTCAAGATTAGGTGTATTGGAGACCACAAATGCCTATTTGTCTTCAATAATCTTCCTGATGTGGAACATATTATCAAAAATTAGCCCTGGAGTTTTGAAAAATACTTAGTCGTTATTCAAAGGTATGATGGTGAATCCCTTGCTCATGAATTAATCTTTAATAAGGCTACGTTTTGGGTGCAGGTTCACGACATACCTTACAAGTACATGACGAAGCATATGGCCGAATTTTATGTGATATTATTGGTGAAGTGAAAAAATCCTCTGGGGCTGTTGATGATGATGGGGGTCAGTTCTTGAGGGTTCGAGTAACTCTCTACTTAAACTTGCCGTTGTGTCGAGGTCGTGTTATTACTCTTGAAGGAGGGGGTAAGTCTTGGGTCTCTTTCAAGTATAAGCGCCTTCCGAATTTGTGTTACTGGTGTGGTCGTTTAAGCCACGACGACAAAAACTGTGATTTATGGATTAACAGTAAGGGTACTCTTAAGGCTGAAAATCAACAATTTGGGTCATGCTTAAGAGCCGCACCATACACCTCTGCCAGTAAAGATGTCATCTATGTTCCGGGGTACTGTGAGGATCGGTACTCGAGGCAGAATAAACTTTCACAAGCCCTGGTGGTTGAATCAGTGGTGGAGGAGGGTGTTAACTCAGAGGCGCCAATGGAGCAACCTGATAAGGAAAAGGCGCAACAGGAGAGGATCATTAATGCAGTGTCTGTTTCAATTTCAAATTCCCCAGCTGGCATGGAGGGAGTTATGCATGATGAACCACAAAAATCTATTCCTAGTATTTCAGAGGCAATATCCCAGTTAGATTTGGTAATCCCAACGGATCAGAATCCTAGTAATGTCAGGGATGTATATTTGGACACATTAAAGGAGATTGATACGGAGATTTTTAAATTCGATTCTCCTGGTCACATCAGTGTGATGGGGGCTTCTCAATGTAGTCATACAGTCCGTGGTGCTCCATCCCTCACCCCCCAAGCACATGATTCACTTAAGCATCTTGTTTCCATCCAGTTCCAGAATTCTACGTTGACTGATGTTCCAATCTTGATTGATATCTTTGTGCCCCACCCGAGTACCTGGAAAAGAATTCCTCGCCCTAGTCATGAGGCTGCTTTCTCTCAAGCTACACACTCTTCCTCAAAACGGCCTTTTTCTCTACTTCATGATTCGAATGAGTTACCTTGTAAAAGACGTTTGATTTCTCAGGTGGAGTCAGGAAGTACTATTCTATTGGCAAAGACTGATATCCAGTCCTACCAGGAGCCATAAGTGTCCTAGTTTGGAATTGTCATGGGCTTGGGAACCCATAGACAATTCGAGAGCTCGGGAATTTTGTCCGGGCACAAGATCCTGTAGTTGTGTTCTTGGCTGAGACATGGCTGGATGAAGCTAGGCTAAAGTCTCTTTTGCAGAATTTTGTTTGTGACCAGAAGTTTGTTGTTTCAAAAATAAACCAGGGAGGTAGACTAGCTCTTCTGTGGAGGTCTGATTTTGATGTTAAGGTGGTCTCTTCTTCACTCAACCATATTAATGCAGTGATTAATTCGGGTAAGGAAAACTCTTGGAGATTTATGGGTTTCTAGGGCAACCTCGAGACTCATAAGCACCACGAATCTAGGGCTATTCTAAAAAATCCTAACCGAAGATTTTCTTTGCCATGGTTATGTGCGGGTGATTTTAACGAGATTTTAAGGTCTCATGAAAAGAAAGGTGGTAAAGCAAGATCAGAGATTCAGATGAGGGATTTCCATGAAACATTAGATGAATGTGGTTTTGCCGACTTGGGGTTTATTGGACAAAAATTCACTTGGTGTAAAAGATTGACAGGTGGTGTTACGGTATGGGAGCGCCTTGACAGAGCTGTAGCTAATCATGAATGGATTTCTCTGTTTCTGGGTTATTTAGTAACTCATCTTGATACGGTTTTCTCGGATCATAACCCTTTAAGTATTCATATGGAGGGGCTGCCAATCCGAAATCAAAGACCTTGAAGGTTTGAACAAGTATGGTTGAATGATGAGTCTTGTCGTACTACAGTGGAAGCAACTTAGGAGAGCCCTTTTTTTTTTCTTCTAATCCGATGTCAGTGATTGAGGCTAATGTGAACAACTATCAGAGGAAATTGAAAGATTGGAGTAGGGTTTCTTTTGGTAATATCTCTCGGGCTCTAGTTGAAAAGAAAAAGAAGATCAAAGTGGCGGAAGGGGAAGCGGTAAGAAGTGGAATTAGTGACCAGTTGCATGTTTTGAAGGTAGAATTGAGAGAACTCCTTACCAAGGAAGAGAAGCTTTGGCAGCAACGCTCAAAGCTGCATTGGCTTAAAAAAGGGGACCAAAATACACGTTACTTTCATGGCAAAGCTTCTCAGAGGTGTAGGAAAAATTGCATCAAATGCCTAAGAAATCCAAATGGGGAGTGGGTTGAAGGTGATGACCGAATTGCTCAATTGTTTATTGACTACTACAGTGAGCTTTTCTCAACCTCAAATCCGAATCAGTTGGAGGAAGTGTTGGTCACTATTTCTCAACCAAATTCAATGAATGCGGATTTGGTGAAACCTTTTGTGAAGCAAGAGGTGGATATGGCTCTAAAACATATGACACCTTTGAAAGCGCAGGGTCCAGATGGCATTCCCTTTCATCTTCTATCAACACTTTTGGGATTCCATTGGTGATGACGTGTCTTGTGCTGTACTTTCTTGTCTCAATTCAGGTTCTATCCCAGCTAGATATACGCATATATCAAATGTAGGAACCAAATATACACGTATGCTTGATAATAAAAAAATTCAACAGGCATGTAGTGGCATATTTAGGACCTAATTAATTATGATTATTTATGGATATATTGTATTGCAATTTTTTTCTTCATTATTTTAGTGACATATAATACATAACCGAAATTAATTTTCCAAACATTATAACACGAGTATAATAAAATAACTAATAATGAACACACATATTGTGCAGAACATCCAGACTATAGATTTCTTTAACTGTTAGATTTCTTAGTAATCTATGGTATAAAAAAAATGTATAACTTAACAAGAATTACATTGCATGGAACTTGAACCCAACTTAGTTTTTTTAATATATATATATATATATATATATATATATAAACTATCTCCAGGTAGAGGCTTAGGCCCAATAAACTGGCCCAATGAGATGCTGCTGCATGTCAATTTCCAGACACATGACAGAATCTTACCGGATCCAGTGCACAGCACCCTACCGGGTCCAAGCCGAACCCCTCCCATCTTCTTTTGAGCAAACCCAGCCCGAAGGAGCTTCGCTCTTCACGAGAGCTTAACAAAAGGCTACTCGAAAGTCAATCCTAGGCCCAGCAGACTTGGGTTTCTTTCGATAATCCGGAGTCTGTTAGAGCTGAAAAGCAAGCTCACAGCAGGTTAAACACAAAAAAGAATCAATCCTTTTTGTTTCCTTGCTATTTTATTTCGCAAGATAATTACTAAAAATCTGCCTTTTCTTTTGCTCATTTTGACACTTCATTTAAAAAAGGGCTGACATGGGCTTTTGAGGTTACAAGTTTGGCGATTGATTGGTAGTGGCAGAGATGGATGCCTAGGCCCATTCTGCAGGAGTACAGACTCAACCACCCTCCCTCGAAAAAGCCTAAATACCAAGTTACCCACAATCCAAGGGCCACGTATCAAGGGCGGACCAATAGAAACCAAAAGGAACTACTCCCACAACATGCACCATCAATATTATACATGCACATTCATCATCAAGATTGTTACACTCTGTCATTTACAAAAGCTCTTAAAGGTCCAATGCTAACATACAGCAATTAAACTTTATTTTTACAACAAAAAGGAGGATGCGGCAACAGGATTGGTATAGATGCCTTGCAACCCAAGCAAGACTATCTTCTCTTATTAATTTATAGTTCTGGATTAGAGCCTCATAATACCGATTTCAGTTCTGCAAAAAGGACTCGTAGTAAGGCCAATCTGAAATTATTGAGGATTTGGAGGACGGCCATTAGCAGCAGAAACTCGGGATCCCCATTCCAGCAGCTCTTTGCTGGTGTCATCCTTGTGCACAAATACTTCGATGAAACATAAAGAATCCTTTTGTGCGCCTGTTGCTGTTGCAATCGCTTCTGTCAGTTCGTCCTCTTTACGTACCTGTATTTTATCAACTGAATCTATCAATACACTTCAGGAGCAAAATGATGTATTGCTATAAGATTCAAGTTCCAGAATGCATCTTTTAAATATCTAAATGAGAGAAACTACAAGCAAATGCTCTGCAATCTTTTTGACTCTGACTGGGACGTTTTGAGTCCTCTAGGATTAGTCAATCTGTTTTGGTCATGAGCTTCAATATTTAAATAATATATACTACTTAGGTCCTTGAAGATTTGAATTTGGGAATCATGTGACTCTTAAGTTATCTGGAATAAGTTCAGGAATGAATGACAGAGCAGAATGGAGGAATACTTTTGAAAATGCACGCTCAACAAGAAAATTTGTGGTAAGAACGAAACAAATGAGAACAAAACCAGTTATAATCGCTAGAAGCTTAAAAGTAAAAGTAAAAATCAAATAAAGCATGTGATCATGGTTTTCAGACAGTCGTTAGAACTCGATTTCACGAATACTAACCTTGGCAGTCCAGCATTTGCCTTCGCCATTGTGGATGGCATCAACAAGGGCAGTGTAGTCCCAGTTCTTAATCACATTGTATGGGCCATCATGAATCTCTACTTCAATTGTATAACCTCCATTATTGATCAGAAATATAATGGTCCTTTGTCCACATCGAATCATTGTTGAAATGTCCTGAGCGGTAACCTAAATAAAGTGGAAATTGTTTGATCACATGCTTGATATTCCAAAACATAGAAATCCCATAGCAAGGTTTAGCAATGCGTTAACAGAGGAGGCCAGGTATCTCCACAAAGTCCCAAAGCAGGGATGGAGCAAGGACAGTGAAAGATTTGCTTGGCAGGAACAGGGGCAGTGAATAGGGTCCAAGTCCCTGATCCCTATCTCCTGTTATAATATTTCATATCAAAATTATAACTAACCTGAAAACTACCATCACCAATGCAAGCAATCACACGCTTATCTTTAGCAGCCTGTGCATATCCAAGAGTGGCACCTACTGACCAGCCAATAGATCCATACTGCATCTGGAATTCATACCTAAATGCAATCCATATAAAACATTGGCACCCTTCCGGCTGATAAAAATATTGTATTCAATCATCAAGGAGTAAAGTGTTTAATCGAGACCCTGGCTTACCCGCAGTTCTCAGGGAGGCGGAGCTTCTGACAGTTGAACCATGAGTCCCCAGTTTCGGCAATTACAGCACTGTCTCCACTTAACATGTCCTGTTTAATCAATAGATGAATTAACCAAAAATGGCAAATCCATGAACAAAGACACAGGATAAGAAATTGTGTGTTACATAAGATTTATTTAATTGTGCTGTGTTTCTAATTACAAACCAAAGATATCATAATAAAGACTTAAAACACTTCCTCTATGGGGATGATTTAGAGAAAGAAGAAATGATAAGAAGGTAGAAGTTTGAAGGACCAGGACACAATCTAACAATCCCAAGAATTGGGGAAAAAAATTAATGGCGAAAAAATGCCAGGCATATGCTACCAAACAATATTAGAAATTCAATGAATAGAACTCTTAGTTTACAACATAATATCTTGAATGAGATTTCATTTCACAACCCTTAACAGTCTAAAGACTAAAATGAATGGCTCTAGATAGTGTTTCTTGTGTCTTACCTGAATGTGTTTGAAGAGAACATTAACTCTAAGAGGCTCATCTTTCTCACATTTTAAAGGGATTCCTGACGGAACATAGATCCGGCTGTAGTTCTCATGAGCTGTGCAGTTCTTCTTTAGCCTTTTAGCCAATGCACTCAAGAAATCAGCCATGAAAACCCAGCCAAAAGATAGACCATTGGCTATAGTCACGCGATTAGGCTGCACTATAATTGCTTTCTCCTTCTTGATCAGCAAGGAGTAACCAACAGAGCTGTAATCATTAAAGATGGGGCCAGCAAAGACATAAGCATCAGCAGACTCCACAATCTCCCCAACGAAGCTGGTGCTGATAGCACCCCAATACGTTCCAATGAAGTGAGGATGGTGCTCTGGCACCAGTCCCTTTGCTGAGGGCATAACTGCTACTGGATATTCACTGGCATCAGCAAGTTCAACAAAGGCCTTTTGTGCCTTCGCTACCCTTAACTTGGGGCCACCCACAAGCACAGGCTTCACAGCTTTGTTCAAAAACTCAGCGGCCGCTTCCACAGCTGCTTCTAATCCTAATTGATTGCTTATCCTGTTTAAAAAGGGTGGCCACTAAGATTATCGTAGATATTACTTCCAATTATTTAAAGCAATTAAATCCTACCTCAGAACTTCTACCCTTTTGAAACTTTATAAGCAATGACAGACACAAGCATTACACGAAGAAAAAAAAAAAAAAAAAAAACCTACGATTCATGGTTACATCATGTGAAACCAATATTATCAAAATTGTCTGTTAAATATTAGCATTGATACACCATGTTGAATATGCTAGTATGGATGCGGAAGCAAAAGCATAAAGTATAAAACACATAAAGTATAAAACACAGTAACACACGAGGGTTACGTGGTTCAGCCTAACGGCCTACATCCATGGAGGAAACCTTAAAGGGCTATATCAATAATATAATATAGTGTAATACAAATCCTGTGTTACAATGAATTATAACATGTGTATATATAGTAGACTAAACCCTAGACTAATAGACTTTTAATACAAGTAGGAGACTTGGCTTGCACACAAAGTAGAATTAGACTTGGGCCTATGTTAATGGACTAATATATCTTTAACATCCCCTCTCAAACTCAAGATGGAAGCTTGATAAAATCTTGAGATTTGATAAGGTTGAGAAGATCTCTTGAATGAAGTTTGGCTCTGTGACGGTAGTTTAAGGAAGGCAATGGTCTTGCAGTGTTGATGCAACTTCTAACAGTGGCTTGACTATACCGGAGAGTTTTGACGGTAGTAGTAGGAAACTAAAGAAGATGAACACAGCGAAAAAAAAAACACCGAGGAAGACAAAGATTGCTTTTAAGTATACCGTAAGGACAGAAAACCATGGCCACAGGAAGGTGGCTCTGATACCATGTTAAATATTAGCATTGATACACCATGTTGAATATGCTAGTATGGATGCGGAAGCAAAAGCATAAAGTATAAAATAGAGTAACACACGAGGGTTACATGGTTCAGCCTAACGGCCTACATCCACGGAGGAAACCCTAAAGGGCTATATCAATAATATAATATAGTGTAATACAAATCCTGTGTTACAATGAATTATAACATGTGTATATATAGTAGACTAAACCCTAGACTAATAGACTTCTAATACAAGTAGGAGACTTGGCTTGCACACAAAGTAGAATTAGACTTGGACCTATGCTAATAGGCTAATATATCTTTAACATTGTCAAATATGATAACTTGGTTTTGATTTGAGTTCATCACTTCCTATTTGGCTGGAAAGTATATCTATTCAAAATATCAAATGTTGCCATGAGTAATAAAATGGGATTGATCTGCTAAAAATATAGGGAATGTTTGGAATGGAAGGAAAGGAGAGGGGGAAGGTGGCTGGAATATACTAAAATTTAGTACATTGTAGTCATCTTCCATTCTCCTCTGCTCTACTGTCCAAGCCTCGCCTCATCCCCCCCATCCAAACATAAGGGGAATGTTGAGCAACGTAGAAAATAAACAGCTTGATTGGCCGAATACAAATTCTTTTGAGTTTACACTAGTCAAGAAAGTTCATTGTCATCAAAATATGTTCCAACTGTTTCTGTAGATGTGAAGTTAAACATCAACTAAAACACTAAAATGCCTGAGTTTACAAAGAAAACTTAGCAAGCATGCTTCTTTCGTTACTCTACAGTCATACAACTATTTACTTCAATTGTGTCAACTGTACATCGAGATCAACATTATTCACACTGTTCCTAGCATGCACTTCATCCATGAACCATGATCCACCAATTGCACTTTACCATAACACTTACTAAGTAAAACCAATACATAAAACATATTTTTAATTACTGGAACTCATAACTTCTAGATGAGCCATATCTTGGCGCAAGATTTCAAGAAATACTAATCAAATTCACAAAAATTCCAAAAACCAAAATCTGAATATGAGGGAGAGAGATCCATACTTGGGTGCTAGAAAGAACGGCACAGGATCCCTCCCAAAAGTTGGATGAGGAATCCCTGGCAAATTACAACCGATACTAATATAGACCGGCTTGCTTTCCTTCAATGCAGTCGAAATCGCCGTGTCTATCAGCTCGTGCGCATCATCCAAGTTATTCACCACTGCCTGCCACATTATCCATCACATAAATAAAACACCACCCATCAAACTTGAACATCACCTAAACTCATCAAACTTAAAAATAAAAGCTTATAGACAAATGTGACAACGAACATGATCATAGTTTACAAATTGAGGTCATGTGATCAGTGACACATTACTTTAGATGACCCAGTAAAATTTTAATCCAAAAAACTTCCTAAAAATTACATTCACAATTTTATAAGATCAGACTTTCTCTTTGTCTTACCTGATTACAAGTGACAGTTTGAAAGCACCTAAGCTCTTGAGAAAAGTCAGGCAACCCGATCGTGTGGTGGAGGATCCGGTTAGTTCCATAATCGTTGGAGTTGGGCCCACCAACTATGCAAATCACAGGCAAGTTTTCACTGTAAGCTCCAGCAATAGCGTTGAGGACACTAAGCCCACCAACGGTGAAGGTAACTACGCACGCGCCAACGCCCTTGGCGCGCGCGTAGCCATCGGCAGCATAGCCAGCGTTGAGCTCATTACAGCAGCCAACAAGGTTGAGGTTTGGCTCGGCTATGAGGTGATCAAGAAGTGTGAGGTTGAAGTCACCGGGCACAGAGAACACGTCTCTCACGCCGATCTCTACTAGCCGCCGAGCCAAGTGCCGACCCAGTGTCCCGATTGAGCAAGCTGGGTGGACTGGAGCTGGAGTAGCTACTGAGCCTACGTTATTTGCAGTATCCATGAGAATGATAAGGCTTTTTTTTTTGTTGTTGTTATGGTAATATCGAGTTTTGCTTGAAGGTAAAGAGGTATGTTGTTGGTGTTTATATATGGTTGCCAAAAATGGGGTTTTGGAGAAAAGAAAAAACCAGTTGGTTTTGGAAAACTATGGGCGTGAGACTGTGAAGAGAAGAATTCAGGTGTGATTGGTTGGGGGTGAAGGTGGAAAGCGAAGAAAGTAGGGAAGGTTTTGGTTTTTGCTAATGGGTTTATTTATTGGCTATGGCTGTGGTTTTTGATGCTGTTGCAGTGGTTTTGGGTTTAATTATTAATCATTTATTATGTACAGGGATGTTTGCAATTGCGGTGGGTAGAAAAGCTAAAAGAGATTGGGGCATCTTGGACTATTTTGCGGATCTAGAGGACCCAAATCATAGTTTAATAGTTCATCCAAGAAAAAAAAATCATGGTTTAATATATATATATATATATATATATATTTTTAGTATTACTACATATATAAATTATTTTATAATATTTTTATCAACAGTTGATTGATTTTTTTACTAGGTTCACTACAAACATTATATTTTTATTATCAATAATCATTCATCACATAGAGTTTATAAGATAGTGTGTGCCTTGAAATTTTTTTTTCCGTTTATAATTCAATGCTATAAGTAGGAATTCAAAGCCTAATGCTATAAATACAATATTTTGCACAACAAGTTTCATATTTGTTGAATTGTTTAGCTGTTATCCATTCTTATTTAAACTCACTATTTATAGCTCTATATTCTAGCAGATGTGAGAAAAAGGGAAAAGATCTACAGTGTGAACTGATTTTAATTTAAATCCTCAATTTTTTTTTTTTTTTTGGGAGAAACAAAATCCTCAATGTTGAAAGCATATCAATTGAGTTAAAAGGTCTCAGCAAAAAAAAAAAAAAAATGAGTTACAAGGAATTTGAATCTGGCTGTTGGCAATAGAGTATAGTTGGACTTAATTAATTAAATACAGCACAATGTTAGATTGGAAAACCAGATGAATGTCTGGTTTTCGTAGTATATTGTTTTTTAATATAGATTTGTTTATTAATTAAAGTGATTGTCTTATTCGTTGGGCTTACGTGATGGCTTGCAGGAGTCAGTATACACATGGGGGCGGTATGAATAAAAAGGGCGAGGCTGTTGGGGGTTCCGGTCGCGTACATTTGTTGCCTCGTGTTTGGGCTGAGTGAGTCCCTTGATTTCCTGGTGGGGACTGAACCAAGTGAAGACTTGACATTTCCAAGGTCTGACTGAAAGTTGGTCCGCAATTTTTAGTTCGTTGAAGGTTGAACTTTAAAAGCAGGAAGCACTGACCAAGGAAAAAAAAAATGAAAAAGAAGACGGCGAGCAGTACTAAAGAGCCAGGAATAATATACCAGGAATGTTCCAAAAATGGATGGTTTTTATAAGTAGTTGTGTATTTTGTGCAACCAAAGTTATATTCTTTTCGTTCCCTTTTGTTTTGTTTTTTTTTTTTTTTTTTTTTAAAAGTTAAATTTTTTAAGGAAACATTATTTATTATATTGCCTACCTTATAAAAATGTATAAGTTTACAAAACTACCATTAAATAAATTTATCAGTTTTTTTTTTTAAGAAGATTTATTCTTAATGAGGCAACTAAAAAGGTGTTCCAATTAGATTGATTTTTTAAATATTTGTTAGTTTTCTTTTCAAATAGTTTTAAAAATAAAGTTGGGGTATACTATGAATATTAGTAAATTAATAACTTTTATTTTTAGAAACATAACAATATTTTGGGACATTCCAAAATAGAATAAAAGACAAACAAATTGAGACTGAGAGTATAATGTTTCAATTATATGGTTTTCATTTGTTTCATATTTAGAAAAAACATGTTCATATAGTATAGGACATTATAATTTACCATCAATAAACTTATTAATTTAGAAAGTTACGTGCTTTCATAAATAAATAAAAATTTCATAAATTTCTTTTTTTTTTTTAAAAAAAAGAGAAAGTTAGGTCCTATAACTTTTTTAGTCAAATGACTAACTTCTATTATAATTTTTTTGAGGAAAAACTAGAACTCCCAAATAACTAACGTATATTATAATTTTTTCATTGATATTATTGTGCAAAGTGTTCAGTCATTTATGAATTTACATGCTCCATTTTTTTTATGGGATTACATACTCCAAATGGAAAAAGACTTGCATGCTCCAAATTGAAAGAAAAACTTGATCAACTTAAGTAACAGTCAAACCCGGACCGGGCCAGCTAGTCTGACCAAATTAATCGAAAATCGGATTGAAATTTGGTTTTTTAAGCAAGCAGAACCTGATTTCAAACAAATCTCGTGAACCACATGACCCACAGTTGGACCATCTGGTTCAAGTAGAACCAGTAGCGTTCAATCATGGTCCAACCTTACTTGATAAATTAGAAAAAAATATTAAAGTGCAGTTACTGGGATTAGAACTTCGACTAAATTGGGTTAGCTTTAGAGTCTTACCACTAGGCTATACTAGAGTGTTTGATGCTCTAAGTGAAAACTAAATATACTTAAAGTAAACTTAACAGAATTCATACCAATAAATTAAATAAACTTTCATTACTACTCTTATTTTATATTATAACTAATATTCATAATATTTTATTATATTATATGTTTTAATTGGCCATCTCTAAAAGGGAGTATATAAATACATTCATACTTTTATACTTCAAAAATTAATTATAACTTTTAAAGTATTTTTTCATGCTTTATTATTTTATTTTTATTAAATTTCTTTAAAATATGCTTCAAAATCATTTAATTTTATAAATATAACATCAATATTTGTATTTAATTAATTAATAAGGTAATTATGACATTATTGCGGTTCAACCTCGGTCAAATCTCAGTTCGACCTTAAAAACCTTGAACCTCTCCTCTTACCAGTTCTATAAACAGTCCGAGTTTAAAAACCATGATGCACAATGTTTATCAACTCCTATTCAAAGACTTCCTAGCTTCCTAATTGATAAGGATAATTTTTCTCATTGTTCAAAGACCAAAAAAAAAAAAAAAAAAATTTGATAATTCACAATTGAATTCTAGTAGCAATATTGTGGACGTAAGTGATAAGTAAACCAAACATGCATAAAAGCTGATATGAAAAAAAAAAAATATATATATATATATATATATATTTATTAAAGAAGCTCTCCTAGCTCCCTTTTTTTTTCTTTTTTTTTTTTTAGTAATAAGAATATTCAAATCTCTTCGAGTATCTAATTATTCCCCTGGATGTATACAGTTCCTTAGTCCCACACATACCAGGTTATTATAAGGGGAAATCTCTTAGAGATGGCCCCAAAATTCTAATAAGAGGTTTCAAACTCAAGATCTCGTGGATATTATTCCCTCGTGATTTAAGCTCGCCTAGGTCTAAACTCTTTGTCCTTTTGACGTGTTCTTTATTCTCTTTTTAAATCAACATGTTGATTTAAGTTTCGTATCATATTTGTGAGTTCCAGTTAGCTCAATTGGTAAAATCTCTAATGGTTGTATAAGAGATCTGAGGTTCAATCCCTGCCTACACCAAAAACTGATTGGTGTCTTGGTCTGATGATAAAAAGTTATCATCAGGAGCGGACGCCATAAGTTGAAACTCTCTCTCTCAAAAAAAAAAAAAAAAGTTTTGTATCATATTTACTTTCAAGGATCATTTTACGGTACACATTTTTTTTAATGTACTATACCTACTTAATATAAAGTATTTATGCCAAGAGCTATTGTAGTTCAGTTACTTTCCCTCATTTATAAATAATCGAGATTTGAATCCCCATATGCTTCTCTCTTATTGTTATCATAATAAAAACCTGCAATATCCTATATTAGCATATTATACCCACGGTTTAAAAAATTAGACTAGACTAGCCAATTCAACTGGGAATCAGGCACCAATTCTTTTCGACAAAAACCTCAATAGTTAGTCAAAAACCAAGAACTGGGGCTTTTTCAGTTCTTTAACTGTACCAGTTTTTAAAACCATGATTATACCACATTAACTTTTGGATTGCCATACACAAAGAAAATTATCTACTTACAAAAGAATATATATATATATATATATATATATATATATTAGATACCTGAGTCCCTTTGGTGTATTCTGCTAGGATTTCATATTTTATTTATTTTGAGTTTAAATTATAATTTTTCAATTTATCATATTACCTCCCTCTTAATCTATTATTATTTGATAATTTTATTTCTAGTTCGAAAATTATGCTTTTTATATGTGAATATATAATTTATAAATTTATGTTGAAAATGATTTTATTTTAGACTATTTTCTTTTATTTGAAATATTACTAAACACAAATTTTTTACACTTGTTTATACTTTATTATTTTCTATTAACCTTGTTGTAAAGTTGTGATTTACAACTATGTTTTTGTTGACTCTAATTCTGTGTCAAATTTGATTGTATTTTTGTGGGATTTAATGTAAGGGTTGAGTGTGAGAGTTTGGTGAAGATTTGTGATAAATGTGAATTCGTGACTGGTTCGCGAGTGGACACCCCGCAAAAGGTCATTTAAGAAGCACATGTTGGAATCTGAATAGTCTCATGCTGGGCTAGATTTCATGAGTCACTTCGCGACTTAGGCCAAGTCATGAGTGACTCACGAAACTCACTGCTTGAACCTTTTAAAGTGTGTTTTTCGCATTTCTTTACCAACACTATATAAGTCCACATTACCCACAAAATTGAAAGGAGTTTTTCCAAGGAATTTTTGAGAGAGAAAACCCTAGCAATACACTCGAGAGTTAGAGATTGTAAACCCACAATCATCTACAAAATTTCTCTTAAGTTTTCCTCTACTACTACCTCTCCAATTACACATCCTTGAGAGGTTCTTAACCCAAACACTTACCTCACCCAATCTGAGTGCTGAGTGAAGTTTTGGTGCATGTGGGAAGTATTGGAAAAAGCCATCGATTAGTGGATGCAATTTGGAGCAAATTGCGGGATCCAAATAACTAGTAAAGACATGGCTCAGTGAAGCCTGTTGGTAACTGGAATTTGGAGGGTTCAAGTACATTGAGTAGATTAAGCTTGGAGGGTCTTTTGGATATTTGTGTACTCCAACTTTATTCACTAGTGGATCGATTTTGGCTAGGAGGGCCGCGAAGAGGTTTTTCACCAAGTACTTTGGTTTTCTCTTCGATAACACATTTCTATGTTATCTTGTGTTTGCATCTCTCTTCCCTTACTCTTTGTGCCTTACATTTATTGTTTATTCCTTATAGTTATGCACTAGTGTAGATCTGGTTTATTGCACTTCATTTACTTTTGTTCCGCACTTACTTGAGTTAGAGTAAAAACAATTTAGCTGTAAGTTTAAAATTGGGGGTCTAAACAAGTTATAATGTTTTACACTATTTGAGCTTTTACCTATAAAAATGGTGAAAATTCACTAAAAATTTTGTTTAAATTTTTTAGGCGAAAACCACATTTTCGTCCTTACATTTTCACATGATTCACACTTTAGTCCCTATCTTTTATTTTCACATCCTGAATAAACATGTCTCGCTTTTGTCCTTGCCATTACATCAGAGATGGAAAATGCACACGTGGAAAACGGAGTGCACTATTGGCACACTAAAAGCTGACTTGACTATTAAAATAATAATAAATATTATTTGGCATTAAAAAATGCCACATCAGCATCTAAATTAAAAAAAAAAAAAAACTAATTTATAAATTTTAACTAAAAAAAAAAACTAAAGACATAATTAAAAACCAAAAACCACATGAATCAAGATCTAAGTATATCTAGAACAAGAACAACAAAAATACCAACCCAGATGTTTCTCAAAAGAAGAAGAAAAAAAAAAAAAAAAACACTCAACCCAAATTTAAATACAAGAACAACATTTTCCTTTTCAGTCTTTCATCCTCTCCTTTTCATTAAAACCCACACAATCCCATCCTCTCTGTCTCTCTTTTCCTCTCTCCCTTGTCCTCTCAAATCCACACCCCAGGCAAACACGAGAAAGAAGAAAGCAGCAAATCTGAGGTTAATTCCGTTTTGGCTAGTCTGAGGCTGATTCCGTTTGGATTTCATAGCTTCGAATCTGAGGTTGCAAGTGGTTTGGTTTTGGCTCTAAGGTTTGGATTTGAGGTTTCTGTTTGGTTTCTCTAAAAATAAGAAAATTTGGGTTTTAAGTTTTGTGTTTGGGGGCCAAAAATCTGGGTTTGGATTTAGTATTTGGGGGCTGAAAATATGGGTTTGATTTTTGTGTTTGATGCTTTGTTGGTGTAGGGGTTTGAAATATGGTTTTAAGTTTTGTGTTTCAGCCAATCTGGGTTTTATTCAAATTTTTTGGGTTTTAAATTTTATGTTCATCTTCTCTAAATCCATGGCTGAAGACCCATGGCTGAAACCCCACGGTTGAAGATCCATGGCCGAAACCCACCTTGACCAAGATCTGATTTTCTCTCTCTTTAAACCCAGATGGTCACCGTGGTTTGATCTGACTAGTTCATGATTTTGTTTTGGTGTATTTTATTGATGAGGATTGGCTTTGAGTTTTGGTATTTTGTTTTTGATCTGAACGTGTTTTGGGTTTTGTTTGTTTTATTATTATTTATTTTTTGATTAAGTGTTTTGGGTTTTGTTAGTTGATTATGTTAGAGTATCTGAGTTTGATCATGATTTTGTATATGTTTTTGCTTGTTTGGATGCTAAGAAAATGCAAGAAAAGAGAAGAAAATCTTAAATTTCTTATTTTTTGGGCAACCATTTCTTGGGGGAAGAACGTGAAGAACAATTATTATTTAAATAATTAAATGATAACTAAAATTTTATTTTATTTTAAAATAAAATAAAATATTTTTAATATTTGTTAATTCTGCCGTTTGCCATGTGTAACGACAGGGACAAAAATGAGACACGTTTTTCAGGATAGGGAGTAAAAGCGGTAAAAATAAAATATAGGGACCAAAGTGGGAATCGCGTGAAAATATAGAAACGAAAATATGGTTTTTGCCAATTTTAGTAACAATTGTTAAGTTTACCATTTTAATACCATTATTTGTATATTATTATTATTAAATTAATTATAACGTTATCACTGTTCGACCTTGAGTCTGACCTTAAAAATCTTGAATCTTTCCATTTTTTTAGTTCAATAAACGGTTCTAGTATGAAAACTATGCAATTGAATACTAACAAGATATTATTGTTCTTCACTATCAACACCGTGCAATAAGTACAAGATGCAATTAAGTCGGCTTTGGGAGTTGAAAGCATTAAGTAGAATGAAAAATACTTGTGTGCACCTTTTCTTGGGGGGCATAATTAGAAGCCGGCTTTTTTTCTAAGATAAAAAGAAAGTTTGAGGAAAAGGTTACAAGGTTGAAAGGAAACGTAATTCTCTCTTAAGCAAGTCATAGAATTTTGATAAACGTTGTAGCCTAAACAATCCCAACTTATGTAATAAGCTACTTTAAGCTTCCTATGAGTCCAAGAAAATCAATTTGTCGTCCAATATAATGGACGACATTAAGTTACCAGCAAGCCATTAAAGAAAGATAAATAACCGCTCAATCACATTCAACATATTCTTTGATGACAATACTCAAAGGTATTAAACTCCCATTAAGAAAATAATTGTTACTCAAGGTAATAATCACCTATAATTATATCCAACGACTACCTAAGTCACCTATAAAAAGGACAATCTAACTCACTTGTTAAGGTATGTCAAAAACTACTATAAAACTGCTATCTATATATGAAAGATATGGGCTTATACTGATTCAAGCATTGGAGGCTCCTCCATTGGGTACAACCCAGTGATCTCTTTGATCAATTCTTTTTATCCTATAGACCCTACAAGATTGTCAAAGGCTCTAAATCGGATGAGTGATCCAACTAATGATTTTTGGCATTATCAATTTGGTGTCGTCTGTGGAAAAAGACAAGTCATTGTTCTCTTCCCGTAACAAAGGGTCACTTAGTTCTTTCAAAAGATATGAACACCATGATACCGTAGTCAATCTCAGTCAGATAGATGGAATATCATGTAAAGATCCTCTGACAGAAGCATATCTACCTACGACAAAAGCAGTCTTGCAGTATCTTCCACCCCAAAGGGACGAGCACACAAAATTTGGAGGCCAAAGCAAAACACATCGACCTGATTTGGCAAAAAATGTCATCGTGTTACTGTGGGTCAACGATCCTGGGCATGAACAAGATAGTTTGTGTCAAGAACCCAAGGTAATTCTTATACCTTTATTTAAAAAAACAAAAAATAAAATAAGCAAGAGCAAAGATAAAATCGCCCCAAAGATACATGGCCTAACCCACTGAGCAATTCATTGAGTATCATTGCTCAGGTATGTTTAAGGGTTTATTTATTCTCCCTAATGTTATTTTTCTACGTGATACTATTACATTTTGCCTATGATTTTAAATTCCTAGATTACTCCAAATAGGTCAATTATAGTAATGGTAGTCCCAAATCACCGCTTTGACTTTCTATATTTATTTTAGATCTCAATTTGATCATACGGAAGTTGCTATATATGGTGATATATAAATGGGAGGAAATGGGAATCATAGCCTCGGCTAAAGGCTTTATAAATATAAAATAAAAGTATAAAAAAATTTTAAGCTACAATTGACAAGACATATTATGCATATATATATATATATATATAAATATTTACATGCTGCTTAAGACAAATAAAGTCAACCCAATGTCATGCAAATCCCATTTTGATCATTCACAATTTCAAATAAGGTGTTCGTGGTGCAGTGTGGTGTGGTTTTAAGCCATTTTTAGCACCGTACTTTGCGGCGTGGTTTAACCAAAATTATAACTATACTGTACTTAATTTTTGCGGTCAAATGTGCGGTAATGTGCGGTTTAGTGTTTAGCCAAAACTATAACTGCACCGCACCTCTTTTTTGTGATCACATGTGCAATGTGGTATTAAATGCGATTTGAACAGCTTGAAACCAGTATATTTTTCAAATTTTGGGCTTTTTCTATCTAGCCCAAAACTAATTTTTTACTTTGTTTTGAGTCAAGTTTTAAACTATTGAACTAATTTTTCTTTATTTTGGGTTGACTTTCCTAATAAACATTTGTTAGGGTTATAAAACTTTTTTTTTTGAAAGCTATGGCTATTATTATTTTTTTTTTGAAAACTAAAGTTATTAAACTATTAATAAAATATTTAATATTTTTAAAAAATATTAATATATATAGAGGGTGCGATACGGTACGGTTTTCTTATTATAAAATTGCAAACTACAGTGCACCATGCGGTGTAGTGCACTATTACTTGTAGTGTGGTGTGATTATGCCATTTTGTGAGCAGTTTTGGCGCGATTTTTTACAATTAGTGTGGTTTGGTGCACATCCCTAATATCACGTGTACTATTCAGTTGCATGCTTGATGTTAGACACACTTGTTTGACACATCACTTATGTTTCCTCGCCAGACATAGCGATTCTTTTCACTCGCTATATGATAAAAAAAAAAAATCAAACCAACGTTTATATTTTTCTCTCCTTTCTTTCTCTCTCTTCACTCACTCTCCGCCTCTCTCTCGGTTCACTGTAGTCTCTCGAGTTCACGCCAATTTTAGCAAGAGGAGTGGTCGATCTCACTAGTGCAGAGAAGGGCATCAAACACTGCATTGATTGACCCACATAGTCAGGTATGATGCCTCTCACTCTTTCTCTAATTTTATTGATTTTAGCAAGGTGGAGATTTCTGCGGCTTGTGGGTTTGTTTGTCTCTGGGGGTATGTGTTTGGTGTCTTTGTATCAATTATTGGCTTTTTTATACGCATTTCTTCTTTCATCGCTTTGGCTGAATTGTGTTGTTGGTTTTGCTTTTTTTGATAAAGGTTTAAACTTGTTGATTGTGAACTGGGTTTAATTTGGATTTTTTTTTTATTATTATATGGGAATTGTTTGCACATTCCAATTTGATGATAACGCTGGCTTCCCAAGTCTTGTCAATTGTTGAATGTAAAACTAGTAATTGTAAATTGTAATTTTGAATGGGATGAATATTATAACCTTACAGAGGCCTCTTTTGTTTTCCTAGTTAATGTAATTTTGAATGAGACAAACGTATATGTAACTTTTGTTGAACTATCTTATGTAGCAACCACATATCGGGATAAGGAGTGGAATCCGTTTGTTATAATATTTAGTGTCATAGTCATAGATTTGATGTTTTTTGGAGGTGGATTTTTAGGTTAATGCGAGATTAGATTTGAGTTTTCCTGAGGGAAGAGATCTTGATGCTTTATTTGGAGGCAGGGAGCTGAATTTATTGCATTGGTATTTAGAACCATTGTGAGTCTATTGACAAATCTAAAAGTAGATTTATTTTCTATAAATAGATTTATTTGCTCATAAAATGTTATATTTTTTCATTTTAATATTTTTCAAGTCAATTTAGAATCTGATTGGGTCCTAAACCAACCTTGTGTCTTAGAATTTCAGAATCATTGGGGAGCAAAGGCTCAAGTTGTAAGGAGTACAAAATACAGTATCTACAGCCGTATACACAAGCATGAAACCCTACCGATGAGCCATAGCACACTAAACGCGAAATTCTACCGGATTTTTGCTGTGAAAATGGGGCACATTCGTTGCCGTATTCTCACAGCAAAAGCTTGGTGAGAATAGTGTTTTGTGTGTTATGACGCACCTAAGGTGAAGTGCTGCTGGATTTCTGCCATGCAAATAAGGCGAAATGCTGCCGGATTTTTGTCATGGAAATTTAGCAATGATTCCAAAACATGCTAGCGAAGCATTGATTGCGACCACATCCTTTCCAAAATCAAACCTTAAAGCCCAATTCATTTAAAGCCCCAAAAGCTAATGCCAATAACTTGTTTTTAACTGCCAATATTTGAAAATTAAGATTTTACCAAAACAAAGGGTTGTCCTTGGACAAGCGTTGTGGGGTGCCTAAAACCTTCCCTACACATAACCAGACTTCCAAACTCAAGAATCAAGATTTTTTTTATCTATCCATATTAGATTAGGGAAAACCCCATTTTTCTTAACCTATGATTAGTTATAAAATCAAATAGAGTTAGGTGACCAATCACACTTTAGAAAAAACCCAATGATTGGTGGCAACTTTACTTACCTTTGGTAACCCAATTAAAATTAACTCATTTCCAATCACACAACAAAGGTACCCTTTCACCCTCTTTTCATAGCACCTGAGCTCTAGAGCCTATACGCATAGGCGTGCATGAGCGTCGCCACGATGGGTGGTCGACCGCCGCAAGGCACTGACAGACATAACAAAAAAATTGATGTTTGGGGTGCAAAGTGTAAAAAGAATAATAGTTTAGGATGCAAAATGTGTATTCGAATAATTTAAGGTTCAAAGTATAATCTAGGATATAATTTAGAATGGTAAAATGTAATTTCCCGCGAAATTAATTGCATTGTCATTTGCAATAAAATATTTCTAAAAATAATTCCTAAACTAATGTCTTTAGGGTATTTGTTAATATATATATTTTTTTTTAAATTATTATAACGAGTTAGAAACATTATTACGATAAAATGCTTTGTGTAGTATTTTAGATTCAAGACATGCCCTTGAAGTGGGGTTTCAGTAGAGGGTGAGAAAATGGGAGGTAGATTCGAGTCTAGACTAATAGATTGAAGCCAAATTTGTGAAAAGAAAATGCAAAATAGAAAATTGATGTCAAAAGTGGGAGCAATAAAGAGAAAGAAAGAGAGACAAGAGGAATTATGTGGTTTAGCCTACATCCATAGGGTACGCCATAGACAGCTACATCTTTATTTTTATCCGTGTGTTGCATATAAAGAACCTCAATGCTACAAGGTCTAAGGGTAGATGTCAATAATTTTTATACTAAATTGGACCATTTGGACTTATACACATAATAAACATAAACCCAATATCACTATGATTCTTTTTTCTTTTTTCTTTTTTTACTTTGGGTGTAAAGGGAAAATTCGTTTAACTAAAAGACAATATATAAGTTGCTAGGACATATGTGATTTACTTGTTAGGAACATATGTCACTATTTTATGTAATTAGCTAATCCTTTTACAAAATGCACTTTACTTGTATTTTGGTAGATCTAGGATGTGTTTAATACTTCAAGAAACCTTGTTTCATGTTCAAGTGTTAAAGCCATGCAAGTCTGTCCAAGATTCAAGTCTGAAAAGTGCCTGTCATTAAAGCTCGACAGCTAGCTCAATGGATAGCATCTATTGAGCCTTGAAGAACTGTTCCAGCCAGTGACTCGACAGCAGCTCGACAAATAGGTATCTGTCGAGGTTTATGAAGTTCAGTTTTTCTGGACTGTTTTTCATTCAATCCGTGATTATATGTTTGGGCTTTTTTTTCTCACAACCCTAGACATATAAAAGGATTATTTTAAGGGTCTTCAAGGGTAACACAAGTTGCACAAGTGTTGAGCAAAGTTTGTTCAAGCAAATTGTGACCGAAGATAGAATTTGCCCTAGTTCATCTTTCTTGTGAAGAAGCTGCTGTGTTTGTGCATTGTAGGGTTTTGTAACCAAGGAGCTTCTCGATCTTCATCATATGATGAACTAAAGAACTTCACAGCCAACAACCTTCTCTAGTTAGTGATTAAAGTCACGTACTGGGATCCGCACAATTGGTTAGTCATGTACTAGGAGCCATGCATTACAAGGAGAGATTGTTACTATAGAACAAGTTCAATTGGGTATTGGGGTAAGGGTTCAACTGTAGGTTGGTATAAGGTATTAGGATTCCTTTACTTGTAACCGCTTGTTTAGATAATAGTGGATTCTCGGGAATGGTGACCTTCAAATCACCCGGTGAGGCTTTTGCCGTGTAGGTTTTCCCCATTCATAAACAAATCATCATGTCAATTTATTTTCCGCTGCATACTTAGTTTAATTGGTGATTTGTTTGTGCTGCCACGTACATTGCATTTTAATTTGATTAATTAATAAACTTAGCTAATTAATTAATTAATTTATCACAAGGGGTCAATTCGTTTTTAGCCTATCATAAGTTTACATAACCAATAGTAGGGAACTCTCTAGGAGTGCCTATTTGTTGAAGTAGACCATCCCTTAGATAGTTTCCATATACAAAATTCGAGCATGTATCACATTCAAAAAGTCTATCTTGATGCAACTTTCTTGGCCAAACCATCTGCTACCTCATTGGTCTTACGGTAAGCGTGAAGTAGATGGACGATCCACTTTTGCATTATCAGGCTCTCGCAATCATCAATTAAAGAAACAAGGTTTGGTGCATAAACACCGTCTTTCATTAGCCATTGTATAACCGTAGTGGACTCAACTTAAATTCCAAGCTAAAGTTAAACCATGTCTAATAGTTTGTATTTAATGTTATATACAGTTGTATGGGAGGAGTCCATTTAATTAATTTGGTTTCTTTCATGCTTAAGGTTTAACAGAATAAGCATGAGGTTGGAATGTTAATTAAAGAAATTAAAGAAAAGTAAAGTTTCATTTGGCTTTTGTTTTTCTTTGCCAAAATTTTGGTCTTTGTTGTACATTTTTAAATGAATACTTGTTAGCTTGAACAAAGGCGCTCTTGAATTGTATAGTTGACAAACAATAGAGATGAGGAATGGTATGGAAATCCTCCTCCATTTTTTTTCCTACCATAATTCATATATCACCTCCAATGATTACCATGAGGAAAAAAAAAGAGAGCAAAAGAGTGTAAAGTGAGATTGTAGTTCATCGGTTGGGGGGTAGGGATTTCACAGTTGGGGTTGCCAGTCATCAGTTTTCTTAAGGGTCAATGATCACAGTTAGAAATTTTGATTTTTACCTAGAGCATGATCAGTTTCTATGTGAGGGGTATTATAGTCTCATTGAAATATTTATTCCACGTGTCCATAATATTTTAAATTAAATGGTTTAGTTTAAGTTAGATACCATTACAATACTCTGATAGTCACCTAGGACATAAACTAATTAACATAAATTGAAGGATGAAAAGTAGAACGTTTTGCAAAGTTTAGGAATGAAAAATGAACTTTTGAAAGTTTATGGACAAAAAAATGAACTTTGTGAAAATTTAGGGATGAAACGTAAATTTTACTCATTATTTTTAAAATAAAATAATTGCTAAGTCAATTTTTAATGTACGTATGTTTTTTCAAAAAATGATATTTTTCCTCTCAAACAACTTATAGAGAAGAAAAAACAACCATTTGCTTGAACCAAGAAGAATAATTGTTCTCTGTCAAGTTTTTTTGACAAAGAGCTAACACCAATACAAGTATTTTTTCCTTTGATGGTAACAAAGCACTTTTTAAACTATAACCAAACCTTAAAGGGCCAAAATGAAACTCTGGAAACATTTAGGGCCTAAAATGAAAACAACCCTAGAAATTAGGAGTCAAAAGTGAACTTTAGTCAAACATAATATATGTATAAACATATCCTGTTTTATACGTTTACACATGTATTATTTTATATGTACATGTAGGGTTAAGGGCCCAAATCATGTATTGGGCCTTGGGCCTTAACCGAGGATGTGAGCAATTAGAGGACGAGTGAATGGTAATGAATGGTTCAAACCTAGGATTCAATGAGCGAAATACAGATAGGAGGATAGTCTGAGGAGGAATATCTCCTCGGATATAATAAATTCGTCTCAAATACGTATTCCAATAGTCACGATAACCTTTCGGGAAGCTCCAGTGATAAAGATGTACCTCATGAACATACGAGAAAGAAGGAAACCTAAAAATATCTAAGAGAAAGCTGCTACCACCGCATTAAATGCACTATAGCTACTTTTATGGCTGCATTTATATGGAGAAGACCTCTGAACAGTACTGCCTTGGCCACCACAACTCACAGAAAGCCAAAGAAGGTGTCCGATGAGACAGGTACTCAAGTAAGAGTTCAGATGATCAACAAGTGTAGGATCAAGATGGTCCAAAGGAAGCTATATAATTTGAGAGACCCTCCATGATAGTGAGTTCGACGTCTAAATATGGTAGGATCAGGTCCTTATCAAGAAGAATCCATGGGTTCTAGGCGACAGGATGACTTCCTTAACCTTGAACGCAAGCGAGATCGAGAAGGTAGCACACACACTGGTAAAAGTCATTCTTAGGTTAGGAGTCATGTCTCTCAAGAGCAGAATGAGAGAGCCATGCAAAGGGAGATTAACGATTTAAAGAAGAAGCTGCACCATGCACAAAGGCAATGAACCCCTTCCAGTTCTGATGTCTCCTCTAATGATGAAGAGGATGCTAGTTATAGGCAAACGTCAAGAACTCCACCAAGCGAGTCTTTCTCCTACGATGAAAAGCACCACCATAGGCAAAGAGCTGGCCTTATAAAGGCTCGGGAAATAACGCTATGAGCAAATACATATTCGTCTCAAATACGTATTCCAACAATCACGATAACCTTCCAGGAAGCTCTAGTGATAAAGATGTGCCTCATGAACATACGAGAAAGAAGGAACCTAAAAATATATAAGGGAAAGCTGCTACTATTGCATTAAATGCACTACAGCTACTTTTCTGGCTGCATTTATGTGGAGAAGACCTCTAAACAGTACTGCCTTGTCCACCACAACTCACAGAAAGCCAGAGAAGGTGTCTGATGGGACAAATACTCAAGTAAGAGCTCAGATGATCAACAAGTGTAGGATCAAGATGGTCCAAAGGAAGCTATATAATTTGAGAGACCCTCCATGATAGTGAGTTCGACGTCTAACTATGGTAGGATCAGGTCCTCATCAAGAAGAATCCATGGGTTCTAGGCGACAGGATGACTTCCTTAACCTTGAACGCGATAGCACACACACTGGTAAAAGTCATTCTTGGGTTAGGAGTCATGTCTCTCAAGAGCAGAATGAGAGAGCCATGCAAAGGGAGATTAACGATTTAAAGAAGAAGCTGCACTATGCACAAAGGCAATGAACCCCTTCCAGTTCTGATGTCTCCTCCAATGATGAAGAGGATGCTAGTTATAGGCAAAGGTCAAGAACTCCACCAAGCGAGTCTTTCTCCTACGATGAAAAGCACCACCATAGGCAAAGATACAAAAGCTGGCATTATAAAGGCTCGGGAAATAACGCTATGAGCAAATACGTATTCGTCTCAAATACATATTCCAACAATCACGATAACCTTCCAGGAAGCTCTAGTGATAAAGATGTGCCTCATGAACATACGAGAAAGAAGGAACCTAAAAATATATAAGGGAAAGCTGCTACCACTGCATTAAATGCACTGCAGCTACTTTTCTGGCTGCACTTATGTGGAGAAGACCTCTAAACAGTACTGCCTTGGCCACCACAACTCACAGAAAGCCAGAGAAGGTGTCAGATGGGACAAATACTCAAGTAAGAGCTCAGATGATCAACAAGTGTAGGATCAAGATGGTCCAAAGGAAGCTATATAATTTGAGAGACCCTCCATGAGAAAGGGATCGGAAAATTCATCAGAGAAAGTACTGTAGCAATCTAAATTGTATTTGTACCCAATTGTGATCAACTTATAAAAGGGAGACCTCCTTGGACTATAAGTCTATTAATATCAGGGTCTCTTATTGGTGTTTGATTGTTATTTAATTCAATATTAGCCGTTGTCCAAACTAACTAAGGCCTAGTTCTTTGATTCACTCTCTACAAATTCATTGTACTAGGCTCACTAGGCCAAGACCCTACAACCTGGGCTTGGGCCATGAACCGTGTTCCTACAGTACAATAATTTATTAGGTGAATACAAATAGATACACACATTGTAGATTCATTAATATGTATTAATTAAATATATTAATAATTATTATTATATTATCTAATGAGATAAAAGTTTTAAATCTACACAATAAAATTGTACTGTAAAAAGAAATTATTAAAAAGGGGTGCAAAATTTGTTTTCAAAGTGTGAGCAATATTTTATTATTATTATGAAAAAATATTAATTGAAAGGATGTGACAATATTAACATTGAAGTCACAAGTCTTTTTATTGCTAGTAATATACAATAACAAGAGACACACCAAAAAAAATTTAATTTAAAATTAAATTATTACTCACATAATTAGATTCAAAATCCAATTTGAAGAAAATTCGCACATTTGAGAGTATGTAGGGCTATTGATTATATATAATCAACCTTTGTTTTTAAATAAAGGAATGCTCTTGGTTGAAAGACATTATCATTTTTTTAGACAGGACAGTAGTAAAAAACTTTTCAAAACATTTATGGTCTCCTTGCAGTTAGCATGGTTTTGACTGTAACCCTTATGTTAGGATTAAATTTCATTTTTGAATTAAGAACACTATATCACTACAAATTCCATTAGTGCTTATACTTGGCAATTCCCTATTGGTAAATAATATTGTAATATATATACACACTAATAGGATAGGATTACGTCTCTCTCTCTCTCTCTCTCTCATTGGGCTTTTTATAGGTAAACATTTTCTAAGTAAAAAACAAATATTGGGCCCTATTACAAAAATTTTACATCTTTGTTTTGCCCTTAAAATAGATAGATATGCATATTATACATAAATTAAATATAGAATCATCTATTTGTTTGTATTTGTGATTAGAAAATAAAGTAAAAAATGTCAAATTAAGATTACAATAAATAAAAATGTAGAATTGTACAACTAAAATTTAAAAATAATATAAGTATAAACATATCAATATTTATAAAAATATATATTATTTATTATGTAAAATAATGTATTAGTTGAAAATAAATAGATACGCACATTGTATGTTTATTAAAATGTATTTGTTGAATTCATAAGGGTAAATTAAAAAGAAGAATAATAATAATAATTATAAGGACTTACTTTGTAACGACCCCAAAAATGGTATTGGGTTCGCACGTTAAGGGCCCAGACAATATAATTTGTAGAGCGTGGGCTTGGAAGGCTAGGCCTTGGTCACCTGACGGTGGATAATCATGATACTCACGGTGGACGCATAGAGGTGAGCTAAGGTTGTCCGTGGATCTTGTCCATGAAGCCTCCATATAGCCCTTTTCGGTTGATCTTGACCCTCCATCTGTTGATCAGACAGGTACCTACTTGAGTACCTGTCCCATCAGCCACCTCCCCCTACTTTCTATTAGTTGCAATAACCGAAGCCACACTGTTCATGAGTCTTTTCCCATTAATATGGCTAGGAGGTTTGTGGGCGCATTCAATGTGGAGGTGACGTCTTTACCTTGAACCACCCCCACTCCGTACCCCTATGTGAGTCCCATTCTACTCACCTTTTCTTCTGGGGGCGCTTTGGAGGCTGCCTTTGACGACATGTCGCTCTTCCCTTTGAAGTCTTGGGATGCCGAGGACAAGGTTATCCTCGGCTGCATCTCTAGACTATTTGGTCTTTCACTACTTGTCCTCGGCAACTACTCTCCTCGGCACGGCCCCTGGGTCCTAATGGAAAGTGGGCCAGGTCATAAGTTCTCTAGCCCCACAATAGCCTCTCAAAATCCTGCTATCCGGATCCTCGGACGGATAGGAGGGTTTTGATGACATCAGGCCTCTGTCAAAGCTTGTCACCTATCGGTTTCCGAGACTCTTCGTCTGCTCGAGACACGTTCTTAGAGCTTTTGGAAGGTGAAACGTGTCTTCATTAAATGCGGGCGGCTCTGTTCTTCCCACGTTTAACGGCACGATGGCGATCTAAAGGTGGAGATTTCCTTGCCTTTATGGGCAGGAAAATTCGTGCAGTTACTTTCGATAGGAGGTATAAATGATTTTTGGAACTAATTTGTCTCTTCACTTTTGTACTTAAGAGTTCTAGCGCATATATCCTGGGTTCATCCAAACTTTCATCCAAATTCAAGTCTATCTCCAGCACAAAAAGCCTGTCTGAGGCACCTTTCCTCTTTTTTGTAAGTTCTCTGCCTTCACTAACTCGTGTTTTTTCTTTTCTGGGTTTATTTTTCTCTTGTTCCTCTCCTTCTCCCGTCATCCACTGAGTTTGTTTAGTAGCTCTTAGAGATGGTTAAATTGAGAAAATTGGTTGATACTGAAGAGGCGATGGAAAAGTTCATCGCCGATTATAGGATTCCCCCCAACGTAAATTTGAGGCACTGTAAGATGGGGGAGTGGCATCTTCTGAGAAGGACGGGCAAGGTGGTAATTCCTATTCTCGCTTTCGTAGAGGGGGGTATAAGAATCCCCATGGGGCCGGTAATGAAGAGTTACCTTAGGCATTTCCGATTAGCTCCCACCCAGTGCGCTGCCAATATGTTTAGGATTCTGGGTTGTATGGATGCCTTAAACGAAAAAATGGGGCTAAGACTAACCTATCATGACGTAAATTGGTGCTACAATCTCCAAAATTTGAAGGGCAAATCTTACTACATGAAGACGAGAGACGATAGGGTTCGGCTAATCTAGTGCCTCCTCGACTCCAACAAGGGGTTGAACAAGGACTTTCTTATCGTATCTGGGGAATGGCATGATGGCCTTCCATGCCCAATGGTGGAGGGAGAACCAGGTGGGGTATAGAGAGTAGAAGGGTGCCAATCCTTTGCGCCATTTTAATTTGATGTGGTTCGGTTACTAACCATGTACATGCCTCTTTTTGCATATCCAAACGTCTTTCACCGACACTTTCATCTGGTTAACCGGGTTGACTTGGAGACTGTTCTTCAAGCGGCAGTTTTTGTAAATGACGGGGATGGTCAAGTCAGAGCCGCTCACAAAATCTTAGGGTACGCTTCCCTTCAGGAGTCATTTGTCGACCCAAAGCACGTGATCAGCGCTAACCATCCTCAGCTTCCAAAAATTACCGTAGTCGAACAAGGGTTTTTGATCTCCGAAGGATCTCCTGTCCCAGAGGGCATCCCATTGGTGGACTCATCCCCATCTCATCAGGCAGCGGACGACGAAGGTGAGTTGGGTCTGTCCGAGGAGGGATTTGGGGCATTTGACCAAGCCGACCCATTTGAGGATCCTTCTGGTGATCTAGGTGACCCAGACTTGTCTGAAGCGGAACTGTTGTCAGTGGAAACATCCTCTTGAGCCGAGATGGGTCTTAAGAGAAAGCCCCCGACTAGCTTATTCGACCTCATCGAAGGTCAACCGGGGAAGGGTACACAGGGAAAACCGCAATCTAGTGTTCCAACTCCCCCGTCTCAGCCTTAACCCGTCTAGACTAGGTCCTCGTCTACTAAGTCACAGCCATAATCTTCCCACCCCAAACTTCCTACTCCTCCTCAATCAGCCCTACCTCCTCAGCCGGAGCCCGCTGACTCAAAGAGAAAGCGGAGTCCCAAGGGGAAGGAACCCATGAATGGGGGAAAATCCCAATCCTCTCAGGAGAGGGATGAAACCCCGCGAGTTCAAAAACAGTTAAAGATTGGGCACCAAAGCAAGGGGAAAGGGATCGAAGCCCAATCCGCCCCAAGTGCTTGGCTTCCCGCCCCAATGCTCCACGGGGAGCCATTGCTGGAGAACGCGTCCATGAGGGACCTTGGAGACGACGATGGTGGTTATGTGGCCGACGCGTTAGGGAGGACCATGCTGCTTCCTACTGATATGGAGGAGTTGAAGAATATGAGGATGTAAGAGGTTTTCCTCAGCGCGAAGAGGTACTTGGGTATGGTAAGACTCTTGAAACCTAAGACTTTATCAATTCTTGCTCCCGGATTTTCATTCACAATATACTTGTCTCAATTGGCAGGCTATTCAGGCCACCTATAGGGTGGAGGAAAAAGTTAAGGGGCAGAGTAAAGCCACCGAGGTTGAGCGCACCAAACACATAGATGCTGCGCAGACCCTCAAAACTTCCGAGATTGACCTCGCGAAGGCTAGGGAGGACCTAAAGGAGGCTGCCCGAGCTAGGGATAGTGTCGCGGCAGGTTTGACTGGTGCCCAAAAACAGGCCGAGGAATAGACAAAACGCTTACTCATTGTCGAGGAGCAATTGCAGATTGCTAAGGAGCAGATCAGCGATTTGAAGAAGCAATTGATCGAGGCAAATAATGCTAAGGGTGTGGCGGAATTTGCTAAGGACGAAGCCATGAGGGCCAAGCAGGAGGCTGAGTTTGCCAGAACTGAGGCCGAAGTGGCTAGGGACAAGGCCGAGGAGGAGGGTTACGAGGCGGGGGTGGCTGAAACCCAGGCCTCCCTAAAAGCTCAAATTTCTGGAGTATGCAGGCTATACTGCTCCCAGGTTTGGGAAGAGGTCCTCAAACGAGCTGGGATGGAAGCTTCGTCCGACTTGTGGAAGGCGGAGAGCATATTTTATCCTCCAGCCATCCATGAGACCGCCTCCGCCAGCTCCGAGGTTACGAGCGATCCACACGAGGCAGGGGCTGCTCAATCAGAAGCTGCTCAGATCATCGTCCTTTCTAGCAAGTCGACTGAAGGAGGAGAGCCTCATAATGCGATGGAAGTATCTGGAGGTCTGAATCCCGAGATGCCTAAAGAGGGTGCCGAGCCTACGGTCAGTGCTCAGATCTCTAGTGCCGAGGAGCCAACCATCTTTGTTCAGCCCCTACAGGCAATTCCCCTTACTAGTGTCCCCAAGAGCATTGAAACCGATCCTGCTTAGCCTTCCCAAGAAGGGGATGACTCCCAGGGCCCCGAAGCTAGTCCTGCTCGGCCTTCCCAAGATGTGGCCAAAACGAAATTGAAGAAGTGGAAGCCCTGGCCAACCTTTGTATTTGTTTCTAGTTTAATTATTAACTAGTTTCCTTTTTTTTTTTTTGAAAACTTTATAGTTTGCTTGTAGTTGAACTTATTGACCACATATATGAAATTCTTTTGTTCCTTTTTCCTTTAAATTACATGTTAGTTGCTCTTACCGATACTTACTATTGTTGCGAATCTCATGATTTTTGAAGTAGTTATCTTAACATGTATGAATGGTTGTGCATATGATATATTTGGGATTATATCCCGGAATTCTAACTTACCCGCGCCCATGGGGCGTTGAACTTGTGTTTGAACATACTTTCTGGGGAGATAAAGGCATCATCCGAGATGTCATGTGTGCTGTTAGGCCGAGCCGGGTATCTAGATTTCCTTTGAGTAGTCGGTTTCCCCATAGGCTTGAACTTAGAATTTTCTTTAAGTAATTGGTTTCCCCATAGGTTTGAGTTCGAGGCCCATGCAATACCTTGGTTCTGTCCAAAACTTAGATTTTTCTTTAAGTAGTTGGTTTCCCCATAGATTTGAGTCCGAGAACCATGCAATACCTTGGTTCTGTCCAAAACTTAGATTTCCTTTAAGTAGTTGGTTTCCCCATAGGTTTGAGTTCGAGGACCATGCAATACCTTGGTTTTGTCCAAAACTTAGATTTTCCTTTAAGTAGTTGGTTTCCCCATAGGTTTGAGTCCGAGGACCGTGCAATACCTTGGTTCTGTCCAAAACTTAGATTTTTCTTTAAGTAGTTGGTTTCCCCATAGGTTTGAGTCCGAGGACCACGCAATACCTTGGTTCTATCCAAAACTTAGATTTTCTTTAAGTAGTTGGTTTCCCTATAGGTTTGAGTCTGAGGACTATGCAATACCTTGGTTTTGTCCAAAACTTAGATTTCCTTTAAGTAGTTGGTTTCCCCATAGGTTTGAGTCCGAGGACCATGCAATACCTTGGTTCTGTCCAAAACTTAGATTTTTCTTTAAGTAGTTGGTTTCCCCATAGGTTTGAGTCCGAGGACCATGCAATACCTTGGTTCTATCCAAAACATGATTTTTCTTTAAGTAGTTGGTTTCCTTATAGGTTTGAGTTTGAGGACCACGTAATACATTGGTTCTGTCTAAAACTTAGATTTCCTTTAAGTAGTTGGTTTCCCCATAGGTTTGAGTTCGAGGACTATGCAATACCTTGGTTCTATCCAAAACTTAGAATTTTCTTTAAGTTTCGAGGATTAGCCCCTCGGCCAAGGTGTGGGGCATTGACTTAATGTTGGAAGCCCCTAGAACTGCCTATGCCACCAGTGCTTCGAAGTGTAGCCCCTAGTGAAACTTTATATGAGGGCAACAACAGCGGTCTGTTGGAGATGATGGAGGGGCTTTCTCAGTCCCTTGTCTGACAGGAGCTCGATCCTACCACCGTCTGTGCCAACGCACGAGCCTTTCTCACAGACGGCGCCAATTGTACGGACTCAATTTGTAACGACCCCAAAAATGGTATTGGGTTCACACGTTAAGGGCCCAGACAATATAATTTGTAGAGCGTGGGTTTGGAAGGCTAGGCCTTGGTCACCGGACGATGGATAATCATGGTACTCACGGTGGACGCATAGAGGTGAGCTAAGGTTGTCTGTGGATCTTGTCCATGAAGCCTAATTTTCCTATTCTTCCTTTCCCTATTTTGGGTCTCTGGTTTCAGGCCTCCCTTTTGGCGCATAAGCCTTCACATTATATAACCCTTCTCAGTTGATCCTGACCCTCCATCTGTTGATCAGGCAGGTACCTATTCGAGTACCTGTCCCATCAGCCGCCTCCCCCTACTTTCTGTTAGTTACAATAACCGAAGCCACACTGTTCATGAGTCTTTTCCCATTATTATGGCTAGGACGTTTGTGGGTGCATTCAATGCGAAGGTGACGTCTTTACCTTGAACCACCCCCACTCCGTACCCCCATGTGAGTCCCATTCTACTCGCTTTTTCTTTTGGGGGCACTTTGGAGGCTACCTTTGACGACATGTCGCTCTTCCCTTTGAAGTCTTGGGATGCCGAGGACAGGGTCATCCTTGGTTGCATCTCTAGGCTATTTGGTCTTTCACTACTTGTCCTCGGCAACTACTTTCCTCGGCACGGGTCCTGGGTCCTAACGGAAAGTGGGCCGGGTCATAAGTTCTCTAGCCCCACAATAATAATTTTTATACTATCAAATAAAAAAATATATGTAGTTGATAGAAAAATTGTATTGCAAAAAGAGATTAGTAAAACGGGCCTGCAAATAATGGAAAATCATAACAAAGAAGGTGTATTAAATACATTCTAAGAGACCATGCTCCCAGCTCATTTAGGTTTTGGTTTGGGCTAAACCCATGTGAACATATGAAGTCACATTTGTGCCTTTCATATAATACCCCGATGATGTGTTATATAAGTTATATAGTTAGTGTTGGGCTTGCAAGTCAGTGTGCAAAACCAATAGGGATAAGATACTTTTGTTAGTTTTATACTTCTATAACTACACAATGGTTATATTTCTATTTCTTATTATGCGAAAAAAAAAATGTAACATTGAGGACCACTTTACGAGTTATGCATATAAAACTTTTAGTTTTCTTTATTATTAGGAAAAAGATAAGAGATTAAAACCTATTTGGATTAGAAGTTTAAGAGTTCTAGGTAATCTTGGAAGACTATTTAAACTAAAAGGGTTTCTTAGTAAATGTGTATGCCAAAGAAAGATTTTGAGGGACGGAGAGAGTTAGCGTGACAAAAGGAGTTCAAGATTGTTTAGGGGCATAAGGTTTTTTTGTGTAATCAAGTTGATAACCCCATCTCTAAGATGATCAATATTACTATACTGTTCTATTAAATCCTAAAATGTATATTGATTAAGTCATGTCAACTATATTGATTACTTGGTTACAGTGGAAAGATGTTTACATATAAGCAATATTCAAATAAAGATTTGATGGCCATACTCTTGAGTTTATGATAGTTTTGTATCTTATATTGGTTACCCATTTAATTGAAGACCTTGGGTCTAAGAAAGGTTGATATATACTAGATTTAAATTCAAGAGTGTTGAGGGTCATTTTTTCATGTTTTACACCTAGCCACGTGTCTTGCATGTATTAGACATCTTTTAGCCTAGGCCTTTTCTAAGAAGGAAGTTGAGTCTGATGCTTTCATGGAATGAGCTTGAGGGTCCCATTCTACTGCTGCCAGTCTGTGCATAAACATTAAGTCCAATCCAAGGAGTGTTGATGTGAAATAGGCTTATTTTCCTTTTCTACTGCAATTGAAGAGGTTGTTCTCCACTTTTTGCAAAAGTAATATTATTCTGCTGTGTAACGAGATTTATTCCATAAAATGAGTTCTCCACTTTCAGCAAATTGATCATTACATTGCTTCCTCTACTATTATAAGTCTTGCACAAAAAATACTAAAGCCCAAAGAAACTATTCATCAAGCAAATGTTAGTTACAACATGTTAGCACATATTTTCTCAACTATATTTATATATTTACACATAAATATTTGTATATATACTTATGCGTATTCACACATATATGTATAAAATACATTCCACATAATGAATTGGGCCAAAAATATTTCAACTCCAATCCTCACTGTCTTATTGCCAAGAGTTGGCACAAAACTGTGAGGTTTAGAATGTGAGTCAAATTGGACCATATTAAGATGAATATTGAGAAACTCAAGAGAGATGTATTGTGGGAGAGAGGAAGTTTTCCTAGTGGTGCATGTCAATACTACTATTCTGCAGTAATCTCTCTATAGGTGTATTTTTTAGAAGGGTGCAAGTACACTACTGAGAACGAATTCTCCACATTTTCTCTACTAATTTTCTCTTATCTATTATATTCTCTCTCTATATTCTCTCATTCTTTTTCTCTCTTCTTGTTTTCTCTTTTTTTCTCTTCCCCTTATGTTACCTCCTCCCCTGGGCAGGTGAGATTTGCTCCTTTTATAATTGAAATTGAGTGGGTCTTTTACCCATTTTGCTTTTCTTTTGATTTCTCTAGCCCCACGTCTATCTATCCTTGTTGGCTTTGTTTTCCTCTCTTTTGGATTACAACAATGTAAGAATTCTTTGGTTTTTTTGCTGGGTTTACGGTTAAAACTTGTTTCTATCAAGCATAAATTTTGGAAGACCATTAATGCTATTTGGCCTGGTGTGAATCGACCCTATGACATGCACCTCATGATAATCCACAGCTTTTTCCACTTTTGGTATGAATGTTTTTCCCAGCAAAAGCAATCTCAAAAGAGTTGCGACAGATTACCACAACTAGGATATTCCTCCTCTCTGCCAAACCACACCTCCCTGAATCTCAGCAATGAAAGGTTAAACCTCTTTTGTGTGTTTGGGATACAGATTGGGTGAACCCATTAGCCTACCTTGCTTTACCCATTTGATCTCATTCTGTAGCTTGAAACTTGGGAATTTTCCCTTTCTGTAGTATTTTACATGTTGAATATTCTGTATTGTTCAATATCTAAAAATTTTCTCATTCCATGGTAATTAAACCTGGGGATTCTCACTGCCGCTTGAAATTTGGGAATTTCCCTATTCTGCGATGTTTGAACCTAGGGATTCTTTACTTCTTTCATAGCATGTTTTCCTCCATTCTACTGCCTTCTCTCTATTTTCCCATCTTTTCCTTGGAATGCCTAGTGAAGGTTCTTGGTTCTTCTAACTCTTTTATACAAATGGGTTAGGCCGTTTTGGACTTATTTCTTGACATTCCCTTATAGAAGGGTCTTGGGTCACTTATGGGTCCACTTGTGCTCATACCTAGGCATTCTGCAGCAAAATCCTTTCTTAGGCCACTCTTAGCCAATTCAACCAAGACATGGATTAGGGTATTAAATCTTAGGTTTTCTCTCCATTCTCTAAGGCTTAGCTTCCTCGGCTTTGGGCCTTATTTATTGACCCAAAGTGTGAAAACTTGGGTATCAACAAAGAGTAGGTGCAACGATTATGTTAAGTTGCCTTCATTGGAATATAAGCTTCATGAATATAAAGTTTAATTCTAAAGGTGGCCATGTACATGGCCTTACATTTTCAATGGGTATATTAAATCCTAGTCTAGAATATTTTGGCTACTTCCTTTCTCATAGCAATATGAGTTTCAATCAATGCAAGGACACATTATTGGTTAGAGAAACTTTGCATTAGTGTCAAAGTGTTAATTGTCTAGCAAAGGAAACTTTATCTTTTGTGGAGGATATTAAGTAATTTCCATGGTTGATATAGGTCCTATTTAAGAGTATTCTAAGACTATTTAGAGGGTGTTTTAGCTGGACTTTCAAAAGGATTCAAGTGTTGTAAGTAATTATGCATAATATTCACAAGTTTTGTAGGTTTTCAGAAGTCAAACTTTTTAAAAGTTATACTTTTGAGTTTATGTTTCCTAAAGTTTATCAAAAGAATTTTTATATCATCAAAAGAGAAACTTCGATTTTTAAATAAAGTTTTGAACGGCTACATCTTATTTAAAAGATAATTTCTATACTAAATTAATTTTATAAAATAATTGAGTTTCAACATAAGTTTTCTAAAAAGATTATTGTTCTTTAAATTTGTTTCTATATGTTGACCCCTTAAACACAAACAAGATTAACCTAGTTATTTAGCCAAGTGATTAACTTAGGTAAATTATAAGATCTAAGTTAACATTAATAAATCATATCATTGACACAGTGCGAAAAATAAAGAACACAATGATATGATAACCCAGGAAAACCAAACCGGTAAAAAACTTAGGGAGGATTTAACCTAACTATCCTTAAGGTAAAACAGATCCACTATGAAAGAATTGAAGTTTTACAATAGTGACTTAGACCACTAACATCCTATTGCTACCTCAAGTAGAAAACTTACTACCACGACCACATGACAACTCTGAGTTCACGGACTACTTCGTTCTTGGATTCACAACAACCACAAGTACTCCCACTTATGTTTCTCTTTAAGCTCTTTATGCAGCAACTGAAACGATCAC